>NC_060139.1:613781284-614394097 GCF_021461385.2 Schistocerca piceifrons
GCGAACAGCTGCTCGAAACAAGCAGCGTGCCGCGGACACAGGCCGGTGGGAGCAGCATTATGTAAAGGGGGGACATTCAGCTGGGCTTCTATGGTACCTGCCTGCGGCAGTAAACGAAGGCACCATGATAGCTGTGGAGTTATTAGTGATCAGCTGTAAATCTTTGTGTTTGATGCCTTCCCCAACATCGATGGCATCTTCCAGCGGAATAACAGCCCGTGACACAAGACCAGAATCGTGCTCCACTCCTTTGAGGAGCATGATGTCTTGGCCATCAAATTCGGATTATCTGAATCTGATGAAACCCAATAGGGCTGCTATCGGGCGCCAGATCTGTGCCCGCAAACCAACCGCCCGTAAATTACGGGAAGTGTGTGACCTATGCGTAGGCATGTAGTGCAACAAACCTCTGGGGCCGAACAAGTTCTTGTCGAATCCATGGCATGCAGAATCACTGCTGAATTGTCTTCCAGAGGTGTACCAACACTTTTTAAGCAGGTAGTAATAATGTTTTGGCTTATCAGTGTAGGCGTATTTCTTTAAATATCACAATGCCTATTCATCAATTTGCTTTGCAGCTCCTTGTGTTGGCCTCGTTTGCAGTTAAAATTGTTGGATGTGAGGTCCGCCAGTTATGCAAAACACCGTTTTTTCTCAGTACACAAACATGTTTCGACACCACTGTGCCATCATCATTGGGTTTTCGTTTTTATTTATTCTGTAATGTGAACATTTTTGTTAAATGATTATAAAATAATGTGCATCTTTAGTTCGAACAGTAGATCGTTTCTTTTTGTAAATACCTTTACATTTGGTGTGCATGAATTTTCTGGATCACTTGTGTATTAATTACTACAGGTAGCTTGTTATCTGCAACCAAACGATGTTGATGAGAAAGTTTTATGCTGGGAGTTAACCTATCTTCTAGAATGTAATTTAGTTTGTCGCGATGTTTTTGAGCCTATATTCGTTTTTAGTTACGTTTTAGTGTGGCAAGCACTTCCATTCTCCGCATCATGCTGAGCTGTTGTGATGCACACGTAACTATAACAAGTATTTTCCACAAATAACGTAGTTTGAACTAAAGATGCACATAATTTTATAATCATTTAACAAAATGTTCGCATTACAGAATAAATAAAAACGAAAACTCACTGATGATGGCACAGTGGTGCCGAAACATGTTTGGATACTGAGAAAAAACGGTCTTTTGCAGAACTGGCGGACCTCACATCCAACAATCACGGTGCCTAGTTGTTTAACATGACATATCGGTGTATTTATTATAAGTATCACACTGTGCTAATTGCTTAACGTTTAAAGTCTAGGTTTTATGTCTACCTTGTTGAAAAGTGGAAGAAAATCAATCTCAATATCCAACTGATTTTAAATAGCAATTAGAGGTGGCCATGCTTTGGAGTGCTTACAGAAAAGAACGGTATGACGTCAATAATTTATATTAACTCAGCAGCGGCTCAGCCACACACTATAATATCAAAGTAGCTTAAATTATAGTAGTTCAGCCACACACTGTAATAGGAAAGACTCTTATATTATAAATTACATTAATGTCTACAGTCATTTGGTAGAACATGGCACGTCGCCATCACATTATCGTATTAATTCTGCCATGTAGCAGTCACACATTGTAATGTGAAAATATTTTATGTCGTAAATTATCGGAATAATAATCAACATTTTAAATGAGATAACAATGCTTCTGATTATCGTTTCACTACGGTGCACAGAGCACAAATGATGCAACACACACAGTTCAAACAGTAACAAAACGGTGAAGACCTTAAATCGTATTGGTCTGGAGCAGTAGTCGTTAAACTACGACCCGCGGGCAGCACAGGCCTAACGCCCAATCAAGCATTCGTGCGGCCCGCAGGTCTCAGCTGTATTTTATAACAATATGATTCCAGGCAATAACACCCGAATCCAAAACCGTCAACTGACGTTATGAGTTTCTTTTCCTGCTCAGTGACAAACAAAAATACTTACGGAGAAATGAATATTTTAAGATGTGCTTAATTTTGATTGACGTTGGTGAATTCGGCTAAGTGAAGTTCGCCGCTTACGTCAGGGTCAGAGGGATAAGTAGCGTGGCCTATGCGGGGTTAGAGGGTGACAACTCACTGACGCTTGTGCCTCATATCGATCAGCTCTTATGGTGCAAGTTTCGAAGAGAAGTAACATCGATTCATGAATGCGCATGCGAATACGTTACGTATCTGTAGCAAGGAATATTAAATTAAGACTTTTGTAACATAACGAAATGCGTAGAAGAAAAATTACATCCAAAACATCTAGTAAACATTTGTGATCTTGTCTCACTTTGCATAATGCGCTGAAATATAAACACAGTTAATGTTACTAACTCTTTGATTGCCAATCCTGCCAATTGATAGGACGCAAAAATTTCGCTAGGCTGCAGATCTCAACAGGTGACGGGGTAAAGTTTCTCCCGCTTCTAAACACTAAATGAGATTTTCCGACGGGCTCGCTCGGTATTCATTGTGTTAAGGGACGTGCAGTTTCTAAAACAGCTATTTGGTGAAGGGAGTCAAGCTGCTCGTTCAGTACGTAAAGAAACGAAAGAAATGGCTTTACGTTGTCTTACAGAAGATGAAATTTCAGGTGGACTGAAGCACGATTCTGTTGACAATTGATGGTGATGATGTCGATATCGTCGATTCAGACGGTGATCCTGACTCTGCGCAAGAAGAACAGTGTCGAACTTCAATTGAGTGCTCCTAGTTTTGATTTCGTAAAACCTTCGCTGACGCGTTGCGTTCTTTGCTCATGTTTCTTCATTGTCTGAACAATGAAACACATTTTGTATTTGTTATAGCCAAACAGGAAAGCCTCCAAAGAAAGACACTACATACCAGAGCAGCGAATCCAAAATAGCGATTTGCACAAAAAAAATCTCTCTTCAAAGTGTATCATACAGAAAAATTATAACTTCCGTGTGAAAGGCGTGACCTTGATATAAGATTGTTATCTGAACTCATATCGGCGCTACTGTCCTATTCACAGTCAATCTAAATTACCTTTCAGTCACAACTGGGTGTAATCGCAGTTGTGGACAGGCCTTCTACTACTTGGATTAGTCAACGAAACTGAGCTCAATACCTCACTTCTGGCGTTGCAACGAGATATTTCCTCCAGTATTAAGCATGAGTTCCGTCAATAGCTCCATTAAGCCGGGCCTGGTGGTCTAGCAGTAAATGTTGTGACTGGAATTCGAGAAGTCACGGGATCGAATCCTGGCCGTATAATCTACGCTTCACCTCTCAACGATGTGGGTAGTTGGCAGGAACGCACGTGGCTCGGATTCAACTTTAAACTTTTAGTCCTCCTTCCCTTGTTAGCTAGTTGTGCTAAATTAGGGACACCCAGATCGCCAAAGCGGTGCCAAATTTATTGACTTATACCCAGCCACTGAACCACCCGCAAATATTATTAGGTATGTAAGGCGAGGAAACGGGAAGAAGTTCCTTTCGAACCAATACTTACCTATCTCCTGCACGGATGTGGGAATGTAATTGCCCGATCACTCGTATTGCAGAGACACCTGACATCTCTGAGGTAACTGTGAAAGTGTGAATATCAAGAAGAGGCCGGGAAGGACTTAGTACTTATAAAAAAGCGGGGAGTCGAAAGCAAATACTAGAACAGAGAGTGAGTCATTTTTTTCTGAGAATTTCGAACGTCTTGCACAATTTGACACGGCCGAACGCCTTTTCCAGGTCGACAGATCCTATGAAAGTGTCTTAATTTTTCTTCAATGTTTCTCCCATTATCAACTACAACGTCAGAACTGCCTCTCTCGACAGATCCTATGAAAGTGTCTTAATTTTTCTTCAATGTTTCTCCCATTATCAACTACAACGTCAGAACTACCTCTCTGGTGTCTTTATCTTTCCTAAAGCCAAACTGATGGTCACCTAACAGAAGCTCAATTTCATTTTCCATTGTTCTGTATATTATTATTGCCAGCTACTTTGACGAATGAGATGTGAAGCCGATTGTGCGATAGTTCTCGCACCTCTCGGCTCTTACTATCTTCGAAATTTTGTCGATGATATTTTTCCGAAAGTCTGCTGGTACATCGGCAGTCACATAAGTTCTACACACCAACCTCAATAGTCGTTTCATCACCATTTACCCCAACGTTTATAGAAATTCCAGTGGAATGTTATCTATTCCTTCTGCTGTATTTGATCTTAAGCCTGCCACAGCTCTTTTAAATCCCGATTCTGATAGAGGATTCCCCCATCTCTTGCCTGTCAAGGCCTATTTTTTCTAGTATCACATCCATCATAAAAGAAATTCCCCTTCAACGTGATCATTTCACATGTCAGCTCTTTACTCTGCATTTAACAGTGGAATTCCCACTGCACTCTTAATGTTAGCGTCCTTGCTTTTAATTTCACAGAAGATTGTTTTGACTTTTCTATATACTGAGCCAGCCCTTCTCACAACATTTCTCTTTCGATTTCTTCACACTTTTCATGCATCCATTTCGCCTTAGCTTCCTCGCACTTCCTATTTATTTCATTCCTAAGTGATTGTATTTCTGTTTTCCTATATTTTCCTGAACATTTTTGTACTTCCTTCTTTCCTAAATCAATTGAAGTATTGCTGTGGTACCCAAGGTTTCTTCGAAGTTATCTTGTATCTACGCTCATCCTCCCAACTTCTGTGGTTGTCCTTTTTTGAAATATCCATTCTTCTACAACTGAAATGCCTACTGAGGTATTTATTATTGCTGTATCCATATCCTCAGAGACCTTCAAGCGTCGAGTTTATATCTGCTCCTGGATACGCCTTTCAATCCAATATTTGATTTCGGAATCTCTGCTTGACCTTGATTTAATCTAACCAAAATCTTCCCGTATCCCCCATGCATTTCCAAGCATATCTCTTCCTCTTGTGATTCTTGAAGAGATTATTCGCTATTACTTGCTAAAATTTATGCAGAACATTTAGTCTATCCTGTCTCGTTCCTACTACCAAGCCCATAATGGCGGACTGTCCTTATGGAGACCCGATATTACTTACTACTCTCCAAATCACATAATTGATACAGTACAAAGTAAACGGATAACCTTGGTTGTTTGGGGTTGGAAGAGTGCCGCTAGAGTGGGAGATTGGTTAACGTTTCACTCAGAGTGGGTTCGGAGGAATACGCGCACATTTCAGGAGAGCATATGTTGCTCTTCGTCCAGCAGAACAGCTTCTTAGCTCCCATTTCGTACGCTGTAACAGAAGCGTACAGGCATCGAAAACAATCAAAAAATGGCTGAACACCCACGTAGAAATATCAGCGTAGGAATGACCACAAATTACCTCCAGACTTAAACACAGTTGTGTATGTCTGAGCCTTGACTCGAGAGACTGTTGGCAATCATATTTAGCAGTGTGAGAGAACTGTAAGTGACGTCAGCAAGTCAGTAGCTTCTTCAGCTCCTACATCGTTCGATGACACAACGACGTGTTAGCAATAAAGGATGGTGGACTCAATATTACAAATATAGGAAGTCCTTTTATTTAAGAATCATGATCTGAATAATTACTCTTTAAATGTTTTGTTTGCGAAATAATGCAGCTTCAATGTCCCTTCACCAGCCAATGTGAAGTAGTGCTTCTTGTTTTTTATTTCATTTTATAATTATTTCATAATGACGGGTCATCAAATATCTTCGAGGAACACTTTTTACCTCCTTATTTTTAAGAACATATTTTGATATTGTCTTTGAACAACAAAGAAAATATTACTCTTGGAGGCTAATGTTTAATCGCTAGTTACTCATTCCATCTGAAGATAACCTAGGGGATTGAAAATTTCTTGTTACAAACCGCATAGTGCAAGCGTATGAAATATAGAGAAAACACAGCAACCTGTCGGTTTTAAAAATTATTTGTTCTGAAACCTTAATCAATTTCGGATGCTCATGATGACAAGACCTTCCGGTCTTCAGATGACGCTAATAATTACAAAAAAAAAAAAAAACTCGAATTATAAATACAAGTCTTCATGATACAGGCATGTTGTCATATGTATGTCTTGAATCCTAGTATGTGGTTTCCTGGCAAAAAAATGTATGAATATAAAAGAAAGGATGCACAGATAGTACTCTACAGGACACGCGGTATTTGCTGTGTTACTAGTTTATCTCTTCAGACTAGCTCGTCTTCTGATATTCATTGCCCTGATGACAATGGAAATACTATTGACGACGAGAGTTACTAAACACAGCCTTCGAAATTCGTTCACCAAAGAAGACGAAGTAAATATTCCAGAATTCGATTCAAGAACAGCTGCCAACAGGAGTAACGTAAGTAGATATCCTCGAAGTAATGATGCAACTTAAATCACTTAACAAAAGCGAGTCTTCCGGTCCAGACTATATACCAATTAGTTTCCTTTCAGAGTATACTGATACAATAGATCCATACTTAACAATTATATTCAACCGTTCGCTCGACGAAAGATCCGTACCCATAGACTGGAAAGTTGCACAGGTCACACCAATATTTAAGATAGGTAGTAGGAGTAATCCACTAATTTACAGGCCCATATTATTTACGTCAATATGCAGCAGGATTTTGGAACATGTATTGTGTTCGAATATTATGAGTTACCTCGAAGACAACGATCTATTGACACAAGGTCAACACGGGTTTAGAAAGCATCGTTCTTGTGATACACAACTAGCTCTTTAGTCACACGAAGTGTTGAGTGCTACTGACAAAGGGTTTCAAATTAATTCCGTATTTCTAGGCTTCCAGAAGGCTTTTGACACTGTACCACAGAAGTGGCTTGTAATGAAATTGCATGCTTTGTGGAACATCGTCTCAATTATATGTTATTGGATTCGTGATTTCCTGTCAGAGAGTTCACAGTTCGTAGTAACTGACGGAAAGTCATCGAGTAAAACAAGTGATTTCTGTCGTTCTCCAAGGTAGTGTTATAGGCCCTTTGCTGTTCCTCATCTGTATAAACGATTCAGGAGACAATCTGAGCAACGTCTTAGGTAGTTTGCAGATGACGCTGTCGCTTATCGACTAGTAGACTGATCAAAAGATCAAAACTAATTCTAAACGGTTTAGAAAAGGTATCTGTATGGTGTGAAAATTGACAATCGACCCTGAATAACGAAAAGTGTGAGGTCATCCACGTGAATGCTAAAAGGAATCCGTTAAACTTCAGTTACTTGCCGTAAATTCAACTAAATATCTAGGAATTGCAATTACGAACAACTTAAATTGGAAGGAACACATAGAAAATGTTGTGGGGAATGCTAACCAAAGACTGCGTTTTATTGGCAGGACATTTAGAAAATATAACAGATCAACCAAAGAGACTGCCTACACTACGCTTGTCTGCCCTCTTTTAGAATACTGCTGCGCGGTGTGGAATCCTTACCAGATAAAATTGACGGAGTACATCGAAAAAGTTCAGTGAAGGGCAGCACGTTTTATATTATCCCGAAATAGGGGAGAGGGTGTCACTGAAATGATACGGGATTTGGGGTGGACATCATTAAAACAAAGGCGTTATTCGTTGCGGCGGAATCTTCTCACGAAATTTCATTCACCAACTTTCTCCTCCGATTGCGAAAATATTTTGTTGACGCTCACCTACTTAGGGAGAAACGATCACCATTATAAAATAACGGAAGTAAGAGCGCGCACCGAAAGATATAGGTGTTCGTCTTTTCCGCGCGCTGTACGATATAGGAATAATAGAGAATTATTGTGAAGGTGGTTCGATGAACCCTCTGCCAAGCACTTAAACGTGATTTACAGAGTGTCATTAGATGTAAATGTAGAAGGCTTGTCCCACGTGATCGGCGGATTTAGAGCTTCTGAAAGAAGTCCTCTATTACGTTACCCGACTGAAGCCTGCCAGTTTCATGCACGTTTGAAAGCTAATTTTTCCGTATGTTCTCGAAGAATTGTTGGGGATGAAACAGGTTCTTCTACGAACAGCTTGCTGGATTTTCAGTTGTGAACACGTGGCAGTGCTTTGCATTGCATCGTCTAACGTTATGGAGTCATTCTTATTTTCACCTTAACGAACCTCATTTAGATGACTCTCACATCGGTCTTTCCATTTATAAAAGTTTCCCTTATACTTTATCTTTCCAAATAATTTCAGTCGACCCATGATTGACGAGAGAATACACAACCATAATCTGACATGCATTCTACGATAATTTCAACAACGAAACGAAACCAATGTCCTGCGAAATAGTATGGTTAGAGGTTATACTTGACAAACAGACTAAACTATTAATTGAATCGTTTTACCGATCTCCCGACTCAGAAGATATAGTTGCTGTACAGTTCAAAGAAAACTTGAGTCTCATTTCAGTTGGTATCCCACTCATACAATTATAGTCGGTGGTGACTTCAATCTACCCTCGATATGCTGGAAAAATTATACGTTTAAAGCCGGCGGTAGGCATAAAACGTCATCCGAAATTGTACTGAATGCTTTTGAAGAAAGTTATTTTGAACAATTATTTCATGAGCCCACTCGAAGCGTAAATGGTTGCGAAAGCGTACTTGACCTCTTAGCAACAAATAATACTGGACAAATAGGGAGTATCATGACGAATACAGGGATTAGCGATCACAAGGCAGTTGCTGCTAGGTTGAATACCGTAACATCTGCAACCATCGAAAAGAAACGCAAGGTACATCTATTCAAAAAAGCTGATAAAAATGCTCTTAACGCCTTTGTAATAGATAGTCTCCACTCCGTCCGATCTGATCCCGTAAGCGTAGAAAAGATGTGGAATGATTTCAAAGAGATAGTATCGACGGAAATTGAGAGATGTATACCACATAAATAAATAAGTGATGGTACTGATCCCCCATGATACACAAAACGGATCAGATCGTTGTTGCAGAAGCAACTAAAAAAGCATGCCAAAGTTAAAAGAACGCAAAATCCCCAAGACTGGCAAAGTTTTGCAGGAGTTCGAAATATAGCGCGTACTTCAATGCGAGATGTTTTTAATAATTTCCGCAACGAAACTCTGTCTCGGAATCTGGCAGAAAACCAAAAGATATTCTGGTCATACATAAAGCACACCAGTGGCAAGACGCAATAAATACCTTCACTGCGCGATAGCAACGGAGAAGTCACTGCTGACAGTGCCGCTAAAGCAGAATTATTAAACACGGTTTTCCGAAACTCCTTCACCAAAGAAGACGAAGTAAATAATCCTAAATTCCAATCAAGAAAAACTACCAAGATGAAAAACATAGAAGTAGGTGTCATTGGTGTAGAAAAACAGCTTAAATCATTTAATAAAGGAAGGCCTCCGGTCCAAATTGTTTACCAGTCAGGTTCCTTTCAGAATATGCTGATACAATAGCTCTATATTTAGCAATTATACAGGGTGTTACAAAAAGGTACGGCCAAACTTTCAGGAAACATTCCTCACACACAAAGAAAGAAAATGCTTTATGTGGACATGTGTCCGGAAACGCTTACTTTCCATGTTAGAGCTCATTTTACTACTTCTCTTCAAATCACATTAATCATGGAATGGAAACACACAGCAACAGAACGTACCAGCGTGACTTCAAACACTTTGTTACAGGAAATGTTCTAAATGTCCTCCGTTAGCGAGGATACATGCATCCACCCTCCGTCACATGGAATCACTGATGCGCTGATGCAGCCCTGGAGAATGGCGTATTGTATCACAGCCGTCCACAATACGAGCACGAAGAGTCTCTACATTTGGTACCGGGGTTGCGTAGACAAGAGCTATCGAATGCCCCCATAAATGAAAGTCAAGAGGGTTGAGGTCAGGAGAGCGTGGAGACCATGGAATTGGTCCGCCTCTACCAATCCATCGGTCACCGAATCTGTTGTTGAGAAGCGTACGGACACTTCGACTGAAATGTGCAGGAGCTCCATCGTGCATGAACCACATGTTGTGTCGTACTTGTAAAGGCACATGTTCTAGCAGCACAGGTAGAGTATCCCGTATGAAATCATGGCGGTGAGTCGAGGAAGTACAGTACATATCGATGAAACTAAAATGAGCTCTAACATGGAAATTAACCGTTTCCGGACACATGTCCACATAACATCTTTTCTTTATTTGTGTGTGAGGAATGTTTTCTGAAAGTTTGGCCGTACCTTTTTGTAACACCCTGTGTACAACCGCTCGCTCACAGAAAGTTCCATACCTAAAGACTGGAAAATTGCTCAAGTCATACCTATACCCAAAAAGGGAAATAGGAATAATCCGATGAAATACAGGCCCTATTCACTAACGTCGACTTGCAGTAGGGTTTTGGTTGGGACATATACTGTGTTCGAACATTATGAATGACCTCGAAGAAAACGATTTATTGACACATAGTCAGTACGGATTCAAAAAACATCGTTCTTGTAAAACACAACTAACTTTTTATATTCATGAAGTTATGAGTTCTATCGACAGGGGATGTCAAATTGATTCCACATTTTTATATTTCCAGAAGGCTTTCGACACCGTTCCACACAAACGTCTTCTAACGAAACTGCGTGTCTATGGAATATCGTATCAGTTGTGCGACTGAATTCGTGATTTCCTGTCATAAAGTGCACAGTTCGTAGTAATAGACGGAAAGTCATGGAGCAAAACAGAAGTAATATCCGCGTTCCCCAAGGAAGTGTTATAGGCCCTCTATTGTTCCTGATCTATATTAACGACATAGGAGACAATCTGACTAGACCTATTAGATTGTTAGCAGATGACGCTGTCATTTACCGTCTTGTGAAGTCATCAGATGACCAAAAAGAAATGCAAAATAATTTAGATAAGATATCTGTATGGTGAGAAAAGTGGCAATTGATCTTGAATAAAGAAACGTGTGAAGTTATTCACATGAGTACCAAAAGAAAACCCCTAAATTTCGATTACGCGATAAGTCACACAGATATTATGGCTGTAAATTCAACTAAATACTTAGTGATTACAATTACAAATAACCTAAATTGTAACGATCACATAGATAATTGTGGATAGAGCAAACCAAAGATTGCGATTCGCTGGCACAACACTTAGAATGTGCAACGGGTCTACTAAAGAGATTGCTTACACCACGATAGCCAACCTATTCTGGAGTATTGCTGTGCGGTGTGGGATCCGCATCAGGTGGGACTGGCGGATGACATCGAAAAAGTTCAAAGAAGGGCAGCTTGTTTTGTACTATCGCGAAATAGGGGAGATAGTACCACAGACATGATATGTGAATTGAAGTGACAATCATTAAAACAAAGGCGTTTTTCGTTGCTACGAGATCTTCTCATGAAAGTTCAATCACCAATTTTCTCCACCGATTGCGAAAAAATTCTATTGGCACCCACCTACATAGGGAGAAATGATCAAATAAAAGAAATCAGGGCGCGCATAGAAAAATTTAAGTGCTCTATTTTCCTGCGCGCCATTTGAGAGTGTAACTGCAGAGAGACAGCTTGAAGGAGGTTACTTTGAACCCTCTGATAGGCACTTTACTGTGAATAGCAGTAGATGTAGATGTAGATGTAGATGTAAATAACAGATGATCCGAAAGTTGTTACGCATCAGTGAAAAACGCGGCAAAATGTGGGCGTGGGCGTGTCATCCACGATAACTACGTGTTTTAAAGTTATATAAAATGGTTTTATTCGGAATTATTACATTTTGTCTGTAGATATGCGTTCTTCACGTCGTAAATCTCTCATTTCCTAAAAAAATTTTTTTTTGATATTTTGTACTTATGGTGAGGTCTTTGTTTCCTTAAATGTTCAAAGTTTAGCTCGGCACCACAGATAACACGTTTATTCGTAATGTCGCAGTCTTCTTGCACACAATGCCTGCGTTTACTAAGATAGAATAATGGCAGGTTAAACTCTATGCACGTTCTTTCCTACGTGGGCCGGCCGGAGTGGCCGTGCGGTTCTAGGCGCTGCAGTCTGGAGCAGAGCGACCGCTCCAGTCGCAGGTTCGAATCCTGCCTCGGGCATGGATGTGTGTGATGCCCTTAGGTTAGCTAGGTTTAATTAGTTCTAAGTTCTAGGCGACTGATGACCTCAGAAGTTAAGTCGCATAGTGCTCAGAGCCATTTGAACCATTTCCTACGTGTTAAATGAAAGTATAACGCGACAACGGCTTTTAAGGGCTGCTTTGCCTCTTCACCGCAAAATGCCGGATGTAGAGATGTGTACAGCCTCGGTTATTGTCAGCTTACGCCATCGAGCCTTGTGGGATGTACACTGCCACACTGCACGCCAAAGGTGTACAGATGTTCATATTATGGCTGAAGCTCACTTTTTGTCTGTGTTCGCTTGCTAATATACAATAATTCGCACCTCGTGGTCTAGTGGTAAATGTGGTGTCACCGCCAGACACCACACTTGCTAGGTGGTAGCTTAAATCGGCCGCGGTCCATTTAGTACATGTCGGACCCGCGTGTCGCCACTGTGTGATCGCAGACCGAGCGCCACCACCAAGGCAGGTCTCGTGATACGAGAGAGCAATCGCCCAGTTGTACGAGAATCTAGCTACCGCCCAGTTGTAAGAGAACCTAGCTACCGCCCAGTTGTACGAAGCTTTTCTCTCTCATTAGCCGAGAGACAGAATAGCCATCAGCTAAGTTAATGGCTACTAACTAGCAAGGCGCCATTTGTATCAGTGCCTATAGCTTACGAGTATTCAAGAGAGATGTATTCCAAGGACTAATAAAAAGATAAGTAATAAGCATCTACATACTTTTCTTCTTATTCATTTATAAGTTCTCATGTTCCAGACTTCACGCCCGTCTGCTTTAGCCGTGCGTGCACTATCGGCTACAGCGTTAGTCTAGAGTTCATTTTCAGCAATCTCAACTTCACGGTGTCGGCCCAGCTACCGACACAACAGTAAACATCGCTACCCTTCCACCACGGGGTTCCGGTTTCGATTCCGCGTCAGGTCGGAGATTTTCTGCTCTCGGTGACTGTGTTTGTGTGTCCTTCATCGACGCACAAGTCGTCGAAGTGGCGTCAAATAGAAAGACTTGCACCAGGCAGCCGAACTACACCAGACGGGGTCTCCCGGCCGATAATGGCACACGATCATATCACATCGTTATTGAAATACGGTTCTGCCTTGAGGAAACACAAATTACTCTTCTTCAACACCAGAACATATTTCTGTGAAGTTTCATCACCGTCAGTGAGTTCGTTTGTTTTCAGTCAAATAACATGTAAGGAAATTTTGCTAGACAGTACATGAAGTTTTGAGATTATGGTATTTACATTTTTAAATCAATAGAAGCCCTGCACAATTACTGTTTTGGTCACTGAATAAGAAGCTAGTAACTGATAAACCAATGACTTTATTTGACGCGTTGCGGGTGAATACATCCTTGGGTTGTTGACACATAAGTTTTTTGAGTATCATACCGCGTCGTAACGTAAAAAATTGCACTGAAGCAGATCCATACGCCGTGACCGAAATGTTGCTTTCTCCAGCTTAGTTTTTTACATTATGACGCAGTACGATACTCATAAAAAATTTAAGTCAACTGATTCTTGCCGCGCAAGCTTACGCAATTACATTCTCAGATCATCATGAACATCTTGGTGACGAGAGATACGAGTATATACACAGTATATAACAAACAAAGCTGACATGGCAGACTCTTGTTTAGAGACTTTTATGTAGTGATCAGTACAGCAATTATGCAGTACTCCTATTGATTTGCAATATCGTCGCATTCTTTCTATGTGACTTTGTGTCACAATTACAAGCACAGTTATAAAATTACTAACAAAAAATATTAACAGAAAAATATGTGCCTTTGTATCACATTCTGATGTTTATTTGGATGTCCGACATTTGGAGTGCAGCTGATATTTTATTTGAAAATGTCATCTACAGCCAGGATTTTTCAATGTTAAGTTATCAGAATGTCAGGCCTAAAATGGAACTACTGTTCTTTTCTGCTTTACTAATATTATGAGGGGCGTTCAATAAGTATTGGAACAAATTTTTTTCTCGTTCAATTCCGGTTGAAAAAATGCAGAATTTTTTGTGGGTCATCGTGGAATATTAAGATTTCATGAAATTACGATAGTTGGCGGCGCTGTACATAGTCTTCAAAATGGCGTCTGTCGGAGGGGCGTTGAAGCAGAGAGCTGTCGTTGAGTTGATATTCATACACGCTTGAAGAATGTCTACAGAGACCTGGTAGTGAGTCGTTGGCGATCCGTCTGCCATTATCGCAAAAAGGTAGCGCAAACGTGCCTGATCTCCATCGTTCCGGCCGGCAGCACACATCTGTGACTAGGGCAATGTTGGACACTTTCAGTAGAGGTGTTCCATGGATCACACTCAAGGATCTTGCCGCACAGCTGGCCTCGCATAAGTATGCGCACCTGAGAGGAGCTCACAAAACTTCATTGAACTGTTGTTCGTCATCCATCCTACATCGCGCATCCGTACCTTTGGACTTTCATGTTTGGCACAATGGCGGATGCACTCCGCGGCAGTCAGTACGTGGATGATGAGGAGGTTATCGAGGCAGCTCTGACGTCGACCAGTCGAGTGGTACCATGCGGGCGTAGAGGCCATCCCGGTAACTGTAGACGTTAACTGTGGATGAGCTTTGTAAATTAATAAGTTGGGACTCGGTGTGCGGGAGGGAGGAGCTGCGTATTTAAATTGAGTGTTGTTACTTGTTGTTTATTCGACTTTTTCATGACTCTACGGGGTATGTAAACTACATTTTAACATGCATTACCACTCATAATCATATATTCACTGTTAGACCGTGTTACTTTGTGTGTTATCAGCGGTAATTTCTGATTTTGTAGTGGCAGTAGGCTTCTGATAGTTCTTTTAGAGCTCAGAACAGGATTCCATTGCAGACGACTGTATATTCATTTATTGGTTCAAATGGCTCTAAGCACTATGGGACTTAACATCTGAGGTCATCAGTCCCCTACGCTCAGAACTACTTAAACCTGACTAACTTAAGCATCACACACATCCATGCCCGAGGCAGGATTCTAACCTGCACCGTAGCAGCAGCGCGGTTCCGGACTGAAGCGCCTAGAAACGCTCGGTCACAACGGCCTGCAAATTCATTGTTTCTTTTCCTCCTGCTATATCTTTTTGTATATAGTAGCTGTAAAGACTCTTTTGAATTGGACTGAACAAGGTATAAGGCTTCTATACGTCGCGTGCACGTAAGCACGTAAGACGCAAAGTAAAGGAAAATCCTAAGAGATATAAGCATTGTAGTGAATCACGAAATTTGATAGAAGCACGAGATAACTTATTACGCATCCATACAGAACAGTCGTAACGCAGAGCTTCATATATGCTACACTGATAAGCCAAAATATTATGACCACCGCCTACCGCCTGGGGACATTGCGGGAACGTGACACGGTAAGGAAAGTGTATAAGTGGATCAAAGATGGGTGGGGAATCATTCTAGCGACCATACAGGCAACAAATGGGGAAGTCTACTGACACAAGAGACTTTGACAAAGGCGATAATATTATTATCAAGAGCCTGTGAACGAGGATATAGAAAACGGCGTAGCTAGTCGAATGTTCACGTGCTACTGTAGAGGGCATCTATGGAAAGCGGTAGAGCGACATCGAAACTACCACTGGACGATAAGTGGTTGGACGTCCTCGAATATTCACAGAACGTGGGATTTGGAAACCTGCCTGCTCTGTAAAGGAGGATATGTTGCGATCTGTGGCATCTCTGCCAAAAGAGCACAATGCTGGTGCACGCATATGTGTTTCGAAGCATGGCGTTCACTGTACATTGTTGAAAATGTGGCTCCACACAGACGACCCCTAAGTGTTCCTATGTTGTCCCAACGACACTGTCAATTACGACTGCAGTGGCCACGGGGTAGTCGAGGTTGGACCGAGGATTGATGGAAATGTATCGCCTCGTCGGATGAATTAAACTGTTCCCACACCAGGTCGATGATCGTCTCCACAAACGCCGTCATCCACACGAACAGCGAGCGATTCGATATCTGCAAGCGCGGCAAGGAAATGGGCCAGTGGGAGCATTAATATGTTATGGGAGACATTCTGTGTGGTGTCACCGCCAGACACCACACTTGCTAGGTGGTAGATCAAATCGGCCGCGGTCCATTTAGTACATGTCGGACCCGCGTGTCGCCACTGTGTGATCGCAGACCTAGCGCCACCACAAGGCAGGTCTCGTGATACGATAAAGCACTCGCCCCAGTTGTACGGACGACCTAGCTAGCGACTAAATGTACGAAGCCTTTCTCTCTCATTAGCCGAGAGACAGAATAGCCTTCAGCTAAGTTAATGGCTACGAACTAGCAAGGCGCCATTAGCCTTACAGTGATTGTAATTAAAGTCTCCTGTGTATCGTCAAGAGCGATGTACCACAATGATTGATTAAAGATAAGTATTAATCCCGCTACGTACTTTTCTTCATAGCATTAATTACGTAGCCTGTTCCAGTACTTCACGCCCGTCTGCGTTAGTCTAGCGTGCATTTTCAGCCATCTCGATCTACAAGGTGTTGGCCCAGCTGCCGACACATCATTCTGCTGCTCTCGCATGGGACCTACGGTAGTAATCGAAGACATGCTGACAGCTGTGGACCACCAGCACCCCTTCATGCCCCGCCGAAGAAGTCACCTTCCAGCAGGATAATTGTCCGTGCCTCAAAGCCAGAACCGTGCTACAGTTGATTGAGAAGCATGGCACTGTACTCTCGTTGATGTCTTGCCCACAAAATTCGCTTGATGTGAAGCCATGGAAGCCATTTAGGTCATCACCGCGTGCACAAATCAGCCGCCCGCTATTTAAGGAAATTACATGAGTTGTGCGTGGACATCTGGTGCGACATACCTCCACAAGCTTTCGAATCCATTATACACAGATTCGGTGACGTATTGCGCTCTAAAGATGAACCAACGCGTTATTAAGCAGGTGGTCAGAAAGTTTTGGCGCGTCAGTGTATATAGCATAAGTTCCCATACCAGGCATTGCATGGTTCTATGATGTGTTGCCACCTACAATATTTATGAAATTATAGAAATTTTGATTACTTCTAATAATAACTCCTTAAACGGTGCCAATTCGTACCAATAGATGCCATTACAGCTATTGCACATTATTTCTACGACGCAGCTACTCGTCATCTACTGCTAGTTATACGACTGTAAGAGCTCCTGAGAGGATCTAATTACGTTGCAGTCATCTAGAAAAGCGCTATCGCTCTGGAGGACGGGAGGGGCTGTAACGCACAAGGGAAGTGGACTGCAGGAGTCCACTGCTGGCAAAACGAACTTGGAGACCTCCACACCGCACGACGCGGGAAGTCCGACCGACGTCGCAGACTCCACTGTTTGACCGTCCTTGGTATGAGACCCCAATGGCATATTCCCGCCGGAGCTGTTCCTCTGTGACCGATGGTGTCTTACGGCCGATGGCATTCGTTCCTGTGCTTTGTTGAGCTGATATCCTGCATCCCTGTCAACTTGTTTGTTCTTCATATGTAATTCGAACCCATCCTCAGTCATAGAGTCCAAGATGGTCGAAGTAACAGAGAAGATCTTCATCTCCTCTTACTTCGTACCATGTTCCACACCGACGCACTGGTTGACCATGTTTTCTGTGACGTTCTGGTTGACCATGTTTCCTGTGACGTCGATAGACATAGCAGAACTCTTTAGCTCTGTGATGTCTGATTTTTCACACTGACTCCTTAGGTGAGACTATCTCTCATGAATTTCAACCAAGTTTGAACCCGCAGCGAACGGAATACATATTTGATTCGGTGTTTCTTGGAAAGCTAGCCACTTTCAATAGGTAGGAAAAACAATCATAGTGTAGATCTATTTATCATCAGGCCGATCACGATGTTTTAATGCTCGTGGGTCGAAATCCGTGATGTACCTGCTCTCTTAATCGTTCTGAAGAAATAGTGGATGGAGATGGCTAAGCTCTGCAGACAGAGTCACACAGTCTCATATAGCTGGTAATCTGTAGCCTGTAGTAGGCTGCGTTGAAGTGGACGATGACACGTAGTAGCACTTTAACACAGATAAGTATGTTTTGATTCTCGATGATAGCTGTGACCTGAGAACCCATATTTTTCTTGAAAGAACCATGACAAGCAGAAAAGAAAAATCTCAATTTTAATCTACTTTCATAGAAAAATATATACTAGCATGGTGAGAGATGTTCTACGGACGAATAGTTGCCTCCCATTATGGCCCCGCCAGAGAGGTCTCTTCAACTTATTTTTAAAAACATGTGCATTTTAGAGCCATTATATGAAACGTTTTATGCTCGAAATCTCTCACAAAAAGGTCAGTCTGTATGAGAGACAAAAAGCTACAAGCAGCACACCGTCAGATCGAAATGCTGGTCGCTGTATAACACGTCCGATTAGGTGCACACTTATTTGAAGATATGGACGAGATCCTCCAGCTTAGCTCCTACAAGTTGTAATGTATAAATGCAGTCATGTGGAAAGAGACACTACGCCGAAATGCACTTATATGTCAGATGGCTTCAGACTGAAGTCCTTGAATCGACACATGAAGTGTTCCGAAATTCGAATGTGGTATTCATATTTGTCAATTACAGCCCACAAAAGACAGGCCAGAAGTTTCGCTACACGGGACTCCAACGTTGCTCGAATATTTGTATGTGAAACATCCTCTTTTGCATCTTTGGTAGTCAGTCTTGTTGACTCTTTGGTTTTTTATCAGATGTCCAGAGACATGACTAAATTTTAGGAGAGCGAATGTATTCTGTTTTATTGTACCCATAGCATCTTCGCGCAGGCGACGTTACGTTTAGTCCTGCAATGAATACGTTATTGCACCGTTAGAAGCTGTCGTACAAAGAATAAAAGCGATACTCATGTCAGTAGGAAAAATTACTATAGGGGTGTGGTCCCTAAGGACACGCCGAAATCACAGTCAAAATCAGTTGTAGTTGCCACACACTTCTTTATTACAAAAACATTGCTTATAATACATTCACAGGAAACATAATTACAACAAAGCTCGTCTTAAAGAACACAAAAATCTTTTAAGATATCTTCCACATATCGTTTTCTTTCAACCACTTACATTAATTTAAACCATGTCCATGGTCCCATAATTAATTCAATATGACTAACACATAAATCACACCTACTTCATCACTTGCATGGAAACCCTTTTATCTACCTTTTCATCACATCCAAGTTCGGAGTTCAACAGACAGTAATGTTTTAAGACGTCTTTGGCCAACTTTTCATAATTTACAGACAATATTCATAAAATCATCCTCCGTAAAATATAACTGACTAAACTAGCTCAGATGAAAGTTCTGAGTTCAAGAAACACCAATATTTTTAAGGTTTACTCCGTCAACTTTTCATTAAATGAAACCCTATTCATAAAACCATTATTAAGATAAATATGGCTGAGATAACCAACCCAGCGTTCAACAGACAGAAATGTTTTAAGGATTCCTAGGCCAACTTTTCATAATTCAAACACAATATTCATAAAAGCATGCTCGTAAAATGTGACTGACATAACTATCTCAGATAAACGTTCTGGGTTCAACAAACACTAAAATTTGAAGGTTTACTCGACCACTTTTCATTAACTAATACAATGTTCATAAAATTGTGATTCATAAAATATGACTAACATGACTAACTCACATCAAAGTTCTAAGTTGAACAAGACCCAAAATTTTACAGTTTACTTGGCCAACTTCTGATTAATTAGAACAATAACACTTGCACATACTAAGTTCGTATAATTTCATTTCCTTACTAACGAGAAGATATTCGCAAGAAAAACTTAACAGGGGCCGCTTCCACTCTACACGAGAATTAGAGATGGACGTGAGCACACTATAAGATTTTAACCAATTCCTTTCAATGATATACTTCACAAATGAAATCAACAGAATTAATCTCCGTGACTTACTTGGGCAGTCAATGCTCTTAAAATTTGGTTAGGCAGTCCCTTAAAACCATCAATAAAATAATGGCATAAAAGTTAGAATAGCAAGAATAATCTCGGCGCACATTTAAAGCCCAGACTAAAATAATGACATAACAGGTAGAATGGGAAAAATATTTCCTTCCAACCTCGAGGAAATTCCCATCACCATGGACAGAAGATTTGCATTGTAACGGTTAAACTCGCGAAAGCGGCTGACCACGCTCTTTCATCATGCCGACTCGGCCTCTCGCCGTGCTCCATACAAACACAGTTCCACGTCACCTCACACCGCGGATACCCGCACACCAGCCACCAGTAGAGCGCGCGCACTGCAGTTAAAATCCCCCTCCGCCAAAGATGTGAAGAAGACAAATAAGCATCGAAGTCGAGTCAACGATGAAAAGACAATCGATGGAAACTGCCGCCAGCAACGCACCAGCTCAATATACACTGAGGGAAAAAATCGCAATACCAAAAAATAATTAATGTGGAATAATGTAATTTTGAACGTACATTGGTCTAGGTAATATATTTAAGTAATTAACTTTGCAAGATCACAGGTTAAAGTAAACGCGAGATAAGCCATTGCAGATGTGAAATTCTGTTACGTTAATAACCGGTGTAGCCGCCAGAATGTTGAATGCAAGCATAAAAACGTGCATTCATTGTGGTGTACAAGTGCCGGATGTCAGTCCGTGGTATGGTGTTCATTGCCTGTCGCACTTGGTCAGTCAATACAGGGACGGTTCATGCCGTTTGTGGATGACACTGGAGTTGTCATCCGATGATGTCCAATAGGTGACCGAGCAGATCAGAGCAATATGTCGACACACTGTAAAGCTTGTTGGGTTACAACAGTGGTATGTGGACGAGCGTTATTCTGTTGGACAGCAGTCCCTGGAATGCTATTCATTTGTGGTAACACAGTAGGCGTATCATCAGAGAGATGTGCAGATTTGCAGTGAGAGTGCGTGGGATAAACACGAGAGTGCTTCTGCTGCCATACGAAATCGCATCCAGACCATAACTCCAGGAGTAGGCCTAGTATGTAAAGCACAAGAGACAGGTCGGGTGCATGTCCTCAGCTGGCCTCTTTCTATGGAACACACGGCCGTCACTGGCACTCAGGCAGAACCAGCTCTCATCCGAAAAAATAACAGACCTCCACCCTGTCCTCCAATGAAATCTCGCTTGACGCCACTGAAGTCGCAAATGGCGGTGGTTCGGGGTCAGAGGGATGCAAGCTACATAGTATCTGGCTCGGAGATGTTCTTGAAGTAATCGATTTGTAATAGTTAACAGTGTCACTGTGGAGCGAACTACAGCTCAAATTGCTGCTGAAGATGCAGTAGGATGCGCCAGATGCATACGCCCAGCGTGATGGTCTTCCTTCCCGGTAGTGTCACGTGGTAGTACGGAGCCCGGTCTTCTTGCGACCGTACATTCTCGTAACACAGCAACGGGAAACCATGTGGAGTGGATACATTCTTATCAAGACTTTCTGCAGTATCGCAGAAGGAACATCCAGCTTCTCGTAGCCCTATTACACGACCTTGATCAAACTCAGTCGCCTTAAAGGCATCCTTGACTAACATCAACTGATCACGTCCAATCTTAAAGGTAACTAACTTTCACAACCGTTATAGCTTGTATTTAAAGCAAACCCGATTTGCATCCTCATAGTAGTGCTACTAGTGCTAGTCTTATGCTACTAGAACGCAATTGCAATAGACGAAATCTATCAGATGTAGAAACACGGCTACCAACTTTCATTTATATCGCATGTGCGCCCCCGGTAACTGAGTGGTCAGTGAAACAGAATGTCAATCCTAAGGGCCCGGGTTCGATTCCCGGCTGGGTCGGAGATTTTCTCCTCTCAGGGACTGGGTGTTGTGTTGTCCTAATCATCATCATTTCATCCCCATCGACGGGCAAGTCGCCGAAGTGGCGTCAACTAGAAAAACTTGCACCCGGGGAACGGTCTACCCGATGGGAGGCCCTAGTCACACAACTTCTCCTTGGTATTGTGATTTCTTTTCTGTCAGCGTATTTGTCCTATTTCAAGTGGTGAGCTTCTACTGAGGTACATTCGTCCTCGATATCGCTCTGTACGTCACATATCTGAGCCGTGAGCGGCTCGCGGTCATACCGTTTATTGCTCGACATCTTTTTTTTATGGTTCTGTCGCCTCTTCCCTATTCAATTTTGTTGCGCCACTAAGTTGCTGGTTTGCTTACTTGTGAGTGGCAGCAGCAGCGCTTATCGATAAATGCACTGTCTTACTATCTCTGGAGCGACCGTCGGTATTTCCGGGTCGTCGTCTGTCGGGAGTTCAGTCGGGATGGAGCTCCAGTGAGGTCTGCACAGCCAGTACTCGCCCGACCACTGGCGACACACATGCACTGTCCGACGACGGTGACGACCGTTAGTTGGTCGTTCGGTCGGTCGTCTCATCGGGCGACGTGTATTTGGTCTTCCGATCGTTTCAGGACCTCTTCAATTGATCATCTTGCTGGAATTTGGTCGGTTCCTTCCTTGTGCAGAGATGTCGGGTGGCCAATGGGCCGGTGTTCCCACAGCATGGTTGGGTCCGATCCAGCGTCTCCGGGACGTCGTCCGTGCGAAGGCAATCGGGACGCAGCGCCAGTGAGCTCCAGACAGCCAGTACTCGCTCGACCGTTTCCGGGCCCCTTCAGTTGGTCATCTTGCGGGACGTTGGCCGGTTCCTTGCTTCTGCAGAGATGTCGGGTGGCCAATAGGCAAGTGTTACCTCTGCATGGTTGGGTCCGAGCCAGTGTGCCCGGGTCGCCGTGTCTCCGAGTTCCGATCGGGCATCGAGTTGAGTCGGGTTGGAGCTGCAGTGAGCTCCGGACAGACAAGACTTGCCTGACCGTTGCCGACACTCATAACTTGAATGGTGACGACCTTGGTTGGTGTCGGTCGGCTCATCGGACGACGTGTATTTGGACGCCGACAGCTTATGGAAACTGTGTGTGTGTGTGTGTGTGTGTGTGTGTGTGTGACTTCTCATTTCTCCTTGTGGTTCCACGGTGATTGGTTTTATGATTGCCGGAGTTTTGGTGCAAGTGTTTACTTGGAACTGTATGTAGCTTCTGTGATTTCCACTGAGCAGAGGAATGCTGTGTGTGTACTACAGTAGGCAGTCGGTCGGTTCGGACAGAGCAGCGAGTGTGTGTTTCCTCGCCTTGTTGATACTGTCCGGCACGGCGTGTAGTTCGGCAGCTTTGGTGTTTTTCATTTTGTCTTTGAGTATTTATTGTGCCTTGACTGTGTTTATACGCCAATTACTATTAAGACATAATCCTGCTGCGATCCTCGTCTTCGCTGATACTTTTGGTTGTTGTGCTGTTGGTAGGGTGGAAGGGAATTGATTAGGAGGTTGGTTGGTTCGTCAGCTGTCCATAGGTCATGCTGCAACACGATTGTTTAGTGTTGCGCTTGGCTGTCTGTCTTACCTAAACTGTGGTTATAGTTACCTTCCCCAGGCCGGCCGTTGGAACACTTATGAGCACCACTGTTTGTTGTTTGTGAGTGTCATTTTATTTGGTCGCTGGTACTGTGCCAGGCCTTCAGCCGTGTATTAATATTGTCTGTTTTATGTTTAGTATATGGCCTTCAGCCGAACTTCATAACAACTTTAAGATTAGGCCTTCAACTGTGTTTGATTTAAAATTCTTTTTGCTCTGTGTTTAGGCCTTCAGCCGCGTTTGTTTCAGAATCTGTGGCTTTAATATGTAAATCCTTGTCTAATAAGGTTTCTCTTTAATTATCTTGAATTCTTGAAACGGCCTTCAGCCGTGTTCTATAAATGTTTAAAGGTTGTTTTTAATTATTCTTGAGTAATTGTTTGGGCCTTTGGGCCTTCAGCCGACAAGATACTTCAAGTTTCCTTGTGATGTTCTTCTGTTGTACTGTGTAAACGCTTGTCTTTAAGGTCTCTCTGTTTTATGTAAGAATTTTTTTTTTAATTGGGCTTTCAGCCGAAGAATTAACTTGAATTTTCCTTAATATGGCCTTTAGCCAGAATTGGTAAATGCTTGGCTTTTAAAGAATTTCCTTAGGTGATCTGAAATATTATTTGGGCCTTTAGCCGAGAAGATATTGTAATTTTAGTTAAGTAAGGCCTTCAGTCGTTACTCTAAATCCTGGAGTTTTAAAAGTAATCATTTAAACTTATTCTGGAGAAGTTACTTGGGCCCTCAGCCGTGAATTGATCTTTGTTGTTTTAAAGAGAAAACTGTGCATCTGTTTGAGGAATAAAGCTGTGTGTGTTCTTGTATAACTAACAGTAAATGAACTTGATCTCCTTCCACAACCTGAACCGCTCTGTCCTGCGAAACCAAATTTCAAAATCTTCTAGTAGGCTCACTGGGAAGACACCAAACTCATTTGTGATAAAGATTAAAAGACAGTAACACAGGACTAGCCACTAAAAATGAGGGATAGTCGCACAGTTTTAATTACTGCAGCGAAAAAGTAAAGTTATGTAGATTTTCTATTTGTTTTGCAGGTACATGTATGCAATCTTGGTACACGCTAAAATCACCACGCCAAAATGCAAGCCGGCCGCTGTGGCCGAGCGGTTCTAGGCGCTACAGCTTGGAACCGCGCTGCTGCTACGGTCGCAGGTTCGAATCCTGCCTCGGGCATGGATGTGTGTGATGTTCTTAGGTTAGTTAGGTTTAAGTAGTTCTAAGTTCTAGGGGACTGATGACCTCAGATGTTAAGTCCCATAGTGCTTGCAGCCATTTTTGAACTAGAATGCAAGTAAAACGCCACTTGAACAGGTAAAATAAAATGACGCATCCCATTCCCACTTTATCAATAGATGCGCAATTTTTCTTGTATTCTCTAGAGGCTTGCTGCCGTAATGTGGCGCGGCTATTTTAATATGCACGGAGACTGCATACATGTACAGTCGTGGACAAAACGAGCGAGACCCCTCGCCTTTTCGTTATGCTGATCCGCACGGCTTTAAAGTCTGCTACACAGCATAACAGGCAAGGCGACGAAGTGCTACCAACATACTATGCACAGGTGTGAAATTGAAAAACTATCCGAACTTTGTCAGACAGTTTTCAGTCACGTGTAAGACTATATTAATGCTGGTTAGTGTGTTGAACAACACGTAAATACAAGATATAAATGAAAGAAGAAGCGCTAATTAGTGTGATCTGTACTAATAAAAATGAATTTCTTACACCACCAAGGGACCGTATACCGCAGGAAGTGCGATACATTTCCGCTTATTAGGTCTACCTGTACTCGAGGTAAATGGGTTTTAAGGATTGGGTAGACAGATGACGGTCAAGAAAGTGAGACTAGTAGGGTTCCATTTTTACCGATTTAGGTGACGAAATCCTAACAACGAAAATAGCTACAACAGTTACTGAAGATGAGGGCCACATAAATAATTCCCCCTACTCTTTATTCGAAATGTTCTAGTTGCAGTCGATACATCAGCACATTAATCGTAGCTACGCTTTCGATCCAAATCACTTTTACAGGAATGCAAATAAAATACATTTGCCTATACACGTGGTAATTCAGATCCCTGTATTAATGCCACCGCGTTTTAGAAGTGGAACACTTCGGCTAATGAACGTTTTCTGGCTGTGGCGAGTCTAATGGAGAATTCGAAACATTGTAGAATGCGTTTGGAGCTATGTAGCCGTTTATTTCCTGGGGTGGTGCAGAATTATCCTACTAAATTTACTCGCTAATAACAGTATTTTGGTATTTCGACAAACATCCCGAATGATTGTCATACAAGCGGTGACATAAAGGTAGAAAATTCATGTTTTTGACTTCAGAAAGCTCTATGCAACAGAAACTGCACATCATTTTGCCATTTTCAGAGCGAAATTGCCGGCTTATTCATGTGTGGGGTAATAATAGAGGGCTGTTTGTCTGGTTTGTCTGCTAGTGTAGTGAAAGGTGTTTGCTACTGCAAGGGAGGTCTGGTTTGTTTTCGGTTCTAATCTCGATGGAGGCAGATAGACTACCAGTAAAGCAATTGTAAAAAATTCTCGTGCCCCCCCCCCCCCCCCCAATACATTTTATTGCTGCCTTTATTATGTACCGGCGCCCAGTGGATGTAAATATGAAAATCTTGTAGAATTTCATACTTGTTACTGAGTACTTTTTCCTCTTCTGTCAATAGATGAATTGACTTAACTGTGGCAATGAATGATTTTTAACTGAATATCGTTATGAATCTTCACGCATTGCTAAATTTGCAAACTTTCATGGTAGGTCAGCAACAGTAATTCAGTATGACTGGTCTGAACGTTGACACAGACCGTTTTGCGGCCGAATGCGCATAATGTTTTGCTAATTCGTAACCATCTGGGGTACGTTGCCTTACTAAAACAGTTATGTTATCTCGATATGCCGAAATTCATTTTTATTAGCACAGTACATACTAATTAGCATTTCTTCTTTCATTTATATCTTACATTTGCGTGTTGTGTTTAACACACTAATCAGCATTAATCTAGTCTTACACATGATTGCTGCCGGCCGGGGTTGCCGAGCGGTTCTAGGCGCTGCAGTCTGGAACCGCGCGACCGCTGCGGTCTCCGGTTCGAATCCTGCCTCGGACATGGATGTGTGTGATGTCCTTAGGTTAGTTAAGTTTAAGTAGTTCCAAGTTCTAAGGGACTGATGACCTCAGAAGTTAAGTCCCATAGTGCTCAGAGCCATTTGAACCATGATTGCTAACAGTCTGACAAAGTTCAGATAGTTTTTCAGTTTCACGCCTGTGCATAGTATGTTGGTAGCACTTCGTCGCCTTGCCTGTTATGCTGTGTAACAGACTTTAAAGCAGGGCGGATCAGCATAACGAAAAGGCGAGGGGTCTCGCTAGTTTTGTCAACGACTGTACCTGCAAACGATCAAGAAATTACGTGACTTTATTTTTTCGAGATGGTAATTATAGTTCTATGAGTACTGCCTAGGATGCATATGCTACGCCTGATTTAGATTCTCATCTATTTCCCAAATCGCTTCAGGCAAACGCCAGGATCGTTCCTTTGAAAGAGCTTGACCGATTTCCTTCCCAGCCTTCTAAGCCGAGGTTGTGCCGTCTCTAATGACCTCGTTGTTGTCGTGACGTTAAACACTAATCTACCCTTCCCCCTCCTCCTCCTCCATTGCTAGGGTCTGCTACTTGTGGTAGGCGTGCTAACATTCCGCAACGCAAAGTGCGTAGTTCTCTTATCCGGTAGGTGCTTTCTATGTCTCAATCCCTCCACGACGTAACAGATCATCCCCTCCTTCGGCCACACGGTCTACAACGGAAGGTTAATCATTGTGCTTCCTTACTCCTTCTTGCACAGAATTATCGATAAATGCAACGAAGAAGTTGACACACATGAACGTGCATCGGTTTTCGCGACGCTTGTTATTGCACACTGGTGATGTGTCAGAGTGGGGAGTCTCTTTATATGCTATGAATGAGCTGCCCGCGCGCACCCTCCGTGCCATTGTCCTGCTGCGCCATTTGGGTCGGGAGGTAAAAGAGGGGGAGGTCATTCGAACCCCTGCGAGGTCCATTCGGTTCGGCCTATAGTACGCCCATTCTCTCTCAGGGTCGTCACATCGTGGATAATTCCGATATCGCTCGAAGGGAAACTGATAACTTGGTTGAATGGCACATTGCCTTCTCTAAATCAAACATTCTCTCTCGCTCGAGTTATGGTCCGCCACCTTTGATATTCCTGTTCCAGGTAACATACGCAATGATTTCTATATGGACTCATCTACCTTATGCAGCTCTATATGGTCCTCTTTTGAGTCTAGCTGTCTAGCAGGCCTTCCTGTTTGTGTAATTATAGTTAGTGTTTAGTGTTATAAGGTGCTAATCTGCGAGGCCATCAGCGCCTTTGCATGAAATAGAGACAAGAATGGTTAAAATGTGTTAAAGCAACAATCAATTCTAAAGCTAAGCTGTGTCAGGAGATAAGAATCTAAAATATAGTGCCTGCATAGGGAGACTCATCAAAGGCACTCCACACAGATAAAACAAAGCAGAATAATTTTAGGTAAAATCAGTTATAAAAAAAAAGCAATTCAGATAAAAAAAACGAAGCTTGTCTCTAAAGTTAAACTCTTCTGAGTTGTTAGGCTGCGTCATATTTCCTCTAAAATAATCGACGTTTCAACCCCTCTGTTCTAATCTTCTTCAGGATCTTCCGGTGTCCACTATTGCTGGAACTCTGTCAGAGGCCAGTGTCACGATCTGCTATAAAGGGGAGTTCTTCCGCGTTTTTGCTGGAGAGTGGGAGTATTGGCTAAAATTCTTGTGACTACCATTGGTGGGCCGTCTTCATAGGCTAATATTTCCGCTGTGATGCAGAAGAAGGGGCGTTATTAGCTAAACTCTTGTGGATACTATAGGTGGCCCATCGTCATTGGACAGAAAGGTACTATTCCACACTTACCCTGGAAAAGGCTGGATCTGAGCACTATGGGACTCAACTGCTGAGGTCATTAATCCCCTAGAACTTAGAACTAGTTAAACCTAACTAACCTAAGGACATCACAAACATCCATGCCCGAGGCCGGATTCGAACCTGCGACCGTAGCGGTCTTGCGGTTCCAGACTGCAGCGCCTTTAACCGCACGGCCACTTCGGCCGGCCCCTGGAGAAGAGTTATTGGTTGTGTTGAGTGGTACTTAAGACAGGTAAATAAATTAGTGAAATCAATGTGAAGTGAAGTAGAGATTAGAAAATAAATGAAAAACTTAGTTTAGAAGAATTACACACTGGCAAACAGCGGGCAAAGCAACAGTGGCAACGGCCGGCGCTTGAAGTCAGCACGTTCAGGAGAGAAGCGGAAACTGTCGATTCAGCCGTCGGGGCATCGCCCGACCGGCTCACGTGTTTCTCAATTGTCACATGTGATCAAAGGCCCTCGCCTACATTCCAAGAGCCAATGACCGACGTTAAGAAGATTCTTAGAGAAGCTTTTCAACGTGACAGAAGAGGCAATGACCGTGAAGTCGTTCACCTCCAGTGAACTGAAGTAAATAAATACGTGAGACGCAGTGGGCCCGACAGGAGTAGTTTTCAGTTCGAGTACAGTTCAGTCGGTGCTGAAGACTGTCATGCAGGAAGAGACTGCATCGTACACAGAAGCACCAAGTCCTCCGCTGTAATGGAATAGCAAGCAGCAGCCTCGCCGCCAGAAGACAGAAGTTAGAAGGTATTTGAAGACTGATTTTTACGTACCCGGGTGACTTGTGAGGACGGGAAGGAGACGGCCTCACATCAGCAGTCACCTGTGAGCTGGTGATGAAGATCTGACAGCCGAGGACTGGCAAGCTGGAGTCCGTTGATCAGGTCCGGGACGCTGACTGGCCTTCCCCCGCCGCGCCGCTCCGCTGGCCGACGCACAACACACGCGGCCGCATAGACAAGAGAAACACGGGGGCGCCACATCCAAGGTATCACATCTGATTCACGACTTCGTTCTCAATAATTAAACGGGCCACCTCACGAGGCGCGTCTCCAGTCAACTGTGCGAGACGGCGACACGAAATACTCAGCATCAGGCGTAATCAGATGCCGCCGCTGCCGCAGCAGAAGCCGGCCGGAGTGGCCGTGCGGTTCTAGGCGCTGCAGTCTGGAGCCGAGCGCCCGCTACGGTCACAGGTTCGAATCCTGCCTCGGGCATGGATGTGTGTGATGTCCTTCGGTTAGTTAGGTTTAATTAGGTCTAAGTTCTAGGCGACTGATGACCTCAGAAGTTAAGTCGCATAGTGCTCAGAGCCATTTGAACCATTTCTTTGCCGCAGCAGAAGGCTTCGCAGACGACACAGCTGCCGATCTCCCAGCCAGAACAATCCAGTAAGGAAACCGTTGTAAAAAACTTTCAATAAAAATCTTATGTAAAAATGCTATTTCATTCTACCTCATGCCCGAGCCAAGGAAGAACCCACCCTGCCCACATGTTGCTAAGAGAGAAAAAGTATTTCATTTGGTGTTTTTTCACCCTGTCATAATGCTTTAGAATCAAATGCCCTTTGCAGTATTGCTCATCAAAAGAGAAAATCCAGTTGCAGTTGAAATTCCACCTGGTACTATTGTTTGTCTATCATTACTGCCTAGATGCGAAACGGACAAACCAAGAGAGGGGGTGGGGGGAATGTTTACCCAAAATATTGTCCGCCGAAGTGACCTGCAGCGCGTTATTTATGTTGCTCTTACGCCGCAGCCGCATATGCACTTCCTTGATGGCCGAGAGCCACGATGCCGCAAGCCTATAGCCGTCTGGTGAAATTACATGCATTCTTGGACACTTCAACCGCTTCTCGGACCTTCCTTCTATGAATTTTTGGTTCCTCAGCCAGCACAAGTACATTATTAAAATCAATGTCAGAGTCACACCAGTATTCATGAGTGGCAATAGGAGTAATCCACTAAATCTCAAGCCCGTATCATTAACGTCGGTATGCAGCAGGATTTTGGAACATATTATATTCGAACATAATGACTTACGTCGAAGAGAACGGTCTACTGAATCACAGTCAACACAGGTTTATGGAATATCGCTCAGTCATGTGACCGGATTCGTGATATCCTGTCAGAGAGGTCGCAGTTCTCAGTAATTGACGGAAATTCATCGAGTAAAACAGAATTCATTTCTGGCGTTCTCTAAGTTGGTGTTATAAGCTCCTCTGCTCGTCCTTATCTGTATAGACGATTTAGGAGACAATCTGAGCAGCCGCTTAAGTTATTTTGCAAGTAATGCTGTTGTTAATCGTCTAGTAAAGTTATTAGAAGATAAGAACCAATTGCAAAACGATTTGGATGACATATCTGCATGGTGCGAAAGTTAGTAATTGACCCTAATAATGAAAAATGTGAGGTCATCCTCATGAGTGCTAAAAGGAATCCATCAAATCGCCGTTACACGATAAATCAATCAAATCTAAAGGCCGTAAATTGAAGTAAATAACTAGGCACCACAATTACGAACAACCTAAACTGGAAGGAACACACAGAAAATGTTGTGGCGAAGGCGAACCGAAGACTGCGTTTTATTGGCAGAACACTTAGATGACGAAATAGATCTACTAAAGAGACTGCCTTCACTAAGCTTACCCGTTCTCTTTTGGAGTACTGCTGAGAGGTGTGGGAACCTTACTAGACAGTATTAACGGAGTACATGGGGAAAGTTAGAAGTTCGAAGAAGAGTAACACGTTTTGTATTATCGAGAAAAAGGGGAGAGAGTGTCACGGACGTGATACAGGATTTGGGATGGAAGTAATTAAAATAAAGGCGTTGATAGTTGCTTCGGGATCTTATCACGAAATTTCAATCACCAGCTTCTCCTGCGAATGCGAAAATATTTTGTTGACGTCTACATACAAAGGAAGGAAGGATCAACAGAATAAAATAAGGGAGGTAAGAGCTCGCACGGTGAGATATATGTATTCATTTTTTCAGTGCGCTGTCCGAGAATCGAATAATACAGAATTATTAGGAAGGTTGCTCGATGAATCCTCTCCCGGGCACTTAGTGTGATTTGCAGAGTATCCATGTAGAAGTGGAAGTAGATACATAGGAAAAGAAATCCACTCACTAGTGTACAGGTACACTATTGATGACAAATTAGTGGAAACAGTATCTACCGTAAAATTGTTACAACTATTCAGAGCGACCTTAAGTGGAATGACCACATAAAACAAATAGCACGAAAACCTGACGCCAGTCTGATATTCATAGGAAGACTCACAAGGAAATGTAACGCATCCACGAAGGAAATGGCATACAAGACGCCTGTTCGATCGATTCTTGTGTTTTATTCGTCAGTCTGGAATCCTTATCACGTAATACTGATAGAAGGGATAGAGAAGATCCAACGGAAGGCGTTGCGTTTCGTCACGGGATCGTTTTGTCGGCGTGAGAGTTTTACAAATATGCCCAAGAAACCCCAGTGGCAGACGTTGCAAGACAGCCGTTGTACATCACAGAGATGTTTACTACTGAAATTCGATGGAGCACTTTCCGGAAAGAGACTGACAACATGTTACATCCTCGCGCATACAACTCACAAAATGAACGCGACTAGAAAACTCTGGAAATTGGTACTGATCCAGAGGCTTACCGACAATTCTTCCCAAGCGGCATTCGTTAGTGCAACAGTGAAGCGGGGACCAGTTAGCGGTACTAGAAGTACCCTCCAGTAAACATCTTTAGGAAACTGCAGGACCTGAGAGGCAATGCATTGAGAACCAAGTGAATGAGCACTCTTAATCGGAGAGTGCGCTGATTTGAAACTTCATAGCAGATTAAAGCTGTGTGTCGGCAGGAGCTGGCGGAAAAGCTGGAGGGCGGGTCGTGAGTCGTGCTTGGACAGCTCAGTCGGCGGAGGACTTGCCGACGAGGGGCAATGGTCCGAGGTTCGAGTCCCGCTCCAGCACATTGTTCTAAACTGTCAGCCCCCAAGTTTCGAATTCTCACACATTCCACTGCAAAGCGAAAATCTATTCTGGAGCGGTACAGTACTCAGGCAGCTTCTCGATTTCACACGATATACACCTACTATTTTAAAAGCCAAATTAAAAGCACATTTTCGTCCGGAAAGGAATTGTCTTAGTGATGGTTCTATAAGTGACCCGAAAGGTAAACATTTGAGGGCGCAAGGTTTGAAGAATAAGTTTGGGGAGGGGTGGCGACCCGTGCAAGCTCTTCGTGACATTACATTTTGTGCTAACACTGGCCTTTGCTTGAGATTTCTTTTACAGGTTTAATCATTATCTGTTTTTCATAAAGCTAACGTACGGTGGTTCATATCTCCGTGGCGCAATCCTAATTAAGATTTCTGTGATTTTCTTAGCCCGCAGCTCGTGGTCGTGCGGTAGCGTTCTCGCTTCCCGCGCCCGGGTTCCCGGGTTCGATTCCCGGCGGGGTCAGGGATTTTCTCTGCCTCGTGATGGCTGGGTGTTGTGTGATGTCCTTAGGTTAGTTAGGTTTAAGTAGTTCTAAGTTCTAGAGGACTGATGACCATAGATGTTAAGTCCCATAGTGCTCAGAGCCATTTGAACCATTTAATTTTCTTAAATCGTTTAAACGAAAGGCTCGGTTCTTTCCTTTGGAAAGGCACAAATGATATCCTTCTCCATCCTTTCAAATCCTAGTTTATGCTCTGTTTCGTTTTCTCTACTCCAACCTTGCCTATAGAATGCTATTAGTCGCACGAAGATTAAACTTTCGCATTACATTACATTTGTGAATTATTGGTACGCTGACGTGGAGTATAGCAGTAAATTGTTAAAACGTGCTTCATCAATGCACGTTGCTCGTTCTGAATGTGATGAATAATTCACGTCAAAACGATCCTACTTGTAACGAGGAAACTACGTTCTGACATGATTTCTTCGACCGCACTCGCATCACACATGGTGCAAAGTTTCCGAGCATCCTTCGTTCCCTTCACCAATTATATCCAAAGTGAACAAACCGTTCCAAATGCTTGTCTTTTTACATTTTGTGTTCTGTTTTCGAAAGTTTAAGTAACCTAATCTTCAGATATGCAATAGTGAGTACCTCATCGCTATAACAGTACTAGAATTTCGATTAAAAATTACGATTAATATACATTTATAGGAAACTGCGTGATAATACTTCAACGAAAAGCGCCAAGAACCTATGTATTAACATACACTACTGGCCATTAAAATTGCTACACCACGAAGATAACGTGATACAGACGCGAAATTTAACCGACAGGAAGAAGATGCTGTGATATGCAAATCATTAGCTTTTCATAGCATTCACACAAGTTTGGCGCCGGTGGTGACACCTACAACGTGCTGACATGAGAAAAGTTTCCAACCTATTTCTCATACACAAACAGCAGTTGACCGGCGTTGCCTGGTGAAACGTTGTTGTGATGCCTCATGTAAGGAGGAGAAATGCGTACCATCACGTTTCCGACTTTGATAAAGGTCGGATTGTTGCCTCTTGCGATTGCGGTTTATCGTATTGCGACATTGCTGCTCGCGTTGGTCGAGATCCAATGACTGTTAGCAGAATATGGAATCTGTGGGTTCAGGAGGGTAATACGGAACGCCGTGCTGGATCCCAACGGCTTCGTGTCACTAGCAGTCGAGATGACAGCTATCTTATCCGCATGGCTGTAACGGATCGTGCGGCCACGTTTTGATCCCTGATTCAACAGATGGGGATGTTTGCAAGACAACAACCATCTGCACGAACAGTTCGACGACGTTTGCAGCTCGGAGACCATGGCTGCCGTTACCCTTGACGCCGCACCACAGATAGGAGCGCTTGCGATGGTGTACTCAACGACGAACCTGGGTGCACGAATGGCAAAACGTCATTTTTTCGGATGAATCCAGGTTCTGTTTACATCATCATCATGGTCGCATCCGTGTGTGGCGACATCGCGGTGAACGCATATTGGAAGCGTGTATTCGTCATCGCCATATTGGCGTATCACCTGGCGTGATGGTATGGGGTGCCATTGGTTACACGTCTCGGTCACCTCTTGTTCGCATTGACGGCACTTTGAACAGTGGACGTTACATTTCAAATGTGTTACGACCCGTGGTTCTCAGGATCTATGCACCCAAATTGCGAGAAAATGTAATCACATGTCAGTTCTAGTATAATATATTTGTCCAATGAATACCCGTTTATCATCTGCATTTCTTCTTGGTGTAGCAATTTTAAAGACCAGTAGTGTACTTTATTCAGGTCAAATCTTCCCGCAAACAGAGTGATGTAGTTTAATATTCTTCATATCATACGCTGCATAAGCAATGGTCACAAATCTGTTGCTACTGCACGTTGTTCGCTGTGTCTATCGAAGGTATTTCGTGCTGAAAATCAAATTACAGCATTTCATTTTATTGTTGCCAGTACAAGGGCGGTAACGTGCGTCGTTGCTGTTAGGTTAAGTCGTGATCACCTGGGCAGACGGTCTGGCGTCAGGTGGCGGTTGGTCGGTGGCCGAGTCCACTGCACTAAGGAAAAAAGAAACTCTGGAACAAAATAGTTCTTAACAGGACTGGCAACTGCGAGTTCATCTCATTCGTGAAAACTTTTTTGGAAAGTTTTGCTATTACTATCGGGTTTGAGCTTTCAGCAGTTTGATACGAGGGTTGGAACTTAAATAAAGGCAACTATTTATTCATAAACGATACAAATAGTTATATGTTTTCACCTGTTACTGTCCTTCAATGTAGTCACCGGCGTTGTGTAGAACCCGTTGCCAGCGATGTGGAAGGCGTAGTATACCGTTAGCAGAGCCTGTTATGTTGATGGTGCGAATGGAGCGGTCTACTGCTTGTCGAATCTCTGGAACAGTTCTGAAGCGAATACCACGAAGTGGTTCCTTCATCTTCGGAATCAAATCAAGGATCACGATGGGTTCCACATGACTTGATGGAAATGCAGAAATGGATGCGTTACGACGCTGCTCAGACGCACTTGGAGCGCCATGAGCGCGAAGGAGAGGCTTTCTTACGCCGTATCTTAACAATGGATGAGACATGGGCCACATCGTACGAGCCAAAACTGAAACGCCAGTCCAACGAATGGCATCATTATGGGTTTTCCGCGAAAGTCGAAAGTGCGTCAGAGCAGTGAAAGTTATGGTGAATCTCGTGTACGACTGTGATGGTGTTCTCCTAACGCATTACTTTCCTCCACGGCAGACCGTCAATGCACAGTATTACCGTTCGTTTTTGGAGCATCACCTGCGGCCGGCTTTGCAAAAGAAGCGGCGATACTTTCTGCGCAACCCACCCGGCATTTTGCACGACAATGCGTGGGCGCATACAGCGCAAGCTGTGGCTGCTCTGTTCGGTCGATGCGACTGGGAAGTACTGTACCATCCACCATACTCCCCGCGCTTAAGTCCTTGTGACTTTGATTTGATTCCGAAGCTGAAGGAAGCACTTCATGACACTCGATTTATAACTGTTCCAGAGATTCGACAGGCAGCAGACCGTTCCATTCGCACCATCAATAGAACAGGCTCTGCTAAGGGTATACTACGCCTTCCACATCACTGGCAACTGGTTCTACAAAACGCTGGTGACTGACTACTTTGAAGGACAGTAATAAGTGTAAACATGTAACTATTTTGTATCGGTTGTGAATAAATAGTTGCCACTATTTAAGTTCCAACCCTCGTACTTTTAGTAGACAGCTGAAATGCAGTTTAAAACATTAAGGAAGCAGTGTCTCGATCTCTCGGCTTTGTGTTTACACTGTGCGACGTTTATCACTAAATCGCTAATAGATACAGCTTTAAAACAGCTCGAGCGATAGGCAACACTTTCTGAAGGAACTTCCACATACTACAGTGTAGTCATTTCGTGCTGATGACTGTCATATCACTATATTTTGGTGATTCCAAAAACTCTGTGCAGCCGAGGCTGCGATGGATAGCGATACAGTCGAATAAGATTACAAGTAGTGAGCTACAAAATGGATGTTTTTAACAGGCTGGAATCCATATCCAAGGAATCAGGGAGACAGAATTTTCATGCAGTATGGTGTAACTTCCGTTGCGAAAAAAACCATGATCCAGCAATATGTGGGCTTCAGTGGTCCTGGCTGATTGATGCTATCTTGTTATGCCCAAGGTCAAGGTCCGATTCCCACTTCATGCGACCATTTTCGCTAGACGCGAACAGATGTTCTTCGTCTCTTGTAATACCATGTGAAAAATTCAGGTTGCATTGTGGTTCATTAACCTCTACTACCGACTGCGGAACAGTCGATTTTGGTCGGGGCTTGACAGAGGCTAAAGTCGCGGCAAACATAAATACTCTTGCCAGTAGGCCTTCTTACACTAGAAATATTACTTACTGTAATGAGGCAGTCATAATGCAAAGTCCAGGGCATTTATTTCTTATTTTATTTGAACTTGCGGTGTTGACAATTTTGCTTCTGAAGTGAGATCGTAACTCGGATCACTCGTTTCATGGGATTTGACCCTGTCGAGACGATATTTTGTTTTCCCCAATAATTTCAAGGCCAGTACCCGGGTTGGAATCCTAGTCCGACACAAAAAAATTTATGACGTTATTTCAAGTTCTAGCATGTTCACGTCTAACTACAGTTTATAAGAAATTTTGATTTTTACATTTGTCTTTATATTGTTTGTTTTTGTGTTCTGTACAATAATGATACGTCCCGGTTTCAACTCACGCTCAGACACAAAACTTTTCATTACATCATTTCAAGTTCAAACAAGCCACCTCTAGCTACTGTTGAAAAATAATTCGATATCTAACGTCAACAAGAATGATATGTGCAGGGTTCGACTCACACTCAGTACAGAACTTTTGATCAGGGTATTTCTTGTTCAGACATGCTTACACCTCGGTACTAGAGAAAAAAGTCGATATTTAACATCTTTAGTTGGCTATATAACAACAGAAGTTGGTACCGGTTTCGAAACCCGGTAAGGCACAAAAATTTTTCTCTCTGCATTTCAAACATCTCGCTACTGTTGGAAAATTCGCGAGCTAATATCCATTCGAGTTTGCTTAATCGATTAGCTGCTGGGTTCGTCACAGAAATTTACATCACGTCATTTCAAGTTTAAAGATACGAACACTTAGTTACTTGTGCATGAAACCATATTTAATATCTTTCTTGGTAAGATAATAAGGGCAGTAGTTGCTGGATAGGAGTCCCTATGCAGTAAAAAAAAATGTCATCTTGTAATTTCATGTTCATAACTTCTAACTCACTCTGATGAAAGCTTCGATATTTGACTTCTGTTTTCTTGCTTAGTCAGCAACGACGCCCTGTGCTGTGTTAGCACCCCCTATGGTGCTGGCTGTGTTCGAGGTTGGCTCAGGCACTAAATTTTTGCTTAGTTATCATTAGATGTTGCGTATGAATCCAGGCCCGAAAAAATAGTACATGGTGTCACCGAAAGTTCGAACATGTACAAAAGTCACTGTTCACGAATACCTTAGATGTCAAATGTCACTTTTCTTTGAGTCATCGTCTTATGATTCATTTGATGCGGTCCGCCACGAATTCCTCTCCTCTGCTAACCTTTTCATCTCAGAGTAGCAATTGCAACCTAAATCCTGAATTATTTGCTGGATTATTCCAGTCTCTATCTTCCCCTACAGTTTTTACGTTCTACAGCTTTCGCTAGTACCACAGAAGTCATTCTCTGATAAAAGACATCATATTTACACCAGTGACTGTAACTCTTTCTTTATTTCACGATTGCAATTTCGGCCTTAGGCCATTATCAAGTGAAGATGTTATGGCTATTAGGCCATGTCAACCTAAAATGAGCTGACATGGCCTAATAGCCATAACGTCTTCACTTGATAATGGCCTAAGGACGAAACTGCAATCGTGAAATAAAGAAAGTGTTACAGTCACTGGTGTAAATATGTCTTTTATAAAGTTCTACATGACTGTGAATCCCAGGTATAAAAAGTTAATTCATTCCCTGATGTCTTACCAGTTGTCCTCTCATCCTGTCCCTTTTTATTGTCAGTGTCTCCATATATTCCTTTCCTCGCTTATTCTTCGGAGAACCTCCTCTTCCTCTGACTTATCAGTCCACTGAATTTTCAACATTCTTCTACAGCAGAACATCTCAAACGCTTTGATTCTGTCTTGTTCAGTTTTCCCCATAGTCCATGTCTCATTACTATACAACACTGTGTTCCAAACGTGTATTATTAAAAATTTCTTCTTCAAATTAGTCCTACGTTTGATACTAACAGACTTCTCTTAGCCAGGAATTCCCGTTTTGCCAGTGCTGGTCAGTTTTTATGCACTCCTTGCTCCGTTCATCATGTGTTATTTTGCCACCTAGGTAGCGGAAATTCTTAACTTCGTCCGTATCGTGATCCCCAAGTATGATGTTATGTTTCTCGCTTTTCTCATTTATGCCACTTCTCGTTACTTTCGTCTTTCTTCGATTTAATATTAATCCATATTCTGCATTCATTAGACTGTTAATTCCACTCAACAGATGCTGTAACTCTTCTTCATTTTGACTGAGGATAGCAATGACATAACCACATCCTATTGTTGATATTCTTCCACCATGAATTTTAATCCCACTCCTGAACCTTTCTTTTATTTCCACCATTGCTTCTTCGATGGGCAGATTGAACAGAAAGGGCGAAAGACTACATTCGTATCTTACACCCTTTTTAATCCTAGCACTTCGTTCTTGATCTCCCAGCCTTGTTGTTTCACCTTGATTCTTGTATATATGGTGTATTACCGGTCTTTCCCTATAGCGTACCACTATTTGTCTCATAATTTCTAACATCTTACGCCATTTGACATTGTGGAACGAATTTTCCAAGTTGACAAATCGTATGAACGTGTCTGCAGCTTCAGATTTTGCCTCTCTGGTGCCTTTACCTTTCCTAAAATCAAACTGGTCGTTATCTAACATCCACGATTTTCTTTTCAATTCTTCTGTATATTATTCATGTTAGCAATTTGGATGCATGAGCTGTTAAGCTTATTGTGCAATAATTCTCGCACTTGTCGGTATATCACCAGTCTCGAACAGTGCGGCATAAATACTACTAGATACTCAAATGTTACGGCAGACCGTTATTACGGTATTCGCTTAGTTTTAAAATAGTTATAAAAAAGAGTTTCTTCAGCCATACTCGGGTGTAGGATTTTGATTTAAAAAAACTAAAGATTTTGTTTGCTGAACACAGTTTTACTTTTTAGGAAAACGGCTCATCAGCCTTTTATTCGGTTGTCATTCTTTTGAGTAGTTTAATGGCGATCGTCACGAATTCCTCTCTTGCGCCAACATCTTCGTCTCAGAGTAGCATTTGCACCCTACGTCGTCAGTTATTTGTTGAATATTTTTCAAACTCTGTCTCCTTACACAGATTTTACTCTCTTCAGTATCATGGAAATTGTTCCCCGACATTTTAATCCAAGTCATATCATCCTGGCCCTTCTTCTTGTCAATGTCTTTGCGTATGTTACTTCCTTCGAATGATTCTGCGGAGACCTGCTCATTGCTTACCTTATCAGTCCACCTAATTTTCAACATCCTTCTACAGCACCACCTCTCAAACGCTTCGATTGTCTTCTTTTCCGGTATTCCCACACTCCTTGATTCACTAAACAATGCTATGTGCCAAACGCACAGTCCGAGAAACATTTTCCTCAGATGAAGGCCTGTATTTGATGCTGGTAGAATTCTCATGGCCAGGAATGCCCTCTTTGCCGTTTGATACTCTGCTTTTCATGTCCTTGCTTCGTCCGCCATATGCTGTTTTAACCTTGCATCCATTATCGAGCGTAACGTCAGGACTGCCTCTCTTGTGTCTTTACGTTACCGAAAGACACATCATCACATGACAGTTACTTGATTTTCATTTCCATTCTTCTGGACGTTATTTTTGTCTGTAACTTGGATTCATGGTGCTTTAAGCTGATTGAGCAATAGTTCTCGTAATTATCCGCCATTTTCTATCTTCAGATATGCTGAATGATACTTTACCGAAAGTCGGATGGTACGTCTCCAGTCTCATAGATTCCACACATCAACTAGAATAGTCGTTGGGTTCCACTTCACCCAATAACTTTTGAAATTCCGAAGGAATCTGATGTACCTCTTCTGCTTTATTAGATCACAAGCTCTCTAAAGCTCCGTTGAACTCTAATAGAGGTTCCCCTACGTCTTCCATACTGACTTCAACTTCGTCTTCTACTACGTCAACAGACAACTCCTTTCCCTTTTGGAATCCTACAGCGTACTCTTTGCGCATACCCGCTCTCTCCTTTGCGCTTAACAGTGGAGTCCCCATTGCGTCCTTGCCTTTAATTTTTCCGAAGGTTGTTTTGAGTTTTCTGTAAGTTGGATTAGTCCTTCCGACGAAAATTTCTTTAAAGTTTTGCCTGCGCTCATTTCGTCTTGCCATCACTGCACTTTATACAAAAACAGTAGATAAATGTACAAAACATTAACAAAGGATGGCAAAAGGCGAGGACAGGAGAGGAAGTTGGCCATGGCCTGATCAATGAAACCATCCCAGCATTAACCTTATCAATTTGGAAGAACCATGAAAAACTCAAGTCGGAAGCAGGGCTCCTACCGTATGCGAGTCCAGTGCATTCACTGGCTTAGCCGCCTCGCTCGGTACACGATTAGGAAAGAGAACCACATATACCAGGTCTACAGAGATGCTACAAAATAAGGATATAACTAGAACATGGTTGTTATATTGCGCTTCTGAAAAATAAAAACACGTGAACACTTTAAATAACACTGACAAAAAGTATAGCACACGATCACCTGCTGACACTATACCATCATACTAATCTCGCACCACAACCGATATCTGAGGAGATGCATTGAGCTGAATGTGGAACACAGGAAACAGAAAACCAACAGTAGAAACATTCTTTTGCAAAGACAGTCACAGTGTAGATGATATATCACTTAACAGATTAAAAAGTATTCAACAAGAAACGAGGGCCTAGTAATCTTATATGCTAACATGTTCACTTACATCGTAGAAACACTTCGCAACAAGAGATGATTTTAACCCAGTTGTAAAAGCCGTTTCCTTCTCGAATATCTTTATGTTTGTTGGCAGAGCATTATAAAGAACGGCACCAAAATGGCTCACGTATATTTGAGTACGTGTTGATCTTACTTTTTCTACATGGAGGGACTCTCAGTTGCAAGATTTATAACTCGCTATTGGTTTGCAGGCATCAAGTTTAGCCCTTATTATTAACATACGTGTCCATACCTACAGGTTTTTAAATACCAGCTTTGCAGTGAGCCCTATCAAAGGTACAAGATTCGAACAGCAGTATTCTGTAAAGTAAAAATTTCATTCAGTCGACTACTGATTTTATCCCAAAACCCATTCCATAAGCTACAAAGGACTGGATATAATCAAAATAAGCCATTCTAGCCCCCTTTCTGAAACCAACTTTAAAAATAATTTACAGAGAAAAACAAGACGAACTGAGTCTCTGGGAGAGTTTAGTTACATAGTCTTTCCAGTTTAAGTCTTGATCGAGATACATTCCTAAAAGTAGTGTGTATCATACCCTGTCTTATTTGTCTCTGGTACCAGTTGCAATTCTTGGTTTTAATTCATTTTTCCAAATTGAAAATAATTTTTTTTCTTTACATTAAGGATCAGCCAATTGGCACTGAACCGTGAACTTCAAGGACTTGAGGACATAATCAATTGTTGTGAACAAAGATTCCTTAACTGCGATCACTATTACACTAGCGTCATCTGTAAACAACACGATCTTAGCTGCTGTCTGAAGTCTGAATGTTATTTATCTGAACAAGAAAAAGAAGGGGCCTAACGTATTACGCTATGGTACACCTATTTTGAGCTCTTTTTCGCATCAGACATTAACTTGATTTTATAATTAGAATAAACTGATGTGGTCTGTTTTGCAATGATGAACGAAAACACTTGTTTTCTATCCCTTTTATCCCAGTTCTTCAGATTGATTGTAAGTTCCTATGGGACCAAATTCCTGAAGTCATCGGTCCCTAGGCTTACACACTACTTAAGAGAGGTGGCATGAGCCCCCTCTCATATTTCTATCTTACGATTTTCCTCTCTAATTGCATGCAGTGAAAAGTCGCTATTCCTTCACACGCGGACTTCCCACGCAGCGTCTTTCGTCACCCGGGTGGTCCGGTGACAGGCGGGCTCCGCTGATCTGGAAAGGGTTAAGCCGACGGGTGTGAGGAAGTCGAGTGAATGCTTTGCAGACGCCGACATTGTCAAAAGAAACGCCCGGAGGGGTCTGAAGTAGCGGCTGGGCTAGAGGTTCCGTTACTTCGCAGAAACTTAGCGAAAACACTTTCTGGCGGGCTACCAGTGAGGCGTGGGAATGACTTGTGTACCCAGGCAGTTGTGGCGGGAAAATTCCCGCGCTTTCTGCAAAATAGTAACTGTGATTGGCTTGCTCAGGGCATAGCTCCGTGACGTAGCAAAATCAGCGCAGAAATTGGTGCCAAGAATCTCCATTGGTGGAATGGTAGTGCTCCGGCAATAGAGTGGAATTTTCCGCCGGTTTTCGAGTTGCTGATTGGAACGTTTAACCACGGCCACTGTCGTGGGGGCGGGAATGTTGTGTGTTCGACCTGTACGGGTGCTCTAGGTGGTCGGCTCTCGCCTTTCGGTCGAGGACGTCGAAGCAACCAGCCATCGCCTCCGGTACGCCAAATCGTGTTCTTGCAGTTAAGAAGACAGATTGGTAAGGTATGTCCGCAGCACCGGCAGTCAGGGATTTTCCTAGGTGATAATCAGAGCTCAGCAGAGCGCGCCTGTTCGTCTTTTTCTAACTTTGTTCTGTCTTGGGTAGCAGCAATTAATGTTGGGTTGGCTATGTGTTTTCTCTTAAGATTTGAGTTGCAAGGAATTGGCTCCACATACCACTTCGTCATAATCCTCACAATCTAGTTTAGGGACAACTTCACATTCACAGCGTTTGTTTGAGTATCCAATTTGAGCCAATTTGATGTATTGTAAATGTTTCATGTGTTTTTGTTTATTATTTTGAGTTTAGTCTTAATAAATCATATTGTTATTTTGGACAGAACTTTCATTTTGTTAATCGATAGAGCAACCCTATCATTCCTCACTATGTTAATGAAACCTTCGTTTATTTAACTTATTTATCAAATTAAATTATTGCAGGTTCCAAACTCTTCTACTCCACTGGCAGGGTTGATTAGAGTCAGTTCGCGTTTTTTTTTTCATCCTTGTGCAACAGCAAAAGTCGGAGTTAGAATAGGGGGGGCTTAGAGCATCATTTACATATGTAGATTCTAGAAGAATTTAGTGTTAAATACACTGCTAGCCCCGGCACCTCGCATAAAAATGGCGACCCATAGCCTCGGATCTTTCCTGTGAATCACTGATTAACAAACAGTATTCTTAGTAGGAACATTCAAATTTTTTTTCTCTACTATTTTTGTGATTAGTACCCAAGTTCTTTTTCTTGTAGTTCTGCGATTAGTTTTTATTAGCGGCGCATGATTACAGTTTTTGTTTTCAGTGTATATAATTTTGTTTGTTCATTGTTTTTTTTGTGTTTCTTTGATGTGGTGTCCGTACCTCATCACACTTGTCGGGTTTGTGTGCAGTTTCTGTACCAAAACAAATCGTGCTTGTAGTTACAGCGTTGGAAGGGCGTTGTTGAAATTTTATGTCTATATGGAAAAATATGGGGGCTAGATGATTTTTATTGTGAATTTTAGATAAATTTGTTTTTTCATGAATGATCACGAGAAGTAAGGCACGACTATCATTGAGCAAAACTAAAACAAAAGAGAATAGCATAATGGATAAAAGGCAGGTTACTGACGAGGATAGGTTTGGAGATGAGATGGGCACATTTTTAGCAGCACAGGACGACAGGGTCATTGATGAGGAAGGTGATTTGGACGCGATCTTAGAGCAACGTCGCGACCATGATAGTGAGGTAGAGGACGAAACAGCGACAGGCACACAGGTCGAGACGGCAGCAGAAGTTTATTATCAAACGAACGAGTGCAGACAGAGGCCAACTCGGTGACGTCAGAGCTCTAGCGCCCAGGTGTCCAGAGTTACATCATCCATGTGTGACGAGGATCAAAATGATGACATTAACCCAATACTGAGCTTCCTACGATCAATGAAAGAAGAAGCTGACGAACAGCGTAAGAAGGAGAAGGAAGAAGATGAGAAACAACGCAAGAAGAAGAAGGAAGAAGCTGAGAAACAGCGTAAGAAGGAGAAGGAAGAAACTGAAGAACAGCGTAAGAAGGACACTCAGGCAATAATTTCGCATATAGGAGAAATTCGAGGGGAATTACTAACAATAAAGAAAGAATGTGGAGAAGCAAAACAATTGTCAATGGTACCAGAAAAAGTAACAGGCCTAGCCAAAACGGCAGCAACAGGGGCAATGAAAATCGCAAAAGTAACTTCTCAACTTGCAGGTCGCTTGCGACGTGCGACACAAGCCCACTCAAAATCCCTAGCGTTCTTAAAAACCCAAGGTAATATAGCGGTTACGAACATCACGAAACGAATGAAAGAAGTAGAGAGTCGGATAGCAAAACTAGAGCGAAACGGGCACACGAGAACTGCGCGTTCGGATACCAGTGATGGAGTACACAGAATTGTGTCTCCGAGGAAAAGCCTGCCGTGCTCTAGCCCAGTGACAGAGTGCGGAACTAACAATGCACACGCAGGAACACCTAGTAATAGCTCCAATAATTGTAGCCCACTTAGGAGAGTGAGTTCTGAGTGCCACTGCCACTGTGATACAGAGGTAGCACATCACAGTTATCAGCAAGATAGATCAGGACACTCAGCAGACGTGCAAGTATCGGAAACGAGTGACAACACCAGTGCGAGGATCGGACAGGATTTTGATCACAATCACTTCCTGTCGATACTAAAATTCCAAAAGTTCAGAGATAATGGAGGGTCGATGCATCCCAAGAGCTGGGTGATGCAGTTTACAAATTCATTACCGTCATCATGGCCAACCCTGGCAAAATTAGAATTCATGTGTGGACACATCGAAGGCCAAGCCGCGGAAAAGATGCGGGGTGTGGCAGCGACGTGTCAGACTTATCAGGAATTTGTTGATGCGTTCCTGGGGATCTACTGGTCAAAGGAAACGCAAGACAGGATTAAAGACGAAATAATATTTTGTCCTAAACTGGAAGTGTCCGGGCATAGGAGCGCAACCAAATTTTTTGATGATTTACTCAAGAAGAATCAATTTTTAGATAGTCCATATAGCAAGGGAGAAATCATCAAATTTTGTTTTTCCAAATTGCCTGTTAGGTATCAACAGACACTTGTCGGCAAGCGTGGATCTGACATAGAAGCATTCAAGAGTCTATTGCGCGAACTCGAAGTAGTCTTCGATAAACAAGACGCAAAGGACAGGAAGAAGGCGCAAAATAACAAATACCACGGGCCAGCAAGGGCAGACGACAACAGATCGCATAATCGCGCTCGTCAGTTAGGAAACCAGGGTTACGGAAATCAAGGTTACGCAATTCAAGATTATGGAAACCAGAGACACGGAAACCAGAACGTCAGGGAACAGGGTCAATCTAGACAAGGAATTTGGGACAGGAGGAATAACGAACGGCAAAGCGACCGTAACTGGAGAGAGCGAAATCAGAACCAGGGGACTGAAATTAGACCTGCAAATCCTAATGCACGCCAGAGGAGGGGGAGTCTGACAAGGGATTGGCGCTAGTCCATAGGACTCCACCACATCTCTCACACAAAGAAGTTCGTGGAATAATAGTAGTTTAAGTGGTGTACATAGTAGAATAGGCAAATATATGAACCTTTCTTCGGGGAACAATAATCGTTGGATTAATATATTAAGATTGTTAAAGTATTAACACGCTGCGTTTTCTCGCATAAGAATTTACTGCTGTTAACTTTTTTGTCCATGTTCTGGATCTCCTCTGTCGTTGCGATAAGAGGCACTACCTTTCCATGAGCAATGTTTTTGTCCTTTCCTATCTGGTGTCCATGTTAAGGGATAAAGATGAGTGACGAGATGTCGCACAAACGGGCGCATTCAAGAACGTGCTCTTAGAAGCGTTCTGAGAAGTCGTGATACGCTCCATAGCGGCCACAACCAGTTCGTGAGACGTTCATACCAATGCTTGCAGGCATGCGTCAGTGCACTGCAAGATTGTGGTATATTACGTGATTTCGAGGATGAATATGGGCAGTATAGTTTTTTGCAGAGCTGCGCCAGCATCGTTGTCTTGCAAGTCGGGGTGAACCTGTGAGCGTTTGACTCCAATGGTGCCCTAGACGAGAGAAATGCGGGCATAAAGCCTACCATGCCAATGTGCTGGTTGGGGATTTAGCGTGCTGCTCGTGACTGTCACAGATGAATAACCAGGGACTTATACTTGGATATTCGTGACATACTGTGTGAAACGTCCCCTTAGAAAAATTATACAGGACTATGCTTAAACTGGCACACAATATTTTTTTAGCGCAACGCAATCTTTCAGAAATCCCTACAAAGGAATGTCCCTGACTAACATTAACCTGTACCTTTCACAAATCACTTACCTCACAAAAATCTTGGTTACTCGAGCTACTGCAATAAAACGAGCGCCACTACTGCCAGCTAAATAAAAGATTCAAACTACTGAAGGCACTAACTACTGATAGGCATAGTTAGCAAATGAAAGATTTTAATAGAGAACAAACAATGCATTTACCTTAATAGTCATCAAAAGTCATAATATATACAGCAGTTCATGACATTCATTTTTACAAATTTCAAAACTCCACCATTTCTCTCCCCACATCCACCACTGCTGGCGGCTCACCTTCAACTGCGCAACGCTACGCGCTGTTCACATCCAGCTGCCGCTGCCCAACACTACAATGGCAGACAACAATGCAAATTAGCCACATACTGCACACAGCACAGCCAGTGATTTTCATACAGAGCGCTACATAACGTTGCCAACAAGAAAACATAAACAGCCTACTTACATAGCCCCCATGCTCCCCACTAAAAATTTTACAAATTGTTTTGGGCACTGGCCAATAATGATTTGATAAAATTTTTCATAATTACAATAACAAAGATATCCAATGCACACACTTATTAATACAATGTTGGTCAAAAGCTAAAATTTTCTCACACTTCATAAAGACAGTCCTGATCATTCATCACAGTGAAATTACAGTGTTTTTTTTCTCAAAGTCTGAGTAGTAAAAGAGAATGCACACGGAAACAGTAGATTTCCATGCAGTCTTGAAGAAGTAGTGTTGTCCTTCCAACGGAAAGACAGTGCTGACTCTTGACATGCTGACAGGTAATGGGCCACAACAGAGCAAACCCACAGCAGAGTCATTCGATGTTTTGAAGAATATTGGTAGGTAGGTCATCACAGAGTAGACCCACTATAGTCTTGGTAGAGAGTATCGTATAGGTGGGCCACCAAAGGTGCAGACCCACTACAGTCAAAGGTGTAGACCCACTGTAGTCCTTGTAGAGATGGCCAGCAGCCATCTGTTGCGACTGTGCAGGTGCACAATCACCATTGAAGAGTCTTGCGGACAATATAGCAAGTTCATAACCATCACTTGTGCACTCACAAAGTTTTTGGAATTGTCCTTAGAACCAGCAATGCTGTTATCCAGTCCCTTGCTGAATTATTAACACACGTGTAAACACTAACAGTGCCTACTTCTCACATATTGTCCATATACTACGCCCAACAGAAATGTGTGCAGTGAAATGTAACTTACAAGTTACTTAATTTGATGAACTGGTGTCAATTACAATTGTATAACATAAAAATACAATAACAAAGGTACAAAATGCATCATTAAAGAACATAACAATACAGATAACATTTGTGGTACAGGCTTTACAAAAGAATAGAACTAACATATACATCAGTGTTACAGGAATTATGACATAAGTAAATACATAAAAGATCAGAATAACTTTTGAAACATCAACTTTACACATGAGCATTAAAACAAAACAGAACAAATAATGTCTAAGCATATTTACAAGGTAAATAACATATTATTAATGTCAATTATATTTGAGGATAACAGTATTCCTTATCATAGTGAATGTAGCTTAGTATTAGAAGGAAAAAAAAATTCTATGAAACTACACAGAGACAGGAAGAAAACAAATACACAAGGGTACACAAACACATAGTGGGATAACACAAAAGGGAAGGACAGGGTTTGTTTTACTGCAGTATTTTGCATGGAGATCTCCCTTGGTTCATCATTATTCCCAAAAGTCCTATCTATACCTGCTTTCTGTACTTTTTTTCGTATAACTTCTCAATGCATTTCTTCCAATTCATTGCAACTCATTTCTTATATAGTCTACCCCCTCTTAAGCTAACTTAAATCTACTGAGCTCAGATGCTAAACTAAGGGACGAGGCAATGCAGCAATACAAAACAATTAACACAAACAGCAATGACAAAAAAATTCAAATTTGCAAAGCAAGCAGCATTATAGAAATTAGCAAAGCAATTGCAATATTACAACTAATATAAGGCAATGTGCAGCAAACAAGAAAAATAAATCAGTAGTAAACTAGCTTAACAGAGTAATACAAAGTGAAATTCAGTAACACTATGCCTGGCAAACAGCAGCAGCAAATGAAATAACTTATATCTAAACATGACATAGCTCAAGCAGGAAAAATATCACACTAAAGGCAATAATGCAGACAAGGGAAATGTATATTCACATCTTAATGTCTATGTAATTAAAGTGGTGCACCACAACTTATTCTACAAACTAAATTACCATGTACTTGAAAAGAAAATTATGAATGCAGTTCCTGTGAAGGTAATTGTCTTTTTGTGCTCCCTCCTTTTTTTTTGAAAAAAATTATTAATTACTTGATCTGTAGACAGAAAATATTTATATTAGTATATCTATAAAATTTTATTTTAACCAATGCTGCAGTGCCACTAGAAACTAGATATTAAACAAAATGAGCAATCTCTCAACTAGAAAGACAATGGATGTAAAGTGTTTCTCATCATTTCATTATGCATTTCAGTAAATATCATAAATTAAGAGCTCCACAGTATAATCATATGTTTTCAAATTTGAGCGTGTCGTATTTGCGATGCTTTCTACAAATGAATGTCAATAGCGAGGATGATGGCCTCCCTTTTTTTTCACCTGTGCCTCTGAAAGGCACTCACTAATGACTTCTTTCCAGGTGACTGTCGCCCATCTGGGTGCCCACGACGCATTACGTGAAGGTCAGTTAACTTTCTTACCGAAATATTTACGACACCAGTTTGCATAACAGTGACAGTCTCACATAAAAAATTTCACAGGCCGAGAATTTGCGTTGCAAATGTGTAGAAACAAAATCCTATGAATATAACAGTGTCCTAAAAATTTTCAGTGGCATTGTGATACATTCACACATGATTCACACATGTACACACATTTCATAATTCTAAAGTACGATTCTTGGTTTCCAACATCCTTTTCCATAAGTCGGAGTCCCTAATCACTATTCATTACTCCTTACCTTATTACACATATACATACATATTCGTCGACACGTCAATCTTGCGATGACACTTCAATATTTCATCGTAATAAATACATGTTGTTGTTGTTGTGGTCTTCAGTCCTGAGACTGGTTTGATGCAGCTCTCCATGCTACTCTATCTTGTGCAAGCTTTTTCATCTCCCAGTACCTACTGCAACCTACATCCTTCTGAATCTGCTTAGTGTATTCATCTCTTGGTCTCCCTCTACGATTTTTACCCTCCACGCTGCCCTCCAATACTAAATTGGTGATCCCTTGATGCCTCAGAACATGTCCCACCAACCGATCCCTTCTTCTGGTCAAGTTGTGCCACAAACTTCTCTTCTCCCCAATCCTATTCAATACTTCCTCATTAGTTATGTGATCTACCCATCTAATCTTCAGCATTCTTCTGTAGCACCACATTTCGAAAGCTTCTATTCTCTTCATGTCCAAACTATTTATCGTCCATGTTTCACTTCCATACATGGCTACACTCCATACGAATACTTTCAGAAATGACTTCCTGACACTTAAATCAATACTGGATGTTAACAAATTTCTCTTCTTCAGAAACGCTTTCCTTGCCATTGCCAGTCTACATTTGATATCCTCTCTACTTCGACCATCATCAGTTATTTTGCTCCCCAAATAGCAAAACTCCTTTACCACTTTAAGTGCCTCATTTCCTAATCTAATTCCCTCAGCATCACCCGACTTAATTAGACTACATTCCATTATCCTTGTTTTGCTTTTCTTGATGTTCATCTTATATCCTCCTTTCAAGACACTGTCCATTCCATTCAACTGCTCTTCCAAGTCCTTTGCTGTCTCTGACAGAATTACAATGTCATCGGCGAACCTCAAAGTTTTTATTTCTTCTCCATGAATTTTAATACCTACTCCGAATTTTTCTTTTGTTTCCTTTACTGCTTGCTCAATATACAGATTGAACAACATCGGGGAGAGGCTACAACACTGTCTTACTCCCTTCCCAACCACTGCTTCCCTTTCATGTCCCTCGACTCTTATAACTGCCATCTGGTTTCTGTACAAATTGTAAAAAGCCTTTCGCTCCCTGTATTTTACCCCTGCCACCTTTAGAATTTGAAAGAGAGTATTCCAGTCAACATTGTCAAAAGCTTTCTCTAAGTCTACAAATGCTAGAAACGTAGGTTTGCCTTTCCTTAATCTTTCTTCTAAGATAAGTCGTAAGGTCAGTATTACCTCATGTGTTCCAGTGTTTTTACGGAATCCAAACTGATCTTCCCCGAGGTTGGCTTCTACTAGTTTTTCCATTCGTCTGTAAAGAATTCGTGTTAGTATTTTGCAGCTGTGACTTATTAAGCTGATAGTTCGGTAATTTTCACATCTGTCAACACCTGCTTTCTTTGGGATTGGAATTATTATATTCTTCTTGAAGTCTGAGGGTATTTCGCCTGTTTCATACATCTTGCTCACCAGATGGTAGAGTTTTGTCAGGACTGGCTCTCCCACGGCCGTCAGTAGTTCCAATGGAATATTGTCTACTCTGGGGGCCTTGTTTCGACTCAGGTCTTTCAGTGCTCTGTCAAACTCTTCACACAGTATCATATCTCCCATTTCATCTTCATCTGCATCCTCTTCCATTTCCATAATATTGTCCTCAAGTACATCGCCCTTGTATAGACCCTCTATATACTCCTTCCACCTTTCTGCTTTCCCTTCTTTGCTTAGAACTGGGTTTCCATCTGAGCTCTTGACATTATACAAGTCGTTCTCTTATCTCCAAACGTCTCTTTAATTTTCCTGTAGGCGGTATCTATCTTACCCCTAGTGAGATAGGCCTCTACATCCTTACATTTGTCCTCTAGCCATCCCTGCTTAGCCATTTTGCACTTCCTGTCGATCTCATTTTTGAGACGTTTGTATTCCTTTTTGCCTGTATCACTTACTGCATTTTTATATTTTCTCCTTTCATCAATTAAATTCAATATTTCTTCTGTTACCCAAGGATTTCTACTAGCCCTCGTCTTTTTACCTACTTGATCCTCTGCTGCCTTCACTACTTCATCCCTCAAAGCTACCCATTCTTCTTCTACTGTATTTATTTCCCCCATTCCTGTCAATTGCTCCCTTATGCTCTCCCTGAATCTCTGTACAACCTCTGGTTCTTTTAGTTTATCCAGGTCCCATCTCCTTAAATTCCCACCTTTTTGCAGTTTCTTCAGTTTTAATCTACAGGTCATAACCAATAGATTGTGGTCAGAGTCCACATCTGCCCCTGGAAATGTCTTACAATTTAAAACCTGGTTCCTAAATCTCTGTCTTACCATTATATAATCTATCTGATACCTTTTAGTATCTCCAGGGTTCTTCCATGTATACAACCTTCTTTCATGATTCTTAAACCAAATGTTAGTTATGATTATGTTGTGCTCTGTGCAAAATTCATTTCTGTCCCCCAATCCATATTCACCTACTATGTTTCCTTCTCTCCCTTTTCCTACACTCGAATTCCAGTCACCCATGACTATTAAATTTTCGTCTCCCTTCACAATCTGAATAATTTCTTTTATTTCATCATACATTTCTTCAATTTCTTCGTCATCTGCAGAGCTAGTTGGCATATAAACTTGTACTACTGTAGTAGGCGTGGGCTTCGTATCTATCTTGGCCACAATAATGCGTTCACTATGCTGTTTGTAGTAGCTTACCCGCATTCCTATTTTCCTATTCATTATTAAACCTACTCCTGCATTACCCCTATTTGATTTTGTGTTTATAACCCTGTAGTCACCTGACCAGAAGTCTTGTTCCTCCTGCCACCGAACTTCACTAGTTCCCACTATATCTAACTTCAACCTATCCATTTCCCTTTTTAAATTTTCTAACCTACCTGCCCGATTAAGGGATCTGACATTCCACGCTCCGATCCGTAGAACGCCAGTTTTCTTTCTCCTGATAACGACATCCTCTTGAGTAGTCCCCGCCCGGAGATCCGAATGGGGGACTATTTTACCTCCAGAATGTTTTACCCAAGAGGACGCCATCATCATGTAATCATACAGTAAAGCTGCATGCCCTCGGGAAAAATTACGGCTGTAGTTTCCCCTTGCTTTCAGCCGTTCGCAGTACCAGCACAGCAAGGCCGTTTTGGCTATTGTTACAAGGCCAGATCAGTCAATCACCCAGACTGTTGCCCTTGCAACTACTGAAAAGGCTGCTGCCCCTCTTCAGGAACCACACGTTTGTCTGGCCTCTCAACAGATACCCCTCCGTTGTGGTTGCACCTACGGTACGGCTATCTGTATCGCTGAGGCACGCAAGCCTCCCCACCAACGGCAAGGTCCATGGTTCATGGGCATAATCAAATTCCTCATATAGCATCAGCTTATTGATCATAAACATACCGCAACAGCGTAATACACATCGTCATCATAACATCATAAAACCTCAGCCAAATCTCAAAATCGTTGTAGCTTTCTCCAATAATTCCAAAACAAAAAAAAATTCTATGCTCATGTCAAAAGTGTCATCTTCCTCAAACGTACTTTAAAAATCGTGATCCCATACCAAATATATCATTCAAAGCTCTCATAATATCACAATGGGTCCGAAAAAATATGAACAGTTCACAAAGTACAGACAAAATACAATTTCGTAAGTGTGAAGTTATCCAACGGTGTAATTACGTAAACATCTGTCACTGCCGTAGTAAAAAAGTTTGTCTCTCTCAGTTAAATGATCAGATGGCTGTGTAATTATGTGTTAGAGAAATATGGTACCGATGTGTAAAGTTGTGTAAGTAAATACCATATTAGCTAGGGCTCCTTGTGCTTGCCAAACACATGATACACAAAGTAAGCGTGTACCCCCCTGAGGATTAATGTAATTATACCCTCAGGTGTTACAGATTACAGCAATGGAATGAAATGTATAACGGAAAACCTTTGTATCATTGTACTTCAAATATCTTTAAAAATAAATGTTTTAAGTACAAAATTAATCACTCAAATACGTGTACTATAGCGCTAAACTGTGCGTCTTGTTGTAAGATAATCTCTGTGGAAGTGTCGTAGTTATCGTCCTCCGAAAGCTAAGTTCTGCAGAAGTCAATATACTTACCTCATGATAAACAAAAGTGAAATGCATTGCGTATAGATATCTTACTTATTACGCTTATTGCCGTGATGAAGAAAGTACTGTGCTGTAACGTATTGTTGTGCTACGGAAAAGGCTGTATCATTGTAGCTATACCACAAAAGTTACTACTAAAACATGTTTTACTTTCCAGAATAATACAGAAAAACTGTGCAGATATGAAACAGAAACACCGCAAAAGCAACATTGTAAATTGTCACTCATTAGTAGCGTAGTGATAAAATCGTGTAGTTGTCACATAAACTAACCACTGCCTCATCTGGTATCTCACAGAAAGTACTTTAAATCCAGAATGTATTTTCAAGTAAACCAAAATGTTGCATTAGAATCTCATTAGCAGTACCAGTATATGTTCTAAGTATGTGAGCCTTATAGTCGTTACGTAATCGTGCAACTAACAAGCAAGAATGTACACACACAATAACACTGTGTCGTCTGTTCGCAATAACAATGCATTCGTAATTTCTGTTTAAATAAGTTCTCTTGGTTCTTGACTGGATATTTAACTTCAAACATTGTTGCATGGTAACAGTTTCTAAAGCATACTAGTAACGTGAAGTGAAACGTTTTATGGCAAAGACAAAGTTAAAAAGCAGATTATCTTTCAATAAACGGTTTTACATGTGAAATGTGGTGTAAACCTTTACTCTTCCTAGTATGCAGAGTTTCAACTTCAACGCAATTATCATGTGGTATACGTCGGATTCTGTAAGGTCCATTGTAAACTAGAAAGAATTTGTGACTCAAGTGTTTCTTCTTATGTGACAATGAATGAGCTTTAATGAGAACTTTCTGACCAATATATAATTTCTTTGCATTTGCTTTACCGTGTAGTTTTCTCCTTTTGTCTGCTGCAGATTTTATATTTTTAAGACCCAAATCAATTATGTCTTTGTGTCGAAGTTTACGTGTATTCGGGAAAGGTACAAGCTCTCTGATTCTGTTCGGTGGTTCTTCATTCTTCAGTACAAGAGTAGGTGGTAAAGCAGTGGAGTCATGAGGCATTTCATTCAGCACGTTTTGAAATAAGTGTAAATATGTGTCCCAATGCTGATGCTTTCTGTGACAATAAAGTCTGCAAAGCTTATTGATTTCTTTCATAATCCGTTCGGAGGGGTTACAATGTGGTGAATCCAATGAAATAAAAACAAGTTTGATTTTATGATTCCGAAGCATGCGTGACCAAACAGCAGATCTGAATTGCGGTCCGTTATCTGAAATGACTTTAGCAACGTGGCCAACTTCACGTAAGAAATTTTTAACAAAGGCGTTGGATACAGACCGTCCAGTGGCTTTACGTAACGGAGTGAAAGAAACAAATTTTGAAGTAAGTTCAACAGCGACTAGAACGTACGAAAATCCATTCGATGTTCTTACAAGGGGTGAAACGTCCCCTTTGAACAATTATATACGACTGTGCTTAACCTGACACACAATATTTTTAGCGCAACGCAATCTGACTTTCAAAATTTCCTACTAAAGAATGGCCCTGACAAACATTAAACTATACCTTTCACAAATCACTTACCTCACAAAAATCTTCGCTGCTCAAGCTACTGCAATACAGCGAGCGCCACTACTGCCAGCTAAATAAAAGATTCAAACTACTGAAGGCACTAACTACTGATAGGGATAGTTAGCAAATGAAAGATATTAATAGAGAACAAACAATGTATTTACCTTGATATCATCATATATAAATATATCAGTTCATGAAAAATTACAAAACTCCGCCATCTCTCTCCCCACATCCACCACTGCTGGAGGCTCACCTCCAACTGCGCAACGCTACGCGCTGTTCACATCCAGCTGCCGCTGCCCAACACTACAATGGCAGACAACAATGCAAACTAGCCACAGACTGCACACAGCACAGCCAGTGATTTCATTTTGAGCGCTACGTAACGTTGCCAATAAGAAAACAAACAGCCTACTTACATAGAGAAAACATAAACAGCCTACTTACATAGCCCCCATGCTCCCCACAAAAATTTTTACAAATGGGATTGGGCAGTGGCCAATACAGATTTGAAAAAAATTTTTCATAATTACAATAACAAAGAGATCAAATGCACACACTTATTGATACAACATTGGTCAAAAGCTAAAATTTTCTCACAGTCCATAAAGACAGTCCCAATCGTACATAACAGTAGAATAGCAGTGTTTTTCTCAAAGTCTGAGCAGTAAAAGAAAATGCACACGGAAGTAGTGGATTTCCATGCAGTCTTGAAGAAGTAGTGTTGTCCTTCCCACGGAAAGACAGTGCTGACTCGACATGCAGACAGGTAATGGGCCACAACAGAGCAAACCCACAGCAGAGTCAGTCGAAATTTTGAAGAGTATTGGTAGGTAAGTCATCACAGAGCAGACCCACTGTAGTCCTGGTAGAGATTGTGGTATTGGTGGGCCATCAGAGGTGCAGACCCACTGCAGTCCTTGTAGAGATAATGGTATTGGTGGGCCATCAAAGATGCAGCCCCAATGTAGTCCTTGTAGTGATGGCCAGCAGCCATCTGTTGTGACTGTGCAGGTGCACAATCACCATCGAAGAGTCTTGCGGATAATATATCAAGTCCATAAACCACCACTTGTGCACTCACAAAGTTTTTGAAATTGTCCTTAGAACCAGCAATGCTGTTATCCAGTCCCTTGCTGAGTTATTAACACACGTGCAAACACTAACAGTCCCTACTTCTCACATATTGTCCACATACTATGACCAACAGAAACGTGTGCAGTGAAATGTAACTAACAAGTTAATAATATCATGAACTGGTGACAATTACAATTTTATAACATAAGAATACAATTACAAAGGTACAAAATACATCATTAAAAACATAATAATACAGATAACATCTGTAGTACAGGCTTTACAAAAGAATCGAACTAACATATACATCAGTGGAATTATGACATGAGTACATACATAAAAGATCACAATAATTTTTGAAACATCAACTTCACACATGAGCATTAAACAGAATAAATAATGTGTAAGCATATTTATAAGGTAAATAACATATTATTAATGCCAATTGTATTTGAGGATAAAAGTATTCCTCATCATAGTGAATGTAGCTTAATATTAAAAGAAGAAAAAAATTCTATGAAATTACACAGAGACAGGAAGAAAACAAATACACAAGGGTACACACACACATAGTGGGATAACACCAATAGGAAAGGACAGGGTTCGTTTTCAGTGTAACATTTGGTACTGCAGTCCAACCCAAAACTTCATATATCTTTCTTCTTATTTCATCCTTTGTTTCCACCAAAAAAAATTCTAACTAAGCATGCTTTCTGTGTTTATATGTTCACACATCTCTTACCTCATTTTTATTTTCCATTATCTTACCTCATCATTTATTTCCAAGAAAATCCTACCTAAACCTGTTTTCTCAATGCATTTCTTCCAATTCATCGCAACTCATTCTCTTAGAGGCTACCCCCTCTTAAGCTAACTTAAATCTACTGAGCTCAGATGCTAAACTAAGGGACGAGGCAATGCAGCAGCACAAAACATGTAACACAAACAGCAATGATCAAAAAAAATGCAGAGTGCAAAGCAAGCAGCAGTAAATCTAAATTAACAGATAAAATGCAAAATTACAACTAATATGAGCCAATGAGCAGCAACAAAAAAAAAATCAGTTGTAAAACTGGCTTAACAGAGTAATGTAATGTGAAATTTAGTAGCACTATGCCTGGCAAAAAGCAACAGCAAATGCAATAACTTATATCTAAACATGACATAGCTCAAGCAGAAAAAATATTACAGTAAAAACAACAATGCAGATAAGGGAAATGTATAATCACATCTTAATGTCTAAGTAATTAAAGTGGTGCACAACAACAACTGATTGTAAAAAGAAATATTACCATGTACTTGAAAAGAAAATTATAGATGCAGTTACTGGTATTAGTCCCTTCTTATTGTTCTTTCCTTTCCAAGTGCTCCTTTTTTAAAGAATGTGGATCATAAAATAATTATTTAATAGATCTGTTGACAGAAAGTGTTCACATTAGCAAATGCATTTCATTTTATAAAAGCAATGCTGCAACACAGCTGGAAACCAGATATCAAGTGAAATAAGCAACTACGAAAAGCAAAGTATAAAAATATCATTCAGTAGTCATGTGACATTTCATAAGTTAGTAGCTCTCAACTCTCGTAGAAAGACGCTTGTCGTAATCAGGTGTGCAGATGTACGAATATTTCCCATCAATTCATAAGCATTTCAGTAATTAGCACAAAGTGCGAGTAATCATATGTTTTCAAGTAACGAGGGTGTCGCATTAGCGATGAAAGGCACACCCTAATGGCTTGTTCTCCAGGTGTTTGACACGTCCCACGTCCCCTTTTTTTTTTCTACCTGTGCCGCTGAAAAGGGCTCGCAATAATGGCTTTTTCTCCAGGCGTCTGACACAGCTGGGTGCCCGCGACGCATTACGTGCAGGTGGTCACTTAACTTTCTTACGGAAATATTTACCGCTACAGTGACAGCCTCACATAAAAATATTTCACAGGTCAAGAATTAGCGTTGCAAATCTGTAGAAACAAAATCCTATGAATATAACAGTGTCCAAAAAAATGTTCAGTGGCATTGTGAAACATTCACACATGATTCACACATGTCATAACTCTTAAAGTACGATTCTTGGTTTCCAACATCCTTTTTCACAAGTCAAGAGTCCCTACCCACTATTCATTACTCCTTACCTTATTACACATATACGTATCCATCGACACTCGTCAATATTTCGTCATTATAAATATGAAGCATATTCAAATAACTCATATAGCCTCAGCCTATTAATCGTAAACATACCTCAGCAGCATAATACACATCGTCGTCGTAAAAATAACATCATAACACCTCGGTCAAATCTCAAAATCGTCGTAGCTTCCTCCAATAATTAAAAAAAATTCTCTGCTCATGTCAAAAGTGTCATCTGCCTCAAAAGTACTTTAAAAATCATGAATCCATACCAAATACATCATTCAAAGCTCTCATAGTATCACAATGGTTCCGAAAAAATATGAACAGTTTACAAAGTACAGACAAAATACAGTTTCATAAGTGTGAAGTGATCCAACTGTGTAATTACGTAAACACCTGTCACTGATATAGTAAAAATAAATGTTTGTCTCTCTCAGTTAAATGATCAGATAGCTGTGTAAATTGTGTGTTAGAGAAATATGGTACCGATGTGTAAAGTTGTATAAGCAAATACCGTATTAGCTAGGGTTCCTTGTGGTTGCCACACACATGGTACACAAAGTAGGCGTGTACCCCCCTGAGGATTAATGTAATTATACTCCCAGGTGTTACAAATTACCGCAATGGAATGAAATGTATCACGGAAAACTTTCTTTGTAATTAAAAAAAAATCTTTAAAAATAAGTGTTTTAAGTATAAGATTAATCACTCAAATGCGTGTACTGTAGCGCTAAACTGTGCATCTTGTCGCAACATAATCTCTGTGGAAGTGTCGTAGTTATCGTCCTCCGAAAGCTAAGTTCTGCAGAAGTCAATGTACTTACCACATGATAAACAAAAGTGAAATGCTTTGCGTATAGATGTCGTAGTTATTATGCTTATTGGCGTGATGAAGAAAGTACTGTACAGTAACGTAATGTTGTGCCACGAAAAAGGCTGTCTCCTTGTAGCTATACCATAAAAGTTACTACTAAAACATGTTTTACTTTCCAGAATAATACAGAAAAACTGTGCAGATATAAAACAGAAACACCGCAAAATCAACATTGTACATTGTCACTCATTAGTAGCGTCGTGATAAAAATCGTGTAGCTGTCACATAAACTAACCTCTGTGTCATCTGGTATCTCTCAGAAAGCACTTTAAATACAGAATGTATTTTCAGGTAACCAAAATGTTGCATTAAAATCTCATTAGCAGTACTGGTAAATGTTCTAAGTATGTAAGCCTTATAGTCGTTCCATAATCGTGCAACAAACAAGCAAGAATGTACACACAATAACACTGTGACGTCTGTTCACTATAACAATGCATTCGTCATTTCTGTTTAAATAAGTTCTCTTGGTTCTTGACTGGATATTTCACTTCAAACATTGTTACATGTTAACAGATTCTAAATCTGACAAAGCATATTAGTAATGTGAAGCGAAAAATTTTATGACAAAGACTAAGTTAAAAAGCAGATTATCTTTCAATAAACGGTTTTACATGTGAAATGTGGTGTAAACCTTTACTCTTCCTAGTACGCAGAGTTTCAACTTCAACGCAATTATCATGTGGTATACGTCGGATTCTGTAAGGTCCATTGTAAACTAGAAAGAATTTGTGACTCAAGTGTTTCTTCTTATGTGACAATGAATGAGCTTTAATGAGAACCTTCTGACCAATATACAATTTCTTTGCATTTGCTTTACCGTGTAGTTTTCTCCTTTTGTCTGCTGCAGATTTTATATTTTTAAGAGCCAAATCAATTATGTCTTTGTGTCGAAGTTTACGTGTATTTGGGAAAGGTACAAGCTCTCTGATTCTGTTCGGTGGTTCTTCATTCTTCAATACAAGAGTAGGTGGTAAAGCAGTGGAATCATGAGGCATTTCATTCAGCACGTTTTGAAATAAGTGTAAATATCTGTCCCAATGCTGATGCTTTCTGTGACAATAAAGCCTGCAAAGCTTATTGATTTCTTTCATAATCCGTTCGGAGGGGTTACAATGTGGTGAGTACAATGAAATAAAAACAGGTTTGATTTTATGGTTGCGAAGCATGCGTGACCAAACAGCAGATCTAAATTGCGGTCCGTTATCTGAAATGACTTTAGCAACGTGGCCGACTTCACGTAAGAAATTTTTAACAAAGGCGTTGGATACAGACCGTCCAGTGGCTTTACGTAACGGTGTGAAAGAAACAAATTTTGAAGTAAGTTCAACAGCGACTAGAACGTACGAAAATCCATTGGATGTTCTGACAAGCGGTCCCAAGAGATCAACAGCAGCAAATTCTTTTAATTTAGAAGGAATAATAGGAAACAACGGAGCACGATGTGAGACAGTAGATGGTTTCGCCTTTTGACAAAGTTTACAAATAGACAAGACTCTTCGAATTCTTTTTTCCATATTGTTAAAATAACAAGTCGTTCGAAGAATATGATAACATTTTCGTGGACCAAAATGTGCGTAGCTGAAATGAATGTACCAAATGAGCTTATTAACAAAATCGTCTGGAATGCAAAGTACCCATAGCTTGTCATCAACAGTGCAGCGTTTGAAGAGTATGTTGTTTCTAACCAGGTAATAATGCCGAATCTGTGTGTGTGTCTTTTCATGCCATTTGCTCTTGATGTCTTTCCAAATCGGATCTTTATCTTGTTCATGAGCAATGTCCTTTAAAGATGTGGTGATGAAGTTTTCAAAGGCGACTTTCTGAATGTAAAGAATACTGAAATTTTTCTCGAGGTTGCCTTCTGTGTTACTTTTCTCAAGCCCAGCCGGTGCGCGCGGCTGCCTGCGGCGCGAGTCATTGTCTGTCTCTTTGTTGTCGCGCGTTGTTCTTGGGATTTGGAGACCTAACTTCCACAAATTCGCCTTGCCGAGAGGGCCCAGCTCTGTTTAAAGCTCGCCAGTTCTGATGGAATTCAGGTCTGTCGTTTTGTCGGTAGTTTACACAGTTTCTTTCGTGTCGGTCACGTGGTGGAGAATTTCTCCCTGAATCGTAACTGTGCGTCGAACTGTTGCGCCTGAATTTATTCTGCCTCCCTTGATAATAATTATTCTGGTTCCCATATTGTCTGTTTCTCTTATTGTCTCTGTGATAGTCATTACCACGGAGAGGTGATCTTTCCCTGTAATTATTACTACTCTGCCAACGCTTGTCATACGGGTGGTGTCTGTTTTGGTCACGATATGTGTTGTGAGAATAGCCTTGTCGTGTCCAGTTATTACTTCTTTCATCGCGGAATTGCGACGGATGTGACCTGTAATTGTTGTGTTCCTCTTTCCGCATTCCGCGATTGTCAGTGTCAATTTCTAATTCTTGTAGGAGTCCCTGAAAAGCTTCAATGTCGTCTTTGCAACGTCCTGCTAAAATAATATGCCGTAAATGTTCAGGTAATTTGATTAAGCAAATGCGGATGAGTTCTGAGGGGCTGTATGGGTTTGAAAGATATTGATTCTTATGCAACATGTCTTCAAAATATTTGACAAGACTGGAAAATTCAGATTGTTCAAAGTGTTTCATCATCATGATGCTATGTTTTACACGGTCTTGTGTGGCTTGAGACCAATATGCTGAGAGGAAGGCATGGTAAAACTCTCCTTCACTGTGGCAATCGTGAATTACCGATCGCATTCTTACAGCTGGTTCATTCTCTAAGTAGCCACACATAAATTCTAATCTGTGCTCTAATGACCAGTTGGGAGGAAAACAATGAGAGAATTGATGGAGCCATGCTTGTGGATGAATGTCGTTCCCAGAATTCTTAAATGTTTTGAATTTACGTGTAGTAATGAACAGCTTATAGTCAAAGTCATCATGTCGGCGAGTCGCATATCGGTCATTGTTATGTCGTTTCGGCGGTTCCATTTCAAAATTCGGTGCACCTTGCCAATTTCTTTCATAACTTCCGAAGTGTCCTGTGTTATTATTTTGTGGTTGTTCCGTATTTCTAAGTCCCTCTTCCCGTATTGGGGCGCGAGTATCCTCTGAAATACGTAATTCTTGTATTAACTGTGTCAGCTGATCTTGTACTTCCCGGATTTCTCTTTGGTGTTGCGTATTAATCTGGTCCTGATTTTGTTTGAATTTCCTAATTTGTTCGCACTCTTCAGTGTCAGTGAAGGCTACAGGTCTTGTGTCATTCAGATCATCATCTACCTTTGTAGATAAGTTAGTGACCTGATCCGAAAGTTCGGCTACTTTCTCCGATAGTGAACACATTTCCTCAGTGTGTTTTTCTGAACCAAGTTTCAGAGTGTCCATTTGTGTTGAAATCGTATCTACTGTGTCCTTTAAGTTTTCCTGAGTTATTGCAAGTTGCGTAACCGAATCGGTAGATGCAACTGAGTCAATTTTAGCCCACAAGGTCTCATGATTTTCATGAACAATGGCTTGCAGTTCTTTTATGGCTGCTTCGTGATTCTGTAATGCATTTTCATGCCGCGAAAAAATAGGTTGAAAATGCTCACAAATTTGTGTTTTTACGTCATTACAGACTTTTTGACATTTCGATTCAATGTTATGTAACTCAGTAGTTAAATCTTCACGTGTTTGTTCAAGCGTGGTGTGAAGATTTTGTTCCATTGCGTCTAACTGTTGCTGTGTTTGTCTCTGGTGTTGTTCCATTGTGTCTAACTTTTGAAGATTTTGTTCCACTGTGTCTAACTTTTGCTGTGTTTGTCTCTGATTTTGTTCCATTGTGTCTAACTTTTGAAGCTTTTGCTGTGTTTGTCCCATTTGTTGTATTAATTGTAATAACAATGCATTGGTGTCTGAAACATGTTCCTCAGTGCTTTTCGGCAGTGAATTTACACCGGAAACATTCACATTTTGACAAGCAGAAAATGTGTCTTGACTTATTTGAGAAAACGGTGAGGATCCAAAACCTGAATCTACAGTATTTGCGAGATCGTGTCGTGTCATTTCGGCTTCCTGAGGCGAGCTATTGCCGACCGATCGATCGATAATGTTTCCCTCTTCACTAATTGTTTCACTGTCCACGCCATTGTTTGACGCCCGCTCCATTTCCCTGTGCACAGTTACCAAATTACTACTTTGAACATTAGTAAATTCATTACTCGGCGGCGCTGATAAGCTACGCTCGTCATCACTATTATTTCTCAGTTTAGTTTGGAGCCTAGTGTTACGTTTTTCACACGCCATTATTGTCACAGTATTTCACACGATAACAAAGAAAAGCACAATTTGAAGATCAAAAATAAGAGAACACATTAAAATAGCACTGAAAATAATATCTAGTTAATTGCAGCTGCGAAATACTTGGTGCAAATCTACATGCATGCCAAAACTGTTTTACTGTACAACAATGAAAGACTGCAACTACAAAGGAGATTTTCTCTACAATTACGCGCTAGCAATAAACAATAGCTACACTAATTACACAAACTACAAGAAAAAATCAGAAGATTCCAGTGAGGTATCCTCAGCTAAGGGTCGACATATGAAACGTCCCCTTTGAACAATTATATACGACTGTGCTTAACCTGACACACAATATTTTTAGCGCAACGCAATCTGACTTTCAAAATTTCCTACTAAAGAATGGCCCTGACAAACATTAAACTATACCTTTCACAAATCACTTACCTCACAAAAATCTTCGCTGCTCAAGCTACTGCAATACAGCGAGCGCCACTACTGCCAGCTAAATAAAAGATTCAAACTACTGAAGGCACTAACTACTGATAGGGATAGTTAGCAAATGAAAGATATTAATAGAGAACAAACAATGTATTTACCTTGATATCATCATATATAAATATATCAGTTCATGAAAAATTACAAAACTCCGCCATCTCTCTCCCCACATCCACCACTGCTGGCGGCTCACCTCCAACTGCGCAACGCTACGCGCTGTTCACATCCAGCTGCCGCTGCCCAACACTACAATGGCAGACAACAATGCAAACTAGCCACAGACTGCACACAGCACAGCCAGTGATTTCATTTTGAGCGCTACGTAACGTTGCCAATAAGAAAACAAACAGCTTACTTACATAGAGAAAACATAAACAGCCTACTTACAGGGGTCCCAAGACATCAACAGCAGCAAATTCTTTTAATTTAGAAGGAATAATAGGAAACAACGGAACACGATGTGAGATAGTAGATGGTTTCGCCTTTTGACAAAGTTTACAAATAGACAAGACTCTTCGAATTCGCTTTTCCATATTGTTAAAATAACAAGTGGTTCGAAGAATATGATAACATTTTCGTGGGTCAAAATGTGCGTAGCTGAAATGAATGTACCAAATGAGCTTATTAACAAAATCGTCTGGAATGCAAAGTACCCATAGCTTGTCATCAACAGTGCAGCGTTTGAAGAGTATGTTGTTTCTAACCAGGTAATAATGCCAAATCTGAGTGTGTGTCTTTTCATGCCATTTACTTTTGATGTCTTTCCAAATCGGATCTTTATCTTGTTCATGAGCAATGTCCTTTAAAGATGTGGTGATGAAGTTTTCAAAGGCGACTTTCTGAATGTAAAGAATACTGAATTTTTTCTCGAGGTTGCCTTCTGTGTTACTTTTCTCAAGCCCAGCCGGTGCGCGTGACAGCGCGTCCGCAACAATGTTCTCCTTGCCGGGAATGTAGACTATTGTGAAGCGGAATTCTTGCAGAAACAATGCCCAATGTTTTAACCTGTCATGATTTAATTTTGAAGACATAAGAAATTGTAATGCACGATGAGCACTGTATACTTTTACGTGCTTACCAGAAAGAAAGAAACGGAATTTGTTAAATACCCAAACGATAGCTAAAGCTTCTAATTCAGAAACGGAATAATTTTTTTCAGATTTTGTTAGCACTTGGCTAGCAAAAGCAATGGTTTTCTAAACAGTAATGTCATCTTCTATGGCTTCTTGAAATAAATGGGCACCAAGACCGACTTTAGAAGAATCCGTGCTAAGGCAGAAATCTTGTGACAGATCTGGATGAGCTAGTATTGGTGCGTTAAATAGCGATTCTTTCAAAGAATTGAATTCCAACTGTGCTTGTTCGTCTCAGTTCCAAATAGTATTTTTTCCAGTGAGAGAACAAAATTCTGGTGTAACTAGAATTTGCATATTCAGAAAACGACGGTAAAAATTTACGAGACCTAGAAAACTGCGGACTTGTTTTTTTGTGGATGGAACTGGAATGGGTCTGATTGCTTCTAACTTTTCAGGATCCGGCTGAATGCCTTCAGAAGAAATAATATGTCCCAAAAACCTCACCTTTCACCTACCGAATTCAGACTTTTCCAAGTTAACTGTAATTCCAGATTCTGCAAAAATACGTAACAAACTGTTGAGGATGCGATTGTGTTGTTCCCATGAGGCTTCTGCTATCAGAATATCGTCCACATATAAGGTGATGTGACGTTTTAAGAACTCAGGTAATATGGAATTTAGCGCGCGAATGAATGCTGCCGAAGAAATGTTCAAACCAAAAGGAAGTTTCCGAAACTAATAACAAACGCCGAAACAAAGAAAAGCTGTGTATTTTCTACATTCTGGATGAAGTTCGATCTGATAAAAGCTGGATCTGAGATCAATGGAAGACAACACTTTTACACCATTAAAATTTTGAAGAAGTTCTTCCATCGTCTGCGGCCTGTCTGTTTCAGGAATAATGATAGTATTGATTTGTCTCGAATCTAAGACAAGCCTGATCGATCCATTTTTCTTCTCAACAACATGTAACGGATTGTTGTATGAGCTTACTGCAGGCTCAATAATGCCCTCGTCAAGCTTAGATTGTATTTCTGTTCTAACACAGTCCCTATAATGTGCTGGTATTACGTATGGTCTAACACAAAATTTAGTATGCTCACGAACACGAAATTGGTATTGAAATCCCTTGATTGTTCCTGTTTTGTGAGTAAAAACTGTGGAATGTGCTTGTAAAATCTAAAAAATGTCCTGCCTATCAGTGTCATTACAATTGTCAATTGTTTGAATTTTATTCTGAATTAACTCATTAATTTCAAATATGCCGTCGATATCATCCCTGTCAGTACTTGCAGAGTGATTGTTAGTGTCTAGTTCCGTAGAAAATTCACAACTGTTGTCTAACAGAAGGTAAAGCCGATTAATTTCCTCGTCATGGTTTGAGAGCCAGTCTTCAAATTTCAAAGCTATTGACTTACGTCCTTTCTCTAAACTTATTTCAGCATCGTGAAAGCTTAAGATTGCTTTATATTCATTCAAAAAGTGTACTCCCAGTATAATTTCCGTCGACAATAATGGAACAATAAGAAAGTTCATAGAGAAGCTGTGGCTTTGACAAAATAATTCTAAGTTGGTTTGTTGGCGTACATCTACACTTTTTCCAGTGATTGCCCCTTGTAATTTAATCTTACGTAACGGAAGTGTGGGGCAATCGTTCGATTTGTTGCACTTGCTAAAAGCTGTTTCACTAATTACTGAAATGGGACTGCCAGAGTCAAGTACTGCCGTAAATTTTACGTCGTTTACTGTAATGTGAATCACAGGATATGCAATGTTGTTATGTTTTACGTCGTGCTCCTGGAGTAAGATGTCCCTAATATCTTCCATTTTTACGTAATTACTAGCTACGGCAGCTGCGTCGTCAGTTTCATAAGTACGTTTTGTGGCTGCCAGCGGTGTGAATCATTGCCTATTGTCTCTTTGTTGGCGCGCGTCGTTATTGGGATTTGGAGACCCAACTTCTACAAATTCACCGTGACGAGAGGGCCCTGCCCTGTTTAAATCCCACCAGTTCTGATGCAGTTCAGGTCTGTCGTTACGATCATATCGTCTGTCGTCATGTCGGTAGATTCCATAGTTTCTTTCTTGTCGGTCACGTGGTGGAGAATTTCTCCCTGAGTCGTAACTGCGCGCTAGACCGTTGCGTCTAAAGTTATTCTGTCTCCCTTGATAATAATTATTTTGGTTCTCATATTGTCTGTTTCTCTGATTGTCTCTGTGATAGTCATTACTGCGGAGAGGTGATCTTTCCCTGTAATTATTACTACTCTGCCAACGGTTGTCATACGGGTGGTGTTTGTTTTGGTCACGATTTACGTTGTAAGAATAGCCTTGTCGTGTCCATTTATTATTTCTGTCATCGCAGATTTGTGACAGATGTTACCTGTAATTGTTGTACTCCTGTTTTCGCGTTCCGCGATTGTCAGTGTCAATTTCCAGTTCTTGTAACAGTCCCTGAAAAGCTTCAATGTCGTCTTTGCAACGTCCTGCTAAAATAATATGCCGTAAATGTTCAGGTAATTTGATTAAATAAATGCGGATGAGTTCTGAGGGGCTGTATGGGTTTGACAGGTACTGATTCTTGTGCAACACGTCTTCAAAATATTTCACAAGACTGGAAAATTCAGATTGTTCGAAATGTTTCATCATTATGATGCTATGTTTTACTCGGTCTTGTGTAGCTTGAGACCAATATGCTGAGAGGAAGGCATGATAAAATTCTCCTTCACTGTGACAATCGTGAATGACCGATCGCATTCTTACAGCTGGCTCATTCTCCAAGTAGCCACACATAAATTCTAACCTGTGCTCCAATGGCCAGTTGGGAGGAAAACAATGAGAAAATTGATGAAGCCATGCTTGTGGATGAATGTCGTTGTCAGAATTCTTAAATGTTTTGAATTTACGTGTAGTAATGAACAGCTTATAATCGAAATCATCGTGTCGGCGAGTCGCACATCGCTCATTGTTACTTCGTTTCGGCGGTTCCATCTCAAAATTCAATGCGCCTTGCCAATTTCTTTCATAATTTCCGAAGTGTCCTGTGTTATTATTTTGTGGTTGTTCCGTATTTCTATGTCCCTCTTCCCGTACTGGAGTGCGAGTGTCCTCTGAAATATGTAATTCTTGTATTACCTGCGTCAACTGATCTTGTACTTCCCGGAATTCTCTTTTGTACTGTGTATTGATTTGATTTTGATTTTGTTTAAATTTTCTAATTTGTTCATACTCTTCTGTGTCAGTGAAGGCTACGGGTCTTGTGTCATTCAGATCATCATCTACCTTTGTAGATAAGTTAGTGACCTGATCCGAAAGTTCGGCTACTTTCTCCGATAGTGAACACATTTCCTCAGTGTGTTTTTCTGAACCAAGTTTCAGAGTGTTCATTTGTGTTGAAATCGAATCTACTGTGTCCTTTAAGTTTTCCTGAGTTTTTGCAAGTTGCGTAACCGAATCGGTAGATGCAACTGAGTCAATTTTAGCCCACAAGGTCTCATGATTTTCATGAACAATGGTTTGCAGTTCTTTTATGGCTGCTTCGTGATTCTGTAATGCATTTTCATGCCGCGAAAAAATAGGTTGAAAATGCTCACAAATTTGTGTTTTTACGTCATTACAGACTTTTTGACATTTCGATTCAATGTTATGTAACTCAGTAGTTAAATCTTCACGTGTTTGTTCAAGTGTGGTGTCTAACTTCCGAAGATTTTGTTCCACTGTGTCTAACTTTTGCTGTGTTTGTCTCTGATTTTGTTCCATTGTGTCTAACTTTTGAAGATTTTGTTCCATTGTGTCTAACTTTTGAAGATTTTGTTCCATTGTGTCTAACTGTTGCTGTGTTTGTTTCTGATTTTGTTCCATTTGTTGCATTAATTGCAATAATAATGTATTAGTGTCTGGAATCTGTTTCTCTATGCTTTTTGGCAGTGCATTTTCACCAGCAACATTCACATTTTGACAAGCAGAAAATGTGTCTTGACTCATTTGAGAAAACGGTGAGGACCCAAAACCTGAGTCTACAGTGTTTGCAATATTGTGTTCTGTCATTTCGGATTCCTGAGGCGAGCTGTTGCCGACCGATCGATCGATAATGCTTCCTTGTTCACTACCTGTTTCACTGTCTACGCCATTGTTTGCAGCCTGCTCCATTTCCCTATGCACAGTTACCATATTACTACTTCGAATGTCTGTTAATTCACTACACAGTGGTGCTGATAAGCTACACTCGTCGTCACTATTATTTCTCAGTTTACTTTGAAGCCTAGTGTTACGTTTTTCACACGCCATTATTGTCACAATATTTCACACGACAACACAGAAAAACACAATTTGAAGAGCAAAAATAAGAGAACACATTAACATAGCACTGAAAATAATATCTAGTTAATTGCAAGTTCAGCTGCGAAATACATGGTGCAAATCTACATGCATGCCACAACTGTTTTACTGTACAATAATGAAAGACTGCAACTACAAAGGAGATTCTCTCTACAATTACGCGCTAGCAATAAACAATAGCTACACTAATTACACAAACTACAAGAAAAAAATCATCAGAAGATTCCAGTGAGGTATCCTCGGCTAAGGGTCGACATATGAAACGTCCCCTTAGAAAAATTATACAGGACTATGCTTAAACTGACACACAATATTTTTTTAGCGCAACGCAATCTTTCAGAAATCCCTACAAAGGAATGTCCCTGACTAACATTAACCTGTACCTTTCACAAATCACTTACCTCACAAAAGTCTTGGTTACTCGAGCTACTGCAATAAAACGAGCGCCACTACTGCCAGCTAAATAAAAGATTCAAACTACTGAAGGCACTAACTACTGATAGGCATAGTCAGCAAATGAAAGATTTTAATAGAGAACAAACAATGCATTTACCTTAATAGTCATCAAAAGTCATAATATATACAGCAGTTCATGACATTCATTTTTACAAATTTCAAAACTCCACCATTTCTCTCCCCACATCCACCACTGCTGGCGGCTCACCTCCAACTGCGCAACGCTACGCGCTGTTCGCATCCAGCTGCCGCTGCCCAACACTACAATGGCAGACAACAATGCAAACTAGCCACATACTGCACACAGCACAGCCAGTGATTTTCATACAGAGCGCTACGTAACGTTGCCAATAAGAAAACATAAACAGCCTACTTACATGTGTAGCTGGCGTGTGTTGGGCGACTGAATCCTCAACAGGAGCCAGTCCTGGCTTGGTCATATTACATTGCCTCTGGAAAGGTGTGCTTTGATCGCGAAAACCGCGTCACATAGAGAAGGAAGTTGCAACTATAAATTTATTGTCGTGTATAGCCATGGCTAACCCAGTCTCTGGAGTTTCAGTGAGGCGTAATGAAAACTCGGAGGTCATGTCGTACGGCGCGCACATCACTGTCGTCAATAGCGGCGAGCAGCGAGACATCTCAACGTAACAGGAATTATGTAAGAGAATTGTATAAGGTAAACAAAAAAAAAAAAAAAAAAAAAAAAAAAAAAAGGTACGATATACTAGGATAAGTTAAACTGTAGGATTTAACAATAACTAGATTAATATTGTGGGGGTTTTCTACCACAAGTGTTTGGCGCGCGCCTGTTGGGATGTTATTTTTCAGGTCATCAAATCACTGACCCAAGATGGAGGGACGACCGGCGAGCGAACGTAGAATAGTTGCTTGTTCTTTATAAGCTCAGTAAAACTTCAACCTGCATAATAACATAATTTATTCAAAAGACATAGAATGTAGATCGTTGGCAAATGGTAGTTAATTCTTGAGCATGTCTACTGTCGATCTATATAATTAATAGTAATATTAGTGCGGTCCCGCACATTTAGCTGTTCATCCAGTGTAGCGTCACACACCATGTACAGTAGTGAGACCAGTCTCTACACAAATATCAAGATAAATTATTTCCATGTCTAAATTTGATACACCAAGATTTTGTTATAATGATAGCCATAGATTAATAACTATAAAAGTAAAATAAGAGTGTCTGAAATGACAGACCATCAATGTGTCATTATGTAAATTTATTATAACATAGAAGGTCATGGGAAAAAGTTAGGCATAAGATTTTTGTCAGAACTGTGCAGATGACGGGTATCGTGGCAATGCAGAGGCCAGCCAGCGCAAAAGCAAGAGGTCTTCGGCTACCTGCAAGAAGGCGAGCGTCCGGTCCTGCAAGCTGACAGTCACCGGGCCGTATACCTGAGGGATTAGGCGGGATCCTCGCCGGGCCACAAGCGAAAGTGAGGCTGGCCGTTGACACTGACACGCGACCCACACGCGACAGCCTGCTAGCTCTCCGGACGCGGCAGCCGTTTGGAGGGATTCCCTGCGGCAGACCACGTTGTCGTGAGTACACGAAGAAGATCACATATCGTGTCAGAACCTGCGCCTCATGTGCCTCAGGACAGAAAGGGACGCTATATACTCACCTGTTTGGGTTTTTACAACTCACTAGCATTGGCCGATCTGCATACACAAAGCAGTATCGTGCCACACTAGCAAATGTATGGTTTCATTTCTAACTTCTCCTCTCTATTAGAGAGCAGCTTTAGCAATCGTCGCTCCTAGTTCGATCCTGTATGGATGACCTCACACACTTGTGGAGTCACTCCATGTGCCATCATCCCTCGTCGAACTGCAATATTTGGAAACGTAAAGTACTGTCCAGCGAGAGAAGAGACCTAGACTAGTGATGTATCCAAACAAGTAGACCTCAGAGACAATTAATCGACGTGAGGAGGGCCTATCACTGTGTCTTCCTACCGTACTGCCGTGATCATATGCGTGGGTCTTGGTGCAATCTCAACAGAGTACTGCAGATGCTCCAGCACACCCTATTGCCGTTGCAACAACGTAGCAACAACACCCGATGTTTAGCCCTATGTGATGTCAGTACTGTGGAATTTGTGAAGTGCTTCGAATATTTCTAACAATGTGATTTAGTGCCTCATTCTCAGCACAGTCGTGAACTTTGTGCAATGTGCATGCACAACTTGATGCCCCATGAACCTTGTTTTTTTTCTTAAATTTCTTTCTCTGGTGTTGTTTTTGTAATGTATGTTATACCTTGTATGTGTTTGTGTTTTACACTGTAATTCTTATTACAAATTACTGTATTGTTCTCCACACCATGTTTTTTTTGTATTTTGTACTTATTGTTGTGTGTATGCAAACAGTGTGCCTGAAGTCCCCATAAACTGAAGCAGATACCACCACTGTCATTGTGAATGGACCATCAGTTCAGGGAACATTTTGTAAAGGTTATTCTTGCTGCAGGGAGACAGAATGAATCGGAGGTTGTATGTCAGTACTGTGGAATTTGTGAAGTGCTTCGAATATTTCTAACAATGTGATTTAGTGCCTCATTCTCCACAGTCGTGAACTTTGTGCAATATACATGCACAACTTGATGCCCCATGAACCTTGTTTTTTTCTTAAATTTCTTTCTCTAGTGTTGTTTTTGTAATGTATGTTATACCTTGTATGTGTTTGTGTTTTACACTGTAATTCTTATTACAAATTACTGTATTGTTCTGCACACCATGTTTTTTTTGTATTTTGTATTTATTGTTATGTGTATGCAAACAGTGTGCCTGAAGTCCCCATAAACTGAAGCAGATACCACCAGTGTCAATGTGAATGGACCATCAGCTCAGGGAACATTTTGTAAAGGTTATTCTTGCTGCAGGGAGACAGAATGAATCGGAGGTTGTAATTAGATTCTGAAAGCTCACAAAAAGAGATTGTTAACTTAAATAGTATCATGTGTGAGTGAGTTCAGGTTAGTTTAATGATTAAAATCGTTGTAACATCTTGGGCATTTAATTGTGGAGCACTCCAACTCTGATTGTAAAGAATAAATTGCTCCATATTTGGCTCACATGCCCGTGCCATATTTAGAGAGTGAATGTCTGTATGAATCGGTGTTTGAAAGGGGTTCCCTGGGTATGGATGTGTGATGTGAGTGTTAGTGTTCCATATTAAGAAGAAGAAGTTGGCTACATCATAAATAATCCTCCCTCTATGAGCTGCATTTTTCAGTTGCAGTGATTTTCTTTATAGAGTGCGGCATGTGCAGTCAGTTTGCGAGATTGTTCTTGGGCGATTGACTCACTACCTTGCTCCTAAGTGAGCCAACCGCTCACCAATTACAATCTAAAATGGCGTAGGGGCTATGAGAGGTGGCATGAGCCCCTCTCATATTTCTATCTTACGATTTTCCTCTCTAATTGCATGCAGTGAAAAGTCGCTATTCCTTCACACGCGGACTTCCCACGCAGCGTCCTTCGTCACCCGGGTGGTCCGGTGACAGGCGGGCTCCGCTGATCTGGAAAGGGTTAAGCCAACGGGTGTGAGGAAGTCAAGTGAATGCTTTGCAGACGCCGACATTGTCACAAGACACGCCCGGAGGGGTCTGAAGTAGCGGCTGGGCTAGAGGTTCCGTTACTTCGCAGAAACGTAGCGAAAACACTTTCTGTCGGGCTACCAGCGAGGCGTGGGAAGGACTTGTGTATCCAGGCAGTTGTGGCGGGAAAATTCCCGCGCTTTCTGCAAAATAGTAACTGTGATTGGCTTGCTCAGGGCATAGCTCCGTGACGTAGCAAAATCAGCGCAGAAATTGGTGCCAAGAATCTCCATTGGTGGAATGGTAGTGCTCCGGCAATAGAGTGGAATTTTCCGCCGGTTTTCGAGTTGCTGATTGGAACGTTTAACCACGGCCACTGTCGTGGAGGCAGGAATGTTGTGTGTTCGGCCTGTACGGGTGCTCTAGGTGGTTGGCTCTCGCCTTTCGGTCGAGGATGTCGAAGCAACCAGCCATCGCCTCCGGTATGCCAAATCGTGTTCTTGCAGTTAAGAAGACAGATTGGTAAGGTATGTCCGCAGCACCGGCAGTCAAGGATTTTCCTAGGTGATAATCAGAGCTCAGCAGAGCGCGCCTGTTCGTCTTTTTCTAACTTTGTTCTGTCTTGGGTAGCAGCAATTAATGTTGGGTTGGCTATGTGTTTTCTCTTAAGATTTGAGTTGCAAGGAATTGGCTCCACATACCACTTCGTCATAATCCTCACAATCTAGTTTAGGGACAACTTCACATTCACAGCGTTTGTTTGAGTATCCAATTTGAGCCAATTTGATGTATTGTAAATGTTTCATGTGTTTTTGTTTATTATTTTGTGTTTAGTCTTAATAAATCATATTGTTATTTTGGACAGAACTTTCATTCTCAAAAATGGCTCTGAGCACTATGGGACTCAACTGCGGAGGTCATTAGTCCCCTAGAACTTAGAACTAGTTAAACCTAACTAACCTAAGGACATCACAAACATCCATGCCTGAGGCAGGATTCGAACCTGCGACCGTAGCGGTCTTGCGGTTCCAGACTGCAGCGCCTTTAACCGCACGGCCACTTCGGCCGGCAACTTTCATTCTGTTAATCGGTAGAGCAACCCTATCATTCCTCACTATGTTAATGAAACTTTCGTTTATTTAACTTATTTATCAAATTAAATTATTGCAGGTGCCAAACTCTCTTCTACTCCACTGGCAGGGTTGATTAGAGTCAGTTCGCGTTTTTTTTTCATCCTTGTGCAACAGCAAAAGTCGGAGTTAGAATAGGGGGGGCTTAGAGCATCATTTACATATGTAGATTCTAGAAGAATTTAGTGTTAAATACACTGATAGCCCCGGCACCTCGCAAACAACACGATCTTAGCTGCTGTCTGAAGTCTGAATGTTATTTATCTGAACAAGGAAAAGAAGGGGCCTAACGTATTACGCTATGGTACAACTATTTTGAGGTCTTTTTCGCATCAGACATTAACTTGATTTTATAATTAGAATAAACTGATGTGGTCTGTTTTGCAATGATGAACGAAAACACTTGTTTTCTATCCCTTTTATCCCAGTGCTTCAGATTGATTGTAAGTTCCTATGGGACCAAACTGCTGAAGTCATCGGTCCCTAGGCTTACACACTACTTAATCTAACGCTAAGGACATCACACACATCGAGGGAGGACTTGAACTTCCGTCAGCAGGGAGCGAACCGTGGCAAGGAGTCCAAGACCACGTGGCTACACCTGCGGCCCGAATGCTTTCAACTTATCTAAAAGAATTTAATGACTAACAGTATTGAAAGCTTTAGAAACGTCTAAATCAACTCCTACAACACTGTTGCAGTTATCTGGATTTCCGATCATTTTATCTGTGTAATCCATTATTATGGTTTCCGTAGATCTGCCTGTTAGAAAGACATGTTTATTACTATTAAGTACACTCACGCTCATAAATTAAGGATAATTGCAGAATGTGGTGCCACACAACGTGGCACTACACAAAACTGGTGATAATAGCATAGGCACATAGGGAACACACACGACACAGATCTGTAAGACCACGGTATTGATGATAAGTTGAGAAAACCGTCCCGAAACACATGTGCTACAAATCGCCATTGTTTCCTGCGCATGTGCCCCGACATCAATATGGGATATGAGCACCATGCACACGTACACAGGCCGCACAACGGGTTGGCATACTCTGAATCAGGTGGCCGAGCAGCTGCTGGGGTATAGCCTCCCATACAGTGCCTGTCGGAGCCTCTGAAGTGTCGTAGGGGTTTGAAGACGTGCAGCGATACGTCGACGTTTATCATTTAGATACAATATAGCAGGTCAGCAACTGGAAGCAGTTAATTCCATAAATTATCTGGGAGTAGGCATTACGAGTGATTTAAAATGGAATGATCATATAAAGTTGATCGTCGGTAAAGCAGATGCCAGACTGAGATTCATTGGAAGAATACTAAGGAAATGCAATCCGAAAACAAAGGAAGTAGGTTACAGTACACTTGTTCGCCCAATGCTTGAATACTGCTCACCGGTGTGGGATCCATACGAGATAGGGGTGATAGAAGAGATAGAGAAGATCCAACGGAGAGCAGCACGCTTCGTTACAGGATCATTTAGTAATCGCGAAAGCGTTAAGGAGATGATAGATAAACTCCAGTGGAAGACTCTGCAGGAGAGGCGCTCAGTAGCTCGGTATGGGCTTTTGTTGAAGTTTCGAGAACATACATTCACCGAGGAGTCAAGCAGTATATTGCTCCCTCCTAGTATATCTCGCAAAGAGACCATGAGGATAAAATCAGAGAGATTAGAGCCCACACAGAGGCATACCGACAGTCTTTCTTTCCACGAACAATACGAGACTGGAATAGAAGGGAGAACCGGTAGAGGAACTCAGAGTACCCTCCACCAGACACCGTCAGGTGGCTTGTGGAGTATGAATGTAGATGTAAATGTAACTGGTCTTGGCCATTTTCCACAACCTGATCCATTGTGTCCTGCGATACCAGATTTCAATTGTCTATATTTTATATATGTTATTGCGAATCTTACATTTAATACGGAACAGTACACTTAGTAATAACTATAACATGAGTAGCGAAAACTGTAGTAGCTACAGTAGGAAAACAGTTTATATTCGTACATGGGAATTAGAAGAATAAAGACGAATTAGACAGGCAAGATGTGGGCACTACCCGCATTGACTCGAGAGATGCGCTGCGAGGAGGAGAGGAAAAGGACGAGAAAGTGGTGGTGCTAACTGAGAAAGGAAACGAGAAAGAAGAGTGTCTAGGAGAAGGATTTGCTACTGGTCTTGTACGAAAACTCATGAGGTTCAGAAACGCAAGTGATTCAGCTTATTCTTAAATGCACCTAGGTATTTAATTGTGCACAGATCGAGTATCGAGTGTGATACTGGAAGTAACGTGTGTTCGTGTGATCCTCAGATTTCTGCAATCAGGATTCGGATAACGGTGTTTCTACTATTATTTTTTTAAAGTACTTTCGACTATACCTGATGCATCAACTGACAAACTATTGATGTACTTATGCGATTTTATTCACAATGGACGCAGTTGAATTCCGTGACTGTTCCTTATAAGATGTAGTATAATAACAGCTACCAGTTGTAAGGTTTCTATCTTACTTTTTGTATCAAAGGAAAGCTATGTGAACTCTCTTTTTATTCGATGTCTCATACTTCATATTTGTGCACTGGATGCTTTTCAAATGGAAGTCTGCAATAGTCGATATGTTACGCCGCAGAGATTTTGAGCACAAGCAACGTGGTCTTTGGTTGCCTGTGGCATATCGTTGCTAGTCGAGCATTCAGAGCGAAGTAAGTGAGAGAGTCGGGTGTTGGTCACGCTGCTGAGTGGTCTGGAAGTAACTAGCAGAACACAGAGATGCAGAGGGTGTTGGTTTTTGGAAATATAATTTTGTAAACACTGATTTAAGAAATTTGAAGGTATTGTGGTAACTTGTCGCTGCATTGCTTTCTCGTGCGTAATGTATCATGAGTTTTGGAAAGGCCAATTTTTAGCATGATTTTTCTTCACTGGTTCAGGTCTGTTTGATTGTCGAGACATGACTAAACAAAGGTATCTGCTATCATAGCTTGGACCAAGAGAAATAGAATCACCACTCCTTTACCATTTCATTAACTAGTTTCATTGCAGAGTCATATTTTTTTAAAGAAGGTATTTATGTAAGGGTTTTTGTAACTGTAAAACAGTGAGTTTCATAATTTACAATACAGTTTTCGAATGCTAGTCTTTTTCCAATTATTAAATAAATTTACTTTTTCCACCGTCTTCTCATGAAAATTTTGTTCTGTAACTGTCTGTCTCCGCATTGCACTGAGCGGAATACAGTCACTCGAAGTAAACCATGATGTGCTTAGCAAAGCTGTTGTTATCTGGATTGCACAAGGCAAGATTTTCCTTTAGTTAGTTTGCTGCGACGGCGTATTTTAATGTTCACTACTTTCGTGCAGTACCGAGCCACAGGGTAAGTCACGAAAATTTGTTAGCACCAGTTTAACGTCACAGACAGGACCCAGTAAGATCATGTACTGTTCAGCTTTGCTTTTCAGAATTATCAGGTTCAGTTCAGTAAGGTTTAGTTCAGATCTCATTTACTTTGCCACACAGCCTTATTCTTACAGTGCAGTGTTACATATTTGTGTGTGTGTGTGTGTGTGTGTGTGTGTGTGTGTGATTTAACGTTCAGAATTTTGCTATTTTGTGTACACAAAATCGCAGGGAATTTTAATAAAAGCATTTTGGACATCTATTCTTTCAAAATTCATTTTGTAATTTTAGCTAGAACTTTTGCTCCGTTTGTGTTGTGTGTTGGAACTGTAAGACAAGCACTGTGACGTCACACATTGTACACTACACTGTACACTACACTGTAAATACAGCTTATTTGTTCTTTTTCTTTCGTTTCACCCTCTTTGGGGTACGCTGGATCAATCATTTCTTTGTGCGTTGTTCTTTTCTTAGGGCCCAGTATTTCTTCATTCTTTCTGATCTTCTTTTCCTCTCTTCTTCCGAGATGAAGGGTTTGGACTTTTGTGTTGATTTGTCTTGGAACCTTATGATTTCATCTTTGGTAATTAATTTAGCTGTTCGATCAATAAGTGAATTTTCTGAAATCTTTAATTATACTAGGTCTTTCTCAGTTTCTTTAAACCAGTTGGGTTTCGTTTTGCGGTTACGGAAAAAGTCAAAGATTTGTTTAGTTAATCTGTTGGAATTCATTCTGAGAAGATGACCATAAAAATGTATTCTCCTTTTTCGCATAGTATATGAGAGTTTTTCAATTTTCTTGTAGAGAGTTTCATTTTTGATGTATGTAATCTTATTGTCTTGAAATTTTGGCCCTATGATTTTTCTTAAAATTTTTCTTTCCTTTAGCTCAAATTTCTCCATTTGGCCTTTGAAATTCATGTTTAGTGTTTCTGCTGCATACAGTACTTCTGGCTTAATCACTGTCTTGTAATGTGTAATTTTGGACCCCCATGAAAGGGATTTTTTGTTGTATGTATTTTTTGTTAGTTGGAAGGCCAATCCAAGTTTATTTTTTCTGGATTCCATTGCTTTGCTTCCCCCAGCATTCCTATTAATCCATTATACGAGATATTTGAATTCTTTTACTATTTCAGTCTTATGTTCTTGAACTTTGAGGTATTTACATGATGCTAAATGAACAGCAATGGTGAGAACCCATCCCCCTGTCGCACTCCCGTTTTTATTTCAGAGGGTTCCGATAATTTGCCCATAAATTTAACTTTCGAAAATGTATTTGTAAGGGTCGCTTTTATAATATTAGTTGTTTTCTTATCCAAACCCATTTCTTCCAGGACTGATAACAGAGATTCTCTATTAATCGAATCATATGCTTTTTTGAAATCAATGAAGTAGATTACGTATGTCTTTGCCCTTGATTTTTATTATGCCATAATGTTTTTGAGGTTTAGTATTTGTTCCGAATATGATCTACCCTTTCTAAAACCTCCCTGGTATTCCCCGATTTGCGGGTCCAATTGCGGCTCTGCCCTGTTCAAAAGGACTTTAGAAAGAATCTTGTATGTTATCTCCAGCAGTGATATTCCTCTTTAATTGTTGGGGTCTGTCTTCAAACCTTTCTTGTGAATGGGGTGGATGAGAGGTGTTCTCCATTTTGTGGGGATCTCTTCTTCTTTCCAGATTTTATCGAAAACACACTTAAGAGATGTAATTGCATTTTTGCCAGCCTTTTTCCATAGTTCGCCCGCTATTTGGTTTTCTCTGGACGCCTTGTTGTTTTTAAATTCTGAAATGACCTTCTGTAGTTCTTCAGTCGTCGGTGGTTCTGAATCCGGCTTCTCACGGTTATTTGGGATGGATTTATATTTTTCAGGGATGAGTTCACAATTCAAGAGTTTCTCAAAGTAGCCTGCTAGTATTTTGCAATTTTCCATGTTACTGTGAGCGATGGTCCCATTTACATCTCGAAATTGGAGGGTGGGTGCTTTGTATCTTGATAACCTTTGTTTGAAAGTTCTGTAAAAGCTTCTTGTGTTTTTTTTAGCAAATTCTTCATCAATTTGGAGGAGCGTTTTGTTTTCATGTGTCTTCCCAATTCTTTTTATAGTTTTATCTACCAGTTTTCTAACTGTAATGAAATTCAATCTACTTATGTAGTATACAGTTTTACATTTTCTAATTATTTTTGTTAAAAATTAATTCCCATACAGTTATACAGTCTCAGACGTATTTGATGATTCTTTTTAGCAGATAGTTGTTTAAGTGACCACACCACTTGCGTTGTTCAGTTTCACATTACAAGACACTCAAACGAAAGTTAAAAAATAGGAAACCAGTTTTCATATCAACAATAACAAACAAACAACAAAATAAATAAAACAGTTACACAGTCACAGTAGAAGGCGATTTTGTTTAACACCCGACCACTTTCGGCCCTGCACCCATTATCAGTTGGTTTACATTCATTTATATGCTTTCGCACTCACTGAGTTCAATATAGCTGAGCATCTGTATCATTTCCACATTCCATGTCTCACATTTTTTTACAAACATATTTCGCTTTTTCACACGTTATCTATATATTAGTCACTATGGTAACTATGAACTTCCATATTATGCCTTTGATACAGTAGTGGCACTTTAGAGGTTAGTAAGTGCGGAAGTGCACGCCCATGCAACATCAAACGTATTTACAATGTAATGAATGATGGATATTGGATGTTGTCAGTGCATGTGCTTCTGCAGCTAGTAAAAGCTCAATGGGCACTAACGTATCACAGGCATAATACGGAAGTTCCAATAATTACTATGGTGATTAACATACAGTTAACGTGTAAAACTGAAATATATTTGTAAAAAATTTGATAAATGTAATGTGGGGACGATTTTGGTACTCCAGCTATATTGAACTGAAACACTGGATGCTGAAACATGTGAATGAATGTAAAGCACGCTAAAGATGGGCACAAGACCGAAACCGATTGCATGTTAAATAAAATCTCATATTATTGTGACGGCAGCAGTTTTTAATCTACATTTTGAAATGTATTCCTAAAGACAACGGAACTACAATAGGCGTACGTGTACTACCTAAAGTGACGTATGAAAATTTGTACTGGACTGAGACTCAGAATCGGATTTGTCGATTATCACGAGTGGTCGCCTTACAACTTAGACTGTCTTAGAAAATCCTCTGGACCGACCCAAACTTCCATATACTTATATGGATATGGGGTATGTTCTTTCGGACATGTCCGAAAAAACAGACACCGTTGATGACCTGCAGCCATCTAGAACGAAATTAGAATTATATTAATACCTTCAACTGCTGATGGGCGTTAATATATATCAACGCGGACAGGTGAAAATGTGTGCCTCGACTGGAACTCGAACCCGGGATCTCCTGCTTACATGACAGATGCTGTATCCATCTGAGCCACCAAGAACACAGAGGATAGTGCGACTGCAGGGACTATCTTGCGCACGCATCCCGCGAGACCCACATTCTCATCTTGTATGTCCACACACTACATTCGTAGTGTCCCACCCCAACACATTCATTACTCGTGGAAGACATTCTCACATGTCTGAAAGAACAGACACCATATCCATATAAGTATATAGTTCTGGCGATACCGGCCATGACTTTCTTCTTCTGTGCGGATGCACACATATTCCCCGAACTCTTACGGGACTTGGTAAGAAACTCTTACGGGACTTGGTAAGAATGTCTTCCACGAGTAATGAATGTGTTGGGGTGGGACACTACGAATGTAGTGTGTGGACATACAAGGTGAGAATGTGGCGCTCGCGGGAGGCGTGCGCGAGATAGTTGGTTCAAATGGCTCTGAGCACTATGGGACTCAACTGCTGAGGTCATTAGTCCCCTAGAACTTAGAACTAGTTAAACCTAACTAACCTAAGGACATCACAAACATCCACGCCCGAGGCAGGATTCGAACCTGCGACCGTAGCGGTCTTGCGGTTCCAGACTGCAGCGCCTTAAACCGCACGGCCACTTCGGCGGCTGCGCGAGATAGTCCCTGCTTCAAATACTGAATTTTATTCCTGAAAGTCTACTTCACTGTAATAATGTAGATGTACCACCTAAAGGGGCACATGAAAATGTGTACCGGACCAAGGAAAATAGGTAGGTGTGTGACATACGGAAGTTTGGGTCGATCTGGGGAGCATGCTCGGGTAACCTAAGTGGTAATTCGACCGCTCTCAATAAGCAGGAAATGTGGCTTTGAATCCTATTCAGACACAAATTTTCATACGTCTCTATAGCTAGTATATCTATGTCTATTACAGTTAAGCTGCCTTTCAGGAATAAATTTCAATGTTTGAAACTGCAGTTCGTCATCAAAAATAAATTATTATTCTACACCCTATTGTTGTATTTATAAGTTTTAGGTATATCTGAATATAACTAAAAGAAGTATTTCTAAAGATTTAAATAAATAGTAATTGCTACAGAATTTAGGTATTAAACAAATTATACGAATTAGTATATGAAACAATGTGCAAATCAGATCAGGAATCAGCGTACTGTTATTACGTTTCATTTCGATACTTAAAAGGCACCCCTATAAGCACACATCAGTCCTCTGAATGAATGGTCAGCGCGCCATTACTTACAGGACAAAGACCTGGGGGGAGGGAGGGGGAGGGCAGTAATACTCGCGCCCTGTGGCGCGTGGCGCGGTAACGAGAAGGGGTTGTGGCGGGCCGGGGGCAGGGTGCGGCAGTCACTTCACACGGGGCGGCGCATCTGTTACAATGAGGCGCGACACGCGCATAATAGCCGCGCCGCGCAGATAAGGAGCCGGCAGCAACCCCTAATGATTTGTCTGCGATGGGCCGAGCACCAGGGGCCGCGCGCCGCCAGGTGCCGCTACACAGGGACACGCCTGCAGGCTAGCTCTCCGATCGACGTCCTAGGAGGCAGAACTCAGTTGGGTTGGGTTGTTTGGGGAAGGAGACCAGACAGCTAGGTCATCGGTCTCATCGGATTAGGGAAGGACGGGGTAGGAAGTCGGCCGTGCCCTTTGAAAGGAACCATCCCGGCATTTGCCTGGAGCGATTTAGGGAAATCACGGAAAACCTAAATCAGGATGGCCGGACGCGGGATTGAACCGTCGTCCTCCCGAATGCGAGTCCAGTGTCTAACCATTGCGCCACCTCGCTCGGTCGCAGAACTCAGTACTTCGTTCTTAACGGGGCGAAGTCGACAGGTGTAAGGGTAATTTATATTACCCCATGGGAGCATTGCTCTGGTATTACAGTTTACATTACGTACAGCACGCAACACAATAACAGGATGTAACATCATAGATTAAGGGTCGACCTGTGACAGCAATCGCACAGCTTGCGTACGGGCCGCTAGACGCCGCCGGGAGCGCTAAGAGTGCATTGCGGTCGCAGGCGCGCCTGTTGCGTACGGGCCGCGAGGTGTCGCCACGAGCGCAACCGTATATAAGTGCCGACAGAGTTCGACCAGCTCTCATTTTGTTGGCGTCTCATTTTTGCCTATTCTCTTATTTGTTGAGTTGCTTGGCTCTTATTCGTTATGGCTCATGTTATTGTGCTCTCTTTCAGCCACTCTGATTGTTTTGATTTACTCCTAATTGAGAAGTGCTCATTTTGGCATTTCACTTTTGCATATTTCTCATTTTGCTAATAATATGCTCCTTAGCTTTTTACAGTTGAATTAATTAACATAGTCTCATGTACTGTTTGTTCATTTCAGCCTGTTCATATTTTTATGTTCTTTAAATACTGTAATAATTATCGGAAGCATTTCTTCCCTTAAACTTGTGTTAAGTATTATCGATGTAGAATTTGTTCTGTGACACAGGTGTAAGGTTTTGAATATAAATTATATACGAAACTGTACTTTAAAAGGAATTTACTTTTTCAGTTTGTACCACATCAGACGACAATTTTGTGATATGGGGGAGAAATTTGAGGGGCGAACCCATGGAAATAGTCTTAAGCGATCCCCTTTAAAAATAAAAATTTGTGTGACACTGAAAGGCGTCACACTATAAGCACCGAAAATTTATACGTCACAAGGACCACGTAATTGTCTCCCATTGCAATACATAAGTTTGAAATTAGGCTCAAACATGACTAAAACACACATCTACAATGGTGCAAAAGCGTGGTGTCCTGCGTCGCCACCCTCGGGGTTGGCGACACTCCAAGTAGGAAGGTGTCGACACATGCGAGTTCATGCGAGGTGTATCATGGGTTAATGGTGTCACATTGGCACCAAATTTCCCCACTATTCCTTCCATCGCCACGGTCGACGTCACACGATGGGAAGTTCGTCACAGCCTCTCTTACTCAAGTTAAATTTCACCCCTTCTGTTGGTGCCTCTGTCACGGAGGTCATAATTGCGACTTTCAGCTTTGAAATGACGCAGTTATCTCGTGTGTGTGGCAGAGGGAAACATTTAAGAGAAACCACCACAATGAATAGACATGAAAAGTCTCAAGTGGGTGGCACAGAGGGCGTGAATGAAACCACCGTTTCCCTACGGCGCTGATTACCACACATATTGTGCTCGAAAATGAAAGTTCGCAGTTCTAAGAGTGGAGTCCTCGCAGGATACGGTGACCGATGTCTAGTGACCAAGTTTCGTCTAAAGCGCTGGGTGAGTTCATTCGTTTGTTGGGAAGGGGAAGCCGACACTGTTTCCCAATTCTGGCCGCTCGGCGACGCGCTGCGATGACAGAATCGAGGAGAACGCTCTGCAATATTTCTCAAACGATTTTACAGAAACTATTCGGTAAAAAAAAGTAGATTTTTTCGTTACTCGTAGCTGTATATGTCAGCTTCATAACGATGTACCCATCACTTCGTTATTGGTCACAATTGTTGTGAAATTTTCATTTAAGTAAGACACTGCGCGAAATCCGAAAAAGTTTGCAGTGAAAAATAGGGGTCATTTGTGTGTTTGGTGTTTATTACATAATATGTTGCTGTATGTGAACTTTAGCTAAGATATTGAATTTTTCGATAGGTTTGGATAGAGGTCATCAGTCTCGAGAAAATTGATCTGATGTAGCACACTCATTTGCGATTGCGTGGGCCAGCAATGAGGCTAGAATGAGGTATTCACAACTTTAACCGTATTTCATAAACGGTTTGAGATACTGAAATGAGAGTTGGGCAAATGGCAGCGTGCAAAAAGGAGAATAAAAACGGCTCTGAGCACTATGCGACTTAACTTCTGAGGTCATCAGTCGCCTAGAACTTAGAACTAATTAAACCTAACTAACCTAAGGACATCACACACATCCATGCCCGAGGCAGGATTCGAACCTGCGACCGTAGCGGTTGCTCGGCTCCAGACTGTAGCGCCTAGAACCGCACGGCCACTCCGGCCGGCAAGAGGAGAATACTTTGCCATATTGTTACTATGCAAAACTTCATTATCTACCATATTATCCCACTAACTACAGACTTTTTTGATGAAATATTTTAATTTTTAAGGTAATCGATAGCTGGTGAAACGAGAAATGCTGTGGATTTTGGAACAGCGTAAGTGAAAACATTACGCTAAGTGTTTTTTCATAAGCTATTGATGTTCATTTTCCTCTGTTGTTCACTTAACAAACCACAGTTTCAACATTCACTCGCAGTTGCATCTGCACAACATGTTGGTGAAGTGACAGTGTGTAGACTCAGTTGTGTTTTAGAAAAATTAGCAAGTTTAAACACAGCAATAAGGGAAATGTGATGACGCTTCTCTGAAAGTTACAATAGGCTAAAAAGACATGCGAAAATAGCTCAGTGTTTTTGTTGCATTTCCAGCGGGATTCTTTCTAGAAACGAACCAAAGGAGAGGTGACATTAGATCTTTCTGTCTGCTCACTATGCAAGTACAGACATGGAGGGGCTCCACTCAATATTTACAAAAAATGTGAACGCAGATTTCAATTTGGATCCGTACTTCCCGGCCATCACTTGGAATTTTCCCTACAGTACCTGACGACAAGCCCTACCACTAATGCTGTCTTCACATGTGCACAACCGACTGCACATTACTAGCCAAGTTATTCTGCATGCACTCTAACAGAACGACATTCTCGACAACCTTTGACACTGCTGACACATTCAGACATTTCAACCTTTCTCTGAGGACATTGTAAGGCTGCATCGCCACTGAACGTCATCGCACCCTTTTGGAGTGCCGTACAACCGATATTTTTGCTCTCGTCTACAGGTTGTGACCACTATAGACTCTTCAGAACCATTTGACGAAAACTGAACATCATATAAAGCAGCAAATGGTACTTACGGTTTTCAGCCATCCTATTTTGCACCCTTCTGTGGCGTGATTATGAGGGAGTGCAACATTAACATGTTTGTGAATAAAACGGCAAAAGGTTCCTCTAAGACCCTACAGTTTGGCGACACCCTTGGTGCCAGTCATGCGCTTTTAGTTAGCTCTTTACAAATGTACCTGTCAGAAATTTTTACATCAATTCAGCCTAACAGCTGCTCTAGCGCCTGAGGGTTACACAACCCTTTCGACACTGCCTAGGTGGAGTTTGCCTACCCTTGGGCGCTAGAGAAGCTGCGAAGCTGAAGTGGTGTCTTAAGTTTCTGACAGGCACGTTTGTAACGTGCTCAACAAAGGGGTGTCGGTGGCACTAAGGGTATTGCTGAACTGGGGAGTTAGAGGGACCCATCATTACTTAAAACAAACTGTGGAAAAGTAGGCAGCAGGCTGAGATTCATTGGAAGGCTCTCAAGGAAATGTTAGTCATCCAAAGAAAAAGACGTCTTAGAAAACATTTGTTCGACCGATACTTGAGAATCGCTCAACAGTCTGAGAGACGTACCAAGTAGTTAAAATTTTGTGTTTGTGGGGATCTACAGCGTCCATTTATTTAGTAGGCGTAAACATGGTCCGTAGTAGGTTGTAATATATCTACATCTACATGATTACTCTGCTATTCACAATAAAGTGCCTGGCAGAATGTTCAATGATCCACCTTCAATCTGTCTCTCCACTTTTCCACTCTCGAAAGGCGCGCGTGGAAAACGAGCACTTAAATTTTTCTGTGCGAGCCCTGATTTCTCTTATTTTATCGTGATGATCATTTCTCCTTATGTAAGTGGGTGCCAACAGAATGTTTTCGCAATCGGAGATACGCTATTTATTTAATCGTGCGATTAGCTAATTTCGAGTAAGCGACATTGTCAAGCACATTCGTAAGGTCTGTATTTGGCCTTGAAAATGACGCTTAGTCGAAATTAGCTAATCGCACGGCTAAATGAACGTAGTATTATAGCATACTACGGACCATGATTACGTTTATTACTTACCAAATAGGATTCACAGAAGCGATAGAGAAGATACATCGAAGCTTTGGAGCTTACTACGGATCATGTTTACCGTTTATTACGTACCAAATAGGATTCACAGAAGCGATAGAGAAGATACATCGAAGCTTTGCAGGTTTTGTCGTAGGATCGTTTTGTACACCCGTTACAGACAGCCTCAAGAATCTCCGTTGGTAGTTGCATGTGGGGATGGTATGTCCGCTACAGAGGGCATTACTGCTGAAATACCGAAAGCGTACGTTTGAAGAAGAATTAGATACTATATTACGTCCTCCCATATGTGTCTCGCGAAATGACCACGACGAATAACGTTAGAGAAATCAGAACTCATACGGAATTTTATTGACACGCGTTCATCCCACACGCCATTAGGGAATGAACAGGGAAAGTGGAAGATGATAATGATAACAGAGCTACCCTCTAACATACACATCGCAAGTTGGCTTGCAAAGTATAAATGTAGGTGTAGATGTAGATGGAGACTCTCCTCTTCGACGAACTGCAGCAGCGAGTTCTACTCCTAATCTAGACGATTTCTGGTGTGGCAGCGAGAGCATGTACCACACGTCACTGGTACATGGCCAAGCTCACAACCGAGAATAAAAACGATTTCGTAAAGTAAGGACAACAGATTAGCTATGGTAAATGCAACTCATTAAAAGTCGATTGAAGACGAAAGACACAATGTTGATACCGCTCCAAATCAAGGTAAAATGTCTACTTTAAGAGGAAAAGGGAGCAGTCGCTCTCTGCAGAAATGAACTTCAGTGAATAACTGGAAATTCTCGGCTTAGCATAGGCGCGCACAGCATAAATTGTTGTTCTGTATGGCAATAAAAAAGCCATACACACTACACATAACAGCTTTGTGGCTAAATTCAGTACTTCAACATCTATGCTCTATACTCTGCAAGCCACATTACAAATGTGTAAGTCTAGGGACCGATGAGCTCAGCAGTTTGGTCCCGTAGGAACTTACCACAAATTTCCAGTTTTCTCTCTGTTCCCGTCTCTTTCTCTCTCGCTATACCACTCTTTTTCAATCAATCCTACTACTTGGTAAGCGTCCCAGACTGATCAAAAATACTCAAAAATTGGTTCAGCAAGTATTCGTTAAGTTATTCGTATTTCATGGATGAATTAAATTTTCTTGGGATCCTTCCAACGAACTTCTGCTTGGCATCTGCTTTTTCTACCATTGGTTCTATGTCGTCATTCCAATTTTAGGTCGTTCCGGATGCTTACTCCTTGGTATTTTGTGATAGTTATTACTGCCGATGATTTGTTGCCAATAATGTAGTCAAGCAGTAGTGGGTGTTTTCCTCTGTTTTCTCGCAGTACGTTACATCATTTATGTTTAGGACCCAACGTTCTTTCGCTGCACCAAGTCGATTCTCCGCAGATCTTCCTGCATTTCGCTACAGCTTGCAGGCTTTGCAACCTTACTACAGACAGCAGCACCGTCCACAATTAGCCTCACGGCGCTTCCAACGTTACTCACTACGGTCTGTTCAAAATTGCTTTATGATTGACAGTTCGGCAGGAACACGTAGATGTGTGCAGCAGAAATGCCATGCACCCACGAACACTCGCGTAATCTTATATTTCATTCAATTTGCTCAAACTTGCAAACTACTCACTTTATAAATATGTAACTTGCATCAATGTATTCGGTAAGGGCTGCACCACGTTTTAATTTAAGTTTGACTTGCGGAAACACATTATTAAGACGATACACCGATTATTCAAGAAAATGAATTTTCTGACGATTTTACCGAATTTTGAACATGAAAGGAGAAAATTTTCTGTTATTTAAGATAGTTGAAAATATTAAGCGAATGAAATCTTAATAATGCATCATATTTTCATCCACACCAAACTGGAACTCTGTCATACTTGTCTAACACGAGATAATTTCACATAAAGGTGACGCACTATTGTCGCTCATGGGTCAAGTACTAAGCGCTCACCCGTATGGGTTGGTTACGAGAAACGGATTACTGGGTTTATAATTAGCCTGTTATTAATTTTTCAGAGTCACCTACTTATTTGTAACATTACAAAATATAAGATTTATGCGTGTTTACAGCGGTGAAAATAAGTATCCTAAATCGGCCAACCAGTATCTGGAGAAAGAACAAAAGCGATACAAAAAAATTAATTTAATATTGTTGTAAATATTGTAAACAGTAACATTTCTTTCGTGTGACACAGAATGAGTCCCTGAGACGAACTTCATTTGGGGACTATTGCTGATAAGGCCTTCTTATTAAAATGTCAGAACTTACGAAAATATGGTTTTGTTACACTCCTGGAAATGGAAAAAAGAACACATTGACAACGGTGTGTCAGACCCACCATACTTGCTCCGGACACTGCGAGAGGGCTGTACAAGCAATGATCACACGCACGGCACAGCGGACACACCAGGAACCGCGGTGTTGGCCGTCGAATGGCGCTAGCTGCGCAGCATTTGTGCACCGCCGCCGTCAGTGTCAGCCAGTTTGCCGTGGCATACGGAGCTCCATCGCAGTCTTTAACACTGGTAGCATGCCGCGACAGCGTGGACGTGAACCGTATGTGCAGTTGACGGACTTTGAGCGAGGGCGTATAGTGGGCATGCGGGAGGCCGGGTGGACGTACCGCCGAATTGCTCAACACGTGGGGCGTGAGGTCTCCACAGTACATCGATGTTGTCGCCAGTGGTCGGCGGAAGGTGCACGTGCCCGTCGACCTGGGACCGGACCGCAGCGACGCACGGATGCACGCCAAGACCGTAGGATCCTTCGCAGTGCCGTAGGGGACCGCACCGCCACTTCCCAGCAAATTAGGGACACTGTTGCTCCTGGGGTATCGGCGAGGACCATTCGCAACCGTCTCCATGAAGCTGGGCTGCGGTCCCGCACACCGTTAGGCCGTCTTCCGCTCACGCCCCAACATCGTGCAGCCCGCCTCCAGTGGTGTCACGACAGGCGTGAATGGAGGGACGAATGGAGACGTGTCGTCTTCAGCGATGAGAGTCGCTTCTGCCTTGGTGCCATTGATGGTCGTATGCGTGTTTGGCGCCGTGCAGGTGAGAGCCACAATCAGGACTGCATACGACCGAGGCACACAGGGCCAACACCCGGCATCATGGTGTGGGAAGCGATCTCCTACACTGGCCGTACACCACTGGTGATCGTCGAGGGGACACTGAATAGTGCACGGTACATCCAAACCGTCATCGAACCCATCGTTCTACCATTCCTAGGCCGGCAAGGGAACTTGCTGTTCCAACAGGACAATGCACGTCCGCATGTATCCCGTGCCACCCAACGTGCTCTAGAAGGTGTAAGTCAACTACCCTGGCCAGCAAGATCTCCGGATCTGTCCCCCATTGAGCATGTTTGGGACTGGATGAAGCGTCGTCTCACGCGGTCTGCACGTCCAGCACGAATGCTGATCCAACTGAGGCGCCAGGTGGAAATGGCATGGCAAGCCGTTCCACAGGACTGCATCCAGCATCTCTACGATCGTCTCCATGGGAGAATAGCAGCCTGCATTGCTGCGAAAGGTGGATATACTCTGTACTAGTGCCGACATTGCGCATGCTCTGTTGCCTGTGTCTATGTGCCTGTGGTTCTGTCAGTGTGATCATGTGATGTATCTGACCCCAGGAATGTGTCAATAAAGTTTCCCCTTCCTGGGACAATGAATTCACGGTGTTCTTATTTCAATTTCCAGGAGTGTATTTAGCTACTTACAACTGTAAATTGTAGATTTCGGAGATACAGTTGAAGTCGCCTGTACCTTATTTCCGTGGTGCTAATGGAAAAACACCACTGACTTCATTCTCGTCGCTATGATAGATACTTTAAGTATAACCATACCTGCCACTGTATGTATTTAATGAAACGAAAAAACCGATTGCTTAAGGATGATCAATAATGTACTGAGTGTTGGGTTTTCAGTTCCGCGATAGTAATAATAAACATGACAACAAGCCGCACCCTCAGCGAATGAATCTATAATGGTAATCCGCTTATACATGGAACGTTTTTTTCCCCGAGAGTTTCAAGCTTCCATGCTTTTACGTCTTCCTTTTATTTCTCGAACATTTCTTGCAAATCTTACCAATAGTGTTTTTCTATGCTCAGAGCTGCAGAAGTTTATCGATTACATCTTTACTGGAGAGATGCGGGCCATCACTCATTTTTTCAGTCTCAAAGTAGGCTCGTAACGTGCAAACCATTTGTCTCGACTGACCTCATACGGCAACCCTCTGACCAAAAGAATGATCTAGGACTTTTCCACTAGACATTGTTTAGTGACACATTACAAACAAAAATAACAACAAGTAAAATAAGTTCTGCAACAGTAACAACGAAAACAGACAGTATCATGTGGCGCAAACGACACACAGGACAGAAAACTGCCTGAAGCACAGAGTACAAGTGGGAAGTTTTGTGGTAGCGAGATGAAGGTTTGGCACCTTCGGAAATTTACTGCAGCTACCGGCAGGGACTGGCAGAATGCGGTCCGTGCCATTCTAGCGACTTCCACCACCTCCCCTCCCCCCTTCTATTTCTATCGTAGGTGTCAGTCCTAAAGTAATTTTGAACAGACGATAGTCAATTTACATAGATTGTAAATAGTAGCAGCTCTTGTATTACTTCCAAAGTTACATTTGTCGATTTCGTTACGTTAAGTTAAATCTGCAAGGAACTCCTCCATTCAATCACAAATCTGTTCCGATACTCTATAAGTTTGCATTTTGTTCACTGAACAACAATACTGAACCGTATCGATTATCTTTCGGAAGTCAAGGAAAACGGAATGAACCTGAGTGCCATAATCTATGGCGCTCTGAATCTCACAGCAAGCTGTGTGTCGCAAGATCTCTGCATGCAGAATCCACGTCGATTTTCCTGGATAAGGTTTTCGTTTTCCAAAAACTTCACAATGCGTGAACATAAAACATGTTCCATAACAGTACAACGATGTAGGCTTATAATTACTTACATTTGTTCGACGATCCCTTTTCAAAACGCGAGTGATCTGCGCTTTTTTTCCGAGATACTTCTAGCGAGTAAAATTAAACACGTCGTGATTAACCAGGCAACACACTTATGTGCAAATGTAAGTTGGAGCGTCCTACGACGGAGTGCTAGAGGCTCTATACTGTTTCAATGAAGTATAGGACAATACTCAGTGCTTCGCTAAGTTACTCACCGATGACATTGCTGTAAATAGGAGATTTGCAATGACAGAAAACTGTAATAAAATGTAGTAAGACCTGCAGAGTCTCGATATTTGGGGCAGGGACCGACAGTGGACCCCAAACATGTATGTAAATACAACATATTGCGGATAAATAGAAGGAAAGATACATTTGGTGTTAGATTAAATTACCAACGATAGCTCACTGAGTAACGACCCCAGGAAAATTAAATACGCGATTAAGGTTCATTGTCAGAAACCCAAGCAAGTATTGTCAATCTACAAAAGCAATAGGTTACAAAACTTTCAGAGGAGAATCATTCCACTACCGAGTAGGAATATTAGGAGAAACAGGAAACATCCAAAGAAGAGCGGCGAGTTTCTTAACGATTTCGTTCAATTAGCACGAGAACGCGACGAAGATGATCATCAAACGCCAGAGGCAGACGCTACAGAAATGGTGTTATACATAACGAAGAAGTTTACTGTTAAAATTCTGAGAGCTGACGTTCAAGGAAGAGTGAAACAGTATACTACTCCATCGAGTATACATCTCGTTAATCAGAGAAATTCGAACTCTGACGTTGGCCCATCGATTCTCCTTCCTCCCGCGTAATATTCACGAATGGAACAGCAGTAAGGTAAGGACTGGTACCGAATATTATCGTAAACTGAAAATGTTGACTGTCAATACATTTTCTATATAATTGTTGTCGAAAAATTTACATACATTGCTAATGTAGCTGGTCTGGGATAGCTATTGCAATTCATAAATAATTTCTGGGACATTCTTACGTTGCTCAACAAACGCATCATTCATCGTTCGGCTCTTCTATGAATGTTTCCCATCTGCTTCATTAATGCAACATGGTAAGGATACCATACCAACGTGCAGTGATCAAGAACTGATCTAAAATGAGTTTTTGAAATTGGCATCATTTGTACAGGGATTATGGTTCCTTCGTATTCTTGCAACAAGTAGTCTCTGATCTGCCTTGTGAACGATTACATTTATGTGATCATTCCACCGTAAAATACTCCAGGCAGTCGCTCCTAAAGAGCTCAAGGTTATGACTGATCCAATGATAGTTAGTTGAGAAAGTAGTCAAACGATGTAAATTATGTTTATTTGTAGATAAACAAAATTCCGTCTTTCGCAACTGAATGTGTTGTTTATTTATAACCAAACACTTTCTGTCTAGTCACGCTAAGCACCATCAGTGGTCTGTAATACACAGAAAATTATTTAATTGTACATACTTTTCATGAGATGCGTAATCACTCTTGGCATCTCATTTAAATTATCTACTTAGAAGTATATGGTTGTGATTTATCACTTATTCACATTTTTCTATCATTTTCGTACATCGGTGTATCCTTCTGTAGGTAACAGATATACACAGAACAGGTTTACAATTAGAGGGGCACGTTTATACATTTCACTACAGACAGCTTATTGTGTTGCACCTTACACTTGGTGCAGGGCTGATATAGAGGTCATGGGAGCCGTAGAGGGTACGAGTAGAGTGGGGTGGGGATGGAGGGAGGTTGTATATTTAGTTTTCTCTTAACCATTTCTTTTAGTAAAGTTAGTGAGCATATTGTCCTTCAACTATTTCTTTTTGCCCATTTAGTATATTTTAATTTTCACTTATGGGCTTCTGTGGGAAATATTCTTCCTGGGGACTAAGCATTTCATTTCTTTTTTCGTTTTGGTATAAGATTACCATGTCTATTTTATCACAGTGTGGTGGTGGTTTTCTTTTGTTACGTGAAGGCGCTGAGAACGGTAAGAGGCTAAAGCACAACATCGTCGAGCCCACATTTAGGACAGACAGCTTTTCATGAATGTTCATATATACGATGTGGGCTTGCAAATAAACCCAGCTCACCGTAAGATCATCAGATACCAGAAGCACGAATAAATGCTACAATCTCACAATCGACGATGATGGGTTTTAGACCTTTATCGTTCTCAGTGCCTCATGTGTTCTGTATCTGTGGAGTGGATGCACTCGAATAACGTTATACTTATTTTCTTTGTTAGAATTGCAGCTGTTAGATAAACGATATCATTTCCTTTCGTCTGTTTACGCTCATTACCTTTATTTATATTGAGGGTCAACTGCCGATCTTTGCACCAGGCACTGACCATTTGCAAGTCTCTGCATTTAACAGCCAATGTCTAACTGTGTCACCATCCCAGTACACAACTGCGTTGTCTGCGAGGAGCCTCAAGGCTGCAGAATTTATTCGTTACAGGAATAAGTTATAGAACCCAGTACGTTGTCCTCGATGGTGAGTGTTCATCGGAGGTGAGGGTATCATCTGGAGTGTCCCAGGGAAGTGTGGTAGGTCCGCTGTTGTTTTCTGTCTACATAAATGATCTTTTGGATGGGGTAGATAGCAATGTGCGGCTGTTTGCTGATGATGCTGTGGTGTACGGGAAGGTGTCGTCGTTGAGTGACTATAGGAGGATACAAGACGACTTGGACAGGATTTGTGGTTGGTGTAAAGAATGGCAGCTAACTCTAAATATAGATAAATGTAAATTAATGGACATGAATGGGAAAAAGAATCCCGTAATGTTTGAATACTCCATTAGTAGTGTAGCGCTTGAGACAATCACGTCGATTAAATATTTGGGCGTAACATTGCAGAGCGATATGAAGTGGGCCAAGCATGTAATGGCAGTAGTGGGGAAGGCGGTTAGTCGTCTTCGGTTCATTGGTAGAATTTTGGGAAGATGTGGTTCATCTGTAAAGGAGACCACTTATAAAACACTAATACGACCTATTCTTGAGTACTGCTACCCTATCAGGTCGGATTGAGGGAGGACATAGAAGCAATTCGGAGGCGGGCTGCTAGATTTTATACTGGTAGGTTTGATCATCACGCGAGTGTTACGGAAATGCTTCAGGAACTCGGGTGGGAGTCTCTGGAGGAAAGGAGGCGTTCTTTTCGTGAATCGGTAGTGAGGAAATTTAGAGAACCAGCATTTGAGGCTGACTGCAGTACAATTTTACTGCCGCCAAGTTCCATTTCGCGGAAAGACCGCAAAGATAAGATAAGAGAGATTAGGGAGGCATATAGGCAGTCATTTTTCCCTCGTTCTGTTTGGGAATGGAACAGGGAGAGAAGATGCTAGTTGTGGTACGAGGTAACCTCCGCCACGCACCGTATGGTGGATTGCGGAGTATGTACGTAGATGTAGATGTAGATGTAGAAGAGTCCCAACACGTATACAAGGTGAATCATAAAAAGCACAGGATTTAGTCACGTGGGTTGGTATTGTCCTTTTATCTCTTACACAGCATTTAACATTTGAGCCTGAAAATCTGTTCCATGCGAAAAACGAACTTCATTGATCGCAGTAATCTTCATGTATCTTCACCGCTGATCGTTTCTGAAAGACGGTGTGACAGAGAGGGATAGAGAGACGGAGGGTGCAGGCGACAGATTCAATCATTGGCTCGTGTCCCCGGAGCCGGTATCTTGGGACAGTGGGGCGGTTCTGGTCAGCCCGGCAGCCAGGGCCAGAGCCACTGCCAGGGGCGGCGCGGCGGCTTGATGGCGGGCCTACGGCTCTCGAGCGTCTGAATATAAACGAATCTGGCCATAATGCGACTACATGCCGACTGCGACTCTCTGAATCCGAGTTAGGCGCGCGCCGCCGCACCGGAAAGGGCCGAATAAAACCCTCGCGCTCCCTCTGCCCCTCCCCTGCACACACCCCACTCGGCCCTTCCCTTTCCCTTTCCCTCTCTCTTTCCGTCGCAGGGCCTCTCAGAGGGACGCGGGACGGCGCCGAGCGCGCCGCGGCCCTTTCAGCCGGCAAAGCCGCACGGCGGCCGCGCCGGCTAAACCTAGCCGTTCCTAGAACACTCCTCGTGCTCTTTTGAAGCCGCAGGCGGAAATAAATTTGATATATCGGAATAAAAAGGGCCGCTGGCGCGCACGGAGGGCAGCGGCTGCCAACTTAACCCCGTAAAAGCCTGTTTCACGAGCTCGTGAGTCCTTTGAGCGCGGCCGGCCGCTTCCTTTGGCGCGCGCCGGCCGTCCCTTCAGCCCTCCCTCCTGCGCCCTCACCGGCCCCGTGGGCTGCGCAGGAGAGCCAGACCTCCTGCGCCCTCTCTTATCGTCGAGTGTCAACTCTACTACTATCTGTTTATTATTCCCTTCTTGCCAGTCTTACAGCTGAATGTGAACCTCTTACTTCCGTTCTGTCCCTGCCTCCTCTACTCAAAATTCCTCAGACCATAACAGTCTCGATACGCAGTGTACAGAGCGCCAGAAGGCTTCGAAGCGTGTAGCATAGCGATGTGTAACGCAAGTACGCTACTGGTTACTAAAATTGATACACCACGAAGATGACGTGATACAGACGCGAAATTTAACCGACAGGAAGAAGATGCTGTGATATGCAAATGATTAGCTTTTCAGAGCATTCACACAAGGTTGGCGCCGGTGGCGACACCTACAACGTGTTGACATGAGGAAACTTTCCAACCGATTTCTCGTACACAAACAGCAGTTGACAGGCGTTGCCTGGTGAAACGTTGTTGTGATGCCTCGTGTAAGGAGGAGAAATGCGAACCATCACGTTTCCGACTTTGATAAAGGTCGGATTGTAGCCTATCGCGATTGCGGTTTATCGTATCGCGACATTGCTGCTCGTGTTGGTCGAGATCCAATGACTGTTAGCAGAATATGGAATCGGTGGGTTCAGGAGGGTAATACGGAACGCCGTGCTGGATCCCAACGGCCTCGTATCACTAGCAGTCGAGATGACAGGCATCTTATCCGCATGGCTGTAACGGATCGTGCAGCCACGTCTCGATCCCTGAGTCAACAGATGGGGACGTTTGCGAGACAACAACCATCTGCACGAACAGCTCGACGACGTTTGCAGCAGCATGGACTATCAGCTCGGAGACCGTGGCTGTGGTTACCCTTGACGCTGCATCACAGACAGGAACGCCTGCGATGGTGTACTCAACGATGAACCTGGGTGCACGAATGGCAAAACGTCATTTTTTCGGATGAATCCACGTTCTGTTTACAGCATCATGATGCTCGCATCCGTGTTTGGCAACATCGCGGTGAACGCACATTGGAAGCGTGTATTCGTCATTTCCATACTGGTGTATCACCGGGCGTGATGGTATGGGCTGCCATTGGTTACACGTCTCGGTCGCCTCTTGTTCGCATTGACGGCACTTTGAACAGTGGACGTTACATTTCAGATGTGTTACGACCCATGGCTCTACCCTTCATTCGACCCTGCGAAACCCTACATTTCAGCAGGATAATGCACTACCGCATATTGCAGGTCATGTACGGGCCTTTCTGGATACAGAAAATGTTCGACTGCTGCCCTGGCCAGCATATTCTCCACATCTATCACCAATTGAAAACGTCTGGTCAATGGTGGCCGAGCAACTGGCTCGTCACAATACGCCAGTCACTACTCTTGATGAACTGTGGTATCGTGTTGAAGCTGCATGGGCACCTGTACCTGTAGACGCCAGCCAAGCTCTGTTTGACTCAATGCCGAGGCGTATCAAGGCCGTTATTACGGCCAGAGGTGGTTGTTCTGGGTACTGATTTCTCAGGATCTATAGATCCAAATTGCGTGAAAATGTAAAGACATGTCAGTTCTAGTACAATATATTTGTCCAATGAATACCCATTTATCATCTTCATATCTTCTTGGTGTAGCAATTTTAAGGGCTCGCTCATAAACAACACGCTGTAATCGAGTTTCGAATTCAAAGAGTTCATTCACACACGGAGAATCCTCTCCTTCAGCATGAGAATGCCACACGATACACGAACGCTGCGACATCTGTAACAGTACCAAGCTATCGGTTCAGTCATCCATTATCCAGTACTTAAAGAACACGTTCAACGATTTCACTTTTATAGTGATGAAGCGGTTCAGAAGCGAGGTTGTGTCTCTGTCAACAAAGTCAAACATTCCACGGTGACGCTATCAACAAACTGGTCTGTCGTTGGGAGGAATGTGCTCGTTGCCAGAGTGACTATGTTGAGGAAATAGAGCAGAAGAATAAAGGAACGGAATGCTAATGACATTTGTTTTATTTATATAGGTTGAAGAATTTTCACATATGTAATTCGGAGGCGTTACTCTCGTACACAAGGTATGAAACGACAGTGCATTGGCGGAGCTATCGTTTGTACTCAGGTGATTCATGTGAAAAGGCTTCCGACGAAATTATGGCCGCACGACGCGTTTAACAGACTATGAACGCGGAATTGTTGTTGGACGTAGACGCATGGGACATTCCATTTCCGAAATCGTTTGGGATTTCAATATTCCGAGATACACAATGTCAAGAGCGTACCGAGAATAACAAATTTCATGCATTTCCTCTCACCACGGATAATGCAGTGGCCGACGGCTTTCATTAACGACCGAGAGCAGCGGCGTTTGCCTAGAGTTGTTAGTGATAACAGTCAATAGCAAGAAATAGCCGCAAAAATCAATGTGGGACGTACACATCAGTTAGGGTAATGCTGAGAAATTTGACGTTAATGGGCTATGGCAGCAGACGACCGACGTGATTACCTTTGCTAACAGCATGACATCGACTGCGGCGCCTCTCTTAGACTCGTGACCATATCGGTTGGAACCTAGACGACTTGAAAATCATGGCCTGGTCGGGTGAGTTCCGATTTCAATTGGCAAGATCTAACGGTAGGGTTCGAGTGTGGCGCAGACCCCACGAAGCCATGGACCCAAGTTGTCCACAAGCCACTTTGGAAGCTGGCTCCATTATGGTGTGGGCTGTGTTTGCGTGGATCACTGACTGGAGATGGTTATGTTCGGCTACTCGGAGACCATTTCCAGCCATTGTGGGGTTCTTGTTCCCAAACGACGTTGCAATTTTATGGGTGATGATGTGCCACATCACTAGGCAACAACAGTTCACGAACATTCTGAACAATTGGAGCGAATGATTTAGCCACCCAGATCGTCCGACATGAATCGCATCGAACACTTATGGGACTTAATCGAGAGGTCAATTCGAGCACAAAATCCTGCACCGGTAACTCTTTCACAGTTATGTACGGCTATAGGGGCAGCATGGCTCAATATTTCTGCGACGGACTTCCAACAACTGGTCGAGTCCATGCCACATCGAGTTGCTGCACTACGCCGGACGAAAGGAGGTCCGACACGATACTAGGAGGTATCGCAGGACTTTTGTCAGCTAAGTGAATACATCGTTCTCCAGACCATTACGGTCTAAATTGTACAACAGTAGAGGAACGTACTTCTAAACTGATTTTTTCATAAACACCACTCCCCGCGCCACACCTCGGTCCTTCCGAAACCTCGCTCCCTCACGTTTCAATTTTCTTTTCGGATCTACCAGTACAGGTTTAATTTGTACCAGAAACTTAAAGTTCGAGGGAAAACAAACAAAAAGTTTGAGGTTTGGTTACGACGTTGTGTCCGCCTCCGTAGCAGAATGGTCAACGCGACTGACCCTCTTTCAGGGGACCCGGGTTAGATTCCGGGTACTGCCAGGGACTTTACCGTGGTGGGAGGACTGGACCGGGATGCACACAGCCTCGTGATGCCAATGGGGAACTACCTGACTGAACGGAAGACGCTCCAAGATTGAAACGTCAGCAATGGCCAGGAGTGCGGTGAGCTGAACCCATGGCTCTCCACATCGCATCCGATGATGAATGACTGGGAATGACACGGGGTTCGGTCGACTATGGTGTGGTCTTAAGAGTCTGACCACGGATTTTCCTTAGTTCTTCTTTGACGACATTGTAATTCTGTTAGAGACAGCAAATGACTCGAAAGAGAAGTTGACCTTAATAGATAGCGTCTTGAAAAAAGAAAGCATCAAAAAGAAGACGAGATTAATGGAATATAGTCGAATTAAATGCGTGTGACCTTAAGGAAATTAGAGAAAGTAGTTAACTTCTGCTATTTGGCCAACAAAATAAGTGACGATGGTCGAAGTAGCGAGGATATAAAATGCAGACTGGCATTAACAACAAAGCGTCTCTGAAAAATGTAAATTTAAATCATAAGAAGTGATTTCTGAAATTATTTGGGAGTTCAGGATTGAAAAGAAGTGAAACGAAGGCGATAAATAGTTTAGATAAGAAGAAAATAGAAGCTTTTGATATGTAGTGTTACAGAAGTATGCTGAATGTACAACGTGTGGACTGCGTGACTAATGAAGGGCTACTGAGTCGAACTGCGGAAGCAAGAAATTTGTGCCACCACTTGGCTATGAGAAGAGATCGCTTGGTGGGACACATCCTGAGACATCAAGGAATCGTCAGTTTCGTAACAGAGGGAACGGTGGTGGGAGACCAAAGCTCGATCGATGAAGTGTACAGAAGTAATGCAGAGATGAAGTGGCTTACATACGATAGACTAGGCAAATGGTGAGGTGCGTCAAACAAGTGTTCTGACTGAAGACCACAACAAAGTACAACTTGCCACGCTTCTTGCAGAGAGTATCAGTGACCGGCACGTTACTTTTAACTATAAATGGCGTGCAAATAACGACTAGCTACGGATAGCACTGCTAGTGCCTTGGCGTATGTTCTTACTCCGCCGCTCAGGAGCTAAATACGGCTATCCACTTAATCTCTCTCTTTCTTAGCGTCTGATAAACAGTTTCCAGGGTGAAGGAAATGTCCAACCACGCTATTTGTTAAAGGAATCTAATAAAATATTCGTGCTTTAGGCGAAAATTTTTAGACTTTCACTCTATGCCTGCTGCTTGAGTAGCACCTTATGTTTTCTAGTGTTTTCGCCAGTATAACTTCCAAGCTTCCAACGATGGTTGGGTCCGTTTCGAAGCCGGCTGATTGGGAATTCATTGTTGAACAGAATCGAATGAAGATGGGAATGGGCTAAACTGTGACTTTCCGATATCAATGATTTATGTGAATGCTACTTCTTGGTAACTGGTATTTATAGTTGCTATGTGTCACAGTTTATAATTACAATTTACAAATTCACAACCTGGTTTCCTTCTGCGCTCGACCCGCGTTAAAATGTTACTTCCACTATTTATCACCATAGCTGTTGCACTGTGATTAGCCACTATTAATAACTAACAGACACTGGTAAATATATTGCTAACTGGTATATCTAATCAGATTATAGAGAAAATCTTCAGCAGTTAGACTGGGATGACGTGTACAAGGAACCCGATACTAATTTAAAATATAACTTATTTCATGATACACTTGTAAGAGAATTTGAAAACTGTTTCCCCAAGAAAGTAGTTAAATCTAATTATAAGAAACTATGCAAAAAACCTTGGCTTTCTAAAGGAATAAAAATATCTTTTAACCACAAAAGGGAACTGTATCTAACAACAAGAAAGAGTAATGACCCAGAAACAGCCAAATATTATAAAAACTACTGTGCTACATTAAGAAAGGTTATTAAAAAGTCCAGAAGCATGTGCATCATGTCTGAGATTAATACCTCTGGTAACAAAATCAAAACAATTTGGAATATTATTACAAGGGAGACAGGACAACCAAGAGTACAGGATGACGGCAACACCATCAAAGCGTATGGAAACTTGATAAACAACAAGCCGGAAGTCGAAAACATTTTGAATAATCATTTTTTAAATGTTGTAGAGAAAATGGGATCTAAATGTTCATTAGAAGAAGCAAGGCAGTTAGTGGAATAGGCCTTACCCACACCATTTGATACAATTGAAATTCCAACCGCCTCTCCATCTGAGATTAGGAAGATAATAAACTCTCTCAAGAATAAAAGCTCACATGGGATTGATGGCATTTCCAGCAGGATAATAAAAGCTTGTTCCCAAGAAATAAGTGGGATTCTTAGCCACATATGTAATAGCTCTCTGAAGCAGAGTATTTTCCCAGATAGACTGAAGTATGCCATTCCTATACCACTGCATAAAAAAGGGGATACGTCTGATGTCAACAACTACCGCCCAATCTCTCTTCTGACTGCCTTATCCAAAATTCTTGAAAAAGTAATGTATTGTAGAGTAGCTTCACACCTTTGTAAAAATAAAGTTTTAACAAAATGTCAGTTTGGTTTCCAGAAGGGTTTTTCAACGGAAAATGCTGTATATGCTTTCACTAATGAAATATTAAATGATCTGAGTAACCAGAAGTCACCCGTTGGGATTTTTTGTGATCTATCAAAGGCTTTTGATTGTGTAAATCATGGAATACTTCGAGATATGCTCAAGTACTGTGGTATGAATGGGACAGTGCTCAAATGGTTCAAATCATACCTAACTGGAAGAGTGCAGAAAGTTTAAATAAACAGTTCACATAATATGCAATAACCTGGTGATTTCTCAAACTGGGGAACAATCAAGAATGGGGTGCCGCAAGGTTCGGTCTTGGGTCCTCTGCTGTTCTTAATATACATTAATGACTTGATATTCTATATTCACGAAGATGCAAATCTGGTACTTTTTGATGATGATACAAGTATAGCTATTACACCCGACAGAAACGAATTAACTGGTGAAATTGTAAACGATGTTTTTCAGAAAATCATTAAGTGGTTCTCTGCAAATGGGCTCTCATTAAACTTTCACAAAACACAGTATATACAGTTCCACACAGTAAATGGAATGAGCCCATTAATAAATATAGACTTCGATCAGAAATCGGTAGCTAAGGTAGAATATTCAAAATTTCTAGGTGTATGCATTGATGAGGGGTTGAACTGGAAAAACACACTGAGGATCTGCTGAAACGTTTGAGTTCAGCTACTTATGCTGTTAGGGTCATTGCAAATTTTGGCGATATACATCTGAGTAAATTAGCTTACCACGCCTATTTTCATTCTCTGCTTTCGTATGGCATCATATTCTGGGGTAACTTATCATTGAGTAAAAGAGTGTTCATTGCACAAAAGCGTGTAATCAGAATAATTGCTGGAGCTCATCCAAGATCATTCTGCAGACACTTATTTAAAGAGCTAGAAATCTTCATTGTAGCCTCATAATATATATATTCACTTATGAAATTTGTTATTAACAATCCGAACGAATTCAAAAGTAACTGCAGTGTACATGGCTACAACACTAGGAGAAAGGATGATCTTCATTACTCAAGGTTAAATCTAACTTTGGCTCAGAAGGGGGTAAATTATGCTGCCAGAAATGTCTTTGGTCACTTACCTAATAGCATCAAAAGTCTGACAGATAGCCATATAGCATTTAAAAGGAAATTAAAAGAATTTCTTAAAGGCAACTCCTTCTACTCATTAGATGAATTTTTGGATATAGTAAGTGGGTAATTTCCCAACCTCCACAGAAAAAATTGAGTGTCGTAATATTTGGTCTAATGTAATATCTGGCATAGACACCTTTTATTAACCTGACACGTTCCACATCATTACGAAGTGTCGTATTCATGATCTACGGAACAAGTACTAATCTAATCTAATCTACTCTAATGGTGAACTGAGTCAGTGCAACGGAAGTGGATGTCCTCGCCGGTAAAGGCGTTTATTCGTCAGGACCCAACTGAAAATAATTTATGAAAGACGGCATTGTTAATATTTTCAACTACTCCTCTTCATTTATTACATGATATACAAAAGCTACTTACACGCTTGTGCATAGAGGAAAATATCAACCCAATAAAACAGGGTGTAGTAAACACGGTTTAAATTTGTTCTTTCTTTGCTTAAAAATTTCTATTAATGAAACAAATGTGAAAAATGTTAACAGTGTGATGGCGAGAAACATAACTTAAAGTGCCACACAGTACGGTAAGAGTTCTTGTTTGGGATATGAATTCTAACAGCTTGTTATGTTCACAGGCGTCTGAACTACGTTTTTAGTCACCCTGTACATCAATTTAGTCCAAATATCGTTGACAGCCACAAGTTGCCACTGTTCTTACGGACCGTCTTTGTCTGAATAAAATGTTAGTTTCGAAGTCTGCGAATCGACGTAAGTGAGATTATTTATGGAAAACGTGAAGCCGTCCTCCAATCAACTGATTACTTACCGGACATATTAGCAGTTTTACACTGTGAACTACATTGTTAGTAAGTGGTAATAGCAGAAAAGCTTAATAATCGTCCTGATTTCCCAGATGCAGCTCCTACTCTCATCACTGGCTGTCCTAAGTATGCATCGACCTATAGGAGAGTGAATCGTGCAGGTACAAGATAACTCTTGAAGAAATCTTAGTATAAGAGAGCCATGAACCATAACATAAGTGTGCGAACTGAATATTTGAACAGAGAATTGTTAAACTGATTGAGCGATTTGAAAGGGGGCGACAAATAAATTTCTAACTCACTGAGAGTGAATAATGAAACTTATATTCTCCCCTTGTTAAAGTCGCACACTGTTATTGATAAAGACTGGCAGAAGTGTGATATAGGTCCCCTCTCCCCTGCCCCCGCCCCCTCCCAAATCTTAGTCTTTGTGACAGTGTGATCTGTCGAATCTGAATGCCAAATAAACATTGTGGTAACACAGTGATCTGTGGCGTAGCCTAATGTTTGCGATCATACCATACTGAACGCATTTTGTCATATTCAACGCACCTTTCGTCTTAAATACTAAAACTGCAAAGTAAGTTTAGGAAACCTATATAGCATGATTGACAAAGCTCTGGAGAGAATTTTATGCATGTTATTTACATATATCGTACATAAACTACGGAAACTGGAACTTTGGCCAACAGATATGTCATTGTGATTGAGAACTCAGCCAGACTCGATAACATGAGACATGGTTCTTAGTAAGGAGTACGAACTTTGGCCAACTTATGACACACAGCGTTGAGTTATAACGCTAGTTTTCGTTGTTACTTATAACTTCTAGTACCTGAAATCAAAAGCAGTAGAGATAAGTTGTTTTGAAAACTGTGACTTCTCAATCAGCTGTTATTTGTAACTGGTACTCGCTTTGTTGCCCCCCCCCCCCCCAACTGAAAACATTGTTTTGTTTGGGGGCGTAGAGCGATGAGTTGTACCGATTCAGAGGTAGTTGCAGCTGTTCAGAGATTTGTTGAGATCGTTCCAGTTATTTTCAACGAGTGCTAATATGCAAGGCTTTGAGGCACTTCATTCGTGTGACATTTGTATCGGAAATCGCATTTACGAAACTTGAACATTGGTGGTTGCTATAATTTTGACTTTTGCCTCACGAGTACTGTGAATGCTACGTGGCTTGGGTCAACTTTGGTTTGATTTGAAGCGAACACACATAGTTATTTGACTTTTCTGTTACTCATTTCTGCTTTCCTACATCACTTACCTCACATTTACACCTATCTATATTGCATTCGTTGTCCGACGCCATCTTGTGCGCAACTGTTGCAAGCGTTCCCCTCTTGTCTACTCAGTTGTTACAAACAGTGCAGACAATGAATTAATTCAGTTCGTATACTGTTTTCCCGTATTAATAGTAATAAAAGAACATCCCGTGTGGTCCGCGTACAAATTTGTGGTGTAAAGGTAAGTTTTGAAGCTGCTTTCCCGAATGAACAGCTCCAATATCGAATTTCTCTACGGTGTGTGTGTGTGTGTGTGTGTGTGTGTGTGTGTGTGTGTGTGTGTGTGTGTGTTCATGAAATACCTTGGAATGAGTATGGTAGCGATCCCCTCAGCATTTCGTTTCAGTTCATATGAATTCAGTCTTTCGAGTCACAGCATGAGTCAGTTGATTTGGACAGGTTTCACTAATAATTAGTCACTTTAATATTATAGAGCCTTGGCAACACAATGAAGATCTACGATCCCATGATAACGTGTCTAGGTGTAAGCTGTACACTTAATAGCTTTGCCTGGATTTTACGAGTGGCTTTCACAGTATTAGATATTCCATTATACAGGAGGAGGAGGAGATCAGAGCTTAACGTCCCATCGAAATGAGGTCGTTAGAGACGGAGTACAGGCTCGGATTGGGGAAGGACGGAGGCGGAAAGCGGCCGTGCCCTTTCGAAGGGACCATCCCGGTATACACCTAAGCAATTTGGGGACATAACGAGAAACCTAAATCACGGTGACCGGACGCGGGTTTTAACCGTCGTCCTCCAGAATGCGAGTCAATCCATGATACAAGCTATGTCTGGCAATTACTAGTTGCACAGTTTATTGTAAGTCTGAGCTAATGTAACTAATCCTTTTCGTATTCTCGATGTCAGATTGCGTTGCAAAATTGATTATTAGGTTTTGAGTTTGCTGATTACAAGGCATAATTCCACTAAATCAAGGTCTAAAGGTATGACATGCTATGCTATTCCAGTTTCTATAACTGTAGCCTCCTTGTGAGTTTTTCTCGCTACTAGGAGTCTTGCTGATACACTTACAATCGCATCTACTGGCACTGACCTTACGACATATGCACTTAATCTGACTTTTGAATTACAAATTTGGTATACTGCTTTCACAACTACTATTCATGTTTCTTGACAGTGTGCATAATCTAAACAAATATGGATTGAGGATATTACATATTGGCTGATTGTGGTGAAAGACGAAACAAAGTACTAAAAATGGTTCAAATGGCTCTGAGCACTATGGGACTTAACTGCTTAGGTCATCAGTTCCCTGGAGCTTAGAACTACTTAAGCCTAACTAACCTAAGGACATCACACACATCCATGCCCGAGACAGGATTCGAACCTGCGACCGTAGCGGTCGCGCGGTTCCAGACTGTAGCGCCGAGAACCGTTCGGCCACCCTGGCCGGAAAAAAAAGTATTACATAATTTAAATTATGGCACATGAAATTAATAATTGAATAATTGAATAATAATAAAAATGGTATTGCTTATGCTATATTTTAAAGTTTTCAAGGTATTCATTGGATATTTGGAGACAGTAAAGTACGTACCAAATAGCTGAGCTGGAATGGAGTGGGTGGGGCGGGGGGGGGGTGGGGGGGGGGGGGGGAGTTGTGACGGGACACTCGCACTGTTTGTTTCATGGAAGAGGGAGATATAGAGGAAACCAATTGCAATTGCTTGCAAAACGACTATCAAAACTATTAAAAACTTAGTTAATTAATCACAAATCTTATTAAATCTATCATTTTATATTTACCTACTGCCTACAATATAATTAACTGAGAGGTACAGTTTGTATGAGATTTAAACATATTATTTCGCTGCTAGGCAGGAAAGTTTCATGTGGATCTGCACAATTTCCAAATTCTCACTTTTTTGTAGTTTATGACATCGGCTGACAACGCGGGAGAACAAGCTGTTAAGAAATATATACCATTACTGGAAGTTTCTCGAACCCAAAGTCATCTGTAAGCTACAGTTGCATGGAGAACAGCACCCAACGGCGAAATGGTTTTGAGATTTCACAACAAATAGCTTTTGCTCAATATCCATTACATATTCTCGTTTTCTTCAAACTGCCATTATTTTGATACATCAGTCAGAGTAGTGGGGCAGCATTCATATTCATGTCCTTATTCGGCGTCGACCATATATGCAACAGAATAATTTTCAGCTCTTATATATGATTATAGACACAAGTAGTTCCGATATACTTAATTAAAAACATACATAATTACAGACATTTAGTAATACATTTTGAATTATAACCAACCATTTCCACAGTCTGAACATAAAAAATTTGTAAGTAGGCTGTTTAGGTTTTCATGTTGGTAACGCCACGTAGCGCTCTGTATGAAAATCACTGACTGTGCTGTGTGCAGTCTGTGGCTGGTTTGCATTGTTGTAATATTTGCTATTGAGTGTTGGCAGTCGGATGTGAACAGCGCGTAGCGGTGCGCAGTTGGAGGTGAGCCGCCAGCAGTGGTGGATGTGCGAAGAGAGATGGCAGAGGTTTGGGAGTGGACGATCTGGACGTGTGGACGTGTGTCCATCAGAAAGAGTAAATTTGTAATACTGGATATCATGAACTGATATATATATATATATATATATATATATATATATATATATATATATAATGTTCAAAAGTCATCACACACACACACACACACACACACACACACACACACACACATATATATATATATATATATATATATATATATATATATATTATTAAGGAAAATACATTGTTTGCTCTTTATCAAAATCTTTCATTTGCTAACCACATGGTTATCAGTAGTTAGTGCCTTCAGTAGTTAGAATCCTTTATTTAGCTGGCAGTATTGTCACTCGGTGTATTGCAGTAGTTCGAGTAACGAAGATTTTTGTGAAGTAAGTGATTCATGAAAGGTATAGGTTATTGTTAGTCAGGGCCATTCTTTTGTAGGGATTATTGAAAGTCAGATTGCGTTGCGCTAAAAATATTGTGTGTCAGTTTAGTGTTGATCAGAATAAGTAAAGAGAGAAATGTCTGAGTACGTTCAGTTCTGCTCATCTGTTTGAAAATCAAATAACGTAAGAGGTTTATCAGCATAGTAATTCACTAATTTTTCTAAGGGGACGTTTCAAATTGTTATACTTAAAATGGGTTTTCAGCCAGCTAGCTACAAAATTGGCTTTGAAATAATTTCCAAGATGTGGGCCACTCTGATGGTGGCAATTTAACAAAACTTTTTAGGGAGCTGACTCTGAGTGAATGGACTGCTTCACCAGTCTGTGCCTTGGAATATCTATTTCCATTTTTCCTCTAGTAATACTCTAGTGAACGTTTCCTCTACTCTGGAATTCTTTTAGTTTCAATTTAACTTACAGCAATGAGAGTATCTTTAAGTTATCAAAATATAGGTCGACAATGGTGTCTTGGGCCAGGCCTACACATTTTTCGAATACCTTTCTCTTAGATTTTCGTAAGAAATATGAGACTGGCACAGTCCAAAATATGCCAGTTTTAGACATTCAGCAGTAACTACACCTCCCTCATTCTACATTAGCTATGTTAGGTTGATATCCTTTTGCAAACAGGACTGATATGTTCTCTTTAAAGTGTTACCGAGTTATTTTCAATATCGTTACATAGTCTTAACAGAAGATGACAGCTCTTAATTTGGATTACACATAGTTTTGTTGGAGAAGAAACATTTCTCTGTAGCATGTAGTGAACCCAATGACATTGTTTCTGGTACTGATGTGTCTTGATAGGTGGTAGTTTTCAATGTGTCATCCGCATAGCAGATCACAGGATGGGGAGCATGATGTAGGAAATCATTGATTGCAGTTATGAATAAGAGTGATCCAAGAACTGATCCCTGTGGACCTCTGTCTCAAAAATTTTCACAAGAGAACGTCCATCTCTTACAGACGTATTGTTCTTTGTTACTTTATTATGAAGCGATTACTTTTATTTGCTGTATTATGTCACCTATAAAATTAAAGTTCTCAAGCGATATTTCACAGTAAATACAATAAAATGCTTTACGTAGGTTACATAAAATAGGTGAGCCCTTATTTTTATTTTCAAAAGCTTTGATTATCTGGTTTACAATGTCAAGAACTGCTAAAGTTTTATTTTTCCTCTTTTGTAACCAAACTGATTATTTGTATGGAAGTTATTTTCTCCAAAATAAGCTTTTCAAAAATTTTAGGAATTATTTGTGGCTATTGAGACTGGCTGGTAATTGTGAGGAACATTTTTATGTCCTACTTAAAAAAATTTATAGTTTTTGAAATATTTCTAATCTGGAGTTTTCGAACATACTTTTTCCTTATGGAGGGGTACGGAAGCTGCTATCCATTACTCTCACCCGAAACGTTCTTGTGGATGCGCCCAGGGTGTGATGTATTTACTCCACCTCTTCTCGTATATTCGTAAATGCACCAGATGACGTTCTGCAGGCCAACTCGTTTGCACAATGACTTTACTAAGCATTTTAATTCGGTTCTTGATGCGTTGAGAATGTTTTAAATACATGATTTCACTCAACCCCATAATTGCCGGCCGCAGGCCTGGATGAAAAAGAAGGAGGATTAGAAGATTTGACAACCCCGCCCCCCATCCTCCATAAAAAAGGAACCTGGTTAAAGAAAAAGACAAAAGGAAAAACCGGACGAATCAAAATGTTGACAAAACTGAGCACATAAATGGATTCTCTGGATTTTGAATTAGAACATGGAATGTAAGGTCACTCATGATAGGGGGATTTAAACTGCTTAGAGAATAAATGGTTAAACATCAATGCCTAATGGCAGCAATCCAAGAAACGAGACTTCCTTAGGGTGTTAAATTTTGGAGATACCTACACGCTCTTTAACAACAATGGGCAAAGTCAGGCCTGGACTCCACGGGATTGGATTTTCTGTACACAATAAAATAATATCTACTGTCAACAAATGGGCTCCAGTAAATGACTGCATTTGTTGGATGATTTTAAACGCTAAACCATATAAGATCTGCCTAGTGAACTGTCATGCTCTATCAGAGGATCCTGATGAGAAAACAAAGAACGATTTCTACCTTGACTAGAGAATGTAGCACACAGACTACCAAGACATTCAATTCGCTTGATAATGGGAGACTTCAACGCCCAAGTCAGGAAGAGCAGTACAGTATCGTCCAACGAAACAAGAAACGAGAACGGTATCAAACTAATAAACTTCGCGGAGACAAGGAGAATGACCATTAGAAGCACATACTTTCCCCACAAAGTAGTACGTAAAGTTATCTGGATATCCCCAGATGGAAGTACGATGAATCAGATCGAGCGTATTCTTGTTGACCGAGGACACCATGGTAGGTCGAACACGTGCAATCCTTCCGCGGGGCAGATATGAATTCCGATCATTTCTTGGTGGTAGTCAAACTACGCCTGAAACTTTCTATCAAGTGCCGAAGAAATCCTGAAAAGATGGCCCGCTTTGACAAGAATAAGTTGGAAGATGCAGAAGTGAGACAATACAATAAAATTGCAGTAAACCTCACAATATCGGAGAACCCTACCAACGTGGAAGGCACACGATTGGTGTCAAGGATTGCAGTGTTGAAGAGGAGAACTTGCTTGCCATCCAAAACGCAGAAGTATACCTTGGTTCGATGGAAAATGTCGAGAAGCTATTGAGATGAGATCAGCGAAGATGATACAATGGTTAGAAAAACTCAGAGAAGAAGCCTCATGATAAAGTAGAAACGGGAACACCAAAACAGACTGTTGAAAGCAGTAGAAGAAGCAGTCATCACGCTCGTTTTTCCAGGCCACATGATTTGCTATAGGTATCTACCGACAACGTACATTGGTTCTAACGAATGAGAGGGGCGAAGTGGTACCGCCAGAAGAGTAGGCAAACCTATTTAAAAAACATTTTAAGAACCTATTGAATCGGGACGATCCACTGACGGTGACAACTCAGACGTGAGCCCGTTTTGATAGAGTAGAAGTCCCTGAGCCATCAGAGGAGGAAATCTGTGTTGCCCTAAAACTACTCAAGAATAACAAGGCCCCAGGAGGTAGTGGTTTCACAGCTGAGATGCTCCGCTTGGTAGGGCAGCCACTGCTGGATGCACTGAAATGCTTATATCCACTATCTGGGCAGCAGAAATAATTGATGAAGAATCGAAGTGAGCAATTATATGTCCCATCTTCAAGAAGGGTGATGCTACCCAAGTATCCAACTACCGAGGAATTTCATTTCTTGAAATTGAATACTACTAAACCGAATGAAACCACTGGCTGAAGGAATTGTAGACACATATCAATCATCTCCGGACGATCTACAATTGACCACATATTTACTTTGGAGCAGTTGATAGAAAAATTCTATGAGTTCAATCGGGAACCACACCTCATCTTCATCGACTTTCGGCAAGCTTATGATGGCACTGACCGCGTCACACTATAGGAAACGTTAGAGTAACTTGGCATCCCATCGAAATACATCCGTCTAATTGCAGCTTGCTGCTCCCAGTCAACTTCTAAAGTACGGTGTGGCAACTAACTATCACCACCTTTCACTATGAAACGTCTCAACAGAGCCGTTCCATAAGAACTTCTCACTAACTAAAGCAATTATGAATTATACAGTCCACCGTGTAACTGTCGCTGAGCGTATGAACCTCCCCCCGGCAGGCTTGAGTAGGTGGACTGACGGCAGAAAAATGTTTTTCCTTGCCATAAAACCAAGTATTTTGTAAAAGGTCTTCAGTGTTTCATTATATCATGTCATTTATTATGTTCCAAGTTTCCACATGTATACCTATTCCTTTCCCTGAACCGTCTTGTGTGTGTGAATGTTAACAAATGAGCGTTTGAATGTCTTTTCTATTTGTGTTGAAAGTTGAGTTGGTCGTCGTCTGGTAGAGAGAGGACTGTGTGTTCGCTGCTTGGAGGGGAGAGCGGGATGACCAACTCAAGATCCTTGTACCTGGGCAGATAGGTCTAGTCCTTCTGGAGGTGGTATTGTTGGTTTCTCAGGTTGGTGACGGAAGCTCCCTCTGGTTTCCGTTTTCACCTGGTAGTCGGTGGAACCTTTGTGGAGAGGAAGTCATTCTGCTACTGGTTACAGGTGAGTACAGGGGTAGTCCTATGTTGTTCTCCTAGGAACTTCCGAAGTTTGCATTTTATCCGTTGTAAATAGCCTGAAATATTTAAGTTCGCTTCATCTGAAACGCTATAGGTCTCCCAGTGCCTTTGTGCCATGTGGTAGCAGTAATAGCTTACGATTATGTACAATTTTGGCGCTGATTGGACTTGGCTTTGTTCCAGTAGAACAACGTGGTGCAATTCACTCACCACAGAAACTTTCCATCGTGTTTAAGTTAGAATAACTTGCCCATACTTTGTGTGAAAAGTAAGGGTGATTATTTCTTAATGTGTGTGCGTTTTTTTAGTTTCTTTCCTGATTTCTAAACTGATCGTCGTGCCCTTTGTTCGAATTGTAACGGCTGTCATTATTTGAAGAGTCATCTGCTCAACCTTTCCTGTGTAATAAGTTTCAAATAAGTTTCTTTCTTTGTGACCTTAAGTAATTACATGTTATGATATCACTCGTGAATTCTAGAAGTTTTCATGCAAGTGCGGAAATGTGGCAGAACAAATCTGTTGTGTAAGAGAAACGTGGGTGTGGAATAGGTGGAGGCCTTCAGCCGCACCAGATTATTCCCCATGGATTTGATTTATACGGCTGCTATTCTGTGATGGAAATGCACTCTCTCTGCCCACTTTTCCTCCTTTGCGTGTGAGTGCTGGTGGTGGTTTCTTGCTTGAGTCCATCTTCGGAATCTGAACTGAGTAATTGAGTGTATGGCCCTGTCCTTATTACTACATATCCTTTCCCTTCCGTTGAAGGTTATTTTGTTCCAGTATCAGGCAAGCATATTTCTCTTATAATGTAAATAATTCCCTCCATTATTGAGCACTGGTAATTGAATAAACCAGTGATAAGTTGTGCACCATCAATCCTGCGTATTATTTCACGATCGTTAGGTTAATACCCGATTTCATTTGTAAAATCAATATGAATGCTCTGTTCATTTTTATATCTTTTAACGAGTCATTGCATAAGGACAGTAATAAAAGAGATGGTGTAAATCACCAGTACAACTTAATTAAATAATCAAAGAAAAAGGGGGAAAACAATTGTAGAACCATTTTTTATAAACAATTTCCAGCCTGGTCGGTTCTCTTGTCTTAAGAGTCGGATTAGGCTGGTGGCGACCCTGAAATTCTATCATATTACTCATAGTTGTAAGTTTCAATGCCCCAAGGTACTAAGAGTTGCACACCAGTTCATGGGTCCTAGGACAAGTCGCTAGTGCAGACTCCGTGCAATACCTAAAGCATCCTTCTTACAACTCTCCAAAATGGACTGAGACAAGGAGATCCATTGGCGCCAATATTATTTAACTTGGCCTTGGGAAAAGTAAGCCGTGACACTTGCCGAACCAGAGAAATGGAGATGGTGGGAGCAGACACAATTCTGGCATTTGCTGACTATGTCGTGATCCTTGGCGACACTCTAGAGCAAATGTGTGGTGATACTTCCCGATTCTTCCAAAATGCAGAGGAAATTGGGCTGGAGGTGAACGAGGACAAAACTAAGTACCTTGGAGTATCACGTCGTAGAGTTCTCCCTCCCTCCATTGTTGTAGACGGTCATACCTTAGGGCTCAATATTAACCAACAAAAGTGAAGTGACCAAAGAAGTACATCAACGCATAACAAGTACTAATCACGTGTTCTTTACTCTGAACAATCTTTTTAAATCTCGTCTGATATTTCAGAAGAACAAAGTTCATCTGTACACGACAGTGGTGAGGCCAGTACTTTAACACGGCTGTGAGACTTAGGCGACATCAGCAACGAAAGAAGATTCAATATGTGCGTTTGAAAGAAAGGTACTTCGGAAGATCTATGGACCCGTCTACAATAACATGGAAGGTAAATGGGAAAGAAGAAAGGAAGAAGACCTGTACCAGAGGTTTGGAAAGCCACATATTGGACGAATATTGGGACAGAGGCGACTGCAATGGTTTGGCCACATCTTCGAGCGGACGGATTCCTTCCTAAGAGAGCCCTTCACTCTCAACCAACGGAAAAACGCCCGAGAGGACGCCCAAGAACGAGATGGAAGGATCGAGTGACGACGATCCTTCAAGAAGTGGAACCGGCGGCCATGGAGGATGATACTAGAGACCGAAAAAGATGGAGTGCCATCTGCAGCAAATAACTCCTCTCTTGTGATTGACAGACATTCCTTTTATTGAGGTTTTTGTGTTTGTAATGTTTTTCTCCCTATTTTTCTTCTGCTGTAGGCCTCAAAGGCCCATTAACGCAGTAAATGATGATGATGATGACACGATTTCACTCGTTCGTTCTTGTTATTTCAGTACTCATGTTACATGGCAGTTTTCTCCAAAATATTCAGGCAACATATTTCAGAATATGAATTCTCTTGATCAACGTAATCTCTCTTTCGCCGCTTCATAATTGCAGACAACACTCAGCACCATTAGTGGCTGTCCATTTTATTGCTTTCTTTTCCCTTCTATTTTATCGTGGTGAGGGACTGCAGAGTTGAAAGCCTTCGAACTGGCTGGCAAGAGATAAGTTGTCTTAATAGGAACAGGGTGGACCACGTACTTGTAAAGAATCCGAATCTGGATTTCAGCCTAGGCAACAGATAGCATTCGCATTCCCCATCTCGGCACTTAGGGCGGTTCAAAGGGAGAAATATGTCTTGGAAGAACAGCATTATTCAAAGACAGCCAGCGACATGAGGCAGGGGGTCCACAACTGATTACACTGAGGTAGGGAACCAGTGGTCGGACATGCATGTTTCTTGTATAATGCACATACACGGCGCACACCGCGTAACAACAACGTAACTCTTAGTATTTTGTCAAAATGACAACCGCCAGTATCAATGCATGCTTGACAACGGCACATGAAGTTCTACTGCACTCTCTCAAAAACCCCTGATGTCTGTTGTACCAGGAGACAGACAGCTTTGACCCTAGCAAGCAGGTTTTCATCCGTTTCGGCAAGGATTTTATCCATCAGCGTCTTCACCCGAAGGGAAAAAGTCCAGAGCTGTGAGATCCAAGGATGGCGCTGGGTGTGGGTCAGAATCTCCCATTTCAATTTAGCGATGAGGGTACGTTTTGTTCAGGAGCATGGGTTGAAACCACCTCCTTTCGAGGACAACAATGGTACAACCTCAAGAACTGTGTTAGCGTATCTCACAGGAACACCAGATAACATCGACCAGTCAAACTGGGAGGCAGCTCATAAGGTTCTATTAGATAATATTGGACAATGTCCGCCCATACGTTGCTGGTGGCGTGGGGATTGTCCTCACTCACACTGTTGAGGCTATTAAAAGAGGCCTCATCTGTGAACATTACAAACTATATGAAGTTCAGCACTATCACTGGACAATCCATTGGCAGAAGCGAACTCAGGTCTTAAAATCCGTTGGACCCAGTGCTTGGACACGTTGATTATAATAAGGGTGTAACACCTGTTCCACCGGTACTCCTCACACTATATCCTTCGAAGTGTGCGTTTCATGAGCAAGTTGACGGGTACTTAACTGCTAAGTGTGGGGTGGTCACGGGGTACGCTGTTTGTCACCCGATGCCTGTTCCAGTGTACAACAGACTCCTGGGATCTTCGCAAGAGTGTGGCAGTACAGCATGCGCCGTTGCAATATATGCAGTAATACTGGCGTAGCCCACCCGGTTAGCCGAGCGGTCTAACTCACGGCTTTCCGGAGTGGGAAAGAGCGGTTGGTCCCCGGCACGAGTCCGCCCGGCGGACTTGTGTCGAGGCACGGGTAGCCGGCCAGTCTGTGGATGGTTTTTAGGCGGTTTTCCATCTGCCTCGGCGAATGCAGGCTGGTTCCCCTTACTCCGCCTCAGCTACCCTATGTCTGCGATTGCTGCGCAAACAAGTTCTCTACATACGCGTACACCACAATTATTCTACCCTGGAAACATAGGGGTTACACTCGTCTGGTGTGAGACGTTCCCTGGGAGTGTCCACCGGGGGCCGAACCGCACAATAACCCTGGGTTCGGTGTGGGGCAAGGGAGGGGTGAAGTGGACTGCGGCAGTCGTCGTGGGGTTGTGGACCACTGCGCTTGCGGCGGGGACGGAGCCTCTCCGTCGTTTCTAGGTCCCCGGTTAACATACACTACAATACAAGACTGGGCTAGTAGCTTTGAACAGTTACAACTGTATGTCCTACATTGTTGTTATGCGGTGTACGCTGTGTATGTCAATAACACAATAAATGTCCATTTCCGACCATCGGTTGCGCGTCTCAGTATAACTGGTTGTCGATCCACTGTCAGCAGTTCCAGTTTGACCCAGAAGCTTTGAGACAGTCCACCCCAGACGAGGAATTCTTCTAGCTTGAAAGCTGTGTCGGACCCACGCAACAGCAAGTTTACAAACGACTTCTGGCGAAGTACTATTAAGTCCCACAAGTACAATAGCGGGCCACATTTCCACTTAATTCGTAGACTGAGGAACAATCAGATCCTCTTGGAATAAAATTGGGAGAGTAAAACTTATCACACAGAAAGTGAATCATGCCCTAAAAACGTTTAAGAAACTCAGTTAAATATATAACGAGAAGTAAACTGTATTAAGAGCTCGTAGGTAAAGAGTGACACGCCGCTTGGATATATCGTATTTCCTTACTGCACCATCTCGTTGACAAGTCTCGCGTAGGATTCACAGCAAATTATGCCCAGTAAATCGCGGGACAATCACGTAGTGTGTGTGTGTGTGTGTGTGTGTGTGTGTGTGTGTGTGTGTGTGCACAGAGGCGCCCACGGCTTGGGCGACAGCAGCGGAGGACGCGCGAGAGCAGCGCAGATAACCATATGTCGTGCCACATGTGGCCGCGAACCGCCCACGCAGCCGCAGACAGACACGCACATGCACTACCCCAGAGTCACCATTATTTCTCCTTTTGTTATCACTGTGCGCGTGTGTGCGCTACGGGTGACAAGCGGGAGAGGGATTAACCGTCAGTTATCTCAATTTGATGAGTCCACAAACTCTGCCCTCTCATCGGAGCTCTCAGCTACACGCTGAGGATATCGTCCGCTGTCACCACATGCTGCGGAGGGTTACTGATCTGAGAAGATTGTTCCACAAGTGATGAAGAGTCCACGATGCCTGTGGCGAGGTATCTGTTCTTGCGAGACCGTTAAGAAAGAAGGAGGTCACCACTGTCATAGAAATGAAGCAACAGTTTACATTGGCAGAAATGTGATTTGTTATTCCGTTAAACATATAACAAAAATATTTTTGATCAGCACATTAAATAGCAAACTAAACTTCAAAGATAAGTAGGGCACAACGAATCAGCTACTGATAAGGGATTAGAACCAATAATCAACGTAACAGTTAGGTTGAACAGCAAATATTTTTTTCAGTGGTAGCTTACAAAATGTGTCAGGGAAGGGAGTAAATAATTTCACGACTCTTTGTCACACACCTAGTGCGAAAATGATCACAATTGTCTTGGTGCGTAAGGAGATCCGGAAATCTGCTCTAACACCTTGACCATCCCACCGGAACAGTGACTTCTTTCGGAATAAAAGTTAGCCTATGTGTTAATTCATGGTATAGGCTATCTCCATTCCTAACTTCACCTAAATTCGTCCAGTTGTTTCAGCGTCAAGGAATAACAAACGTACACACAAACTTTCGCTTTTATAATACACTATACGGGATTATGGATTGCTCAAACTGGATACTCAGGATTCCAATTTGAGCAATCCACAATTTGATATCTACCAATACATTTTTCGTTGTGTTACATCGTCAGCCACACACTTTTTCTTACATGTTGTCTTCTTTGCTTTTCGGCCTTTTTTCCGCTGCTGCAGGTATACAAGTTGCACAGGTTAATTACCACATTTTCCAACAGTAATAAAGAACTCTCTTTGCATTTGCAAAATACAGTAATTAACCTATAGAACGTTTATTTTTGTTTATTGTAATTAATATAAAATTTGTTTGTTCGCGTTGTTGTTTTTTGCGCAGTTTGGCATCTGCACTCTGTTGGTAGCGGGTTTCACGGTACCACAACTCCATGAATTTTATTCACAACATTCACTGCTTCGTTGTTTACTGAGTAGTCATCAGTTGCGCCGTAACTTTCTCCACATCACTGTCAAATTATATATTTAAGAAAGTATTAGAGACCCCTGGTTTTCTGAAGTTAAAATGTTCCGCAAATGACTCCGATAAGTTGTAAAGGATCTACACTTCCGGTCAGTTAGGATTTTTAAATGAAACGTGCACCTAATATTCCCTGTTGTATAGGAAAGGCATCTGTTCTGAAGATAACGAAAATCCAGATAAATGAAAATAAAGTATAACCGAATCATTATCGCGCGACTGTTTTTGCTCTATAAATATCGAAAGAAATATTGACAAAAAAGATAACAATAAGAAGTAGTCAGTGAAATTTAGAGTACATAAACTGAATCGGTTATAATTTTAGATGGAAAATTACTTAAGAACGGTCGCCAGTTCACTGTGTGAGCAAAAATTACTGTATAATTATTAATTGTTTATGAACTGTTATTACGAATGAATCATTGAATTGTAATCAGGCGAGAACGGCACCAAAGGCACTAAATTGAGCTCAGATGTAAAAAACAGTTAATGCCATGAGTTAAAGTTAATCAAAAAACCAGCAAAATAATTAGTGCAGATCATATGCACATAAAAGTTAATTGTCTGCAAAACAGTTGTATTTCATAGCTTTGCGTTACTCATTGTAATGCTAACTGTTACCGTCTTTAGAAATGGAAATGTTCGTGAAACTTGCTTTCTTTTTAAAGTGACTTATTTCTGGAAAGTTTATAGTGTTCCATTTAGCGAAGAATAAGTAATTTTGCACTACACTGTTACGTAATTTTCAAGCGTGAGCAGAGTTTTCAATGCATACAAAAACGTGAAAAATATTGTTCTGTAGTAATATTTAGTCAACGTTCATTTAAATTATGGTTTTATTTTTTTAGTGTTAGCCATTATTATTTAACTAATTGTTCTACCAAGCAATGAAGTTCACCGCTGTTAAATAATTTTGGATAGTTCTCAGTTTTGTAAATTGCACTTCTTTATCTTAGCTATCGAAACTAAAAAAACTCATCACTTTCAGTATTTTACTATTCTTTCACTGGTCGTATTCTCAGAGTCAATATTGGGAATAGGATAGGACATTATTAGGTAAATTATTGAGGTAAAGTTTGTTAAGAAAGAACAGCTACGCTGGGTAGCCTTGTGCAATATAAAGATGAAACTGATCAGCTCTTGCTTTGATGAGTCTTTGGTGGTGCGATGTAAGGCATTAGCTGTCAACGACGTATGGTAACAGGCTCTTCTTTATCGTCGCACCACATAACAAGTTTCAGCCTACAGTACTCTTCTTAAATATTAATTCCTCTTGATGACTATGTACCGTACCCATTTACAACCACACAAAATGCCTGGCCACATCAAAAATCTTGCGGTTTATTCCTTACATTGCTGCGCACCACGTCTACACTTGACTGCTTGTCACCAGCAGCTCTCTCCGCCGACTACTTCTACCCGACTGCATGCTTACGCGCCCAGTGACAATACTCCTTGCTTCAAATCAGTTCTTTGACACTATACAGAAGCCAACTTCCCTGACTAGGTCAGAGCTTTTACTACATTAAGATTAAAATTTTTTTAAAATTTGTTCGTTTGAATTAGATCACTAACATTTAATTGTATGACAACATTAATGAACTAATAAAATGTACACATAACAGAAATTACATTACAGTTACATTAAGGATGCACAATTAACTATGCAAAAAAATTATTGTGTTTTAAAGTGCTGTAAGTTTCCTCTCAGATTGTGCATTCCCTTGTATACAGGATGCAGCACAATTCCTGCTACAGTGTTATGGATGAGTAGTATTTAATTTTACATTGTGCAAGGTTGTAAAGATTTTGCCTGAGTTGCCATTTGCGGCCCCATTTGTTCCGCTGAGAGATTGCAGGGCACTCTCACTTCCGATTCGGTGTCAAGCCACTTCAGGTTCTTAGGGAAGATGATTTTATTACGATTCGACTTCATACATCGTGATGAAATGGTGGGCAGTAGTTAATGCTCTTGCTTGTGTGCTAGTGAAGGAATAGCAGTAAGCTATTTAAACGACTGCAGTAAAAGCACAGCTACTGTGGGCAGAGGGAAGCGCGTTTTATTCTGGGGAACCTGGGTGGCAACATTTCTGGACGGCCGAGTTCAGCAGTCTCATTGTGCAGACATGTTGGTTGGTGGCGGTCAGTTGGCATCCGTGTCCAGGTAGACGGACTAGCGAATTGTAGGCCGGCAATAAAGCAGAGGATGGGACCTTGTTAGGCAGGAAGCTGACGAGACGTGAGCATTCTGCGATTTTTCGTGGGACAGGTCACTGGCGCCCAGGTGTCCAGACTCTGTAAGAAAGCATATTTGTGAAAGCACAAGGCTTTCAGCGAGTTGGAAACTTCGAAATGGACCCAACAAGGGAGATAACAAGCTTTTTATGGAGGGGTGTGGTTTCATCCTGGTCATGTTGTTAGCAAAAGACACAGCGTAAACGCGTGGGAAAGAGACCGCGAAGCTGAATCTTTTTTTCCTTTTCTCCCAATTAAATTTAAAGTCTCGGATTGGTCAGATCGGTGTATGCAGAGCAAGGGGCGCTTTCAGAGCTTCAAATGCTGCGCTACAGCTTGTGCTAAAGTGAGGGAAGTCTAAGATGTAAATGGGCTTTTGCTACCAAGCTGAGGAGGAAAGCGGACAGAAACAGGTCACTCTTGTACTGGCGCTTCGCTAGTAAAGAACTGCAGGTCTCTGCCTAAACGGTGAGACTTGTGTCCTTTGCTAGTGTGCCACTTAGAGCCTGTGCCAGTGATCTTCTGAATCGTCGGAGGTACTGCCTCTAGCTTCAAGCACACAACGAGTGATGCGTGGGTGTACTTATTTGTCTTGAGTCAGCCGTCTAAACATTTGACATATTCCGTCACACACAGTCGTGGGACGGAGTCAGATTGTTTCGGCAGACCAGAAAACCGGTCCACCTGCGCACTGGAATCCACCGGGATTTCAGAAGCTCATAGGGAAGTACCTGCGTTCCGAACTAGCCGAAAGAGAGACCGCGTACTTGCATTTTTCGGGCGCGCGTTATTAATAACAGATTGCGGCCATCCATTATTTCAGTCGCCGAACGCATCGTGGCATGATGCCCTGAACAGCAGGAGGGTAAAGTATTCGCGGCTGCGGCGTAGGGCTCCAATATATGTTTCTCAGGGCCCATTCTTCCTAACCATATTTTTCTTTTTTTGGAATAGTAGAGTATACATGCTTGATGGTGCCGTAGTTTTTGTGCCGTAACCTGGATTCACGTGTCTGAAGTCAGATAAAGCGATTAGTGTTCCGGTTAGGGTTATGTGTCGATCTCCAGCTGATCATTTTGTACACCATAGACCCCAGGTTAGTGAAAGCGTTTGTCAAATAAAAATGTTTTGTAACGTTTCTTTAGTCATTTTTGTAGTCTTGTGATGTTAAAGATGAATAAATCTATTGTCATTTAGATCACAACTTCTCCCTGTGTTCTGATTAACAGTACCTTGCCATTCTTATTAAAGTCCAGATTCAAAAAGCGAGTAGCAAGTTTGCAACGCCCCGCATACTACTCGCAGATCCTTCAGTTTACCACTTGAGACAGAAAGCCTCTCAGGGAATCTGCTACCATCTTTGGAAATAATGGTAATACGGTTGGTTTGGAGACCAAGATGTGTATGTTACCATTTAGATCCGTCACTTTCTTCCGGCCCGAGGAGTGATACGGATTAAACCAAAAGCAAGTCCCTGAACACGAATTATATTAACACTTGACAACTCTGAAGGATCGTCACCGGGCTGTGTCTGGAAGTAATTTAACCTACAGTCATGAGCGGAAACGTCCACTTTGATACTGAATGAGACCTGGTAACGTTATGGTACGTAAGGTGGTAAGGAAAGTACACTGGTGTGTAAGACTTGAGGACGAAAGTAACTTCCACGTGATGTGTCACTGCCGATTATCATAGCTCGATTGAATCTGTGTCACACTTAGAAAGAACTGCTACAATACAGTTCAGAGAATAACTGAAAGAAATTCGCCATGACACTAACAGAAATGACACTTTTATTCAAAGAAAATAAATACACTGAACTCACTGTGATTTGTGATGGACCCCTCGGAAGTTTCAGAAGACAGTAATATGATTCTTAATAGGGTGTGTGATCATGACGACGGCAGTGTACTGGCCGGCCTGTTCTCTCGACTTAAACCCCATCCGGCACGTGTGGGATGCATTGGGAAGATGTATCTCAGCACGCCTATATGCACCAACGACCATCCAGCTGTTGTTGGAATCAACGTATATTTCGAAAACATGCTATGTTTGCAGACATTGTCTACGTATTTCCATGCTGAACCATTGATATCATCAATTATAAATGCAGTTGGTACGGGATTATCGAGATGGGGCCGTGAATCAATGGAAACTAATCGCCTAAACGGACGGAACATGTTTCTTGTCACACTATGTCTATGGTCGTGTCAGTTTACGCCGTTATCCAGGCACATGGCTGCTTGAAACATGTACCTCACCAGGGACGCAGGTCGGTGGGGGCGGTAGTATGTTATTTGCACAGCTTTCCATGGTTCCTGTAGCAGTAATCCAATGCACTGAACAGCTGTGGACTACTTGTTTATTATTGCGGACCATCACATCCTTTCTTGCTGATGTCTACCCAAACAGCGCTGGCATACTCCAACAGGATAACTGTCCATGTACAAAGCCAGAAACGTGTTACAATGGTCTGAGGAGGATAATAGTGAAGTCAATTTGACTTCTTGGTCACCAAGTATGCCTTAACTCAACCTGATGGAAACATTTGGAACTCAATCGAGCTCCCGCTCTGCATCCACAAGCAGCCGGAAGATAAAATGCGGGAACTGCACGACCTAAGCGTAAGAACACGGTGCCACATACATTCGGAAACTTAGCAAGAACTTGTCGAAATCATACCTCACAGAATCGCTGGTGTATGGCGTTCCAAAGGTAGACTAACAGGCTATTAGCAGGTGATAATAATGTTTTGTCTCATCACTGTACATCGACGAAACGGTAGGGCTGAGGAAAGAAATAGACCGTAGATGCCTTACCATAACTTTAGGTTATTCTGTCAGCCCGATGAGTCGACTTGCATCACTCAAGCATGCAGCGCTCTCGATTGTAAATCAAGCTTATATGGCTTAAGTATGCGATATACACGAGAAAAAGAAAACGACAACGACTCACCACGAAGGACTTATTCGTCGAATGGGACGGAAATCGGTTGATGTGTTGTACCTGTGCAGACAAAGAGACGAATACAATTTCACAATTTGCTAACTTATCCAAGAGAATGAGCTTCACAAATTGAGCACAGCAATAAAACGTTGGTCCATCTGTGGCCTTTACGAGAGCAATCATTCGGCTTGGCATTGATTGATAGAGTTGCTGGATGCCCTTCTGAGAGATATCGTGCGAAATTCTGTCCAACTGGACATAAGGTCGTCAAAATCCTGAGCTGGTTGGAGACCCTGCCCATAATGATCATATGTTCTCAGCTAGAGAGAGATCCGGTGAGCCTGCTGGGTAAGGTAGGGCTTGGCAAGCACGAAGACAGACAGCAGAACCTCCTGCTTATTAATGGTGCTTGTGGTCACTGAAGCACCAGTTAGACGTCGGACTGGTGATAATGATGAATCCGGATCTATGAATGACGCTGTGGCGACTGCTCATTTCTCACACTGTCATCTCTCTAGGCCGAGTGGTTCCTTCTTGATGTTGCGTTCGGTCACGGTTCATCCATTCCTGCCAGCGTCGTCAAATGTCGAGCGATTCGCGGGTTACTCCAACCGGCTTGTCTGAGCCCAGTTACTGGTCATCTCTCAGATGCTGACGTCTGCGGCCGGCCGTTGTGACCGAGCGGTTCTAGGCGCTTCAGTCAGGAAGCGCGCGACCGCTACGGTCGCAGGTTCCAATCCTGCCTCGGGAATGGATGTGTGTGATGTCCTTAGGTTAGTTAGGTTTAAGTAGTTCTAAGTTCTAGGGGAATGGTGACCTTAGAAGTTAGGTCCCATAGTGCTCAGAGCCATTTGAACCATTTGAGCTGACGTCTGCGTGTATTGTTCACGCGCCTGTCTGCAAGAGACGGTTAACTGTTCAGCTGAGTTCGCAGACTAAAATTCCCAAAAACTTTATGCCTTGGTCCTTCGTTTAATATCCTTGCCGGCTGCACGATGAAACTGCAGTGCAGCGTAGCACATTCATTCATCGAGTGCCAAAGTTGACAATTTTGCATTGCCCATCGATACCATACGAACATCAGTTTGTGACCAATTTGCAAAATTCCTTCGTGGTGCGTCCTTCTTTTTTTTTTTTGTTGGTGTGTGTTAATGAAGCCACAAATTCCGCCGTCAGTATAAGCAGTAACCTTGCAGTCAATGAATCATTCAATGATTCCGATCCAAATCTTTTCCACGGCATACTACACCATAGCTGACTAAAAACAAATGTCTGCCTCCTTGGGTGGTTCTTCACGAAGTGAGCGAGCTTAAGGCGCTATTACCGTTCCGCAGATCTTACGGTTATTGATATTCAGTATGCACTCAAATTGAACCATAAGCATATAAAATACACTACTGGCCATTAAAATTGCTACACCAAGAGGAAATGCAGATGATAAACGGGTATTCATTGGACAAATATATTATACTAGAACTGACATGTGATTTCATTTTCATGCAAATTGGCTGCATAGATCCTGAGAAATCAGTACCCAGAACAACCACCTCTGGCCGTAATAACAGTCTTGATACGCCTGGGCATTGGGTCAAACAGAGCTTGGATGGCGTGTACAGGTACAGCTGCCCATGCAGCTTAAACACGATACCACAGTTCATCAAGAGTAGTGACTGGCGTACTGTGACGAGCCAGTTGCTCGGCCACCATTGACCAGACATTCTCAATTGGTGAGAGATCTGGAGAATGTGCCGGCCAGGGCAGCAGTCGAACATTTTCTGTATCCAGAAAAGCCCGTACAGGACCTGCAAAATGCGGTCGTGCATTATCCTGCTGAAATGTAGGGTTTCGCCACGGCTCGTAATACATCTGAAATGTAACGTCCACTGTTCAAAGTGCCGTCAGTACGAACAAGAGGTGACCGAGACGTGTAACCAGTGGCAGCCCATACCATCACGCCGGGTGATACGCCAGTATGGCGATTACGAATACACGAGTACAATGTGCGTTCACCGCGATGTCGCCAAACACGGATGCGACCATCATGATGTCGTAAACAGAACCTAGATTCATCCGAAAAAATGACGTTTTGCCATTCGTGCACCCAGGTTCGTCGTTGAGTACACCATCGCAGGCGCTCCTGTCTGTGATGCAGCGTCAAGGGTAACCGCAGCCACCGTCTCGGAGCTGATAGTCCATGGCACTGCGAACTTCGTCGAACTGTTCGTGCAGATGGTAGTTGTCTTGCAAACGTCCCATCTGTTGACTCAGGGATCGAGACGTGGCTGCACGATCCGTTACAGCCATGCGGATAAGATGCCTGTCATCTCGACTGCTAGTGATACGAGGCCGTTGGGATCCAACGCGGCGTTCAGTATTACCCTCCTGGACCCACCGATTCCATATTCTGCTAACAGTCATTGGATCTCGACCAACGCGAGCAGCAATGTCGCGATACGAAAAACCTCAATCGCGACAGGCTACAATCGGACCTTTATCAAAGTCGGAAACGTTAGAGTACGCATTTCTCCTCCTTACACGAGGCATCACAACAACGTTTCACCAGGCAACGCCTGTCAATTGTTGTTTGTGTATGAGAAATCGGTTGGAAACTATCCTCATGTCAGCACGTTGTAGGTGTCGCCACCGGCGCCAACCTTGTGTGAATGCTCTGAAAAGCTAATCATTTGCATATCACAGCATCTTCTTCCTGTCGGTTAAATTTTGCGTCTGTAGCACGTCATATTCGTGGAGTAGCAATTTTAATAGCCAGTAGTGTAGTAAATAATGTGGAATGTGAGGACAAAGAGTCATCACTGTTTCCGTAAATCGATCGATTGAGACGAATGGCCGTAATTGTTCCTTCGCAGTCCTCCTCCCATTGAGCCGGTTCTCTGTGACTCTGCTGTCGTCCTGGGGTAGCCTTTTCCTTTATGAATGCCTTCAGTTCAGTGAGATGTCAGTGAGGGTGTTGACATTTATAGTGGCGACCCCTGTCGTTGTTGGCACAGATCCTCGGCCAGTGTCGCGTCTGCGGCGCGGCCGGATTAGCGTTGTTTGCTCTGCTCTCGTTGTGGACGCCAGTTGGTGGCACAGCGCGGGCCCTTCCCTTCCCCACGGCAGGCCGCGCTGCCGCGACCGCACACATATGTCACGACGCGGGCGCATCCGGCGCTTCTCCTGTCACACAAAAAGTCTGCGTAGTGTGTGGTGCCCCGTCGACGACGTGCTCACTTGATTTTTGGAACACGTATTATGTTCGAGTATAATGACTTTTCTGGAGACTAGAAATCTACTCTGTAGGAATCAGCATGGGTTTCGAAAAAGACGGTCGTGTGAAACCCAGCTCGCGCTATTCGTCCACGAGACTCAGAGGGCCATAGACACGGGTTCCCAGGTAGATGCCGTGTTTCTTGACTTCCGCAAGGCGTTCGATACAGTTCCCCACAGTCGTTTAATGAACAAAGTAAGAGTATATGGACTATCAGACCAATTGCGTGATTGGATTGAAGAGTTCCTAGATAACAGAACGCAGCATATCATTCTCAATGGAGAGAAGTCTTCCGAAGTAAGAGTGATTTCAGGTGTGCCGCAGGGGAGTGTCGTAGGACTGTTGCTATTTACAATATACATAAATGACCTTGTGGATGACATCGGAAGTTCACTGAGGCTTTTTGCAGATGGTGCTGTGGTATATTGAGAGGTTGTAACAATGGAAAATTGTACTGAAATGCAGGAGGCTCTGCAGTGAACTGACGCATGGTGCAGGGAATGGCAATTGAATCTCAATGTAGACAAGTGTAATGTGCTGCGAATACATAGAAAGATAGATCCCTTATCATTCAGCTACAAAATAGCAGGCCGGCAACTGGAAGCAGTTAATTCCATAAATTATATGGGAGTACGCATTACGAGTGATTTAAAATGGAATGATCATATAAAGTTGATCGTCGGTAAAGCAGATGCCAGACTGAGATTCATTGGAAGAATCCTAAGGAAATGCAACCCGAAAACAATGAAGTAGGTTACAGTACACTTGTTCGGCCACTGCTTGAATACTGCTCACCGGTATGGGATCCGTACCAGATAGGATTGATAGAAGAGATAGAGAAGATCCAACGGAGAGCAGCGCGCTTCGTTACAGGATCGTTTAGTAATCGCGAAAGCGTTACGGAGATGATAAACTCCATTGGAAGACTCTGCAAGAGAGGCGCTCAGTAGCTCGGTATGGGCTTTTGTTGAAGTTTCGAGAACATACATTCACCGAGGAGTCAAGCAGTATATTGCTCCCTCCTACGTATATCTCGCGAAGAGACCATGAGGATAAAATCAGAGAGATTAAAGCCCACACAGAAGCATACCGACAATCCTTCTTTCCACGAACAATACGAGACTGGAATAGAAGGGAGAACCGATAGAGGTACTCAGGGTACCCCCCTCTACGCACCGTCAGGTGGCTTGCGGAGTATGTATGTAGATGTAGATATAAAGCACCGGCTCGTATCAGACTAGGATGGGAAATGAAATAGGTCATTGGTGTGTCAGCACAGTATGGAATTCAACCTTTTACACAACGACGCAAGCTCAGCGCAATAGGCTGTCGGGTGGTAGGAATGGACCAAGTGGCACATCGGGCAATCACCATCGACAGTTTCGATGAACATTTATCTGGCACATTTAAACAAGACAAACAACAAATAAAACCATCAACACATTTTTAAAATTACCATTTAGGTGAGAGCAAGTTACTTCAAAATTTAAACATTCATAAACCACGGGACTTATGGCCTATTCACATTTAATGAAATGAGTTAAAAATTATTTACTCAAAAACTATGATCAACCTGAAGAACAATTTACTAAAATTTAACGGGGAAATGTAGTCTTTCGTTACTGCAGTGGTTGGTATTACCAAAGTAATTGAGAGTACAGGCAACAAGAAATCAGATCAGTTTCAAACTACTTAAACACAGAATAACAACTGGCCTCTCAGTAACTTGTAAGAATTTATGAAACTGCTCATTTAGAATTAGACACGTGTCTCTCAGGCACACCATCACTTCAGATAGAAACCTAACAGTAATGTTATTGCAATTCGCAGCAAAATATATCCAGGGAAAATTTTATCCATGTGTATCTGTAGCAATTGGCCAGGTTAACTCCGTCGTGTGATATAGGTACAATAACCAGGCGGAACTTAGACAAGGACCAGCCAAACTGTTTTCAATGGCGCTTAACACTGAGTGTAGCAATCTACAAACAGAATGTATCAGCACTCCAGGCCCTAGAAAATGTTAATCATCACATCACAGATAGCTCTCACTAGAACCTTGCGTGCTAAGCAAGTTGAAATTAACATATTCGAGGAAAGACTCAGTGGCAGTAGCAACGGCCGGCCAAGAAAATGAAGTCAACAGCACAGAACCCAGTAGTCGATTCCGGGCACAATTTACAGTACAAAAAAAGTGCTCAAATGTGTGTGACATCTTATGGGACTTACCTGCTAAGGTCATCAGTCCCTAAGCTTACACACTACTTAACCTAAATTATCCTAAGGACAAACACACACACCCATGCCCGAGGGAGGACTCGAACCTCCGCCGAGATCAGACGCACAGTCCATGACAGCAGCGCCTAGACAGCTTTTTTTTCTTTTTTTTTTAAATTCATTTTGTTCGTTTTTGTTCGTTGTGTCTGCCCGGGGCGGACGTCGCAAGACACCCGCTTCAGTTCGTCATTGATCCATTAACTCAGTTTTTTTTTACTACAGAGGGCTGCTAACCCTCTGACCGAACACGCTGAGCTACCGTGCCGGCGTCCGCTCGGCTAATCCCGTGCGGCAATTTACAGCAGAAGCAAGATCCTTACCCTCTTGCTTGTTCGACGAAGTCAGCCGCCGCAGATCCCGGTGCCAGAAGATATGCAGGAAGTGAAATACACCAACGGCATCCCAGTAACGTGACTGCTTCCACGCCGGCGATATTTGCTACGGCGCCGTCACCCGGGTAAACAGTCCCTTTTAGATGTGCTGTTTCTGCTGCCTCGCACGGCGCCTGTTCTGTCCGCCAGACTTCCCAAACGACGTTGCTGCTAGGCGTTCCAAAGCAAAAATCCTGGCTACTTCTGGAGCATACGCCTCGCTCCCCGATCGGCCCAGTACGCGGCGCCATCGCGCGCTTTGCGAGCACCACAGGAAAGATGACCCATACCGGTGGCGGGAATATCGCTAATCGAGCCACACGGCTCAGTCATGTCCTTTACTTAATTTCAGATCAAATTCTGGGCTCGAATGTATTGAGGTATGCGAACAAATTGACTTCCTCCTCGCCAAACAGTATGGAATCCAAAAATATCAGCCATTTCAAACACTACTCTTTTTTCACATGACATCATGAAGGCTCTCGATCAAAGCACCGAAAGACATTTGAATCTGTACGAAACCAACGATTTTTATGATATTATATTAGGAATTAAATTAAGTAAGCAGCGTATTATATTAGATGGAGTGTAACAGGTAGAAGTAAGGATTGGCAACTCACTATAAATATTTAAAAATTAAATAAAAAATAAAAATATTAAGAATGTAAAACGGTGCACTTTACTAAACGAAAAGGACGTGGTGTACGACTACAACATTCCTGAACCACAACTGGAATCAATCAACTCATACAATACCTGGGTTCAACAATATGTAGGGGTGTGAAACAGAATGAAATCATAGGCTCAGTCGTAGGTAAATTATGTGGTAGACCGGGATTCATTGGTCGGATACTGGGAAAAGGCAATCAGTCTACAAAGGAGATTGCTTGAAAAGCCCTCGTAGAATATAGGTGTTGGAAGAATGAGCTATTAACATGAGCAGTCAACTAAAGCCCTTATCTGTTAAGAAATAGTGTATTATTTCAATGTTTATGCCCTTGTATTCAGTTGAAACCGCAGTCTGACCACGAGTGACTAATGAAGAAGATACAGAAACACACACTCATTTAATGTAAGCGCAGTGATCATGACATGCATAGCTTGGTAGCTAACACCAAGTAATAGGTAATCACTCATCGAAAACCTGTGCAAAAAATTAGATGATGTGTATACTCTGACGTTATACCCGTAAGTAGTGCAGTGAGGCTGTTTCTTCGTACATCTAACGATTTAATTTACTCTCGGAAGAATAAATAGTCAAATATTTAACTAAGCCATTGAGATCCTGAAGTAAATTAAGACCAAAATCTGCATGAGCTATTGAGAATATGGAACCCCTCACTATCTCGTGTTACACGTTATAATATCTCACTGTTATACAAGAACATAATGCATGTCTTTCCGAAGTCACTAGAATTCCAGCATTCCACCCGATCACCAACCTTCCTCCATCCGAGCAACTGGTTATCACAAGATTGAGACACGACAGCGTGGCACTATTTTACGTGCGATGATAAAGGCATGAACTTCTGTGGAGCGAAATAATTCAGAGCAATGTTGTAACATGTGTATTTTTGCAAATTTGTGGTAAGATCTTACGGGACCAAGCTGCTGAGGTCGTCGGTCCCTAATCTTGCACACACTACTTAATCTAACTTACGCTAAGGACAACACACACACCCATGCCCAAGGGAGGACTCGAACCTCCGACGGAGGGAACCACGAGGGCCGTGATAAGACGCCTCGGACCGCGCGGCATAGTGTGTATGTTGTTCTCGAGATAAAGTAGAGAAATCACATAGACCATATGTGTTCTCAGTCTGAATAATGCGATATGAAACTCTAGAAAACTCCCAACAAGATAAAGCATTTATAATTCAGTAGACAATAGTAAGTCTGAATCTACAATACAATGGACTGAAATGAAATTACTCGTTCCTTTAATCAGCTTTCATTCCTCTAAAAGCGAGCACTCTATGATCCAAGTGCAAGGATACCATTTCACTACAAGCTCAGTACCCGGAATGATCGCAAGATAAATGCGCGAATATCTTGAACGCATGACTGAAACAATGTATACGTCACCTATTAGTCACTACGGCAAGTTATTGTAAGGATCGCATGCAGAACCTCCAACATTCGAGCACTCCGAACGAGCTCGCGTCGACCCCATAACAGACCAGACTAAGGAGAACGTAGAACAGGGCAGAACAGACCAAAACAGCAAAAAATAGAATGGCGTAATCCCATTCGAAGTATGTCATCTCGTGGTTCGACACCCGCCAATGTTTTCTATTGGCTAAGGGCCTTCGTAGCCCTGAAAGGTGAGAACATCCTCCAGTGGACACACTAAAAGAGAGCTCAAAATGTCTGGCTCATTTGATCGAAGCTGACCCCAGCAGCAACTGACGAAACATTGCAGAGACAAACCCGCGATTTAATAAAGCAAAACCATTGTAGGAAAAAGTGAAAGATCAATCGGCGAGGCAAATTTTGACTATGTTGGACATGTATCAAAAACGGGTATGAAGGAATATTGAATGTATACGAAGGAGAACAGTACATATTCGTATCGTCGCAGGTTTGTTTAATCTTTGGGAAAGCGTCACAGAGATACTGAGAAACCTGAACTGGAAGTCACTTTCAGATAGTCGTCAGTTGTCCCTCAAGAGTCTACTTACAACATTTAAAAAACAAACTTTAAGTGAGAAATATAGAAGTACACTCCTGGAAATTGAAATAAGAACACCGTGAATTCATTGTCCCAGGAAGGGGAAACTTTATTGACACATTCCTGGGGTCAGATACATCACATGATCACACTGACAGAACCACAGGCACATAGACACAGGCAACAGAGCATGCACAATGTCGGCACTAGTACAGTGTATATCCACCTTTCGCAGCAATGCAGGCTGCTATTCTCCCATGGAGACGATCGTAGAGATGCTGGATGTAGTCCTGTGGAACGGCTTGCCATGCCATTTCCACCTGGCGCCTCAGTTGGACCAGCGTTCGTGCTGGACGTGCAGACCGCGTGAGACGACGCTTCATCCAGTCCCAAACATGCTCAATGGGGGACAGATCCGGAGATCTTGCTGGCCAGGGTAGTTGACTTACACCTTCTAGAGCACGTTGGGTGGCACGGGATACATGCGGACGTGCATTGTCCTGTTGGAACAGCAAGTTCCCTTGCCGGTCTAGGAATGGTAGAACGATGGGTTCGATGACGGTTTGGATGTACCGTGCACTATTCAGTGTCCCCTCGACGATCACCAGTGGTGTACGGCCAGTGTAGGAGATCGCTCCCCACACCATGATGCCGGGTGTTGGCCCTGTGTGCCTCGGTCGTATGCAGTCCTGATTGTGGCGCTCACCTGCACGGCGCCAAACACGCATACGACCATCATTGGCACCAAGGCAGAAGCGACTCTCATCGTTGAAGACGACACGTCTCCATTCGTCCCTCCATTCACGCCTGTCGCGGCACAACTGGAGGCGGGCTGCACGATGTTGGGGCGTGAGCGGAAGACGGCCTAACGGTGTGTGGGACCGTAGCCCAGCTTCATGGAGACGGTTGCGAATGGTCCTCGCCGATACCCCAGGAGCAACAGTGTCCCTAATTTGCTGGGAAGTGGCGGTGCGGTCCCCTACGGCACTGCGTAGGATCCTACGGTCTTGGCGTGCATCCGTGCGTCGCTGCGGTCCGGTCCCAGGTCGACGGGCACGTGCACCTTCCGCCGACCACTGGCGACAACATCGATGTACTGTGGAGACCTCACGCCCCACGTGTTGAGCAATCCGGCGGTACGTCCACCCGGCCTCCCGCATGCCCACTATACGCCCTCGCTCAAAGTCCGTCAACTGCACATACGGTTCACGTCCACGCTGTCGCGGCATGCTACCAGTGTTAAAGACTGCGATGGAGCTCCGTATGCCACGGCAAACTGGCTGATACTGACGGCGGCGGTGCACAAATGCTGCGCAGCTAGCGCCATTCGACGGCCAACACCGCGGTTCCTGGTGTGTCCGCTGTGCCGTGCGTGTGATCATTGCTTGTACAGCCCTCTCGCAGTGTCTGGAGCAAGTATGGTGGGTCTGACACACCGGTGTCAATGTGTTCTTTTTTCCATTTCCAGGAGTGTATATTATAAGTTCTTATGTCTGGATCCCGTAGTGATCGCGGAGACAAGGTTATACAAATTACAGCACCCAGAGAATTACTTAAACGTTCTTTTCACTCTCCATATGGGAACGGAATGGTAAGAAACCCTAATAAGTGGTACAGTGGGCCGTATTCTTTGCCACGTACTGTAATTTGGGAAGTGTAGATACAGACGTAGATCATTTCCAACAGAAACGTTCGGGCAATTATCATAGGTGTTTTAGAGTAACCAAGGGAAATCTAAATCAGGATGCTTGGTGTTCCCTTCTGTAGATTTTTTATGAAAATGGGGTCCCACTAATGATAAAGCGACACTAGTAAACTCTCAGATGGTGTAATAAGATCGTGTAATAAGATGAGGCGTTTGATAAAATCATTAAAGCAGAATGTAACTGGAGCCACCATCTGAAACAATAAGACGTATTCATCCTCAGGATCCCTGTCATGCCAATGGACTTCCATTCACATCAAAATGTCTTCAATTTTCACTGAAATTAGACTCTGCTGTTATGATAAACCAGTGACAGATCACACTGTCCAAATAGTTGACCTCCATTTGGAGGAGGAAGGAAGGTTAGTGATCAACGTCTAGTCAACGACTGCTCATACGAGACAGAAAACCTAAATCAGGATGGCTGGACGCGGGTTTGAACCGTCGTCCTCCCGAATGCGAGTACAAAGTGCTAATCACTGCGCCACCTCGCTCGGTTTCCGGGAGGTTTTCTCGGTTAACTGGCAAATGATGGAACTGGGAATCTCCTCTGCCAAAAAATTTCCAGTTCGGAAACGTATATCCATCAATATTTTCATCACTCAGCTTACGGAGATTTGGCTGAAAAGAACTCTACAACACACGTGCTTGCGTATTTGGGTTAGGAATCAAAGGTGTAAAGTCACTTCGCTCACATTCGTGAGTTATATGTTTTGAAGTGGTCAGACTGAAATACCGAAACGTGATAATACTCTTTTCTTTCTAACAGTAATAAATACTATCTGAATAACGGTCCTTCGCACATTTTGCAAAGCAAATTTTACGGAAATTGGTGTTACGCGAGATGCGATACAATGAGATAGCAGCCTTCAGTTTTCCCTGTTTTTATTTTTATTTTATTGTGTATTCTCCTCTGCATGTGCGGCGTTTCCATTATGTAGTTGCAAACAAGCCACGCAAAGCTGCGCTTCCTCTTCTTAAGTAGCCTTAGGCAAATCCGAGAACGCTTCCTTTTTTCCGTTTGGCCCCTTTAGCAAAGGTCTCTGACCAAACGTTTTACTATGATTTTCATAACAAAACGTATTTTTGCACAGAAAAACCAAAACTGGAATTCACAACATATCAGAGTATTAATATGTTTCTATTGGTATATTTAATCTCACCCTTTAAGTGCTTATGAAATTACATGGGAGCAATGTACAAACGGTTCAAATGGCTCTAAGCCCTATGGGACTTAACATCTGAGGTCATCAGTCCCCAAGACTTAGTGTACATCACATGTACACTACGTGATCATAAGTATCCGGACCCCCCCCCCCCAAAAAAAAAATAAACATATGTTTTTCGTATTAGGTTCATTGTGCTACCACCTACTGCCAAGTACTCTAGAAGACATCGTGATAGAGCAGAATGGGGCGTTCCGCGGAACTCACGGACTTCGAACGTGGTCAGTTCATTGGGTATCACTTGTGTCATACGTCTGTACGCGAGATTTCCATACCAGGAATTTCAACCTGCATCAGGATCCACTGCAAGTACTATAACAGTTAGGCGGGAGGTGAGAAAACATGGATTTCATGGCCGAGCGGCTGCTCATAAGCCACACATCAGGCCGGTAAATGCCGAACGACGCCTCGCTTGGTGGAAGGAGCGTAAACATTGGGCGATTGAACAGTGGAAAAACGTTGTGTGGAGTGACGAATCACGGCACACAGTGTGGCGATACGATGGCATGGTGTGGGTATGGCGAATGCCCGGTGAACTTCATCTGCCAGCGTGTGTAGTGCCAACAGTAAAATTCAGACGCAGTGGTGTTATGGTTCAAATGGTTCATATGGCTCTGAGCACTATGGGACTTAACATCTGAGGTTATCAGTCCCCTAGAACCTAGAACTACTTACACCTAACCAACCTAAGGACATCACACACATCCATGCCAGAGGCAGGATTCGAACCTGCAACCGTAGCGGTCGCGCGGTCCCAGACTGAAGCGCCTAGAACCGCTCGACTACACTGGCCGGCCGGTGTTATGGTATGGTCGTGTTTTTCATGCAGAGCACTGTCACAACACAGGCCTACATTGATGTTTTAAGCACCTTCTTGCTTCCCACTGTTGAAGAGCAATTCGGGAATGGCGACTGCATCTTTTAACACGAGTGGTTACATGACAAATCCCTGTCCTTGACCTGCATGCTATAGAACACCTTTTTGATGTTTTGGAACGCCGACTTCGTGCCAGGCCTCAGCGACTGATATCGATGCCTCTCCTCAATGCAACACTCCGTGAAGAATGGGCTGCCATTCCCCAAGAGCCCTTCCAGCATCTAATTGAACGTATTCCTCGAGAGTGGTTCAAATGGCTCTGAGCACTATGGGACTCAACTTCTGAGGTCATTAGTGCCCTAGAACTTAGAACTAGTTTAACCTAACTAACCTAAGGACATCACACACATCCATGCCCGAGGCAGGATTCGAACCTGCGACCGTAGTGGTCTCGCGGTACCAGACTGCAGCGCCCAGAACCGCACGGCCACTTCGGCCGGTCTCGAGAGTGGAAGCTGTTATCAAGGCTAAGGGAGAGCCAACACCATATTGAATTCCAGCATTACCGATGTAGGGCTCCACGAACTTGTAAGTCATTTTCAGCCAGGTGTCCGGATTCTTTTGATCACATAGTGTATATATGTTTTCCATGGTTAGCATCTGTAACGCTAAAGGTGTCATGGAGACGTTTTTAAAATTGCGTCACTTGTTTGGTCTTTCAAGATACGGGAAGCAGCCGCGCCAAACCGTTTTTAACTGTCAGCGCTCTTCTTTCACAGCACAGGCCTTAAATTCTACTTCTACATTTACGTCAATACTCCGCAAGCCACCTGAAGGTGTGTGGCAGGGGTTCTCTTGGTACCTCCAGCTGATTACCCCCACCCTGTTCCACTCGCAAATGGGACATGGGAAGAAGACTGATTGTCGCTAAGCCACAATATTAGCTTTAATTTCTAGAATTTTCTCGTCGTGGTCGTTTCGCGAGATGAACATGGGACGAAGTATTATGTTGACTGCCTCTTGGCGGAAAATGATCTCTAGAAATCTCAATAGTAAACCTCTGCTTGATGCAAGACGCCTCTGTTGTAACGTCTACCATTGGATTTTGCTGAGTATCTCCGTAGCTCTGTGGTGCCGACTAACTGTGGTGCCGACTAAACGAACCCGTCACGAAACGCGCCGCTCTTCGTTGGATCTCCCCCCCCCCCTTTCTCTCTCTCTCTCTCTCTCTCTCTCTCTCTTTCTCCCTCATCTTTGGCTGCTACCTGGTAAGACTTCCATATTGATGTACAGGACTGAAGAATCGGCCCAACAGGCACCTTGAAAGCCTCTTCCTTCGTGGATGAGTAACATTTCCTTCAGGTACTTCCTATGAACCTCAGTCTGACATCTGATTTTCCTACTATTTGTTTTTTGTGGTCGTTCCACTTAAGGTCGCTTTAGGCAGTTACTCCTACATATTTTACGGCAGCTACTGCATCAAGCAGTCATCAATAGTGTAATTGTACGACAAGGATTTCTTTTCCTGTGTACGCGGAATATCTTACATTTATTTACGTTCAGGGTCAACTGCAAGAACCTGCACCAGTCATCAAGGCTCTGCATGTCATTCTGTATATCGATACTGTCTTTTGGCGTTGCTGCGTTTTTGTAGACATCACTTGCGGGCAGCCTCAAAGAGCTTTTGTTTCTCCTAGATCATTTATGTGCATTGTAAATAGTAAAGATCATATCACACATCTTCGCGGTTCTCTGGAAATTAACCTTACATCTGATGGTTTTGTTCCGTTACGCGCGACGTGTCTAGCTCTCTGCAAGGAGTCTTGAGTCGCAAATCTGGTCGTATACTAGATAAGCTCGTTTTTTTTCACCAACCAGCAATGCTGAGCGGTATCAAATTCCTTCCTGAAGTCAAGGAACAAGGAATCAAACTGAGCGCCGTTGTCTACAGCGCTATGGATCTCATAGAGGAGCAGAGCGAGCAAAGTTTCGCAAGATCTCTGGTTTCAGAATCCATATTGATATTTATAGAGCAGATTTTTGTTCACCAAAAGTCTCATATATCAGGAGCATAAAACATGTTACAAAATTCTACAACCGACTGACGTCAACGATATAGGCCTACAATTATGTGAATCTATCCTGCGGTCCTTCTTGAAAAAGTGGAAGATCTGTGCAACGCCAGAAGATAGTAAGAATATGCAGAACGACCTACAGAGAACTGCTGATTGCTGCAGGCTCTGGCAGTTGACCCTGAACGTAAATAAATGTAGCACATTGCGCATACATAGGAAATGAATCCCACTACTGTACACCTTCGCTATTGATGCCAAACAGCTGGTGACAGCGTCTACCCTAAAATATCTAGGCATAACTATCCAGAGCGGCAGACACTAGACTCAGATTCATCGGAAGTGTCTTAAGGAAATGTAACTCGTCCACAAAAGAAGTGGCTTGTAATGCGCCCGATTCTTGAGTACTGTTCATCTATCTGGGATTCCTATCAGGTAAGACTGATAGAGGAGATAGAAATGATCCAACGAAGAGCGGCGCGTCTCATCACGGCATCGTTTAGTCGGTGTTACGGAGATGCTAAACAAACTCCACTGGCAGGCGTTACATGAGAGGCATTGTGCATCACGGAGAGACTTACTATTGAAATTTCGGGATAGAACTTTTCAAGAAGAGTCGAACAACATATTACTTCCCCCCACGTACATCTCGCGTATTCACCACGCGGAGAAAATTCGAGAAATTAGAGCCTATACAGAGGCTTACCGACAATCATTCTTCCCACGCACTATTCGCGAGTGGAACAGGGTTGGAGGGATCAGATAGTGGTACCGAAAGTTTCCTCCGCGACACACCATTAGGTGGCTTGCGGAGTATGATGTTGATGTAGATGAAGTTGTTTTACCAGTCGCTAGGTATCTTTTTCATAATGTTGTAGTATTTTATAATTATAACATCTGCTCTCGATGCCTTTCCACCGCTAAGCGATTGTAATCGATTTCCTGTACCGCAACAGGTTATCTCAGTATCTGCCATTTCGGCTCTAAATGGTTCAAATTGCTCTGAGCACTATGGGACTCAACTGCTGAGGTCATCAGTCCCCTAGAACTTAGAGCTACTTAAACCTAACTATCCCAAGGACAACACACACATCCATGCCCGAGGCAGGATTCGAAACTGCGACCGCAGCGGTCGCGCGGCTCCAGACTGTAGCGCCTAGAACCGCTCGGCCACTCCGGCCGGCAACACAGTTTTAATCTCCCAGGAAATTTCATATCAGTGCAAACTCCAATGCAGAATGAAAATTACATTCTGCAGGTAACCATTATTCCCTGTATTTATCGCAATGGAGCACAATAAAATCAGCCCCTAGTGATTCAAATGGGGGCTATAGTTGAAAGGTACACTGGCAAACTGGGATCTGGTAATACTTAACAGGAAATCAAGGTTTGTCAATAACGCTGAGATTCCCTTCTGTTCCTGTGAATGAACCATTGATTGGTCTATTCTTTCTGCCTACTAAATTACGAAGAATAACCCATGAGTTAATCTTGAGACGGCTTTCCTTAACTGCATTCATTTCTAGTTTCAGACATTATTCGTGAGCTCTTGACCCTGTCATTCTTCTTCATTGCTCACTGTGTGATATCACTAGTAACATATGCCTTTATTTCTTATACCATAAGGCGTGGAAGACTTTCGAAATAATGCTGTTTCCTTAAGCTCTCCTGTATGAGAATTTCTGATCAGGATCAGGATGTCCGTTGTGTTTAAGCGATACCACTGTGCATTACACCAGTGGAAAATAAAACAATAACGTCTCTAAAGAATTTTTTGTGTAGACAAAATGAAATTTTCCGGCACATTAAAACTGCGCGGGACAGGACTCGAACCTGTAATGACTATCCACGCACGAGTCATAGCTTCGCGTTTAACCATATTTCTGTCGTGCTTTCCAAACTCTATCCCTCTGACTGCTGCTAAGCCATTTTCTCACAGTATCCTTTCTTCCAGACTACTTTCTTCTTGAATCGAGAAAAGTTGTAAGTTATTGGTTTTAAGTTGGATTGCTGGTGTAAGTAAACCCTAACTTGCCCTAATTTGGAAAGCTATGCCGCATCATAGACAAACATACAACCTAACAATTTAACCTGCGAACGCAATCCAGCTATATTGTGACAAATGAAAGTTATTTGAGCAGACATAGTAAAAGCAAACTACACTTAAGTGAATATGAAATATAATCTCTAATATTCCAATAATAACGAATATGTTTTGGCAACTCGACGTACAATCAGTTTCTGTTCATTTGGGATGTGAAACCCGATTTCTAATTATATAATAATAAAATTTGAAACTTCGAAAAAATACACTTCTGTAGAATCAAGTACAGCGTTCTACAGGTTGGAACAGAGTCACAACTTACCTTCTTTGCTGTAAAACGCTAGAAAAGAACGGGATACGTAATAGAATAAGAGCAGCTATAGTTGGTGTGGAGTATATCAATTAGTACACCTAAAGCTTACGTTTTGCATTGTGTGGTTCTACACTGAAGAGCCAAAGAAACTGATACAACTGCCTAATGTTGTGTAGGGGCCCCGCGAGCACGCAGAAGTGCCGCAACACGATGTGGCATGGATGCGGCTAATGTCTGAGGTAGTGCCAGAGGAAACTAACACCATGAATCCTGCAGGGCTGCCCATAAATCCGTAATAGTACGAGGGAGTGGAGATCTCTCCTGAATAGCACGCTGCAAGACATCCCAGATATTCTCAATAATGTTCGTGTCTCGGGAGTTTGGTAGCAATCGGAAGTGTTTAAACTCAGAAGAGTGTTCCTGGAGCCACTCTGTAGCAGTTCTGGACTCTGGGGCGTCGCATTGTCCTGCTGAAATTACCAAAATCCATCAGAATGCACAATGGACATGAATGGATGCAGGTGATCACACATGATACTTACGTACATGTCAGCTATCAGAGTCATATCTAGACGTTTCAGGAGTCCAGTATCACTCCAGCTGCACTCGCCCCACACCATTACAGAGCCTGCACCAGCTTGAACAGTCCCCTGCTGACATGCAGGGTCCATGGATTCATGAGGTTATCTCCATACCCGTACACGTCCGTCCGCTCAATACAATTTGAAACGAGACTCGTCCGTCCAGGCAACATGTTTCCAGTCATCAACAGTCCCAGGTGAGGCGTAAAGTCTTGTTTCGTGCAGTCATAAAGGGTACACGAGAGAGCCTTCGGCTCCAAAAGCCCATATTGATGATGTTTAGTTGAATGGATAGCATGGTGACACTTGCTGATGGCCCAGCATTGAAATCTGCAACAATTTGCGGGCGGGTTGCACTTCTGTCACGCTGAACGATTCTCTTCAGTCGTCGTTGGTCCCATTCTTTCAGGATCTCTTTCCGGCTGTAGCGATGTCAAAGATTTGATGTTTTACCGGATTCCTGATATTCACGGCACACTCGCGAAGTGTTCACACGGGAAAATCCCCACTTCATTGCTATGTCGGAGATGCTGTGTCCCATCGCTCGTGCATCCACAATAATACCACGTTGAAATTCAGTTAGGTCTTGATAACGTTGTCTTATATAGACGTTCTCGACCATAGCGCCTTATTCTGCCTATTTACCTATCTCTGTATTTGAATACGCATGCCTATAGCAGTTTCTTTGGCGCTATTATGACTTCAAAACATCTCCCTGTATAATGCATTTAGAAAGCAAATGAATAACCAGAGAAAACGGAATAAGAGAGAACATTTAGATATCACTTTATGTAATTGACTTGAAAAATCAAGAAAACTGAATAAAACAGCCTGGAGCAAATAAAACTGGCCCGGAGAACAAATTTCCAGGGTAGAAAGAAACACAGGAGTGGAAAGGAAATACAGTACTAACCTGACTATAGCAGATGTTGAAAGTGACCACCATTCATCTCTTGGGACGCTTGGGTTCTGGTCAGCGAGTTAATGAAGTTGGATCGAGGCTACACTGCTGGAATTGCTGCAGTCTCATTCGAAATGTTCTGTTGCAGTTCTAGAAGAATATGACGGTTGTTGCGATACATCTTACACTCCAGGACTCCCCACACGAAGTAATCGGACATTGACAGATCAGATGACCTGTTTGGTCAGTTAGGGCGTGACCAAAATGGCCTCTGCTAACAACTCAGTCAGGCGTAAGGACTGAGTAAATTTGCTCCAAGGTTCGGCCGACTTTATGGGCAGTTGCTCCATCCTGTTGGAAGTAACTGTAGGTCTATTCCTCCTCGTTAATGCTGCCACGAATGATTTCAAAATGTTGGCAATGTAACGTACCGAAATCAGTGTCTGTTGAAAGAAGCTGGGACCAACAAAGCGGCGAACAGACTGTGCATACCAAGCCCCAACTTTCTGATCATGTAGTGGTGTTTCATGGAAGTTATGTGGATTCGCCGCTGCGCAGAGCCTATGATTCTGTGAATTGCCATTATCACTCAGATGAAACCAGCCTTCATCGAACATAAAGAACAGATCTACATCCAAGCCATTCATTGTTATCTCAGTGAACAGCTACTCACAAAACTGGAGGCACTGAGTAACATCTGCTGGTTTTAATGCATGAACAACAGACACTCGGTAGAGAAACATATGCAAGTCCAGGTGGATTTTTCGTCTGCATGATTACATGATATGTCGGGCCCTTGCGACAGGCGTCTGGTTGATTTGGCAGGACTCTGAAGCATTTTCTGGTGAACTACAGCACAGTGTGAGCACGTTTCAGAATGTTTTTTGACTTGTTCAAAACTGATCCTGTCCGTCGTGATTTTCGGACTAAGCGTTGCATGGCAGTCTTTGCTGGCACTTTGACACCATTAAACGTCTCAGCAGATAACTGACCACATCGTTTCCATGACTTTGTTGTCACATAACTTTTCGCAACGAACATCTCTGCTTCGCTATGAGTAACATCGCCCTCTTTACACTGCTCTACTCACACTTACACAGCCCGTACTTCTCTCTGAGCCGGTGTGAATCACGCGGCGGGCGTACACGTGGTGTGCACGTCACGGGGTGTGGTTATATGCATACATTCACGTCCAATCGTATCCACTCATCCGGCCCACTTTTACTTTGCCCACCCTGTATATGTCCTCTCAGTACACAAACGGCACGTGGTATGTAAAATGCAAATACGTTCTCGTAATATGAACGAAGATTACATGCAAGTGACAAATCACTTAATAAACTGAACTGATAGGTAGAGGGACTGAATGAGTAGAATACTCTTCGTATTACTTGACTAGAGTCAGGGTCTATACCTGTTTTCGTAACTACCGACCTGACAAAGGAACAAGGAGTTAGTAATGGCACGTGGAACACAAGTCCACTCGTGCTGTTCATAGCAACTTCGCAACGCTAGTTAGTGAAAATTTAACCATGAGAAACAAGTATGTCACAGATGAATAATGAAATAATATTGTATATATGCAATACCTAGGCACAATCCCTATCACATGAACCATCTCACAAAACAGCAACCCAATGAGAGCCGCAATCAACAAGGAGCACGCTTTCGCCTCGCTACAGTCCATACCAAATTAAAATATTGGAAGCTAATTCCAGTGTGCTTTTTGAGCGCGTAATGGATTCACTGGCACGGACACAAAGTGCCAGACCATGCCTTCCGCAAATATCACAGAGAAAAATTTCAAAGATAGCCACTGCGTGTAGTCGAGACTGGATACGGAATCTCTTTGCAGTAATACTACGGTAAGTTTTTCGAACAGTAATGAAAATACAGAAAAAATAAAATTAGGTATTGAAAGTGGCCAACTTTCAAGGCAGGTGGGAGAGCTACTGTGAAGTTTGGAAAGTAGAGGGAGATGCCGGCAAGTGCTGCTGTGAGGACGTGCCGTGAGTTTGACCCGCATAGGTCACGGTAAGGGCATTGCCCATGAAAGCCAAGGCCCTCCGGTTCGGTGCACAGTTGTTTCTATTCAGAAGTTTCGAAAAAGCACTCACTCCGATGCAGAGAGAAGGAAATATTCTGAATATAGGTACGTTGTTTGGACTGACGAATGATGGGAAGTAGAAAAGACGACTACTCAAAGCATCGTACCGTGGTTGGAGCAGGAAGCACTAAGCACTAATCGAAAACACTTTCACCATACCAGCTGTCTTTGAAAGGATGACCAACAGTCCCGAACGTCGTGCTACTAGAAATTTTAGACGCCCTAGAACGCCGTATACGAACATAAAAGTGCAGTTCAGTGAAAGGCAGCGGAGCGCCTGTTTAAATATTTTATCGACATGGCTGTTATATTTCAAGTGTCATCACTTACTGCAACGTCTTATTCATTAGTTGGATTCCGTATCCCCCGTACTGTGTCGAAATTTGTCAGCTGCATATGCTGCAACACATTAATCAAGTTACTGAATCATGACAAGAAAACATATCGTTTACTGTAGTGAATTCACATATACTATCTCATCAAAAGTATCTGGAAATCCCTGTATAATGTGCCATTAATAACAAGGTGTCACGAGAGGCCGGCCAGCCAGTAGAAAAGTAGGCGGGGAGTACTGTATTGTCAGTGGAGATGCAGTAACAGCAGAACGGATCCCTCAGGAAGGCTCAGTGACTTCGAAAGTGGACTAGTCATTGGATGACACCAAAGTAACAAGTCCATCAGGGACAGGAAATGAATTCGGCCAATACGAACCATCATCGGCTACATATTGGAAAGACGACAGTGAAAATTTGTGCCACACCTTCCCTAAATTTACAATACTATAAACGTAAATTTCTTTTTCATCACTCTGTCTCCTAAGTTACGGCGAGTTCCCAAATTTCTCGTAGGTTGGCTTCTGCCAATTTTTTCATTCTTCAGTAAATAATTCCTGACAGTATTTCGCAACTATGACTTATTGGATTGATGGTTCGACAATTTTTCCTCCTGTCAGCGCCTGCGTTTTGAAATAGGCATTATTACATTCTTTTTGAGCGTTGGATGTATGCCAGCTGCGTGATATATCTTATCTACTAGGTGGAATTCTTCTGTCTTACATGGTTCTCCCAGGAGTATCAATAATTCTAAGGGTATGTCCGCTACTTAAGGAGAAAGGATTCGTCTTAGCTCTTTTAGAGTTCTGTCAAATTCTAGTCGTAGTATTATTTCTCCTATCTGATCCTCGTTTACTTCTTCTTGTCTCTATATAACATTGTCTTCAAGTTCGTTTCCCTTGTAGAATCCTTGTTTACATTCCTCCAAACTTTGAGCTTTCTCTTCTTTGCTTAGTGATGATTTTCCTACAGCAGATCCTCTATTCTCCATAGGTCTCCTTAATTTTCCTATAGGCAGCATTCATCTTTTCCCTAGATATGCTTGATCTTACAGCCTTGCAACTTGCGTCTAGACTTTCCTTCTTTGCCAGTTTGCGTTTCCTGCCAGTTTCACTTGTTAGATGTCTGGATTTCCTCTTGCCTGCTTCATTGGCTGCATTTTTAACGTGCTTTTATTAGGTCGCTTTGTTGTCTGTTAGGTGCGATTTTTGCAATTGAATTTAAAGTAACTTCCCAATGACCTATACACTTCAAACTTTCAACATAGCTCATAACTGGATGCCATTGCAATATTAACTTGCTCTTTTGTCTAGTGTGTGGCCAAGAGTACTTTGTTTTTTGTCTGTCTGTTTGGTACAAATTTTGCTATTAATTCCAAACTAACTTCCCGGTGAGCTAGAGACTTAAAACTTTCACTATAACTGAGATCTGGACGACAGTGAAATATTAACTCTCTTTCTTGCCTAGTGTATCGCAGAAGGTACTTCACGTATCATTGCAGTTTCATCCTTTTTCTGTTCCAGTTGCGAATGTTACGCGGTAAGAACGATTGTCGGTAAACCTCCGTTAGAGCTCGAATCTCTCTAATTTTTTACCTTCACGGATTTTTCGTGAGATGTAGGTAGGAGGAATATTTGTTGGCTCAGGTGAGGAGAAACTGAAATAAATCTGAAAATTACCACATGTCTGTTGTAATATCATCCAAATCCTTGAAATCTATCTAGGAATTTCACTCACACAAGGCTAAGAAGCAGAAAATAATAATTTAAATAAAAAGCTTTTGAGCGTAACACGTTTGTAAAACGTACTAAAAAGAATAAAATAAATTCTTCTAGCCACATTCAGATACCTAACACCATACAGATCGTCCTGCAAATTTGTGATTGTATATTTTTAAAGACTTTCAAAATACTTGTGAAATTTAAAACGAGAAACGTAAGAAACATCAACAGGTAACAGTAAGTAGTGTCGTGAACAATGTTCTTAAGAAAATCGCACTGCAGTTCATATCATTCGCAGTGCAAAGGTGAACTGTTCGTGCATGAATTATTCACCTCATGTGCCGCATGTTTTTCATTTTAAATTTTATGAGTATAGTCATAGTTATTAAAAATTCACAAGCACAAATTTTCAGGATAATGATATGGGGTTAGGAATCTGTATGGGGTTAGGACAAATTATTTTATACTTTTAGTCAGTTTTAAGAACGTGTTATACTAAAATGTTTTTATTTGATCTATTATTTTATTTTCTTTCTTTCGTCAAGTACCTTGTATGGAAGTATAACAGAAGCTGCTCGGGGAACTGTAGATGAGAGACGAAACTACGACACGTAAATTTAGAGAACCTGTGTTTCAGGACGCCTGTGCGACTCTTCTGCAGTTACCATCTTATAGTTTGGGTAGGAATCATGAGAATAAGATGAAAGAGATTAGGGTGTGTACTGAAAAGAACTGATCATATGGCATTATTGGCTGTGAGATCCCATGCAGTGTTGCTCGGCCGCCCAGTGCGTCTTTCTATTTGACGTCACTTCTGTGACTTCGTATCTCTGTGGTAAAGATGTGTTGATTGGTGTACTACAGATACCCCAGAGCCCGAGCGAAGAATTTCTCCTACTCAGCCGGGAATCGAACCCTGGACGCCGCTATTTAGGGGCTGCATCGCTGTTGTGATCACTGCTTGCACTGCGACGTGTGTAAACTGCCATATTTACCCCGATCATTGCACGAATCGCTAATATCAGTATGTAATGCACTGCACAGTGGTTTGCACAGTATCTATCTACACAGAGACGTAGACAACTTAAGACTATTTCGTGCTTGGTAATGAGATATGCTTCTCTGTGGTTGTAACTTGTAACTGACTTCGCAACTTATCCTCCTTAACGCCAGTGAGTCCACAATTGTTACACGCGCAGCTGACGTTCTGCTGCTCGACAGGCAGCCATATAGGGGCCTGGCACATAAGCGAGAGCGGAGTCGTGGGCTATTGACTCAGCGACTCGGAAGAAAGCACTTGGGCTCTGGAATCCAATGACTACTGACTCGCCGCGCAGTGAGATGTTTTCTTTGTGTCGGCCGCGGCGAAAGGGAGCAGAGTTAAGCGGTCCGAGCTGGAGAGCTCACAACTGTTTTCTTTCTTTCGCTGCGCAGTAACTGACTAGCTGAAAGGAAATAGATATTTCGGTTTATATTTTTCGGATGAGTGTTATGGTTCCATCTGCGGTTGTGTCTGCAGAAACATGCTGCCGAATTGTGAATGTTGTTCCTGCGAAGGGAAACTTTCGGGCTACAGAGAAACAACTACTCTTAAAGCATTTACACGTGTCCACATTTTTACCACCCTGTACTTCTCGACAACTATACAACGGTTACATTCTTTTTGTTGTCACTATCGTCCTTGTAATGCGCTTTCTACTATAGTGTGGCCGGTGCACGACTCACCACCTCTGAATAACCACTTCGACCTACATACATTTGAACATGCTTGTTGTAGTCAAACTTTGACTCCCTGTATAATTTTTACCACTCAAACATCCTTCCATAACCAAATTCACAATTCATTGATGCCTCAGGATATGTCCTTTCAACGGATCCATCTATTAGTCAAGTTGTGCCAAAAATTTTTCCACAATTCGATTTAGCAACTCTTCCTTAATTATTCGACTTACCCATCTAATCTTCATAGTTCTTCTGTGGCACTACATTTCAAAAGCTTCTCTCTCTTCTTATCTGAACTGTTCCATTGCAACATCCCATACAAATATCTCCATAAAAGACTTCATAATTGTAAAATGTATATTAAATGTTAAAATATCTCTTTTTCTGTGTAAACAATAATTGTAAGTTTTCATCACTAAAGCAATGTGACTCAATGCTCAATGTATGGTAATCCATACGCTCCGATTGCCATAGCTCGTTCCACAGTGCTGGTAACTTATGATCATTGTTTTCTACGTTTTGACTATGTTCATTTTAGTCTTTGTACGTGAAAACTTATATGACATGTGATGTTGTGACTGTGATCTTTCCCACCACGACGATGGTCAATTACCGAAATCGATAGTATTGCATTGCAAGCCATTATTGTCACGCATTTTTTTCCAAGTCCAAATAATAATTTTTGTTGGTGTGGCAGATTAATAATGTGTCAGTATTTTCAGAGAGTGTTGAGTAATTTACATTTTGAAATCAACTTAACTCTCGTATACGACGTACTTTATTTATGAACTCAGTACCTAGCTGTAATTTTTTTGTCTATCATAAAATTCTGTTCCTGTACAGGCAATGTCGTAAATTGTTATTCAGTCTCCACTTGGCTTCCCTTAACATGTAACTGATAGAGAAATATTTACATTATACATTTTATTTACTCTAGAAGTTCTTAGAGTGGTAATAATGTTGCTGATAAATCGGATATTTGAAACAGATGTTTGTTTTACCCACATAAATTTTATGCCAAAGTGATTCATAGTATCTATAACAACATACATAATAATTTTCTTGTATCATTAGCTGAATCAGATACGCGAAGAAACTATGACAGCTAGATAAAAAATGCGGCTGATTTATTACCAAAAGCAGCTCTTGTCTATCGCATCGTTTCGCTTTTTTATGGATACTTTCAAATGGGTATCTGAGGCTGCATAGCCACTATGCCAGTGCAAAGAGTGATCTACATCCAGTTTCATGCACAAAATCTCGTCTGTTAACATAATATGGCAATAATTAGATGAAACGAGCATTATTACACAGTATTACGTTTGGCAGCCAGCATGTTAAACACTTCCGTTGATGTGTAAGGCAACGTATAAACTAAATGACACTAATCTCAGAGAAAGCTTATCAGATTAAACAATAATAACTTAAGCGAAAAGCTGCACTGGGTTATCTTTTTTCAGTCCATTTATTTCTATTGTAAATGTGATTCAAGGAGTGTTTCTGCTAATAAGGAAGGTTTACTTTGTATCTATATATTACATCTACAATGCTAAACAGTGTGAATTTTGTCAAAAAGAGTAAACGGGCAGATTCTTACAGAGATATGTAGTAAAAGTACCAATGACTTCAGTTCGAACACTGCTGTGATATTTTTTTCTAGCGGCATCGACTGTTTGTCTATATATGATGACTAGAAATTTTTCTCTTTCCATCATTTTCTACAAATACTGCTATACCGTTTAAAGCATGTAAATTCCACATAAAGGAGATATAGTAGGCCTAACTTTAGGAGAACTGCTAGACATAAGTTTCGATTCTACCGTTTCAGACCAACTAATGTATACAACATTTCTTTGTTCTTCAGTCTTTGTAGCGACTGTCCAGCCATGAAGTGCGTGTGATTTCCCTAAATTGTTGAAGAATACTACAGGAATACTCCCCCGCAAAAGACACGGCGGGTTGTAAGTGCACTGTCAAGCTCCGCTTTACCTTGCTACCTACTTTGAATGAGCGCCAGCATGACTCAGGTAATGCAAGACACTCTTGTTAGTGTTCGTGGGATTGCTGTGTACGTGGCGACTGTCAGGCTGTGACCAGAATGCGATGGTGTGCGGTCGGGTTGTGGGATGACTGTCATACAACGTCAGTTGGTGCAATTAATCGATGTCTATCGCGGACAGGAAAATGACTTCGTGATTCAAGAAATGTATTATTGTTGTGAAATACGTCACACATAAAACTCCAATTAAAATTAAAGAAAAGTGTTTGTGAATCGAAACAATCCGAAATTTTCCATCGACGCTGGGAATTGTACATGATAATCCCTATTTTCTTGGACTGACTGTCTCCCCCTATAGATTTTAGCTGCTACGACTCACTCTAGTACTGGTGAAGTTATTCCTTGGTGTCTTAATATGTGTTCTATCATGCTGCCTCTTCTTCTTCTGATCGTTTCCACATGTTCCTTACCTCGCCGATTCTACACGGAACCTCGTTATTCCTTACCTTATCAATCCGCCCAGTTTCCAACATTCTTCTGTAGCACCACATCTCAAATGTTTAGATTTTCTTTTCCAGTTTTCCCACCGTCCATAATTCACTTCTATCCAGTTCTGAGTTCATGACGTACAAAGTCAGAAATTACTTTCTTAAATTAAGGCTCTAATACTACTATTAGAATTCTACTAATTCTAGAATTCTAGCATTCTACTAATACTAGCATAATTCTTTTAGCCAGTTACATCCTATGCTAGTCTGCTTTTTATGCCTTTCGTGCCTCGTACGTCACGTGTTTAAAATGGTTCAAATGGCTCTGAGCACAATGGGACTTAATATCTATGGTCATCAGTCCCATAGAACTTAGAACTACCTAAACCTAACTAACTTAAGGACATCACACAACACCCAGTCATCACGAGGCAGAGAAAATTCCTGACCCCGCCGGGAATCGAACCCGGGAACCTGGGCGCGGGAAGCGAGAACGCTACCGCACGACCACGAGCTGCGGACCCGTCACGTGTTACTTTCATTCCAAGGCAGCAGAATTCCTTCACGTGGCCTGCTTTTAAGTCGCTAGTTTTGATGGTATTTTCTCGCTAATTTCATTTCCGTTGTTCGTTATTGCTTTAATTTCCGTCGGTTTGCTCTGAATCCATATTTTGTTCTCATTATACTATTCGCTCCTCTCAGTAGGTCCCACAATTCTTCAAAATGGTTCTAATCACTATGGGACTTAACATCTGAGGTCATCAGCCCCCTAGACTTAGAACTACTTAAACCTAACTAACCTAAGAACATCACACAAATCCATGCCCGAGGCAGGATTCGAACCTGCGAACGTAGCAGCAGCGCGGTTCCAGGCTGAAGCGCCTAGAACCGCTCGGCTCACAATTCTTCCTCACTTCCATTAAGGACAGTATGGTAATTACTGAATAGCGTCAATGATATCACTTCACGCTGAATTTTAATTCCGCCCCTAAGCCTTTCTTTTATTTCCGTAATTGCATCTTCTATGGACAGATTGAGCAGTAGTGGCGAAAGACTACATTTCTAACACCGTTTTTAATCCGCGTACTTCGTTCATGGTCTTAAATTTTTGATCTTCCCTCTTGATTCTTGTACATACTGTGTATTAATCTCCTTTCCCTACAGGTTACACCTATTTTCCTGAGAATTTCGAACGTCTTGCACCAATTTACATTATTGAATGCTTTTTGTAGGTCGAAAAGTCCTATACAGATGTTCTGCATTTTTAGTAAGCCTTGCTTCCATAATCAACCGCAACGTCAGAACTGCATTTATGGTGCCTTTACCTTTCCAACAGTCAGTTTGATGATCGTTTAATAGATCCTCAATTGTCTTTACATCCATTCACTTCAGAAACGTAGTTTTAGATATCTGCCAAAATATCAGAGAAAACTGGCGTGATGACTCCAAGGAGAGTCATATGCGGCGTTATTTACCCCCACCCCATACTAATGCTGCACGTCACATAGTGTTAATTTGAAATTTGACGCCGCAGTTGTTGGGAACTTTATCTCTTGCTATCCGCTAGATGGTATCATTTAACACGACGATACACCTTCCCACATCGATTTAACGGGAGGTCTTCTCCCATGGCCAGCGCAGTCGCCGTAATTCACACCTATGGATTTTTAGCCTTAGGGCTCCATGGAGTCGTTCGTGCATGAAACCTCAGTAGAAACTTAAGGATGCAGGGTACTTATAAATGGTGGAAAAATCGAAATTTTTTATGACTTTATTAAATTCTATAGTATTTCCTGATTACATTGATATATACATTATATGGTTTCAAATGAAAAATTACCTATATAAACCAAAATTTAAAGTTACGGTCATGTATGCCTCGACGCCCCCTTAATTTCTGTTACAGAAACCAGTATTATTTGGAAAAGAACTGGGAACTTTCTGTTTCCAGTGATTATACGTATGATACATTGTATATGTTGGTAAAAGTGCAGATTCCTAGTGTCTATAAATTATTATCTTTGCTAGTATTTACTTTTGTTTCGCTGAAGCAGTTTGTTCACGAGTTATTGAATGTTTGTTGCCCAAGTACTACATATATTTGTGGAAGTACATATCCTTTAGTGTGCAATAAATAAGGAGTATGCAATGCATCAAGAAATACAATAAAAGGAAATTCTGTGGGTACCAGTTCACAAACAAAGCAAGCCACACTCTTGAAAGTAACCTATGTATCAGTTCTTCAGGGAAGAAACTCCCACATGGAACGCCTCCTGGCGATTCAAATTTTTGTGTTAACAATGACGCTGTTTGTAGTGGATTTGTTGTTGATGTGGGCATCTTATCTTTTTTGATAAAGGAAGTGGTGAAATGTAAACAATGTGATGGAGTAGGCTGTCTGAAAATAACTGAACAACAAAGTAGCAGAAAGGGTTTAGCGACAACATTAGTTGTTCTGTGTAGATCCTGCAATAAATTTACCTCGAATATGACTTCGAACATTGTGCATAATTCACATGATGTGAATTTGAGGGTAGTGTATGCAATGCCCTGCAATAGGAAAAGGAAACTAGGCTGCTCAAACGTTTTATGGTTTGATGGACCTTCCTCCTCCTCCTACCAGTAGGTTCAGTAAGTACATAAAAGTACTTTTAGGTGCCTTGACGGTTGTGTCTAAAGCATCTATGAAACGTGCAATAGAAGAAATTGTAAATATTAGTGGAACCAGGGTCATTGCTGTTGCACATGATGGGACAGGGTAACGTCGAGGACATCGTTCCTTGAATGGTGTTGTAAGTGCTACTTCTCTGGAGAATGGAAAAGTTAATGCTGTTGAGGGCTTATCTAAGTACTACCACAATTGTCATGGTAACTCTGGAGGACATATTGAACATCGGTGTTCTAAGAATTATGATGGTTACACTGGAGGCATGAAGTGTGATGGAGCTCTAAGAGTGTATCAGAGGTCGATACACGTTTATAACGTTAGATATACGAAGTACCCAGCCGATGGGCACTCTAAGGCTTTCAATAAAATTAATGAGTTCAATGTTTATGGTATACCTTGATAACAAAACTTGAGTGTTGTGGATATGTGCAAAAGAGGATGGGTGCTAGATTGAAGAAGCTACGAAGAGGAATGAAAGGAACGTTGCTGTCTGATGGAAAATCTCTGTCTGGTTGAGGCAAATTGACAGAAACTGAAATAGACCTTCTTCAGAGTTATGGACTAGCCATTAGACGAACTGCACATCTGAATGATGTTACAGCAATGAGAAAACCTGTATGGGCCACCTACTTTCATAAGTTGTCCACAGATGACCATCCTGTTCACGGACTTTGCCCTAAAGGAGCAGATTCTTGGTGTGGTTACCAAAAAGCAAAGGAAAGTGGCCAAATATACCATCATAAAGCATTCTATTCCTGAGCCTGTTATGAATGAACGAAAACCAATTTTTGAGACCTGAGTGACCCTGATTTGCTTAGTAAATCATGGGGGCACTCAGAATACAAATGATGGTTTCAACCATTTCTTATGGGAAAGATTACCCAAGAATGTTTTGTAGGACTAAATACATTAAAGGTTGGTGCACTAGATGCAGTGATATGTTTCAAAGACGGAGTGATAAGAAGGTTGGAAGTCCTGAGAAATTTAAGCATAAAATGTGGCTCTAATCTGGAGGACGAATTGCTTGCCTGTGACAGGCAATGCATGCATGAAGCTAGAAGATGTGCTCTTCAAGTTGCCAAACAAGCAAGAAGTGCTAAAAGGAATGCCAAGAGGAAGCTTGAAGATGAAGAAATAGTGCACGATGAAGAGTATTCTTCAGGTATGTTCTGAGGCACAGTTTAATTGGACTCGTATCTTCATTCGCAATTTCCCACAAGTTGTATTTTTCAGAATTCAGGTACAAATATTTCCTAGTTTATAAGACATTGCTCTAATTTTTTTCTGTAACTTGCAATAGTCCATACTTGCTTAGTAGACCAAGGCATTATTGCAGAATCAACTACATTATAGAAAAAATAACATTTTTACTAGGAAAAAAAATTATAAAAATTAAAATGTAAGATGCGATAATTTTTATCCTTTTAATATACGTAATAGGTGGAATTAAATAGGTCTAGTATCTCAGCCATCATGTCATGGATATCTGGTAAAAATTTGGTCTTCTTCAAATGTATATCATTGGATTAAATGATACCTCAATTTGAGGAAACATTTTGGAAAAATATTGCTTCAGTTTCTTTGTAATGTTTTTTAATAACCCTACGCAGGTTCAAAAATATTCAAAATACTTCTAGTTTGTTTAGAAAGTGTGCTGCATTACCTGATATCAAAAAAAATCTGTAAAACATATACATTATAAACAGTGCCTGAAAGAAATACGTGTTGCTTTTTACATAATATTGAGCCTGTATCCTTAGGGGGCCTGTTTGTTATCGACCAATCTACGTCACTCATTGCACAAAAGATGACAGTGATGCTTGAGAGAATTTGGCAAAATTTTATGCGCCACGTAACTGACATTAAGGCTAGTGGTCATCGCACTGAACAATTACTATGAGATTCAGCTGTTGCAATACGGTAAGAGCTTCTGGTATCAATAGCTAAATATTCATTCTTGACCATTAGTTCCTTTTCCCAAAGTACTCAGTTTTACGATCCTGTGGCATCTGTTCAGGTTTGAGCCTAAAGGATTGGGACACACTGTGTAGTGACACACATACTTAAAATTGTAAGATAATGGTCACATTTATGTTCAAATGTTAATTAGACATTTTTCTTGGTCATAATAATCATCTTCAAGGATTAGGCGTTATGCCTGTTCCGCCTCAAAATTTTTCACGCCGCCTCTGTAAGATTCGTCCAACATCCCTCTTACCGGTTGCGTTATGTTGCCTTGCAGCTTTAGTTATTCTGTTATTAGACGTACGAGTACGTTGGGTATTGTCTTTCCAGTTCAGTTGGTCTTTTTCAATTATATTTGTAATGAATTCAACATTTATTCTTGTTTAACATGTATTTCTTTTATGGTCCAATAATGAATACCCCACTTCAAAGTCGAGGAACTTGATCCCTCATGATTCGATTCGTCGTAAATGACCAAATGCCTGACTTCGAGGTTCGTATAAAACAGAAACGTCTTACTGAATTTTTCATTGCTGAAAAAGTTGCACCAATGAAAATCTTTCGATGCTGTTTAAGAGTTTAGGGAGTAAAAATGAGTAATGTGAGACTGTGGGTTTGGCATTTCAATGGCGCTGAGAAGGAAGTGCTCGACATGACAGATCTAGTCGATCCTGCTCAGCTACCATCCCTCAGAGCAAACAGCCTCTCGGTCTACTCACCTGTCATGATCGGCGCATTACGACCAAAAGAATTGTACGCACTTGCGCAACCATCTAACGACAATGTGTGTGCGAGATGGGCACTGCGGATTTTTGCACAAGACTAAAAATTAATCGTAGAATGAGAATTTGTCGGGATCTGCAGGACCAATACAAGGATGAAGGTGACAATTTTCTGAACATCGTCATCACTAGAGATGTCGGACCTTGTAGTCTAGTATAAACATGTGTATCTGGATACCGAAAGATAGCGGGGTCGAATTCCGGTCGGACCACAAGATTTTCAGTCTGCCTTTAACCCAACCTTCACGTCTGAGTGATGTGAAGATTCGTCAGGAACTTCGATTGCTTTGGGTATCACCTTAACCTTAAGTCCTCTTTCCCAAGTAAGCTTACTGGAATAGGTAGTTCAGGGGCACACAAGTCGTCGAAGTGGCGTCCAATTGACAGACCTGCACCAAGACGTTGAACCACACGGAATTATTATTATCACTGGAGATAAAACCTAGTGTCAGCGCTAATTACTAGTATCCAAAAGACGTTCATGGAGTCGCGTCATGTCATTTCTCCTACAAAGAAGAATAACACAACCATCAGCAGACGAAAATATGTGGACAGTCTTCTCGTAGGCGATGTTCTTTATGATTTCTTGGTGCCTAAAATAATTGTCAACTCACAACGCTACGAAAAGGAAAGACAGACCAGGCTGAATTTACAGATTCAGACCAGAGAAGAAGACAAAACTGCGCAGGCAACCATGGTAACGCCAGCTCCAACTAAGTTCAGCGGCCATGGAATTCGTTACCAAATCTGGGTTGCCTGCATTACCACATTCACTGTACGGTCCTCATTTAGCATCGTCAGACTTCTATATATTTTATCCTTTGAAAAATTAACTGTATGCTAACATTTTGCAGAAACAGATGCTATCGTGAAACCTGTTAAAATAGTGGCTTGACTCAGCTGGTTCAGGATTTTACGAGCTCGAATTACTGGCTCTTGTTCATCGTGTAAGTAGGCTGTTTAGGTTTTCTTGTTGGTAACGCCACCTCTGTATAAAAATCACTGGCTGTGCTGTGTGCAGTCTGTGTCTAGTTTGCATTGTTGTCTGCCATTGTAGTGTTGGGCAGCGGCAGCTGGATGTGAACAGCGCGTAGCGTTGCGCAGTTGGAGGTGAGCCGCCAGCAGTGGTGGATGTGGGGAGAGAGATGGCGGAGTTTTGTAATTTGTCATGAACTGCTATATATATTATGACTATTAAGGTAAATACATTGTTTGTTCTCTATTAATATCTTTCATTTGCTAACTATCCCTATCAGTAGTTAGTGCCTTCCGTAGTTTGAATCTTTTATTTAGCTGGCAGTAGTGGCGCTCGCTGTATTGCAGTAGTTCGAGTAATGAAGATTTTTGTGAGGTAAGTGATTTCTGATAGGTATAGTTTAATGTTACTCAGGGCCATTCTTTTGCAGGGATCTTTGATAGTCAGATTGCGTTGCGCTAAAAATATTGTGTGTCAGTTTAAGCATAGTCTTGTATAATTGTTCAAAGGGGACGTTTCATATGTCGACCCTTAGCCGAGGATACCTCACTGGAATCTTCTGATTTTTTCTTGTAGTTTGTGTAATTAGTGTAGATTTTGTTTATTGCTAGTGCATAATTGTAGAGAGAATCTCCTTTGTAGTTGCAGCCTTTCATTGTTGTACAGTAAAACAGTTGTGGCATGCATGTAGATTTGCACCAAGTATTTCGCAGCTGCAATTAACTAGATATTATTTTCAGTGCTATGTTAATGTGTTCTCTTATTGTTGCTCTTCAAATTGTGTTTTTCTGTGTTATCGTGTGAATTATTGTGACAATAATGGCGTGTGAAAACGTAATACTAGGCTCCAAAGTAAACTGAGAAATGACAGTGAAGACGAAAGCAGTGTGTTAGCGCCACCGAGTAATGAATTAACTAATGTTCAAAGTAGTAATTTGGTAATTGTACATAGGGAAATGAAGCGGGCTGCAAACAATGGTGTAGACAGTGAAACAATTAGTGAACAGGGAAGCATTATCGATCGATCGGTCGGCAACAGCTCGCCTCAGGAATCGGGAATGACAGAACACAATATTGCAAATACTGTAGACTCAGGTTTTGGGTTCTCACCGTTTTCTCAAATGAGTGAAGAAACATTTTCTGCTTGTCAAAATGTGAATGTTGCCGGTGCAACTTCACTGCCGAAAAGCACTGAGGAACATGTTTCAGACACCAGTGCATTGTTATTACAATTAATGCAACAAATGGGACAAAAGCTTCAAAAGTTAGATACAATGGAACAAAATCAGCGACAAACACAGCAAAAGCTTCAAAAGTTAGACACAATGGAACAAAATCTTCAAAAGTTAGACACAATGGAACAAAATCTTCAAACGTTAGATACAATGGAACAAAATCAGAGACAAACACAGCAAAAGTTAGACACAATGGAACAAAATCAGAGACAAACACAGCAAAAGCTTCAAAAGTTAGACACCACACTTGAACAAACACGTGAAGATTTAACTACTGAGTTACATAACATTCAATCGAAATGTCAAAAAGTCTGTAATGACGTAAAAACACAAATTTGTGAGCATTTTCAACCTATTTTTTCGCGGCATGAAAATGCATTACAGAATCACGAAGCAGCCATAAAAGAACTGCAAACCATTGTTCATGAAAATCATGAGACCTTGTGGGCTAAAATTGACTCAGTTGCATCTACCGATTCGGTTACGCAACTTGCAAAAACTCAAGAAAACTTAAAGGACACAGTAGATACTCTGAAAATTGGTTCAGAAAGACACATGGAGGAAATTAGTTCATTATCAGAGAAAGTAGTTGAACTTTCGGATCAGCTAAATAATTTATCTACGAAGGTAGATGATAATCTGAATGACACAAAACCGGTAGTCTTTAATGACACAGAAGAGTGCGAACAAATTAGGAAACTGAAACAGAATCTGAATCAAATTAATACGCAACACCGAAGAGAAATCCGGGAAGTACAAGATCAGCTGACACAAGTAATAAAAAAATTACATATTTCAGCGGACACTCGCTCTCCAATACGGGAAGAGGGACATAGAAATACGGAACAGCCACAAAATAATAACACAGGGCACTTCGGAAATTATGAAAGAAATTGGCAAGGTACACCGAATTTTGAGATGGAACCGCCGAAACGACGTAACAATGACCGACATGCGACTCGCCGACATGATGATTTTGACTATAAGCTGTTCATTACTACACGTAAATTCAAAACATTTAAGAATTCTGACAACGACATTCATCCACAAGCATGGCTTCATCAATTTTCTCATTGTTTTCCTCCCAACTGGTCATTGGAGCACAGGTTAGAATTTATGTGTGGCTACTTAGAGAATGAACCAGCTGTAAGAATGCGATCGGTCATTCACGATTGTCACAGTGAAGGAGAATTTAATCATGCCTTCTTCTCAGTGTATTGGTCTCAAGCTACACAAGACCGAGTAAAACATAGCACCATAATGATGAAACGTTTCGAACAATCTGAATTTTCCAGTCTTATGAAATATTTTGAAGACATGTTGCATAAGAATCAGTATCTTTCAAACCCATACAGCCCCTCAGAACTCATCCGCATTTGCTTAATCAAATTACCTGAACATTTACGACATATTATTTTGGCAGGACGTTGCAAAGACGACATTGAAGCTTTTCAGGGACTCTTACAAGAATTAGAAATTGACACAGGCAGTCGCCGGATGCGAAAACAGGAAAACAATTACAGGTCACACATCTCACAATTCCGCGATGACAGAAACAATAACTGGACACGACAAGGCTATTCTTACAACGTAAATCGTGACCAAAACAGACACCACCCGTATGACAACCACTGGCAGAGTAATAGTTACAGAGAAAGATCGCACATCCATAGTAATGAATATGACAGAGACAATCATAGAAGCAGACAATTTGGCAACCAGAACTATTATTATCACGGGAGACAGAATAACTTTAGACGCAATGGTCCAGCGCGCAGTTACGATTCAGGGAGAAATTCTCCACCTCGTGACCGACAAGAAAGAAACTATGGAATCTACCGACATGACGACAGACGATATGATCGTAACGACAGACCTGAAATGCATCAGAACTGGCGGGATTTAAACAGGGCAGGGTCTTCTCGTCAAAGTGAATTTGTAGAAGTTAGGTCTCCCAATCCCAATAACGGCGCGTGCCAACAAAGAGACAGACAATGACTCGCACAGCAGGCAGCTGCGTGCGCCAGCTGGTTCAGAGAAAAATAACATAGATGCTAACCTTGAGAAATATTCCAGTATTCTTTACCGACATATACCACACGATGATTTCGTTGAAGCTGAAACTCTGCGCACTAGAAAGGGTAAAAGATTGCAATACATTTCATATGTAAAACCGTTTATTGAAAGATAATCTGCTTTTTAACTTAGTCTTTGCCATAAAATTTTTCGCTTCACATTTCTAGTATGCTTTGTCAGACTTAGAATCTGTTAACATACAACAACGTTTGAAGTTACATATCCAGTCAAGAACCAAGAGAACTTATTAAAACAGAAATTACGAATGCATTGTTATTGAGAACAGACGACACAGTGTTATTGTGTGTGTACATTCTTGCTTGTTAGTTACACAATTATGTAACGACTATAAGACTTACATGCTTAGAACATATACTGGTACTGCTAATGAGATTTTTATGCAACATTTTGGTTTACTTGAAAATACATTCTGGATTTGAAGTACTTTATGTGAGATACCAGATGACACAGTGATTAGTTTATGTAACAGCTACACGATTTTATCACGACGCTACTAATGAGTGACAATTTACAATGTTGCTTTTGCGGTGTTTCTGTTTTATGTCTGCACAGTTTTATGTATTATTCTGGAAAGTAAAACATGTTTTAGTAGTAGCTTTTGTGGTATAGCTACAATGAGACAGCCTTTTCCGTAGCACAACAATACATTACATTATAGTACTTTCTTGATTATGGTCAGGTATGTAATAACTACGATATCTATATGCAAAGATTTTCACTTTTGTTTATGATAAGGTAAGTACATTGACTTCTGCAGAACTTAGCTTTCGGAGGACGATAACTACGACACTTCCACAGAGATTATCTTACAACAAGATGCACAGTTTAGTGCTACAGTACACGTATTTGAGTGATTAATTTTGTACTTAAAACATTTATTTTTTAAAGATATTTGAAGTACAATGATACAAAGGTTTTCCGTGATACATTTCATTCCATTCCTGTAATTTGTAACACCTGAGGGTATAATTACATTAATCCTCAGGGGGGTACACGCTTACTTTGTGTACCATGTGTTTGGCAAGCACAAGGAGCCCTAGCTAATATGGTATTTGCTTATACAAATTTACACATCGGTACCATATTTCTCTAACACACAAATTACACAGCTATCTGATCATTTAACTGAGAGATAAACTTTTTTTTACTACATCAGTGACACATGTTTACGTAATTACACAGTTGGATAACTTCACACTTATGAAATTGTATTTTGTCTGTACTTTGTGAAATGTTCATACTTTTTCGGAACCATTGTGATACTATGAGAGCTTTGAATGTCGTATTTCTTATGGGATCATGATTTTTAAAGTACGTTTGAGGTAGATGACACTATTGAAATGAGCAGTGAATTTTTTTTAGGTTTTGAAATTAGAAAGCTACGACGATTTTGAGATTTGACTGAGGTGTTATGATGTTATTTTTACGACGACGATGTATATTATGCTGTTGAGGTATGTTTATGATCAATAAGCTGATGCTATATGAGTTATTTGAGTATGCTATGTATCTGTTATTATGAAATATTGAAGAAGTGTCGACGAATAAGGAGAGGAATAATGAGTTGTGGTTAGGGACTCTGGTTTGTGAAAAAGGATGTTAGAAACCAAGAATCGTACTTTAAGAGTTATGAAATGTGTGTAAATGCGTGAATGTATCACAATGCCGGCGAAAATTTTTTGAACACTGTTATATTCATAGGATTTTGTTTCTACACATTTGTAACGCAAATTCTCAACCTGTGATTTTTTTTCATATGAGACTGTCACTGTAGCGGAAACTGGTGTCATAAATGTTTCGGTAAGAATGTTAAGTGACCACCTGCACGTAATGTGTCGTGGGCACCCAGCTGGGCGACAGTCGCCTAGAAAAAGCCATTAGCATGTGCCCCTTTCAGAGGCACATGTGGAGAAAAAAAAAGGGAGGCCATTATCCTCGCTATTGACATTCCTTTGTAGAAAGCACCGCAAATACGACACGCTCATTACTTGGAAAGATACTTACATCTGCACACCTGATTATGACAAGCGTCTTTCTCGAGAATTGAGAGAATTTTTTACTACCTTATGAAATGCCATATGGCTAATGAATGATGTTTCATGCCTTCCTTTGTACATATTTGCTCATTTTCTTTAATATCTAGTTTCTAGCTGCACTGCAGCATTGCTTATTATGAAATTTAATAGATGTACTAATATCACTATTTTCTGTCTACAGACCCAGTAAAGAATACGTTTCTGATAAACTTTCTTAGAAAAGAGAGCACAAATAGACACTTCCCTTCACAGGAATTGCATAAATAATTTCTTTACGATTTGGTAACTTATCTGCTAGTGTAAGTTCTCGTGATGCATCACTCTAGTGTTAAGATGTGACATAGGTATTAGACATGGCCATTTTTAGTGTAATATTTTTTTCTGCTTGAGCTTTGTCATGTTTAGGTATAAGTTATTTCATTTTCTGCTGCTGGTTGCCAGGCATAGTGCTACTGAATTTTAATTTGTGTTATTGTATTACGCTGTTAAGCCAGTTTACTACGCATTTATTTTTCTTGTTTGCTGCACAGTGCCTTATATTAGTTGTAATATTGCAATTGCTTTGCCTATTTAAATTTTTTGTCATTGATGTTTGTGTTAATTGTTTTGTGCTGCTGCATTGCCTCATCCCTTAGTTTAGCATCTGAGCTCAGTAGATTTAAGTTAGCTTAAGAGGGAGTAGCCTATAAGAGAATGAGTTGCGATGAATTTGAAGAAATGCACTGAGAGGCTATACAAGAAAAGTACAGAAAGCAGGTATAGATAGGACTTTTGTAAATAATGAAGAGCGAAGGGAGAGCTCCGAGAAGTAAAGAAAGTTTTGTTTGCAAAATACTGCAGTAAAACAAACCCTGTCCTTTCCTTGTATTATTCCGCTATATGTTTGTGTACCCTTGGGTATTTATGTTTTCCCTGTATTTATATGTTTATCTGATAAGACTTATATTGTAGAATTTTTCTAATACTAAGCTACATTCACTATGATGAGGAATACTGTTATCCTCAAATATAATTATCATTAATAATATGTTATTTACCTTGTAAATATGCTTAGACATTATTTATTCTGTTTTGTTTTAATGCTCATGTGTAAAGTTGATGTTTCAAAAGTTATTCTGATCTTTTATGTATTTACTTATGTCATAATTCCTGTAACTAACATTAGTTCGATTCTTTTGTGAAGCCTGTACTACAAATGTTATCTGTATTGTTATGTTCTTTAATGATGTATTTTGTACCTTTGTTATTGTATTCTCATGTTATAAAATTGTAATTGACACCAGTTCATCAAATTAAGCAACTTGTAAGTTACATTTCACTGCACACGTTTCTGATGGTCATAGTATATGGACAATATGTGAGAAGTAGGGACTGATAGTGTTTGCACGTGTGTTAATGATTCAGCAAGGGACTGGATAACAGCATTGCTGGTTCTAAGGACAATTCCAGAAACTTTGTGAGTGCACAAGTGGTGGTTTATGGACTTGCTATATTGTCCGCAAGACTCTTTGATGGTGATTGTGCACCTGCACATTTGCAACAGATGGCTGCTGGCCGTCTCTACAAGGACTGCAGTGGGTCTGCATCTTTGCTGACTCACCAGTACCATTATTTCTACAAGGACTGCAGTGGGTCTGCGCCTCTGGTGGCCCACCAATATCGTAATCTCTACCAGGACTACAGTGGGTCTGCTCTGTGATTACCTACCAATATTCTTCAAAACTTCGAATGACTCTGCTGTGGGTTTGCTCTGTTGTGACCCATTACTTGTCTGCATGTCGAGAGTCAGCACTGTCTTTCCGTTGGAAGGACATCACTACTTCTTCAAGACTACATGGAAATCCACTACTTCCATGTGCATTTTCTTTTACTGCTCATCCTTTGAGAAAAACACTGCAATTTTACTGTGATAAATGATCAGGACTGTCTTTATGGACTGTGACAAAATTTTAGCTTTTGACCAACATTGTATTAATACGTGTGTGCATTTGATATCTTTCTTACTGTAATTATGAAAAATTTTTTCAAATCATTATTGGCCACTGCCCAAAACAATTTGTAAAATTTTTTGTGGGGAGCATGGGGGCTATGTAATTAGGCTGTTTAGATTTTTTTGTTGGTAACGCCACCTCTGCATAAAAATAACTGGCTGTGCTGTGTGCAGTCTGTGTCTAGTTTGCATTGTTGTCTGCCATTGTAGTGTTGGGCAGCGGCAGCTGGATGTGAACAGCGCATAGCGTTGCGCAGTTGGAGGTGAGCCGCCAGCAGTGGTGGATGTGGGGAGAGAGATGGCGGAGTTTTGTAATTTGTCATGAACTGCTATATATATTATGACTATTAAGGTAAATACATTGTTTGTTCTCTATTAATATCTTTCATTTGCTAACTATCCCTATCAGTAGTTAGTGCCTTCCGTAGTTTGAATCTTTTATTTAGCTGGCAGTAGTGGCGCTCGCTGTATTGCAGTAGTTCGAGTAATGAAGATTTTTGTGAGGTAAGTGATTTCTGAAAGGTATAGTTTAATGTTACTCAGGGCCATTCTTTTGCAGGGATCTTTGATAGTCAGATTGCGTTGTGCTAAAAATATTGTGTGTCAGTTTAAGCACAGTCTTGTATAATTGTTCAAAGGGGACGTTTCAATCGTTGGTAAAAGTACGTAACGAATGGCCTTAAATAGGCAGAAATATTATTGTACGTAGCTGTCACATTGCTCTACTTAACTGTATTGTTGTACTTTCCGCGTCTGTTGTGGTTTCCGTGAAAATAAATGTGAGGTATTGGTTTCGGAATGACCCTCATAGTAAAAGAGTTGTATAAAAACTGGAATTTGGGAGGTCTACTGAGTTGTAGGAATAAGAAATAGAAAGAATGATCTGTTCAATAGTTTCTTATGCGCGCAACTGTTAGGTGACGGAAATGACGGACGTGTCAAAGCCTCGAGAGACCGCGGTTCCTCGCCGGGGCGTTGTTATGCTACCCGCGAAGCGTCGCAGGCGGCCGATCGATAGCCAAACAAACGTCTCCTCTCCGCACACTACGGCACCTCTTCCTCGCGACACGAACGGGCACTGTGCTACCCTGCTGCCCCCTGTCTTGTGGCTTCCGTGTCTAAACAGATCTCATAAGTATTACTAACACGGTTCCCACAATGCGCTCGAATCTGGGTCGCAGCGCAGCTTCTCCCTGTTCCATTTGTCTACGACAAAGCTGTCTAAGGACCCATAAATTCTGTTTCAAATTATTGTCTTGAGTGACATGTTCCCATAAGTGAATGGCAAGAAAAAATGTACCTCGATTAATTCACTCGCCGATTGTAAGAATTCGATAAGACTTCTTTGGGGGCTTTTTGTCCTTTGTGCATTAGGACGTGGCCAGAGAGTATTTTACTGTCAGACAATTCGTCTCTTAGTGCTGGAGACATGATCAGAGGCAGCTGGTATTTTCAAACTTCAGCGAACAGCGACAAATCTTCCGCAGTGCAAGCTCAGAAAGTAGTCGGCACCACTCCGCGGTCACAGCCAGCGATCTGATGACGTCACGAACCGACCGTTGCGCGGTTACATGTTTACAATTCGGTTTACGAGACTGTTTCAGTTTGAAAATATTATGTGTGTGTTTATAGCCTCTGAAGATTTTCCAGCTTTAGGGCACGAAACGACAGGTACAGAATCACGCCACAGAAATTAAGTAAGGAATAAAGCAATAGAAAGAACTTGATACCGTTCTTGTGTGTTTTGGCCTTGGGATTGCGTCCGATTTACGTGCGACAACAGCCTCGTGGAAGAACTATTTTCGGTATATAGTTGGTATAACCATAACTGTGTTAGCTTTATTCGTATAGTAGCACCCATGCCTCCCGTGTTGAGCGTTTATACTTTGTTAGAATATTTGGACATTTTTATGAACAATAATGTCTTGGATGAAGGAGGAGCCTTGCGACGAAGCTTCAGGTAGCTGGCTTAGCCACAGTCGTTAAACAAACGTTTTTCTTCCGCGTACTTTCCTGGATACTTATTCTTCCTGCAGGGCTGCTTACACTGATTTCTATGGGATTTCAAGCCAGTCGCGTTTGTTCTACATTAATTGATTCTTTCGGTTCTTTCAGCGGTTTATACGGTAGGAGATGGGAGCCATCGTAAGCAATATCTCTGACTTGTCACTCGCAACTAACGCAAAAATAATTATGTGGACGGACGGAAACAGATATTATTACCATGTCAAAAGGACTCCCGCCGCGGGGGTGGTTTGATACTACGACGCGTAGTCATCGCGGCTTATTTAAGAACTTACAACGGCTATAAAGCCAAACAGGTTATTCATTCAAATAAATCAAAATGTGAGCAAGACTGCAAATGCTACTCTTTATTTAGATATCAAGTTCACCAATATTCTCCAAATGTCAAAGCGACCACATTTTACAGCTGAAACCCGTGTAACTGGAGAACCATTATTAATGAATCTATCAGATGCCCTGCGAGTAACAGGTCGGAATGGATCACTGGGAAACCAAAACAGTAACAGAAACACGTGACGAAATACTATTGCGTAACTGTAACTCCCTCAAGGAGTCTTATATCGCCTGACGGATGAAGCTACTGGTCAGAATACGCAGGTACAAGACAGTAATGGCGAGAGATTTTGGAAACAAGAACGGTAGTAACAGAAACACTTTATATAGATCAGGGAAGAAAGTACTAACACACAAGAGCGTATTTTGAGGCATTACACTTTATACATTCGGTTAAATTCAGAGACAGGAACATAAACACAATAAGACAAGCAATTTATATAGTACACAACACTTTCTGGCAATACATATAGAAACTACTTGTTAGTAGGGTCTTTGTATTCGAAAACACAATACAACAGTCAAAGTGATCACTCTAATAATTACTAAAGTGAGGTTAGCAGTGTCTTCACCCAATCACTTCAAGTTACAAGCGTTGTTCTTGGATGAATGTAATAAGCATCATCGTGAAAGAACGTGGATCTGTGCAAATCGGAGGTGTGAAGAACAGATATCTGAAGTAACCGCTGACAGATGAGCATTCGTTGTCAGCTGTCATATGACAGTTACCTGCAAGAGAATCGCTAAGTCTTGCAGAATGCACTGCAGACAACTCAAAAATAGTGCGAGTATTACCGAACTGAACTTAATGAAAGAATAAAGAACGGACGATGTGTTTACGCAGAGATCGCGAAGGCTAAATATGGATGGATCAGAAGAAACAAGAGTCTGAAGAAAAAATCTATGACGAAAAAGATCTACGAAATAGCAAAGAAGATAGAAAGAGCGAAACAACAACGAAACAGGTAAATGCCGACCGCCAGGGTGTGGCCTGAGTCAACTGCAGGAAAGAAAACACTGGAGGCGAAATCTGGAGGAGAACAGAAGAGCGGCGATGGCGCGCGTGGCCACGATCATCGCTACGCCAACAGACAGAGCAGTGTAAACTAAAGTATAGCGAACAGCGGACACCAGAGACGTTACGAAGTGAGAAAGGCAAATTAAACACAGGACGCTATTCGAAAGTGGACTGGATATGATCTACAAAAGAGTTTGGGCCACATAAGTGCACGTGAATGTGTATGAACTTAGATTCAAGGTGAGTAGTGAATGGAAGAATAAGCTTGACACACTTAAAAATAATGGCTTAATCCCTACATATTATGAAAGTTTGTTCCACATGTCCTCCTAAACCACTGGATTGATTTCAACCAATGATGCTACCTATATGACAATCTGCGAAGAGCCACTATGGGCGTAAGAACTACCTACCTCTCAAAGGAGTGGGGGTGGGGGCGAAGAAGTAGCGTACCTGGAGCGGTAATAGCAAGACAATATTCATCCAGTATTTCAAAATGAAAGCACTTAGTGCACTGCAACTAACGTTAAACTAAACATAATTTCAAACCTTTACGAGACTTTTCTCGCTGACACCCCCCCTCCCACCCCCACACGAAATCAGGAAACGAGAATAGTTAATCGCTTACTACATTTTCGCTTTTCGTGCAGTAATAACTTTCGCACTACTTAATTTCCTACTTATTTCCTATTAATTCTACTTGAAATACTTTCTGTACACAGTATGTACATGTAAATGTCGTGCGACTATGGCCTCCTGTCGGGAAGACCGTTCGGCGGGTGCAACTCTTTCGATTTGACTCCACTTCGGCGACTTGCGCGTCGTTTCTATGAGGTAGCAACAGGGATGTGGTACCGTGCAGACTCCTTACCGTGACCAGTTGCGCTGTTTCTCGATTGAGGATCCATGGCGCGGATAGCCCGATCGAGGCTATCCCACAGAGTTTCGATTACGTCTAAATCCGAGCCGTCTGGTGGCCAGAGTAGTACGGTAAACTCATCTCAGTTTCCTTCGAACCAAAGTACAGTGCGAGCTATGCTGAATTGTCCTGCTGGTAGATGCCATCGAGTCGAGAAAAAACGAAAAGCATGTAAGGGTGGGGCCTTCCGTAATGACGAGATCGTCCACGTAATTCCACGAAAACATTCTTCAGAATGTAACGCTCCCTCTTCTCACATAGACTCTGCTTGCAGACGTTTCAGGCCGTACACGTAAACGGCCATCTGTTAGATGGAGCATTAAAAGTGATTCATCTGAAAAGGTTACATGTGGACGCCCAGTTGCGGCACTGGCGTGCAATTTCCAGCTATCGCGGCCGATGGACAACAGTCACCATGGGTGCGTGAACCAGACGCCTGCTTCAGACGCCAATATGCATCTACGTTCGTCGAACGGTCGTTGAGGAGACACTGTTGGTAGCCCCTTGGTTCGTCTGAGCGGTCAGTTGGTCAACAGTTGCACGTCTATTCACTCGTAGATATCTCCTCGGCCGTCGTTCACCCCTATCACCTATGGCCCGTGGCGCAACACACTTATCTCGGCGCCATTTGTGGGTACTGCCATTTTGCCGCGCACAGTATACTCTAACCATTCCTCAAATACCTCCACCCATGGTCCGAAAACCAATGATCATTCCCTATTGTATGTCATATAAATCGCTCCGTTTCCGCATAAGGGAAACGACTACACTGCTTTCGGGGTCCCTGTCACACGCTTTATTTAACCTCCACTGCTACTCCCGCCATCTGCCGTCTGTGAGTCATTATTGTACGTTGACATCGAACGTAGGTGATGGTTAAATTAGTAAATAGTAAACTCGCCCTATGCAAGTGGTCTTTGTAATCACATCACAATCTTTTCGAAATGTCCGCCTGCTTCGCTGAATGATAGACGGCACAGTAGCTCAACGTGTTCGGTCAGAGGATTAGCTATGAGCCATACATTTATTATAGGTAGCGCGTGGGCAACCAGAAGGAAACAGATTTTTGATGTTCTGTATCTCACAATACCAGCTGAATGTTAGAATGAAGTCACTTTCGTGTACACCAATTCGGTGGACAACTTGTCGCTATTAAAACATTTCTTTCTGTCAAGTGGCTATGTGCGCAGAGTTCAAGCTTGAAATGAACCTTCGATTCATTTTGGCAGACTAAACAGAGTACACAGTTTGTATTATCCATTCTGTGTTCAGCAAATATTCTTGGCGTCCAACATAAATGTGACGGGAAGAGAATCCCCTAACACCAAAAGTAGTTGCTGTATTGAGATCGCTTGCTTGCATGTTGCAACTATAGAACCTCGTCAAAGGGCTAAATGTCAACGACGTTGCCTCACTGATTTCACTGGTTCCCGTCAGGTCATCAAAGTTAAGTAACGCTGGGTGTGGCCAGTTCAAATGGTTCAAATGGCTTTGAGCACTATGGGATTTAACATCTTTGGTCATCAGTCCCCTAGAACTTAGAACTACTTAAACCTAACTAACCTAAGGACATCACACACATCCATTCCCCAGGGCAGGATTCGAACCTGCGACCGTAGCAGTCGCGCGGTTCCGGAGGTGTGGCCAGTACTTGGATAGATAACCACCGGTGTTTATCATATGCTGCCAATTTTCCCTTTGCCTTTCTGGCAAAGGGGGGGGGGGGCATAAAGTTCCTAATCGCCAGATGGGGGCATTAACTTTGGTGACTTCCTTGGCGTTATTTGAGAGGAGTGGGCTATGTGTTGGCACCAGGATTCACGCTCTCCCTTCTCTCATCGGGGTGCAATGCCAACGTGACACCAAGATACACACACACACACACACACACACACACACACACACACACACACAGTGTTACGTATCTGTTTTTCTGGAAACAGTAATATAACATGTGTAAAATCATAGTGAAAGAACCGTGTGATCGGAATATTTAACTGACATCAAGGAATACGATAAACCATAGTACAAAGGATAGCCAGGAATTGACTAATGTAACCTTACTGTTCAATTACTCTTTATTCAGATCTGAATGCCTTATATAAATGAGAGGACGTTGAAAGAACTCTGACGGTGTAGAGGCACACGGGCTGCCAGGGGAGTAAAAGCAGGTAACCTCACTCCAACTCATCTTACGGAAGGACACCCAAGAAAGGTGCAGGTTAGTAGCCCACAGGCCAGACAGATCTTCGTAGTTGCTGCATTGGGGCGTTCAAGCATCGTGAACGAAAACAGATAAGATCTCCTGTGGCGCAGGGGCCCCTGCTGCAAAAGTTTACAATCCCGGAGAGTGGGAGAAGAGAAAGGTTTTAGCAGAAGGCACTCGTGTGCATAAAAGTAGAAATCCAAGTTCTTCTCGGTAAAGCACCAGACGTCATAGATAGACTTATCGAAAATGGAACAGAGAATCACAATTTTGGGCCTTCGAAAGTGTGAGATTATTCTGCTGGACATGTTGAATTAACAAAAACTAAATGTTTACTTGATATAAAATATAAATAGAGAAGAGATTAGACAGAGATGTTTGGTTATGCTGAACAAGTATCGCCTCACTGATCAAAGAGAGATATAGAGTGAGTGTAAAATGCTATAATGCACTTGTAAAGTGTTATCCGATGAGAGGGGAGCCCAGGGAAGGAGACTAGCATGTTTTAAGAAGAAATTTGATCGATCAGCACTCGGAAGAGCTGAAACTCAGCCAATTTGAATACAGTAAGAAACGCGAAACATGGTAGTGCGAGGTTTCGTTGTAGAATCCACTCGATCAAATATCAGTTCATCTTATCCAGCAGTGTCTGCAACTTCATGTGGTGAGAGACGCTACCAGTATGCCGCTGCCAGAGCTGGTCTATGGACTTTGAGAAAATACAGGAATACAGAAATATCATTCGAAAGGGTAGTTGGTGCTACCAGTGACTGAGTCTGCAAGCACTTCTGCGTCCACCTGGGATCATACGGTGAGATCGAGCTGCAACTGCGAGGCGGTACGTAGAGAAACTGAGGTCATTTCATAACATTTCTACCTTTTTAAGCTTCACTTTGAAGACTCTCTATTTTAATTTAATGAACAGTCTGGTTTCACCTCTGACCACAGATACGATGTATTCCCTTCTGTAGTACTGTTTTATATTCAGTTAACATCATGACGATCACTGGACACTTCACAATTGATATTAATTCACTGTGTGGTTGTTAGAACCTCCCCGCCCCCCCTCCCGTCCCTAATCTCTTTGTCGTATACTCCAAGATGTTGTATATTAGCATTGTCATTGTTTGTCAATTGTCTATACATAAGTTTATCAAAATAAATCAAAATTTTTCTTATTTTGTAGTCATTGGACACATAATATACTATTTTCGGGGTTATTAATTAATGTATGGTCCGCCCTCGGTAGCTGAGTGGTCAGCACGACAGAATGTCAATACTAAGGGCCAGGGTTCGATTCCCGGCTGGGTCGGAGATTTTCTCCGCTCAGGGACTGGATGTTGTGTTGTCCTAATCATCATCATTTCATCCCCATTAGAGATGGGCAAACTCGTTCATCCTTGGGAACTAGTTCACTGCTGATCGTTCTTTTTTGGGAACCGTTCATTTTTACCCGTTCACCGTTCATTTGTGCTTGGTATATGGTTCTAATGAAAACTGAAAACCAGTAGAGTAGGTAACTGAAGGATGGAGGGCACCAAGAGGGAGCACTTGCCTCCCCCCTGGAGTATAGAGTTTTTATTCATTACAGAATTCTTACACACTTTTAGAAGTAATTTCTGTGATTCTGCAGAACCTCTCGTTTAGCCAACTGTAGCGTTGTGTGGCTGATCGCACGGGAATAATATAGGGTGGCGCACGGAAAACCGGCCCCGAGAACAGACTGCTCAGCAATTACGGACGATGTGTTGTCCGTTACGAGCAGATACAACAAACAGACAAACATGTAATAATTAGGCAGTGAAGAAATAACAAGCTAATGCAAGCAACAACTGCGAAACAATCGATGACGATGTGTAGAGAGCTGGAGAAGAGAACATGAAAATCTCACGCGAAGCGCATGAGCTATAGCTCATGTACTCTTGTAAACCTGGTGGTGGCTGTTTCCCAACTTAATAGACCACAAGTGTCTTGTATCGTTTCGACTTCCACTACATAGCTATGCTACATTGTAAACAACAATCGTTTACAGCCTATATATACTTCACGTTGTCTCTGAGTTCGTAGGCGAAGTAGAGACTTTATGGAAGCATAAAATAAAATGTGGTTTTCTCATCATACTTTTGTCACACGCTTAGTAAAAATTAGGTTTTTATGTTGCACAAGTTAATGCAGCAATAATAATAATAATAAAGTTTGCAGTAATAAAGTTTTTGGTTTGAAAGCTCCATCTGAACAAATGTTTTTGAGATAATAAGTAAATACGATTTTATGGCAATCTATGTCTTTTCAAATGGAGAGGCACCGCTTTTCCTACTGACCCAAAGCGACCCACAACCCACTTTTTTTTTCAAAGAAACCAAACTAACAGGTAATGCAAATTGGAAACAACCAAACTTAAAAATAATTAGAGCCTTCCTAAATGTAATGTTTTGTATATGAAAGGTACACGAAAATCATTTTACATGAATTTTCTTACACTAAAAGTTAAGCAAATGATTGAAAGTTAGTTGCTAAATAAAGTCGACGAAACCAAAAAATATGTGAATAACAAAAAAAAAAACTTGCCTTGTTATAAGTAGGTCTTCTGCTGTTCATCGATATAATGAAGTGAACTGATATGCCCTTTTGTTACCTGAAAAGACGTACCTATTCGATACAACGTAATTTTTGCGTAATTTACGTAACTGTAAAATACTTTTTGATTTCCAGTCGTGGACGCTGAATAGCCAGAACTAAGTGCAAGAACAGTTTGGAACACATGTAAAATGGGCGAGCGCAGTGAACGAAACGAACAGCTGGATACTGAACTAACTAGAAGCAATCGGCATTGGAACTGAGACAGGTGGTCATGCGAAGAACGACGAGTGAGGCCGAGGGAAACCAAGACTGTGACGAGCACGCGACTGAGGCTGGAACGAGAACTGCCGAAGTGACCGCCGCGACCGAAGTGAACTAGTGAACTATGAACCGATCGTTCCTCGTTCCCAGGAACTATAAATAGACAGCCGCGACCGAAGTGAACTATGAACCGATCGTTCCTCGTTCCCGGGAACTATAAGTAGACCGCCGCGACCGAAGTGAACTATGAACAGATCGTTCCTTGGAATTCTTTCCTCGGTCCTTTCGTTCATCTTGGTGAACCGATCCTTTGCACTCGTTCGTTCGCGAACTACCCATCTCTAATCCCCATCGACGCGCACGTCGCCGAAGTGGCGTCAAATCGAAAGACTTGGACCCATCGAACGGGAGGCCCTTAATTAATGTATGACAGAGACAGGGCCCACTTCCATGTTTTTAGGTAAAAAATAACGATCACAACTGACCAACTTCTAGCAACAATCATCCCCGCATAGCAGACACACTTAACACAAAAATGTCACACTTCACGAAGAAAAGGTGCCAGAGTGCGCGAAGGATACGAGAGAAGCTTCCCAGTCAAGTGGCTGAACTTGACCTTTGGGGTCTCCCAGCCACTCATTCTATACAACTTTACTTTTCTTTACGGGGCCAAATAGGTTCACTTGCAGTGATAAATCTTTTAACACCGGTCTACTCGTAGATTCCGTGAACTCCATGGCATCCGGCTGTAACTACACTCCTGGAAATTGAAATAAGAACACCGTGAATTCATTGTCCCAGAAGGGGAAACTTAATTGACACATTCCTGGGGTCAGATATATCACATGATCACACTGACAGAACCACAGGCACATAGACACAGGCAACAGAGCATGCACAATGTCGGCACTAGTACAGTGTATATCCACCTTTCGCAGCAATGCAGGCTGCTATTCTCCCATCGAGACGATCGTAGAGATGCTGGATGTAGTCCTGTGGAACGGATTGCCATGCCATTTCCACCTGGCGCCTCAGTTGGACCAGCGTTCGTGCTGGACGTGCAGACCGCGTGAGACGACGCTTCATCCAGTCCCAAACATGCTCAATAGGGGACAGATCCGGAGATCTTGCTGGCCAGGGTAGTTGACTTACACCTTCTAGAGCACGTTGGGTGGCACGGGATACATGCGGACGTGCATTGTCCTGTTGGAACAGCAAGTTCCCTTGCCGGTCTAGGAATGGTAGAACGATGGGTTCGATGACGGTTTGGATGTACCGTGCACTATTCAGTGTCCCCTCGACGATCACCAGTGGTGTACGGCCAGTGTAGGAGATTGCTCCCCACACTATGATGCCGGGTGTTGGCCCTGTGTGCCTCGGTCGTATGCAGTCCTGATTGTGGCGCTCACCTGCACGGCGCCAAACACGCATACGACCATCATTGGCACCAAGGCAGAAGCAACTCTCATGGCTGAAGACGACACGTCTCCATTCGTCCCTCCATTCACGCCTGTCGCGACACCACTGGAGGCGGGCTGCACGATGTTGGGGCGTGAGCGGAAGACGGCCTAACGGTGTGCGGGACCGTAGCCCAGCTTCATGGAGACGGTTGTGAATGGTCCTCGCCGATACCCCAGGAGCAACAGTGTCCCTAATTTGCTGGGAAGTGGCGGTGCGGTCCCCTACGGCACTGCGTAGGATCCTACGGTCTTGGCGTGCATCCGTGCGTCGCTGCGGTCCGGTCCCAGGTCTACGGGCACGTGCACCTTCCGCCGACCACTGGCGACAACATCGATGTACTGTGGAGACCTCACGCCCCACGTGTTGAGCAATTCGGCGGTACGTCCACCCGGCCTCCCGCATGCCCACTATACGCCCTCGCTCAAAGTCCGTCAACTGCACATACGGTTCACGTCCACGCTGTCGCGGCATGCTACCAGTGTTAAAGACTGCGATGGAGCTCCGTATGCCACGGCAAACTGGCTGATACTGACGGCGGCGGTGCACAAATGCTGCGCAGCTAGCGCCATTCGACGGCCAACACCGCGGTTCCTGGTGTGTCCGCTGTGCCGTGCGTGTGATCATTGCTTGTACAGCCCTCTCGCAGTGTCCGGAGCAAGTATGGTGGGTCTGACACACCGGTGTCAATGTGTTCTTTTTTCCATTTCCAGGAGTGTACTTTGTGCCTGTCGGGAGGCAGACCTTCTTGAGTGGCGCTCCTTTGTGTGTGTGGTTGTACCTCGTTATTTTCCGGCGTACACAGTAGTCGCGTTAATGACTGGAGATACTGAGTGCTCGACAGAACAGCAATGAGAATGCAGGTGTACGTTACATCCAGTACTCCGGTTTCGGCATGTACCGATTCCCTATCATAAAAGAGTGCTGAGAAATAGGATTACGTATTAAAAAAAATGGTCAAAATAATGAGGCAGATGAAATACATTTTGTGAGTGATTGGTGTCTTGTCACCTCTGCCACATGCTTACAAAGCAGCCATGTAGATGAACATGATTTAAATGACAGAATGACGATACGGAGGAAAAGGTATAGAGGAACAAAAGAAGAGAAAGAAACTTCGTGGAGAATAGAAGAAGATGAAGAAGAAAAAAGAGGAGTGAAGACCAGTTTAAAGATTCCATTTTTTCCCTTATTCCTTCTTTTACCTTTGTTATTCAGTGGAACGCCAAGTTAAACTGAATAGTCAGTCCTAAGGTCAAAGGATCGCAAGGATGTAACAGAGGTAACAGGACCATCTTGATGGTACTATTTTAGTATTCATGTATTACAGTAGTCTTTGCATGTACTTCCATACTCTGCAAACCATTGCGAAGTGCAAAGCAGAGGGTTGTTCTGTTTTGTGCACCATTTCATCGCGTATGGAGTGCGAAAGACTGCTTCAATACATTTGTGCGTACAGTAAGTAGTCTAACGTTCTCTTCACGGTCTCTACAGGAGCGATACACAGGAGGCTGAAGAAAATCTCTTGATTTTTCACGTAATGTTGGTTCAAAAAGATGGTTCAAATGGTTCTGAGCACTGTAGGACTTAACTTCTGAGGTCATCAGTCCCCTAGAACTGAGAACTACTTAAACCTAAGTAACCTAAGGACATCACACACATCCATGCCCGAGGCAGGATTCGAGCCTGCGACCGTAGCGGTTGTGCGGTTCCAGACTGTAGCGCCTAGGACCGCTCGGCCACTACGGCCGGCCAGTAATGTTGGTTCCTGAAACTTCTTGTATAGGCTTTTTCTGGATAATTGGTGTCTCTCACCAAGCGTCCGATAATGCAGGTTTTCCATCACCTCCGTGACGATATGCTGCAAGTACGACAAAACTGTGCCGCCCGCAATTAGCCGAGCGGTCTGAGGCGCTGCAGTCATGGGCTGTGCGGCTGATCCCGGCGGATGTTCGAGTCCTCCCTCGGGCATGGGGTTGTGTGTTTGTCATTAGGATAATTTAGGTTAAGTAGTGTGTAAGCTTAGGGACTGATGACATTTGCAGTTAAGTCCCATAAGATTTCACACGACAAAACTGTGACCTTTCCTACTGCCATTCTTTGCGCGCGTCAATATCTCTCGTTAGTCCTGTTTGGTATGGACCCCATACACTTTACGAACATTCTAAAAAGGGGACGACTCGTGTTTCGCAAACATAAGTCTGTTGGCTTCCTCTTTAATAATATAGAATTATTCTTGCAAAAATCGCAACAGCAACAAACCATTACTGTTAATGCTCTTTGTTTACACAACTAGCGCCGATACCGGTTTCGAATTGACAAGTTCTTCTCAGATAGCTGGTTCACCTCAAGATACACACTGTGAAGTGTCGGCCACTTCTTGGCCTTTTTCTCACTTTTTTTTTAATCAACATAGAATGGCATCACGTGAAAATAATTCAGTCTGTCATTCCAGTTTTAATGAGAACATGAAATGTGAATGGTTACGAGATTCAATGGGTGCTGTAGTTAGCTTTATTCTGATGACAACCTTCTTTAACCTGTTTTCAATCCTATATTTTATTGTATCAAACATTTCTGCATGTGGGAGCGATTTCTAGATCTACGTGGAAGCCTCTGAATGCAGTTGTATCACGATTCTGACACAGATGGAACTTCACAACATCCTTTCACCTCAAGACGACACGCAGAACGCGGGGAAATGATTATGTCATCATCTCTCTGTCTGACTGCAACAGAGACATCTATCGGTTCGATCGGTAGTCTGGGGCACCAGGCATGCTGCAACTGGATCCCCGTCGAGTAGTAGGGCCGATTGGTCGCACACTTTTTCGTCGGTTACTGGCGCTCGTCACTCGCGTGTGGCTCCGCTGCTGTTATAATGAGATTCGACATGTATTACTCGGACTGGCGGATTCCAATCACGTCACGATTTCCTTCGTTAATTTTTAATTATATCGCAGCGATTTGTGCAGCCGCTTCCTAACTTCATTTTCCGCTTTAAAAGACGGTCTGCTGAAATTACAATGAATTGAACGCGTTGTTCCGAATACGGTAGTCACGGCCACAGATCAACAACACTTTTCGCCGTAGGATATCAAATACTTGTTGAGTGAATAATACTAATATCCAGGAACGATACCAGATTCACGCACTCATATTTATGGTCTCGTCCCTGAATATCGGAAAGATGAAGAGGTCAAAACAGTACGCAAGAAAGGAAATAGGAGTAATCCGCTGATTACAGACCCATATCACATACGTCGATTTGCAGTAGAACTTGTGAACATGTACTATGTTCGAGCGTTATGAATTAACTTGCAGAAAACAATCTATTGACACACGGTCAGCACGGATTCAGGAGATATCGCTTGTGTGTAACACAACTAGCTCTTTATTCTCATGAAGTAATGAGCGCTATTGTCAGGGGATCTCAAACTGATTCTCTATTTGTAGATATCCAAAGGGCTTTTTGATATCTTTCGTCACAAGCGGCTTCTGCTCAGACTGAGTGCCTATGGGGTATTGTCTCAATTGTGCGACTATATTCGTAATTTCCTCTCAGAAAGATCAGGGTTCGTTATAATTACCGGAATACCATCGACTAAAACAGAAGTGATATCTGGCGTTGTAGGCCCTCCTATGCTCCTAATCTGTATAAATGATTTAGGAGGCAATCTTAGCAACTCTCTTTGATTGTCAGCTGTCATTTACTGCCTAGTAAAATTGTCAGATCAAAAATTCGTTTTATGCATGAAGTAATAAGAACACTGCGAAATAATTTAGTTCGTGGTAAAGATCTGCATAATGCAATCAGTGTGGCTTTTGTTTTTGGACTACTTCGCTGTGACGTTATGGATAGGGGGGAGCGAGACCGTGAAACGCGGTGCCGGCCCGTAGCCTACACCTCTCGAATAGCACAAGGGGACTGTTGAGATTAACGTTCCGATCCGACGGACGAATGACAATCGATAGTGTTGTATGACCTCACTTATGAACCACTGCGGAAAGGTTTGCGTCCACATTAGTGGAAAGGCTGGTGATAAGGAACTTAACGCCACCAATTCTCCTGCCCTTGGCACCAAAGACTGACAGTGAAACTTTTCACAACCTGGATTCGAACCGTTGAAATATTCTTGTACTCAGGAGTGATCGAAGACACTTTTAAAAGAACAACATCATTAACAAACCGATTTTTTTATGTTGTTGGACGAATATCCCAACCAGTACATGCGAAAGAATGTCTCTCCTATGGAGTTGTTTGTGACGTTCCCAAAGGAAGTGTTATAGGCCCTCTATTGTTCCTGATCTATATTAACGACATAGGAGACAATCGGAGTAGCCGTCTTAGATTGTTTGCCGATGATGCTGTCATTTACCGTCCTGTTAAGTCATCATATGATCAGAACGACTTGCAAAGTGATTTAGATAAGATGTCTGTATGGTGCGAAAAGTGGCAATTGACCCTGAATAAAGAAAAGTGTGAAGTTATTCACAAGGGTACTAAAAGAAATCATCTAAATTTCGATTACGCGATAAGCCACACAGATCTGAGAGCTGTAAATTCAACTAAATACTTAGGGATTACAATTACAAATAACCTAAATTGGAAAGATCACATAACTAATATTGTGGGTAGAGCAAACCAAAGACTGCGATTCATTGACAGAACACTTAGAAGGTGCAACAGATCTACCAAAGAGACTGCTTACACTTCGCTTGTCCACCCTATTCTGGAGTATTGCTGTGCGGTGTGGGATCCGCATCAGGTGGGACTGATTGGTGACATCGAGAAAGTACAAAGAAGGACAGCTCGTTTTATAATATCGCGAAATAGGGGAGACAGTGTCACAAATATGATACGTGAATTGGAGTGCCAATCATTAAAACAAAGGGGTTTTTCGTTGCGACGGGACCTTCTCATGAAATTTCAATCACCAGTTTTCTCTCCCGATTGCGAAAACATTCTGTTGGCACCCACCTACGTAGGGAGACATGATCATCACGATAAAATAAGGGAAATCAGGGCTCGCACAGAAAAATTTAAGTGCTCGTTTTTCCCGCGTGCCGTTCGAGAGTGGAACGGTAGAGAGACAGCACGAAGGTGGTTCATTGAACCCTCTGACAGGCACTTTGTTGTGAATAGCAGAGTAATGACGTAGATGTAGATGTAGATGTGCAATAAAACCCAGAGTGATTGTAGTAGAGATGGGTCGTTCTCGAGCTACCGGGTCCAAAGGAACGGTTCACCAAGATGAACGGAAGGAGCGAGGAACGAATTCTAAGGAACGGTCGTTCATAGTTCACTTCGGTCGCGGCTTTCTACCTATAGTTCCCGGGAACGGGAACCGCTCGGTCTCGTTCCAGCCTCGGTCCTGTTCCCGTCTGTCTCGGTCTCGGCCTGCCGGACTCGTCCTTCTTCGCGTGGCCACTCGTCACAGTACCACTGCCGACTGCTCATAGTTCAGTATCGAGTTGTTGTTCGTTTCGTTTGTTGCGCGCGCCCATTCTAGATCTGTTTCAAACCTTTTTGGAACTCTGAACTTCTGGTTCTTTTCGTATTCTATTCAGAGTCCATGACTGGTAATTAAAATGAATTTTATAATTACGTAAAGTACATAAAAATTACGTGGTAAGTAATAAATACATCTTTTCAGGTAACAAAAAGGTATATCAGCTTACTTGACTATTTCGATAAACAACAGAAGAAATACTTGTTAAAAGGCAAGATTGCAGCGCGGGATTAGCCGAGCGGTCTCAGGCGCTGCAGTCGTGGGCTGTGCGGCTGGTCCCGGCGGAGGGTCGCGTCCTCTCTCGGGCATGGATATGTGTGTTTGTCCTTAGGATAATTTAGGTTAGGTAGTGTGTAAGCTTAGGGACTAAAGACCTTAACAGTTAAGTCCCATAAGATTTTACACACATTTGAACATTTTTTTTGAAAAAGGGAAGATTTTTTTTAATTGCACATGCAAAGGAAGTCGTCACGGCACACACGAGTGGCCATCTACATCTACATCTACATACAAACTCCGCAAGCCACCTGACGGTGTGCGGCGGAGGGTACTTTGAGTACCTCTGTCGGTTCTCCATTCTATTCCAGTCTCGTATTGTTCGTGGAAAGAAAGATTGTCGGTATGCATCTGTGTGGGCTCTGATCTCTCTGATTTTATCCTCATGGTCTCTTCGCGAGATATACGTAGGAGGGAGCAATATACTGCTTGACTCCCCGGTGAAGGTATGTTCTCGAAACTTCAACAAAAGCCCGTACCGAGCTCCTGAGCGTCTCTCCTGCGGAGTCTTCCACTGGAGTTTATCTAACATCTCCGCAACGCTTTCGCGACTACTAAATGATCCTGTAAAGAAGCGCGCTGCTCTCCGTTGGATCTTCTATATCTCTTCTATCAACCCTATCTGGTACGGATCCCACAGTGCTGAGCAATATTCAAGCAGTGGGCGAACAAGTGTACTGTAACCTACTTCCTTTGTTTTCAGATTGCATTTCCTTAGGATTCTTCAGCCGCGCGGGATTAGCCGAGCGGTCTTGGGCGCTGCAGTCATGGACTGTGCGGCTGGTTCCGGCGGAGGTTCGAGTCCTCCCTCGGGCATGGGTGTGTGTGTTTGTCTGTAGGGTAATTTAGGTTAAGTAGTGTGTAAGCTTAGTGACTGATGACCTTAGCAGTTAAGTCCCACATTTGAACATTTTTAGGATTCTTCCAATGAATCTCAGTCTGGCATCAGCTTTACCGACGATCAACTTTATATGATCATTCCATTTTAAATCACTCCTAATGCCTACTTCCAGATAATTTATGGAGTTAACTGCTTCCAGTTGCTGACCTGCTATATTGTACCTAAATGATAAAGGATCTTTCTTTCTATGTATTCGCAGCACATTACACTTGTCTACATTGAGATTCAATTGGCATTCTCTGCACCATGCGTCTTTTTTTGATCCAAGGTAAAAGGGCATGTTCATTGTTATGGAAAGGAGACCAACTTACAACCGAATGAAGCCCGCGCTCCAAAATCGACTCTCTGGTGTCACATTTTGTAAAGAGAATACAATAACTTCTACAATATTATTTCAGTGGTACAGGGTGGCGCACGAAAAATCGGCCCCGCGTACTAGACTGCTCATTGTCGCCCATCAATCGTCATCTATTGTTTCGAAGTTGTTGTTTGCATTAGCTTATTTGCTACTTCTTCACTGCCTAATTATTACATGTTTATTTATTCTGCTAGCAGCGGTCAACTAATCGTGTGTAATTGGCGAGCAATCTGTGCTCGGCGCCGGTTTTCGTGCGCCACCTTATACGTATTATTTCACGCTACAGTTTGCTAAACGAGAGGTTTTGCAGAATCATGAAAATTACAAGTGTGTGAGAATTCTGTTATGAATAAAAACTCTGTACTCCAGGGGGAGGGGGGGGGGGGGCAAGTACCCCTTCTTGGCGCCTTCCATCTTCAGTCACATGTGCTACTAACTTTCAGTTTGCCCATATCTTGATTGTAGGCGACAGTGTAAAGAGCTGGGACGTTGCAGCGCCGGCGCTGCAGGCATATGATGGCTGACGTGCTGCCGGTGTAGACCAGGTTAAGCTGGGCCGGGTCTGTCAGCGTGGACCTCTGACACGAAACTGCTGGTACTGCCAGCTGGTGGCGGTGGAATTGATGTGCTGATATGGCAGGACAGAACTGCTGCTACTGCCGACATGAGGTGTGGGAGCGTAACTGACTTCGCATGGCCCGGCGGAGGCCTAAATATTTGGGGCCAGATGGATATCCAAATGAAACTCCGAGGGCACGTGACCTGGCGCAGCAAAATCTTATCGTGCCGGCAGCGCACTTTGCTGCAACAGGCACGCGACCTGTCAGCGAAATTGGCACCCCCAGACTGTGGAGGCGAAGTGTTGCTCCGTGGTAAATAAATCAGGCCATGTCAGGAAATATCTCGGGGTTGATGAAAGCCGCTTACCCACGTCCTCCGGAGAGGGCGGCTCCCCGCACGACCTGGTCAGTGTGCAGAAGAATCCACTACCAAGTGGTTATAACAGAACCGCCGAATCTAGCGCCACCACACAAGCGTGCCTTAGGGGCCTCAACTATGGAGAGGGCGCGTGATTCATAATGACGTCACAGATTATTTCAACAGGTCATTACTAGCTCCCACAAGTCGTGCTGTTTTACAAAGTGCTGCTTTCTACCGGTGCACTCTGAATTTCCTTTCCAAGAGGCGCTGGGAAGCACTCGATGTCTCAAGAAAATCACAAGCCCTTAACCTAGCAGCGTAGGCCTCGACCACCAAGCATTTAGAAGGTTCATGAAAACACTGGCCCATCATCTACAGGCCGAACCAAAGCCCTCATCCTCTAGACACCTGAAACTGGTTGCAGCGTCTACAACAGCGAACAGGACGAGCTCACGGGCGCGTCCTGGAAATGATATATCATAGTAGTTATAAAGAGACGGAGAGATTTGCATAGGATGGATTATTAAGGGCAGCTGCTTCAAATCCATCTTCGGACTGGAAACCAAAACAAGTACTGGAAGCTTTAAACCCTTTCAGACCTGATTTTTGCTGGAGGAATGAAAATATTTTTATCTTATGTCAAAATAAACACCTTTCAGCCGTCGAGTTTCCAGACTTCTTTTATTTGGCTACTAGTGTCAGAGTTTTACTACGCCATCTTCAGGCCCCTGCCGACGTGTAGGAAGATTCTATCTCGGTTCTGATCAAAAAAGGGGCCAGCAATACTGGTATTAGAACATTATTGCTGTAGCGATCACTTCAACCATCATTTGCCGATGGCAAAGTAAAACTGGTAGCCAAATAAAACAAGTTTGGAAACTAAACGGCTGAAAGGTGTTTAATTTGACATCCTGTATCGAACAGCCGAGTCCCGCAACCATCTCTAAAAAGATGAACATACAGATACTTTTCTATCTAATGCTCATAGGTGATTTTTTAATGATTTTACAAACAGGAATTATACATATGTATGCAACTGTTTTCAAAATATACTTTGCACATCATTAGGTGCACGCGATCTCAATCAATACTGAAACCAATATCAAACAAAAATATTTATTTACTTTGTACAACTCATTTCAATTCACATATAATTGGCTTATTTCAATAGTGGTACAAGTCCATTTTTGTTCATATTGAGATACAGAGTCCTAAAGTTAAATGAGCGCTGAAAAATCTGCTGTTGAGATACCAGAAATATTCAAGCATATGGCTTCTTGCTAGAGATGAACCTTTCTTTCTGTTTGTTTGGCTCATTAATTTCAGACGCATTATAGACAGAAAAGTGGAGGTAATGGACTTGTACCACTATTGAAATAAGCCCTTCATGTAAACCCTACTTTTATTTACGTACCGTAACCTTGCGGCTTTGTTTCACACACCAAACAGCAGTTTGTAGTACACCTGTTCACATTCAAGTTTGTTGTGTAGGCCTCGGAATGGCGTACAGGCTGTGCTGACATACAGCGTAGGAAGCAAAAACTGTGTGTAATGGGACCTTTCTGTCCCTAAGGGGCTAACGGGCTGTTGTGTTGCATAATTACACACAGAATCTGCAGGGAATCTTTAAGTCCCAACTGCAAATAAAGGGGTAAAGGCAACTGGAAGTCCCGATCTCTGAGTAGACAATATTCATCCGTGCATTTGGCGCCTTAAGTTGAAATGCGCCGGCGCTCGAGGAGAGGCAGCCGCAGCATCGCTTTGCTGAGGAAGAAGAGTCTCCGGCCCCGGCCGCGAGGTTTCAGCGGGTCCCCCCGTCCCAGCGGCGCAGGGGAGCCGCCGATATTTCAAACACGTCCCACGGCCAACAATCGCAAATCGGAGGACGCCGCGCCAATTTGCACCCTCGCTCGGTCGCGCCGCTCCCCGCTCCCTCTATGCCCCCCCCCCCCCTTTCCACGTAACACCAGCCACCCCTCCGCAACCGTAAATCGTGGGCACCTGCTGTGCCGAAACAAAACGGGGGCCTTACACAGCTGCCGATTTCCCAAGTGCTCGTTCGCGCTCTCATCACGCAAATCTGACAGAGACATAGCGTAGCAGTCATCACATGTCCAATACCTTCTGTCAATACTGCGCCGTTTTCTCACTTTCAATAACTGTACCGGACTATCTACATTGCATTTCTATCGAGTGTCGTCTCACCTGTGCAACTGGATTCACGATTTACTGCCAGCAAGTTGTAACTGACTGGGAATCATCTGCTGAAACCGAAGATGTCTGGGGTCTCCAGGGAAGCGTTGTAGGCGCTCTCCTCAGTTTATATAAACGCTTTAGGACACAATCTGGGCTGCTCTTTTAGATTTTTGTAGGAGCTGCTGAATTAACCTTCTAGTAAAGTCATCGGAATATCAAAATACATATACACAGTCCAGCCACATTAATGCGTCCACCTATCAAAGGCCTGGATAACCACCTCTTTCAGTAAAGACTGATTCAAGACGTGCAGGTAGAGAGTCAGTGAGGTTCTGGAAAATACCGACCAGTACACTGAAGAGCCAAAGAAACTGTTACACCTGCCTAATACCGTGTAGCGCCCCAGCGAGCACGCAGAAGTGCCGCAACACGACGTGGCATGGACTCGACTAATATCTGAAGTAGTGCTTGGAAGGAACTGACACCACGAATCCTGCAAGGCTATCTACAAATCCGTAAGAGTTCGGGGGAGTGGAGATCTCTTCTGAACAAAACGCTGCAAGGCATCTCAGATATGCTCAATAATGATCGTATCTAGGGAGTTTGATGGACAGCGGAAGTGTTTAAACTTAGAAGAGTGTTCCTGAAGCCACTCTGTAGCAAATCTGGACGTGCGGGGTGTCGCATTGTCCTGCTGGGATTGCCCAAATCCGGCGGAAGGCACAATGGATATGAATGGATTCAGGTGATCAGGCAGGAAGCTTACGTACGTGTCACCTCTCAGAGTCGTATCTAGACGTATCAGGGGTCCCGTATCACTCCAACTGCACACGCCGCACACCATTACAGAGCCTTCATCGACTTGAACAGTCCCCTGCTGACATGCAGGGTCCGTGGATTCATGAGGTTGTCTCCATACCTGTACATGTCCATCCACTCTTTACAATTTGAAACGAGACTCGTCCGACCAGGCAACATGTTTCCAGTCATCAACAGTCCAATGTCGGCGTTGATGGGCCCATGTGTGGCGTAAGGCTTTGTGTTGTGCAGTCATCATTGGTACACGAGTGGGCCTTTGGCTCCGAAAGCTAATTTCGATTGTGTTTTGTTGAATGGTCCACATGCTGACACTTGTTGATGGCCCAGGACTGAAATCTGCAGCAATTTGTGGAAGGGTTGCACTTCTATCATGCTGAACTATTCTCTTCAGTCATTATTAGTCCCTTCCTTGCAAGATCTTTTTCCAGTCACAGTAATGTTGGAGATCTCATGTTTTCCCAGATTCTTGATAATCGCGGTACACTCGTGAAATGGCCGTACTGGAAAATTTCCATTTCCTCAAAAATGTTGTGTCCCACCCATGCGATGACTATAACACCAAGTTCAAAATCACTTAAATCGTGATAAACTGCCATTGTAGCAGCAGTAATCGATCTAACAAGTGTGCCAGACACTTGTTGTGTTATATAGGCATTGCCGACCGCAGCGTCGTAATCTGCCTGTTTACATATATATGTATTTGAGCACGCTTGCCTATATCAGTTTCTTTGGCGCTTCAGTGTATGTGGAGCCATGGAGACTGGAGTGCCGTGAACAGCTGCCCTAGATTTGTTGACTTAGGACCTATGGCGCGAACAGCCAGATCGAGCTAGTAACGCAGATTCTCGATTGGATTTTAACCCGGGGGGTCTCGTGCCTAGGGGAGTACGGTAATCTCATCCTGGTACCTTTCGCATCACGCACGTACAGTGTGGTCTGTGTGACAAGTTGCATTGTCCTTCCGGTAGACGCCATAGTGCCGATGAAAAACCAGCACCATTTAGGGGTGGGTAGGCATGTCCCTAAGGATAGATGCATACTTGTGTTGATCCGCTACTCCTTTCAGAATGACTTCATTACCACGTCTTTGTACTGTTCATGTCTGGAACACAACCTTCGACCAGCTTAGAGACAGAAGTGATGACACTTTTTGCAGGAACTGACCATCATTTTGCAGAACAATGCTCAAGCAATTACAGTACAAGCTGGTACTGATTTATTTGACTGATGGGGCTGCTAAGTGCTATACCATCTACTGCACTCCCCTAACTTAAGCCCTTGTGAGTTCAAACTGAAGAAAAATTTCACGGGATTCGCTTCAGAACTGCTACAAATTCGTCGGGCAATAGACCGCGCCGCTCGAACTGTGAACTCAACTAGCACTGCTAAGAGTATCCTACGCCTTCCACATCGCTGGCAACGGGTTATACACAATGCTGGTGACTACTTTGAAGATCAGTAAAACTTTGAAAGACGTATCTATTTCGTACGAGTTGTAAATAAATAGTTGCCACTATTAAAGTCCCAACCCTTGTAGATGTAGAAAAACTATTGAACAGAACATCAAGCCGTTGTGTGTGTCACAGATTTAAAAAATCACTTAAGCCAAACTGTGTAGCTTAATGCTTGGTTTATGACTTGTTTTACGGAATGAATTGGATATTCTACTTAACTTTTATGTCTCAACGCATACATTTTCTACATGCCACTACGTCCAAAAAATAGAAGCGCCCTTATAAATCCCCGTATGAGACGACGGAGTAGTGATTTACTAGCCATGAATAGCATGCAATTTCTTAAATGTTTATATTGCAGCATAGAATGTATCACTGGTTCCGATCGCTGTGATTTATTTGGGAGCACTAAGTGAAACAACTACACTATTTGTGCTAATGTCAGAGATATCTACGTTAAATTAAATTACTAAACGTGAAATTAAATGATAAACGTAAGCAAGTCCTATTTTATCAAATAAAACGACAACCTTGATCTTGTCAGAGGTTCCGTCTAGATGTCTTACAAAGTATAGTACATCGAAATATGTAAAGTACATAGCTCTTTTTATCAACTTTTCTCGAAGCACTAAATATTTAACTTAAATATAATTAGTGCGTTGATAACTCTTGCAGTCTCACTACAGTTTAACTGTCAAATTAGAGATGTGGTATAAATTCGTAGGCTTCTACAGCCACAGTCAATTTGTACAAAACCGTTTTGGATATTAATCCACGTGATCATAAACTTTTAAAACATCTATAATATCGACGTTTCAGCTGTCTTCAGACGGTCTTCTTCAGACAGTCAGAACGTTGATGTTATAGGTGTTTTAATTCTCTATCACGACGCGGCCAAGCACTTATTAATAGTAGAAAACTGGTTCTTAGTTCGGTTTCCTCATTACTCCTAATAAGCAACTCAGCCAGATGATATCTTTCAAAGCATCTTTTACAGCAATAAGCTCTGCATCGGCGGTAATCAGTCCTTTGATTAGGTAAGAAATATCTCGTACATCATGAGTGATTGCACCACCTGAAGTGAACATCCACTAATATTACCACTGAAGCGTCGAATAAACTGGTATAGCCATGCCATTCGAATTCAGAAATGTATAAACAGGCAGAATACGGCGCTGCGGTCGCCAACGCCTATGTAAAACAGCAAGCGCCTGGCGCAGTTAGATCGGTTACTGCTGCTACAATGGCAGTTTAACAAGATTTAGGGGAGTTTGAAAGTGGTGTCATAGTCGGCGCAAGAGCGACGGGACACAGCATCTCCGCGGTCGCGATGAAGTGGGAATTATCCCATAAGACCATTTCGTGAATGTACCGTGAATATCAGGAATTCGGTTAAACATCAAATCTCCGACATCGCTGCGGCCGGAAAAAGATCCTACAAGAACAGGACCAACGACGATTGAAGAGAATCGTTCAACGTGACAGAAGTGCAGCCCTTGCGCTAATTGTTGCAGATTTCAATGCTGGGCCACAAACAAGTGTCAGCGTACGAATCATTCAACGAAACATAATCGATATGGGCTTGATGACTGCACGACACAAAGGTTTACACCTCGCCTGGGCCCGTCAACACCGACATTGGACTGTTGATTAGAGGAAAGAAGTGGCCTGTTCGGACGAGTCTCGTTTTAAATTGTATCGAGCGGATGGACGTATACGGGTATGGAGACAATCTCATGAATCCACGGCCCCTGCATGTCAGCAGGGGACTGTTGAAGTTGGTGGAGGCTCTGTAATGGTGTTGGGCTTGAGCAGTTGGAGTGACATGGGACCCTAACACATCTAGATATGACTCTGACAGGTGACACGCACATAAGCTTCCTGTGTGATCACCTGCATCCATTCATGTCCATTGTGACTTCCGACTGACTTGGGCAATTCCATCAGGACAATGCGACACTCCACACGTCCAGAATTGCTACAGATTGGCTCCAGGAACACTCTTCTGAGTTTAAACACTTCCACTGGCTACCAAATTCCCCGGACGTGAACAATATTGAGCATATCTGGGATGCCTTGCAGCGTGTTGCTCAGAAGAGATCTCCACTCCCCCGTACTCTTACGGATTCACGGAAAGACACTGGTACACCTGCCTAATATTGTATAGGGCCCCAGCGAGCACGCAGAAGTGTCACAAGACGACGTGGCACGCACTCGACTAACATCTGAAGTAGCGCTGGAGGAACTGACACCTTGAATCCTGCAGGGCTGTCCATAAATCCGTAAGAGTACGAGGGAGTGGAGATCTCTTCTAAACAGCACTCTGCTCGGCATCCCACGTACACTCGATAATGTTCATTTCTGGGGAGGTCGGCGAACAGTGGAGGTGTTTAAACCCAGAAGAGCGTTCCTGGAGCCACTATGTAGCATTTCTGGACGTGTGGGGTGTCATATTGTCCTGCTGAGATGCCCAAGTCCGTCGGAATACACAACGGACATGAATGGATGCAGGTGATCAGACAGGGTGCTTACTTTTTTTCACGTACCACCTGTTAGAGTCGTATCTAGACGTATTAGGTGTCCCGTATCACTCCAACTGCAACTCGTCCCACACCATTACAGAGGCTCCGCGAGCTTGAACAGTCCCCTGCTGAGATACAGGGTCCTTGGATTCATTAGATTGTCTCCATACCTGTATACTTTCATCCACTCGATATAATCTGAAACGAGGCTCGCCCGACCAGGCAACATGTTTAAAAGTCATCAACAGTCCAATGTCGGTGATAACGGGCCCAGGCGAGGCGTAAGAATTGGTGTCGTGCGGTCATCAAGGGTACGCGAGTGGGCCTTCCGCTCCGAAAGCCCATATCAATGATGTTTCGTTGAATGGTTCGCACGCTGCCATTTGTTGATGTGTGTGTGTGAGTTCCAAAAGGACGAAACTGCTGAGGTCATCGGTCCCTAGTCTTACACACTACTTAAACTAACTTATGCTAAGAAAAACGTACACACCCAAGCCCGAGGGAGGACTCGAACCTCCTGCGGGAGGGGCCGCGCAGTCCGTGACATGGCGCCTCAAACCGCGCGGCCACTCCGCGTGGCCCTCACTTGTTGATGTCCTAGAAATTTGCGGGTGGGTTGCATTTCTGTCACGTTGAAAGATTCTCTTCAGTCGTCGTTGGTCCCGTTATTAAAGGATCTTTTTCCGGCCGCAGTGATGTCGAAGATTTGATGTTTTACCGGGTTCCTTATATTCACGGTACACTCGTGAAATGGTCGTACGGAAAAATCCGTACCTCGGAGATGCTGTGTCCCATCGCTCATGCGCCGACTATAACACCATGTTCAGACTCACTTAAGTCTTGGTAAACTGCCATTGTAGCAGCAGTAACCGATCTAACAACTGCGTCAGACACTTGTTGCCTTACATAGGTGTTGCAGACCTAAGCGCCGTATTCTGCCTGTTTACATATCTCCGCATTTGAATACGCATGCCTATACCACTTTCTTTGGCGCTTCAGTGTATAACTGTGTGAAGATTCGAAGAATCCAGTGCCTGATCTACGTAAAGACTGCTAGAGCTTACAGACCGACGTCTACTAAAGAGCGGAGCATTCTAACAGGCCTTACACCAATAGTTACTAAACTGCAGGCAATAACAGAAGAATGTAACAATTGAACGCGCTGCCCATTATATAGAAACTCCTTTAGATTACAAGCAGTGGACGAATTCCGTAAGTACATTAACTTAGGAAGAAAATTACAAACTCAAGGGATATCCAACAGAGGTTTATACCGATGAGAGTTATTCAGAGAACGGAACACGTTCAGGAGAAGTAATTATCAATATTTATAGAGTATTGGGAAAATATTTGAAGTAAACTTATCAATAATTTGCCAACAATATTTGTCTATTGTAGCTTTTTATTGTATTGTATTATAGGGAACTGGGGTCCTAGAAACGACGGAGAGGCTTCGTGTCCGCCGTAGCCCGCAGTGGTACACAACCCCACAACAGGCTACGGCAGGCCACTCCGAACTCAGGGTTATTGTGCGACATAGATTACGGTGATTACAAGGCAAGCAGTGGATGGTTGCATAACTTAAAACAGTGTTCAAGAATTGGAGGACGTAAGGTAAAAAAGACATTTCGAATAAAGTGTCAACTTGACGAAGCACAGCAAACTTTTGGAGTCGGCCCAAAAATTTGTAGATGAGATAAACAAACTTATCCCCTCGTTCAGTAAGGAATTTGGTTTCAACCCCGACCAAACGATATTTGAAGAGGAAATGCATATGAAAGAAAATCTGAAAATTAGAAGTACCAAGTGAGTTGCATGAAGCTCAACTAACATCAATGCCTTAACGCATTCGTATACAATTATGCCGACTGTTAATCTTGATGGTAAATTGACTGTTAAGTTATTTATTGTACAGCCAAGAGTTGGAGGTTCTCTGCACCCTACGTTTCTTTCTCGTGTGCGTGATCTTGCAACGGCAACAGGGAATATTTACGCCACAGCAAGCAAGAGTAGGGAAATGGGCGTAGATAACTATGGTATGAGCATTGCTTTTGGCCACAACTTGCTTTTACTTTATTCCTGGTCTGCGTATAAAAATCATATAATTTTACAGCAAACTATCCCTCATGAAACCTGTGTGACATTGCAATTTATACCGACTGGAACCATTGGACGAATGCGGCCTCTGGGTGTTTGCTTTTCCCGTGATTCTAAAACGTATTATTGCACTATCTGCAGCATCGCCTTAAATGATATCCAGTTTCACGACAAGCTCCACGACAGACTGTTTCGCATTCAATTATATGCCATCACCTTCCATCAGTTCTCATCACCCTATAACATCAGAATGATTCTATATGCATTCTTTAAGAGAGGATACCTAGCTGAACCTCCCACACGGTTTGTAAGTCTCAAGGTGTTCGCCTTCGATCTTGATGGTGCAACATTTGTTATCAATGTCGCGCACTATTTTTTTCTTGGTGTTCATGGTGAACGTCAGTGTTTTGTTTTGAACATTTCTTGAATGTCGACGATGTCCATTTTGTGAAGTGCAATACGTACATCCCATAGTAGGTTGATTTCTGCACCTCCCGCACACTCATTTTCTCTCTTTTTCAGCAGATAATATATTTTCCATCATAACTGTTAACGCAACACTTTCAAATAAGTCTTACTTGCGACCTCACACTCAAGGGGTTCCTTGAGTGTAATTTATATACCATATGCCGCTCCAGTAGGTATATAAAAAGATGCACGTATTCGAATGCAACGGTGTATGCAAATTCCAAAGCAATCGATGAAGAACTTATCGAGACATAGAATTTTGAAAAAAAAAAGACACATTAGATCTATAGAAGCAAAAACGTAAATGTTCATTTGTTCAAAATATTAAATCCGAGGAAGTTCTTCACCGATTTCTTCGAAATTTTGACACAATGTTGCATTCGAACACCCGCGCGTTTTTATATATCTATTCTTAAAATATATCTAATATGTAACTAAATATGTAATATATATAGGGTAAACGTTATTACCAAAAATTTCGAAAAATTCGTGATCGACTCACTTTAAATTTTTACACAATGCCCTAATGAACATTCCGACAGACATAGGTTATAAATTTTAATATACAGGGTGTCCAGAAAAGGGCTCCCTGATTTCAAAATTAAATATCTCGAAAACAAAGATCGATAGAAGAATGCAGTAAACGGTATGTTTATTGTGAAAGCTGTAAGAAGTTTATACAGCAGTTTGAAATAATAGTTACAAAAGCTGCTAACAGATGGCGCTGTACGCTGTACAGCTCATATCAGCATACATAAGTGAAATAATCGTATGAAAACAATCTTTGCAAACAATCACATCACAATGTTTTCAAAATGTTCACCATTGGCACTACAGAGGTGGCGCAAACGAAGAATGAAATTCACCATCACATTTCGTAGTGTCTCAACCGAAATGGATTCACATGCCACATAGATCGCCGATTTAAGCTCGTCCAGCGTGGCGGGATGCTTCGGGTAGACCATGTCTTTCACTGTGCTCCACAAAAAAAAGTCACAGGGAGTCAAATCCGTCGAATATGGAGGCCAATCCGTGCCTGCACCAGTAAATTTGGGATATTCCAAAGCAATGACTCGATTCCCGAAGTATTCCTCAAGAAAGCGAAACACTTGTTCGGTCCGATGTGGTCGGGCTCCATCTTGCATAAACCATTCAGTACCTGGTCGATCCTCTAACGCTTGCTGTGTGGCGACAAATTGTTCCAAAATTACAACGTAACGTGCACCAGTGACCGTTTCTCGAATGAAAAAAGGGCCAATAATACCTCTGCTGCATACTGCAGCCCACACAGTAACTTTAGGAGAATACAGGGGTTTCGCTTCACACCAATATGGCTTTTCGGAACCCCAAAATCGCCAGTTCTGCTTATTCACGTATCCATTCAGGTGGAAGTGTGCTTCATCTGTAAACCAGATGCAGCCAACATCAAATCCTTCACTATCAATCATTGTGAGCATCTGATTAGCAAAGGCAACCCTTTGTTGCACAGCTCGTACGCGTATGGCCTGGTGCGTTTGAATTTTGAATGGAAACATGTGTAGGCTCTTTCTCAGTATTTTCTGCGTGCTGGAACGCTTCAGATGCAATTCTACGGATGGATGACATTGGATTTCGCTGAATAATTCCAGAAACTGTGGCGATATTTTCAGGCGTAACTGCGGTTTGCTTGCGGCCAATATGCCCCACTAGATCATCAGTTACGCTGCCTGTTCGTTGAAATTTTGCGAAGAGCGTACGAATGGTTTTCGCATGGCGTCCTTTTGGAACATTAAATCGTGCTTGAAAACTTCGCCTTGTTGCCGTAGGACTCTCTTCTAACCTGTGGTACTCTAGCACCAGAAAAACGCGTTGTTCAATGGAGTACATGGTTTTAATCTCTTTCTTCGGTACGCTAACCTCCTTTCACGTTTCAATAGTGGAACTGATCGCTCTGGGCTTCGGATCACTATTTATACTAGGCATTACGTATGGCGATTACAGCGCCATCTGTTTGCAGCTTTTGTAACTATTATTTCAAACTGCTGTATAAACTTCTTACAGCTTTCACGATAAACATACCGTTTACTGCATTCCTCTATCGATCTTTGTTTTCGAGATATTTAATTTTGAAATCAGGGAGTCCTTTTCTGGACACCCTGTAGATATATAATATAAACATGTATGAAATAATGAGAGGGGGAACATTGTTAACGAAAATCTCAAAAAGTAATCCATCGATATAGTTCAGATTTTTAGAGGTTAATGTAATAAACATTTGGATATACAAAGGCTATATATAGTATAGTGAAACATTATTAGCAAACAGAAAAGTTGTGTTTATGGCTTATTATTAGAATACTACTGGAAAATCTGAATTTGCAATAACAGCAAACAAGGCTCAAGGTCAGAGAGAGGCGGCAAGAGGATGTGGACAGGGGTGGGATGCAGTGGACGTTGAAAGCGGGAAGGAGGAGATGAGGAGATGGACAGATAGAGGTGACGGAGGAGGAGAATATAGATAGGCAGGAGAAGCTGATGGACAGAGAAAGATGGTAAGAGGCAGTGTCAGGAAGAGGTGGGGAGATAGAGAGGGAAATAGAAGGAAATGGACAGAGAGAGTGGGGGGGGGGGGGGGAATTAGATGGACAGAGCTACTTGCTTGGGGGGGGGGGGGTAGAATGAGATTAGGACGTATATCTTACTCCCACACGTATCAGAAACGTGTGCTTTCTCTTTTCTTTCTTGTCCATTTCATGAGACTGAGCAACAGCAACGCGTGGCCAAGAACCGTAAGTATTTTAACAAAAAGTAGTAGGAATCGCAATAAATTTTTATTTTTAATTGTGGTTACCGGTTTCGGTCTATAAGACCATCCTCAGACCAAACCTTCTCAAGGAAACTGTGACCTTGGTCCGTGGACGGTCTTATACACCAAAACCGATAACCAGAATTTAAAAAATAAAAATTTACTGCAATCTGGGCTGCTTTTTATCAAAATTAAAATTGAAATGCTTGATTTCTGTTACCAACATTGACTTGCTGATTTCTTTGAGTGGTTTTTAGCTCGTAAAATCAAGAAGTAGGACGAACACCATCGCGGGGTTCAGAGGAGAAATCTCGTGGCCTCTCCGTCACAAAGTGTTTAACTTTCTGAAGTTGGGATTTAGTGATCATATACGAAAAGAGTACAAGAAAGGGAAGTGCGTTTCCGTACGATGGGCCCAGAAATTTGTTAGTCCTTCCCCGGATTTTCTAGGCCACCTGTGCACAAACCAATTTAAATCAAATTTCTATCCATTCTAGATAGGGAGCTAGAAACGCTCGGAGTTCCAGTAGTGCATACGACGTGCTGTTATACATTACTAGGTGTGACGAATTGCCTCTTGGCTTCTGCCTCGGGTGTTTCGGTTGACATTTGTGTGATAAATCGTCAAAAAACGTCGGTCGAAGAAACCTAGAAGGAAGTTAACAGGCAATTTGTCAACAAGTGGCCACAAAAGCCTTAACAATTTTATAATACTGGGTGTGCTCAGGTGAATGTTCCGGTGGCAGAATTGTCATTTAGATCATATATGTGAACCGATGTTGTTATTTCCAAGGATTACATACCACATACACGATATGCCAAGAAAAGGATCCGGCATTGATCACTGGATGTCACGAGAGGCTCCGTTTTATAAAAAGTATAAAAGGAGGTGAGCCTTGCTATGCTGTAAGTAGAGAAGCAGCAGAAAGCGTATCGGGTCAGTCAGGAGTAACAAATCCATCGGAGAGATTTCAACTCTTATAAAGCTGCCCAAGTTGATTGTTGGTGAAATGATTGTACAGCTGAAACGCGAAGGAACGACCACAGCTAAACCAAGATCAGGCAGAGCTCACGCACTGACGGAAAGGGACAGTCGGCGACTGCGGAGGGTGGCTGTGAAAATCGCATGAAATCAGCGGAAGGAATCACTCGTGTGCTCCAAAGTGCTGCTAGCAGTCCAGCTAACAATGACTGTGCGTAGGGGGTTCAAAGTAATGCAGTACAGCGGTCGAGCATCTCCTCACAAGCTGGTTAATGTTAAGCGACGCTTCACGTGGTGTAAAGAGCGGCGCACCTGGACTGTGGATTACTGGAAACGAGTGATTTGGAGTCATGAATCACACTGTACACCCTGTGGCGATCCAACGGAAGGGTTTGGGTTTGGCGAATTCCTCGTTAGGGTTTGGTCCCCAAGGATTTGCGCTAAATAGAACGTCTCCCAAAATACCTAAATACTCGTATGTAGATTACTTTTGAATGGAACCTTTGCATGGTCCCATTGTGGTGAGTGTTTGGTTTTCATTTGACTATCTCTTATACACTCTTGCTCATAAATTTAAGGATAATGCTGGTACATGGTGAAACAACGCTCTGGTGGGTGGTTTACGGGTTTCAATCACCTCGGGGTATGACCATGCAGTCCATTTGACCTGCGGTCGTCGCACGGTGGCGCTGGCTGCAGTCCACATATGCAGAGGTGTGTTGGTGCAGGTCAGAGTACGGTGCAGCGAGTAAGTGTGCAGACATTTTCAGACGTGCTAATGGTGACTGTTTGTTGAAAATCGTTCAAAGAACACATATTGATAATTTTATGAGGCGTGGAATACTAGGGCCGCTGGAGGCTGGTCAAACACAGCAGGTCGTAGCACGGGTCCTCTGTGTGCCACAAAGTGTGATCACAAGATTATGGCAACGATTCCAGCAGACAGGAAACGTGTCCAGGCGCTACAGTACGGGACGTCTACAGTGTACAACACCACAAGAAGACCGATATCTCACCATCAGTGCCCACAGACGGCCACGGAGTACTGCAGGTAGCCTTGCTCTGGACCTTACTGCAGCAATTGGAATAGTTGTCTCGAGACACACCGTCTACAGACGACTGAACAGACATGGTTTATTCGCCCGGAGACCTGCAAGGTGCATTCCACTGACCCCTGGTCACAGGAGATCCCGTAAAGCCTGGTGCCAAGAACACAGTACGTGGTTATTGCAACAGTGGTCCCAGGTTATATTCACGAACGTGTCCAGGTATAGTCTGGACAGTGATTCTCGCCGGGTTTTCATCTGACGTGAACCGGGAACCAGATACCAACCCCTTATGTCCTTCAAAGGGACCAGCATGGAGGTCGTGATTTGATGGTGGGGGTCCACATAAAACCCTGCATGACTTTGACAGAGAAACTGTAACAGGTCAGTTGTATCGGGACATCATTTTGCACCAGTATGTCTGCCTTTTCAGGGGTGCAGTAGATCCCACCTTCCTCCTGATGGATGATAACGCACGGCCCCACCGAGCTGCAATCGTCGAGGAGTACCTTGAAACAGAAGATACCAGGCGAATGGAGTGGCCTGTCTGTTCTCCAGACCTAAACCCCGTCGAGCACGTCTGGGATGCTCTCTGTCGGCGTATCGCTGCAGGTCTTCAAACCCCTACGACACTTCAGGAGCTCCGACAGGCACTGGTGCAAGAATGGGGGGCTATACCCCAGCAGCTGCTCGGCCACCTGATCCAGAGTATGCCAACCCATTGTACGGCCTGTGTACGTGTGCATGGTGATCATATCCCATATTGATGTCGGGGTACATGCGCAAGAAACAGTGGCGTTTTGTAGCACATGTGTTTCGGGACGGTTTTCTCAACTTATCACCAATATCGTGGACTTACAGATCTGTGTCGTGTGTGTTCCCTATGTGCCTATGCTATTAGCGCCAGTTTTGTGTAGTGCCACGTTGTGTTGCACCACTTACTGCAATTATCCATAATTTATGAGCATGAATGTATATCAGATTCGTAAAAGAGGAGGAACCAATCTAAGAAACTAGAAGGGTCTCTCTGGTTTGGTGAAATGAAGAATCATTTGCTATGAAACAGCTCGAAATTGCCATCATTTCTCCGTAGTCGCACCCATTCTGCCAAGCTGCAACGTATTGGTCTCTGTTGGTACAGAGCTGCCGGCCGACAGCTCTTGCAGGCAGCGGAGAACGCAGTCCTCATTTGGCCGGCGCCCGGAGGCCGGCTGCTTATCCCGGGGGCGGCGGCGCGCCCACCCGGAACTAACACCGAAACAAAGGACTCTTACAGAATTACTTTTCGCTAGAAAATAGCGCCGGACGCCGTCATCGAGAGCGGGGGCGTGCCGCTCTGAATGGGGGACACTTGAAGAAAAGCCCCCCATTGTGTGGGCGCATAATGAACTGAAGACTACAAATAGCGGGAGGGTGGGCTGCGCTGGTGCCGCCGCGTACACACACACACACACACACACACACACACACACATAGACATACACACACACATACACACACGGGAGGGACGGCAGCACACGAGGAGGGGAGGGCGGGCGTGAGTGTTATAGAGTTGCTTAATAGGATCAGTTGTTGAACTGTTCGATGTGATTCTAGCATTGTTGGGGACAAAATTGAGTAGCATTCAGCTTCATTCATCCTTGGCGGCGGCTTCAATAGGATCGTAAAGAGAGAGGAGGAGCCGCGCCCGGCCCGCCGGTATCGCCGGCAGCGCCCGCCGCCCTCCTCCGCCTCCGCCGCCCCCGCACAATGCCTTTATCTGGCCTTTTTGTTCTCGCGCCTGCGCGCCGCGGCGCGCCGTGGCGTGGCCAGAGATTTACCGTCCCGCCGCGTCCACGCCTCTTCCCCTTCCTTACGCGACAAAACACAGTTGCGCTCGTGTGTGTTTTCAGTTGTTTCTGCGTGCTTCTAGATGCCATGGCGCGTGAAATCGGCAAGTTTCCCGAATACAATCCGGCTACTCCACAGTATACCCCGTCACCTCAGAATTCGTTCACGACTCTCGAGATAAATCGAAATACTGAGCAAGGAAATGCTCCCCAAAATAACAGAACACAAAGGAATACCAAAGCAAGTGATAGTTGTTATCAAGCGTCTACAGCATAACAATGACATTTCAGTTTATCTGAAGGAATCCGTTAAACTTCGGTTGCACGATAAATCAATCAAATCTGAAGGTCATTAATTCAGCTAAATACCTAGGGATTACTTGAGCAACTTAAACTCGAAAGAACACACAGAAAATGTTGTGGCCAAGGCAAACCGAAAACTGCGTTTTATTTGCACAACAGTCAGAAGATGCAACAGATCTGCTAAGAAGACTGCCTGCACTCCTCTTTTGGAGTGCTGCTGCGCGGTATGGGATTCATACCAGACAGGATTAACGGAGTACATCGAGGAAGTTCAAAGAAGAGCAACACATTTTCTATTATCGGGAAATAGTGGAGACTGTGGCACGAACTTGATGCAGAATTTGTGGTGGATAATATTAACACAAAGGCGTTTCTCGTTGCAGCAGGATATTTTCGCGAAATTTCAGTTATCAACTTTCTCCTCCGAATGCGAAAATATTGACACCAACCTACATCGTAATAAAACAAGGGGAATCAGAGCTCTCATGGAAAGTTATACCTGTAGAGTTTGTTATTCCCGTGTGAAACCTGGCAAGGAAGGCAGGATTCGGTAACGATACTGGACGGGGTCTTAGTTCCCTTTTGCAGTTACACACATTTATTTTAACGGCAGTTCCAGACTCAGCAATAAATCAAGATATCACACGTCATTAATGAAGAAATAAGCAACTGTGTAATTAATAGTCCTTTCAGTGCATGTGCATAAAATACAGACACAGCAAGTAATGTTTTAAAAACAAGCCAAGTAACAAGGCAAGTAACCACAATCACGGCTGAAGGCCTTTAACGCCAAGAACGGCAATTATTAAAAATTTAACAAACATACTGTAAAACAGCAATGCAATAGCATAGGTTCATTTAAAAAGACAGATAACTTATCACCAAACGGCTGAGACAAAATTATGATAAACATCGTAGCACAACCATTAAAATCTGCTGTAACGCCAAGAATGGCATTTATAGAAAAAAAATCTGAAAACATACAGTAAAACAGTAAATACAACAGCAATGGTTAATTGAAAAAAGACAAGCAACTGATCGCCAAACAGGTCAAACAGTCATTTAAACCTGCTGTAAAGCCAAGAATGACAATTATATAAAAAAATTTAGAAACATACAATAAAACAGCAAATACAATAATAAAACACAAGGACCTGACAAAGATGGTGCACCTGGAATCGACCTCTGAGTAGGTCCGGCAAAAAACACTTTCGCGAGAGATGAGGTAGGTAGACAAGAGTTGCATTCACTTCACAGTATGGTAACTCAGACTAGTGGCAGTCTAACGAATGACTAATGATAATATTTCTGAGGCTAGCTGACGTCCAATAAACCAAATGCAAAGATGTAAAAATACGCCAGTGCCGAAACTGGTGGTCTGGACTCCACCCGCAGAATACTCCGCTTAGAGCACCCGGAACGAGAAAGGAGCCACTACCACCAGAGTAGAAGAATCGCCAACCAACCTACAATCAAGAAAGCTGTCAAAACTCCACGCCTCACCAGACAGCAGCGGCAAGGCAAGGAAACGTACACTGCCGTTACATACACTAAACCCCAGGGCAGGTAACTGGAGCGTTAGTGGCCACGAGGCAGGAAAAACACCGCTGGTTGAACTCAACAAATAGTAACAAACTCAACACAATAAGTAGTAATTACAAGTCCAGGAAGGCTAATCAGATCCGCCTTCCCCAAGCACTCCACTCGCTGCTCTTCGCCTCGGCAACACTACCAGCAGCAGCACGAACCCAAGTCACTGGAGAATCGCAAGACATCGCAATAGTGGAGGTTCTCTACTTGAATCGAAATGCACTCGAAGCTTGCAGGATCCGGTTTACGACGAGGTCATGCACCACAGTCCTTCGATCCGGCAGTCCATGCACGCCACCAGCGGTTCCACTTTCTCGCACAGCGCGGACCTGGCTCCTCCTGGTCCCCAATCGAACTGCACAGTTACACGACTCGGAAGAAAAACGACGTCGCCCCAAAGAAAGGGCCACAGTTACTACATATCGATAACAGCTGCTGCTGCCACTAGCGGACAGGCAACGCATGCGAAACCAGGTGGCTCCAGTCAACACGAGAAGAAGACAAACAACTGCAACCATGTCTACTAAACGATACGGTCTGGCCTCCAACAGAGGACGGAAGCCTACCAACAGCACCAATGCGAGCCGCTGGACGGCTCAGCATGCGATTTCTAGACTGAAATGATCGGGAATTATTGTGAAAATAGTTAGACGAGTCCTCTGTCAGGCACTTAAGTGTGATTTGTAGAGTATCCATGTAGATGCAGAAGTAGATATTCCCAATTCAAATGTAATAAATTTCCTATAGCAGGAAAAGCTTCTGTCCTCGAATCAACACGGTATTAGAAAATATTGCTGGTGCGGAACTCAGCTCACCTTCTTCTCACGTGATATCCTGCGAACTATAGGTGCAGGGCAACATGAATAGTCCATATTTCGGAATTCCCGGAAAGCATTTGGCACGGTGCCCCACTGCAAACTGTTAACGAAAGTTCCCAAATTTGATTTCCTTAGCAACAGATCCGAGTACGTTGTCCTCGACGGCGAGTATTCATCAGAGACAATGGTATGGTCAGGAAAGTGTGATAGAGCCGCTATAATTTTTCGTGTATGTAAATGATCTGGAGGACAGGGTGGGCAGCAGTTACTGGCTGTTTGTTGATGACACTGTGGCGTACGAGATGGTGGCGCCGTTGAGTTTCTGTAGGAGGATACAAGATAATTATACAACATCTCTGTTTGCTGTGATGAATGGCAACAATGCAGAAAAATGTAAGTTAATGCAGATGAGTAGGGAAAACAATCCCGTAATTTTAGAATACAGTATTAGGAGTATGCTGCTTGCCACAATCACGTCGATTACATATCTAGATGTAACGGTGAAAAGCGGTATAAAACGCGGCAAACATGTGATGATTTCAGTAGGGAAGGCGAATAGTCGACGTAAGTTTGTTGAGAGACTTTTTGGAAACTGTGATTCATCTGCAAAGCAGAGTAGATGTGGAATACTATGAAATCCATTCTTGAATACTGTTCGAGAGTTTGGAATGTGCACTACGTCGGATTCAAGGATGACATTGCGGCAGTTTAGAAGTGGGCTGCTAGATTTGTTACCAGTAGGTTGGAACAACTTGCAAATATTACGCGTTTGCTTAGGAGACTCAAATGGGAATCCGTGGAGGTAAGGTGACGTTCTTTTTGAGGAACACTATTGAGAAAATTTAGAGTCTGGCATTTGAAGCTGACTACAGAACTATTCTACTGCCACCAACATATATTTCGCATAAGGACCACGAGGATAAGTGAAATTATGGATCGTATGGGTATATTTGCTGGTGGGAAAGGAAATGACTAGTGATGGTACAGGGTACACTCCACAACGCAACATACAGTGCCTTGCGGAATATGTATGTAAATGTAGGCACAGATGCCCTGATCGAAGAGCTCGATCAGCCATTATGTTCTTACGTTTTGAACTACGATTTCGCAAAACAAATTGTTGGAAAAGGCACGGCGGTAGTAGACGACTACTAGCAACAAGTGGGAATATGGAAATGTTTGCACACACCACGATCCTCATTGCACCTCACGAAAGTTTCTACCCTCGCTGGTATCATTCTTACATCTGTGAGGCAAATAGTGCAGAGGTACCCTTACCATCCATCACAGGTACACGGGTACGATTTAAATTGGAGAGTTACTTTCTGAGCATGAGCCGTGAATAACTTCACTCTAAACTCCTTCTGCATTATTCTCGATGAGCGCGTGTTCACAAATTACAGTGAAGGGAAAGCCATAATATGCATTAGTGGGTCACAGAAAATCCATGGTGGGTACATCATATACACTGTCAACTGAGGACGGCTAAGTGGTCACAAGTATCCGGACACTTATTAGTAGTCATTAATATGGGATGTATCAAACATTCGCTTGAGCTCTGGTGGGGACACTTCCAATGAGGAATTAGGAAGAATTCGTCCTCAAGAGCCGGAGAAGGTAGTCATGGCGGATGCTGGAATCTGGAGTGAATCTAACTTATCCCAGAGGTGTTCTTTTGAGTGCAGGACGATACTCAGCGCAGGCCAGTCCATTTCAGGAATGATATGGTCCATAAACCACTGCATCACAGACGTTTTTATATGACAGGATGCACTGTTATACTGATACATTCATCATCTCTCAACTGTTACACAATACATAATGCTGTAAAATGTGTTCATATCCTTCCGCATTTAGCATTCTGTTTAGCGCAAATCTTTGGGGACCACATCCAAATGAGGAATTTACCAAACCCATACCCTTCCGTCATTCTGCAACAGGATGGTTCTCTGCTCGTCCAGTTCCTCGACCGTGGGACGACAATCTAGGAACAGCGCTGTGTGGACACTGCAGCAACTACGACGTGCCATAAAATCAAAACTTCAATAATACTCTGGGACGGAATCATCCTGTTGCATAATAAAGCCGCTCCCCTCCCCCCAAACACATGCACACACCACACACAAGATGGCAATCGGACGGAGGCTTCGCTTCAGTGATTAGGTGGGGAAACACAGAAACATTCTCCACACAGCCGGAGACTTTCACCGTGTGCCTTTCACATCTTTCATGACCGGAAGAAAGATATTCACGGACGTCGGTTTCAGTCGTACGTGGAAGTGCAAGAATGGATTCGGCTGTGGATCCTTCAGCGGCTGACCGAGTTCTACGAAACAGGAACTGATCGTGACTTCTCTCAACGGGATAGTTGTCTTAACGCATATGTTGATTACTTTTAAAATGGAACCATTCTGTGGTCCCGTTATGGCGAGTGTTCGGTTTTCGTTTGATTGTCCCTCATATGCATACAGCATGTCGCAGGAGGAATGGTCAGTTTTTAAGGATATAACGGGAACAGCCATTCGAAGCAAAAAGCCCAGTAAACATCGACTTTAAAATGCATACCTTAAGAGCTATGAGCATTTCTTCAACTTCGACACGGTGAAACAAATCTCTTTTACTGCAGGCTCTTTGTTTTCCGTAGTTTGAGAGGTGTTAGTGCAGACCAAAACAGGAAAATAATATTCAGTAAACATGGACTCTCAAGTGCTTATTCTACGAGCTATGAGCAGTTCATCTTCGCTACTGTGAAACACTGAAACACATCTCTTTCACTGAAAAAGTTCTCATAGCTCTTGATGTACACATTTTAGAGCCAATGATTACTAGACAATTTTTTTCTTGTTTTGGGCCGTAATACCTCCTCGCAAAATGTGGAAACCAAAGAGATTGCAGTAGAAGAGATTTGATTGACAATATTGAACATGACGAAGTGCTTATAGCTATTAAGTTTTGCATTTTAGAGCCATGATTACTAGACATTTTTGTTTCAAATGATCGTTCTTGTCGTATCTCCAAATATTGACCATTCTTCCTGGGACGTCCTGTATACGACTATGGCTATACTCTTTCTCCAGAGTGAGTATTTTCCTACCGAACAATGCAGCAGAGAGGGTTAGCACAGTGGACTTGTATTCAGAAGTACACTAGCTCAAACCCCCGTGCAGTCAACCTGATTCAGGACGTCCGTGAGTTCCCTAAACCGCTTAGAGAAATCTCCTAGACTGTGAGAGCACGGTCGCCGGGAACGTCATTTGCGGTGCAAAAACTGCCAAGCAGGCGTCTTGGACCAGGCTGCTTAGTTGTGTACCGCAAGGTGGGCCTTCTCTACGAGAATAAAGTTTTATTTCCCCTTGAACCAACTTACAACCTAGATGCAGGTTGATCTACGAATGTTGCATATGGAGTTACGACATAGGCTAGAATATGACATAGGCTAGAATCTAGCGGATCACAGAGAGCTTAGGAAAACAATTTCACATTCGTGTATCCTCCCAGATTTACGTGAGTCGAAGCAGAGAAATCAACTCTTCATTCTTCAAAAATAAATAGGTCTTATACGCTGCAAAAAGCAACTACTGTATTAAATATTTAAATGTTAGAAGGATGATTTGACCTATCTTTTCCTGTATGTGCCTGTGTGGTTCTTAGAGGTAAAATACTTGCTGTCGAACAACTGTCTCTACCTACAGTGCCCTAAATTAGATCATATGGGAAACATTTGTTGAAATAAAATTTTATCAAAAATACATTGGTGATCAGGTGTACACCTCAAAATGAAACATCGTTTTATGCTGAACGTTAAGTGCGTATTGACGGTGTTACCACCTACGTGCGATTCACGCCGTCGGCTTATTTGACATTGCGATGCAATTTAATACACACCTAAATGAAATAAACAGTTTACTAAAAATGACTTGGTAACCACCCAAATCACATAACGTAGATTTTGTAAAAAAATAAAAAAAATTTTTTTAAGAAATTGGCCTTTATTTAAGCATGTGATCAAACTTTTACCGTGGACTGAAAGGCACATTTGCAATCGCCTTTCGAAAGAATTATGAGCAGATGTAATTACAGTGGATAATACGATGGAGCGTGGAGTAGGGAATCGATGAAACATATCGTCTGGCGTAGTTGGGGCTTCGTCATAGACTGCATCTTTGAGTGCCACCCAAAGAAAGAAATCAAGAAGAGTCAAATCGGTGGACCTCGCAGGCCATTTGACAACAGGACAATCTACAGGAAAGTTCTCATTCAGTATCTGCGTTGCAACACGGGACGAATGATCTGGAAAAGCATTGTGTTGCAGCCACAGACACTGTCGAATATCCAGTGGTACATCTGCTAGAAGAACCGGCAGAAAGTTTGTCAGAAAGAATGCTTACGAATGTCCATTTAGAACGCCTGAGATGAAGTAAGGTTCGACAGAGTAAGTTTCTATGATGTCGCACCATACCTTTGTCCTCCTTGGCCGTTGATGTTGCACCTGACAAAGCCAGTGTGGATATTCGGCTACCCAGTAGTGCATATTGTGCAAGTTTACATTAGCATGGTTAGAGAACGTTGCTTCATCGGTAAAGAGCACACGTTGGAAAAACAATGGGTAGTTTGTCAGTTGCTGAAGGGAAAACCGACAAAATTCTGTACGACGTTCGAAATGACGGTCGTCGAGTGCCTGATGTAGTGACAGATAATAGGAATGGAAATTCTGTCGATGCAGGTTTCGAATGACACTCGTCTGGCTGATTGCACATTCCTTGTCAGCCTGTCTCGTACCACTGTGCGGATTCATTAGCGTAGTAGCCAGAGCAGCTTCTTCGTGTTCTCTGTCAGTTGCGATCTTCTTTCTTGTCCTCTTTTTGACGTTCAAGCAACCTGTCTTCCACACTAGCGTCTTAATAATTCGTGCAATTGCCTGGCGCATCGGACACTGTGGATCCAGACAGATAGCCTTGTAACTCAGTACAGTTTTTACGGCATTTCTTTCACGTTCACCATATAAAAGTAGTATATCCAACTTCTCTTTACTGGTGCACATGTCTGCACGCAACGAATGTCGAAGCATAAGTAACGGTTACACTTATCGAAACTAGGTTTCCAGCAGATGCTAGTGCGTCGAGGGGCACGTAGTTTTTTGTTTGGTTAATGTTAAAAAGCACTGGTATCAACGGAGATATGGAAGCAAATACGTTTTCTTAAAATGTAATCGTACATGTTTTAAAACTGCATTCTTCTTTCTTGTTCTCTTTTTGACGTTCAAGCAACCTGTCTTCCGCACTAGCGTCTTAATAATTCGTGTAAATGCCTGGCGCATCGGACACTGAGGATCGAGACAGATAGCCTTATAACGCTGTATAGTTTTAACGGAATTTCTATCACGTTCACCATATAAAAGTAGTATATCCAACTTCTCTTCATTGGTGCACACGTCTGCACGCAACGAATGTCGAAGCATAAGTAAACAGTGCAGACAAGTAAACAGGGAAATGTGTTGACATTCTGATACACCGTAGCACGAGAGCTCTGCTTGGAGGTGTTCCCACTGCTAATGCCGATTCCGGCCACCGTTCTCTCCAATTCTAGGACATTTCTCGATTTTTTTGCGACCGGTTTTATCGTCAACAATAACAAACTTTATATCACCATAAATGTCCTCTCATGACCTGTAGAACGCACTTGTAAAATGTGCATGGTTACATTTTAAAAAAAATACTTGCTTCCATATCTCCGTTGATATTAGTGCTTTTTAGCATTAACCCGACAAAAAAAATGAGTGCCCGTCGGCGCTCTAGCATTTGCCGGAAACCACGTTCCGATATGTGACACCGTTCACGAAATAAAGGGGATTTTACGTCTTGTGTGACTCACCCTGTATATAAAGGTCGAAATAGGGAAAAGATCATATCGCAGCTAAGGTTGTTGTAGTCTATCTGCAGCAGACATTCACAATTTTATTCTTCATAGATTTTTAGAATTATTGTTATGGTTTTTGCACACGTTGCCTCTCACGTCCCATAACTCTCATCGTTGATATAACGCATTTATGAAATTCATAGTTCCATCACTGTACTGGTGAACCAGGATAAAATATTAACATAAACATTTCATCGTTATTTAAAAAAACTTAAATGACTTCCAGGTTTCCACCAAAGCGTCTCAAACGCCTGGTACCAATAGCCATAGCGATGAGATGCAAGTGTACACATAAAAGAGGCATTTCAGCTTTCTGTATGAATCTCCAGTAACCAAAACGGAAGGGTGATCGCCGATTTTGTTGTAACTGATATACGTTCTTTCGTATTCGTATTAGTCTTAAACCAATTCTCTGACTAATTGCTTTACAACAATATACTGGGTGGTTATAATGATACTTTCGCTGCATGAGAGGGCTGCCATAAAATACGGGTAATCGTAGCACAATGAAACTTCGTGGAAGTATTTGTAAACACATTCGGAAGAGAAATAACGAATAAATCATTGAAAGAAACACGTTTTAATATACACACGAGACAGTAACATTTGTTAACTGCGTACCATGTTGACGTTCTAAGTTACAAACGTTGTTCACTGTGACGCTTTTCTGCACGCATTAGAGATTGCTCTACTTGCTGCCCGAAACCTTTGAGGTGGGATGTGGTCTATGAAAAGTCCAGTTGCCTTGACACAGCTCGTGCACTGGCTGAAGATCGCACATTGCATCTAGCATTCTCAGTCGTGGCAACAGTAACTTTAACAATCTGTAGCGCAATAGGCTGTCGGGCTTTCCCAGGAGCAGTTCCTGTTGTGGTTGGCAGCAGAGCCAACACCGGGTTACTAGAGGAGGCCGAAAGGCACGCGTTTTAGCTCACGCAGGCTGGCGTGAGGTCTGGAACAGGACAAGGAAATTAGAATTTAGAAAAAACGGACGTAGCTGGTGGAATACTTAACTTTAATCCATAAATGGTGAACGTCGCTCTTGACGGTACATTATTCTCAGTATCAATAGTAACTGGTAATGGCGCCTTGCTAGGTCGTAGCAAATGACGTAGCTGAAGGCTATGTTAAACTATCGTCTCGGCAAATGAGAGCGTAATTTGTCAGTGAACCATCGCAAGCAAAGTCGGTTGTACAACTGGGGCGAGTGCTAGGAAGTCTCTCTAGACCTGCCGTGTGGCGGCGCTCGGTCTGCAATCACTGATAGTGGCGACACGCGGGTCCGACGTATACTAACGGACCGCGGCCGATTTAAAGGCTACCACCTAGCAAGTGTGGTGTCTGGCGGTGACACCACACTCCTCCCCCGCAAATCGGCGTACGGTTGTGGCATAAGGCTTCCGCCCGCCGTGGGGAGGACCCCATGTTACGTATGCGAGAGGTGGGGAGCCTAACAAGAGGCGTGGGTGTGCCACCCGCACCCTGCCATTCGGACCGCGGGGAGCTAGGAAACGCCTGAAAACCTGCTGCAGGGTGCACGCCAACATGCGGTATATGCGCCCGCAGAGAGACAGGAGGGGCCGAAGGGTCGACCTCCATCGGGCCGGGGCACCCGACGGGCGAAGACGACATATGGTCCGGAGCGGGCAAGAGTTCCATGTCGGAGGACAACTGGTCACGGGAAGCGATTGGCAGCGCGTGACCCAGGGAGGCGCCCGGCGGTTGCAGCGACGGGTCCACTGCGGGCGTCGCCGGCGGGAGAACAGGCGGCGGCGGCGGTGGCGCTGGCGGCGGCGCGTCGCCATGGGGCAAAATGGAAGGCAGCGTCGGTAACACCTGGGGCTGAGGCGAGCCAGTAGATGGGTCCCCAGATGCCGGCGCACCTCACCAGAGGCCCCCAAAACCAGATACATAGCGCGGCCGAGGCAGCGAAGAATGCGCCCTTCGAGCCAACGCCGTGAACCTCGGTAGCGACGATAGTAGACAACGTCGCCTGGAGCAAAAGCAGGTGTCTGCCGCTGCACAGGAACCTGATGCGGCGGATCTAGCAAAGACATCAAGGTTCGATGATGACGACCGTGGAGCAACTCAGCCGGTGAGCGACCATCTCGGGGCTGAGAGCGATACGAGGACAAAAAGAGCAATAACGCGTCCTCCCGAGAATGCGACTCTTTTAACTTCAACATCTGTGACTTGAAGGTCCTGACCAATCGTTCAGCAGCACCGTTAGACTGTGGCGAAAACGGCGTGGACGTCAGATGTTTAATATCATTGGCCTTGCAGAATGACTGAAATTCTGCGGACATGAATTGTGGGCCATTGTCGGAAACAATAGTCTGTGGAAGACCTTCAATGCAAAAGATAGCAGATAACGCTTGGTGGCAGATGACGTCGTGGAAGACATCCGAACAACAAAAGGAAAATTACTAAATGAATCTACCACAACCAACCATCGAGCATTCCAGAATGGACCAGCAAAATCGATGTGTAAGCGTTGCCAAGGGGAAGTGGCTTTTGGCCATGCAAAGAATTTCCGCGGTGGGGCTGATTGGTGTTCGGCACGCACCATGCAAGAAGAGCACATATTCGTAATCGCGGCATCGATTCCGAACCAAGTACAGTGCTGACGAGCAAGTTGTTTCGTTCTCACTATACCCCAATGTCCTTGGTGGAGAAGCTGTAAGACAGAGGACTGTAACGAACGTGAGACCACGACCCTGGACTGATCATTATCAGAACGCAACAGCAAAACACCACGTCGAACAAAAAGTCTCTCCTTGTGAGCAAAAAATCGGCGAACCAACGGGTCCCGATCCATGACTTTGACAAGGGCCATTGCGTAGCAACAAAACGCAGAACGGTAGCAAGGACAGGGTCAGCAGCTGTGGCTGTAGCTACACGACGAAAATCAATCGGAAACGTTTCGACCACGTCATCGGTTTCCGCATCAATGAACATGCAAGCAAGTTCGGAGGAATCGAATGCCCTATCCCCAGCAACAGGCAAACGGGACAACGCATCGGCGTTTCCTTGCTTAGCAGTGGACCGATACAAGATATCGTAGCGGTACTGCGAGAGGAAAATAGACCAGCGAATGAATTTCTGCGCTGTACGTGGAGGTACAGGCTTGTTCGAATGAAAAAGCGATGTCAACGGTTTGGGGTCTGTGATGATGGTAAAGTGACGACCATACAAGAAATCACGAAACTTGGTAACACCAAATACGAGAGCCAATGCTTCTTTCTTCATCTGTGAATAATTTCTTTGCGCAGACGAGAGTAATTTGGACGCAAAGGCAATAGGGCGATCGTGCCATCCATCTTTGTGCGCAAGCACAGCACCGATCCCGAATTCCGATGCATCTATCATCAACAAAAGGGGCTTCTGGGGATCGAATGGCGTAAGGCAAGTATTGGAAGGCAACGCCGATTTCAACTGGCGAAAGACGCGTTCGTATTCCGTCATCCAGACGAACGGAACACCTTTACGGCGTAAGCGATGAAGCGGAGCTGAGATGGAAGAGGCGTGTGGGATATATTTATGATAATAGTTGATTTTTGCCAGCACACTCTGTAGCTGCTTCAATTTCTGCGGCGAAGGCAAGTCTTGTATGACACGGAGGTGCTCGGGACTGGGATGTATGCCTTGGGCATTGAGTACATGTCCCAGGTAGGGCAAGTCCCGAGCAAAAAACACACATTTGTCCTTCCGCAAGCGAAGACCATTATGTTGCAAGACCTGAAATAATGTTCTGAGATTGGCTAAATGTTCTTCTTCCGTCTTTCCGGAGATCACAATATCGTCCAGATAGTTTGCTGCAGTAGGGACCGACGCACAAACAGTTTGTAGATATTGCTGAAACAATGCAGGGGCGGATGCACACCCGAATGGCAGTCGTTTGAATCGATACAAACCAAGATGCGTGTTAACCACCAAAACGCGCTGGGATCCTTCGTCCAACGGTATTTGCAAGTACGCATCTGCTAGGTCCACCTTCGAAAAATATTTACCCGGGCACAGTTTGTCAAAAAGATCTTCCGGGTGGGGAAAGGAAAAGTTGCAATCACTAGTTGTGGATTCACTGTTGCCTTGAAGTCCACACAAAGTCTCAATTTTCCTGAAGGTTTTGGCAAAATTACTAAGTGTGATGCCCAGAGAGAAGCCTGCACACGTTCAATTACACCTTGTGATTCCAAATCGTGTAATGTTTTTGCGACCTCATCACACAATGCGTGGGGAACATTGCGTGTTCTGAAAAATTTCGGTTGCGTGTGTACTTTCAGTTCCAAATGTGCTTTATAGCTCTTAGTGCAACCAAGGCCCAGTGCAAAAATGTCTGGAAATTCTTCACATAGACGAGAAACACTGTCTGAAGGCACAGTCTGGTTCACTGATAGGACCTGATTGACTACAGACAAGTTAAACAACTGAAATAAATCAAAACCAAACAAGTTCACTGCAGAAGAAGAACGAAGGACGTAAAACGACACAAGTTTTGTTTGTCCTTTGTATGTTGCAAGAAGGCTTCACTGTCCTAATACAGGGATATCTTGCCCTGAATAACTAGTTAACTTAACATTTGCGGCACGCAATGGAGGTGTGCCCAGCAGTTTGTAAGTGGCTTGATTGATTAGTGAAACTGCAGCCCCGGTATCGAGCTGGAATGGTATCACTTCGCCGTTAATGTCCAAGTCCACAAAAAGTTTATTGTCCTGCTGACGACAAGAGCGACTGTCTCGTGCAATGTGAACTGACACTGGTACAAAATCATGTGCGACTTGGTGGGATCTCCGGTGATGTCGACGCACACTATTTGTGGGACGAACACAGTCACTGTTAGAGAGAGTGGCACTGGGCGGAGTGGATAGAACTACATGAATTTCCATGGGCGAAGTTTCACGAGCCTGAGTATCCTTGGTTCGAATTCAGCGCAAAGCAAAGGGCCTGGAATGGTTGTGAGTTTCCGATCTGAGCTTTTTCTGGCAAACTCTCTGAACATGTCCTTTTTTATTACAGAAAAAGCAAATAGCCTGGCGTGACGGGCAATTCTCACGCACACCGTGGGCATGATTTTAGCACTGTATTTGCTTGCCGGCCCGGTACACGTGGCTGAGAGCCTGGCGGCAGTGGCGCGGCCAGGTGCGAGGGCTGTTTACTGCTCCGTGCAGCTCGCCCGGCGGGCCGGTCAACCTGACACACGGCTGGTGAAGTTTCAAATGATTCCTGAGCAAAGTCAAGTGTGTCCTGCTGACCCAATATGTCCATCACTTGTTGAAGGGAGGGATTGACTAGTTTCAAAATCTGTTCCCTTATACGAACATCAGAAACATTCTGTGCAATTGCATCACGTACCATAGTATCTGAATAAGGGAGTCCACATTGACACTCAAAAGCACAATCCCTAGTAAGGCCTTGCAAGGTTGCAACCCACTCCCGATTAGCCTGACCTGCCGTACGTTTTGTATGATAGAAGGTATACCTTTTCGCAACTACATTGACCGATTCTTTGAAATATGCATCCAATGTAGACAAAATTTCGTCGTAGGATAGAGTTGCTACGTCGCGTTGGGGAAATAATTTGACTATCACATGGTACGTTTGGACGCTGACCGAAGACAACAAAAATGGCTGCCACTCGTTACCTTGAATTCTGTAGGTGGCGAGATGGAATCAAAATTGGTGTGACCACTCCGTCCAGCTTTCCAGTGGAGCATCAAAAGAACGAAAAGTTGGTGCAACTGCGTGCTGTGGCTGCGTTAGCAGTGAAGCGGCGGCTGCCGCATCGTTTTGCATAGCACGTTGACCCTGGACGAGCTGTCCAAGGGCATCCAGTAATGCCTGCGTCTGCTGATTCTGTAAGCGATAAAATTCGGACAGTGCATCTGGAGATGGTGGCGAAGCCATTACACAAGTAAATCAGGGCAGTATAGTAAAGAACGCGGTACTGCCACATCGCCAATGTTGTGGTTGGCAGGAGAGCCAACATCGGGTTACTAGAGGAGGCCGAAAAGCACGCGTTTTAGCTCACGCAGGCTGGCGTGAGGTCTGGAACAAAACATGGAAATTAGAATTTAGAAAAAACGGACGTAGCTGGTGGAATACTTAACTTTAATCCATAAATGGTGAACGTCGCTCTTGACGGTACATTATTCTCAGTATCAATAGTAACTGGTAATGGCGCCTTGCTAGGTCGTAGCAAATGACGTAGCTGAAGGCTATGTTAAACTATCGTCTCGGCAAATGAGAGCGTAATTTGTCAGTGAATCATCGCAAGCAAAGTCGGTTGTACAACTGGGGCGAGTGCTAGGAAGTCTCTCTAGACCTGCCGTGTGGCGGCGCTCGGTCTGCAATCACTGATAGTGGCGACACGAGGGTCCGACGTATACTAACGGACCGCGGCCGATTTAAAGGCTACCACCTAGCAAGTGTGGTGTCTGGCGGTGACACCACAGTTCCCATATCGCCAGTTAATTCGAACTTCGAATCACGTTCTTCAATCCCGGTGCGGCAAGAGGACCTCTCCGTATTACTTTAACGTATCGATACTCAGGAAGAGGAGCAGCAATGTTGTTGCTGTTTTGATAGAACAGCTCTGCCCACCTTGTCCATACCCGTGATGACTGTCTGCAACTGCAGTGCACACTGTGTTTCAACCTCACTTCGCCACGCCAACGCCGGCGCCCAACGGTAAATAATTGCACTAACACTACTACAACGGAAATCCTGCAGCGCACAGTCTGAACATAACTCCTACAAATGTACACTAATGGCAATTAAACTTGCAACACGAAGAAGAATTGCAGATTATAAACGGGTATTCATTGGACAAATATACTAGACCTGACATGTGATTACATTTTCACGCAATTTGGGTGCATAGAGACTGAGAAATCAGTACCCAGAACAACCACCTCTGGCCGTAATAACGGCTTTGATACGCCTGGGCATTGAGTCAGAGCTTGGATGGCGTGTACAGCTTTAACACGATACCACAGTTCTTCAAGAGTAGTGACTGGCGTATTGTGACGAGCCAGTTGCTCGGCAACCATTGACCAGACGTTTTCAATTGGTCAGAGATCTGGAGAATGTGCTGGCCAGGGCAGCAGTCGAACAGGACCTGCAACATGGGGTCGTGCATTATTCTTCTGAAATGTATGGTTTCGCAGGGATCGAATGAAGGGTAGAGCCACGGGTCGTAACACATCTGAAATGTAACGTCCACTGTTCAAAGTGCCGTCAATGCGAACAAGAGGTGACCGAGACGTGTAACCAATGGCACCCCATACCATCACGCCTGGTGATACGTCAGTATGACGATGACGAATACACACCTCCAATGTGCGTTCACCGCGATGTCGCCAAACACGGATGCGACCATCATGATGCTGTAAACAGAACCTGGATTCATCCGAAAAAATGACGTTTTGCCATTCGTGCACCCATGTTCGTCGTTGAGTACACCATCGCAGGCGCTCCTGTCTGTGATGCAGCGTCAAGGGTAAACGCAGCCATTGTCTCCGAGCTGATAGTCCATGCTGCTGCAAGCGTCGTCGAACTGTTCGTGCAGATGGTTGTTGTCTTGAAAAGTCAGGGATCGGGACATGGCTGCACGATCCGTTACAGCCATACGGATGAGATGTCTGTCATCTCGACTGCTAGTGATACGAGGCCGTTGGGATCCATCACGGCGTTCCGTATTACCCTCCTGAACCCACCGATTCCATATTCTGCTAACAGTCATTGGATCTCGATCAACGCGAGCAGCGATGTGGCGATACGATGTACGGCAATCGCGATAGGCTACAATTCGACCTTTATCAAAGTCGGAAACGTGATGGTACGCATTTCTCCTCCTTACAAGAGGCATCACAATAACGTTTCACCAGGGAACGCCGGTCAACTGCTGTTTGTGTATGAGAAATCGGTTGGAAACTTTCCTCATGTCAGCACGTTTTCGGTGTCGCCAACGGCGCCAACCTTGTGTGAATGCTCTGTAAAGTGAATCATTTGCATATCACAGCATCTTCTTCCTTTCGGTTAAATTTCGCGTCTGTAGCTCGTCATCTTAGTGGTGTCGCAATTTTAATGGCCAGTAGTGTAGGAAAATACTTTTCCGTCTACACTGGCTCAATCAGCGGGAATTTAATGACAGCCAACACTTATTCCAGACTGTATTCCAGCATTAGGGGATTGGTACGTATACGGCGCAAGTGCACGGGTTGTAGTTTTGGAAGCAGTTCGGTAAGTTAAACAACAACAACCGCTACAAATCCCTAGCTCTCTTTCTCACTCCAACTTCTTTCCTTGTGTGACGTAAATGCAGGAGAGCCGCACTCACTAGCAGTACCTCGTTTTCGTCCATTCCGCGGCCATAGTGTGACCTGTGTAAACACTTTTTGCCCGTAAGTCTATTCGCCGCGAATATTGTTGTGGTTAGCAATGTCGCCGAACTTGTGACTACGTGTGTACGGTACTGTCGCCGGACAACACTGTCGGGCCATACTGTCGTCGATACGCAATTTTTGCGGCCTCTGTAACCGCAGCTTTAAGTGTGAACGAAGAGCTGGTTGCTTTAGGCGTGTTGTTCCCGCTGCAGCACGCCGGCGATCGGGCCGCCCTGGCCGACGCGACCCACATTGGCAGGGGCGGAGCCGGCAGAGGCGCATGTCAAAAGCCACGGGCAGAGCGCGGCCGCCGGCAATTGTTTGCGCTGATAATCGGCACGCATTCAGCACCTGCCACAATGCCGGCCTATTGAGGGCCAGTTATGGCGCGCTCAATGCCCGCCGGATTGGCTCTTTTCACGGCGGCCACCGCGCGGTCGCCACGGGCGGGCGCCTCCTTGCTGCCGGCCCGGTTTTTCCGCTGCTAGGGAATGCCGTCTCTTCATCTGCGCGACAGACGACTGCCGTTGCTCAACTGCATGCCTCCTCCAACTCTCACACAGTCGTAATAGCGACGTTGACAGAACACGAAATGTATTGTCACAGCAGCGAAACCACAAACTATGCTACAACATAATAGAGCATACGATCTACCGCTTGTATGTGGCTATTTATAGCGGTTCTCCATCTCTAGCCCCTTCTATTGAAGAAGATAGCCGTACGGAATCTTCTCGCTGCTGCACCTTACTTCATCTAGCCGTAGGTTGTCCCTTACGCGAAGCTGTATTTGCAGGGCTACACTGTGTAAGCTGTAAGATTAAATCCTGAAACCCTGCAATCGGTGTTTCGTTGATTATTCGAGAAGGTGCTTTCTTACCTCTTATCTCCTAAAGCTGCCTCGTTCTGCCCGCTTCTCGGAAGGTCGCGGCTTCAAACACTACTTGTAGATAGTTACCAGTAAATTATTTTATATTTTTAACCTGACGTAACACTTGCTATATTGCTCACATGTTTATTCATTTGTGCCTTGATGTAAATCAATAACGGATGGGGTTGTGTCCAGTGACAACTGTGTAACGATGGGTTTTTTTCATTTACGGTTATGAAGAAACTGTTTTTGTAAAGAAGTTATCCAAATTATCCTGTCTCGACACTAGTTTGGAGGGGCAGGAGGGGGGGAGGGGGGGGGGGAAATCGAGGGAGGCGGGCTAACGCGAGTTTCTTGTCCTATACTGCGGTGGCGTGACATGCGCCTCGCTATGGTACATTGCCCCCTGTTCCTGCAGCCTGAGTACCAACATGTTGCCGGAGCTCACAGGGTGCGGTGGGAGCTTGTTCCTGAATTTTTGTGTTTCGTCAACATAGAGGATTCAGTTTTTGAGGGTACGTTCTGTGGTGTTTACATTCGGTCTGGTTATGTTGTAGGTTTTAAGTCGATGCTGTTTACAATTTGGCAATATGCTCGTTTGATGGATTACTAGCATTTCGCCAGTGAATGGTGGGTCTTCTATCCACCCCACGTTTGGGTCTCATGTAATGTAATTTATGTTGCTATTTATTTCTTTTTGTCAGTATTTCCCCTGTTGTATTCAGATGCCAACCTGAAAGATGTGGTTTTAAGCTACGAAATCGATTGTGGTTCCAAACTAAGCATCTTGCATACAGATGTTTGCGGTTTTCATTCCACAATATGTACTATCGCAGTTGCGGTTGCCCTGAATATAACGTCGTTTGCAATTACTATTTTTAACGGTGAAATTCAGTGTGGCGGTTGGGCTTACTACTACTGTCACTACAATAATGTCTAAAGTATCTGCTTCAAGAAAAGGATGCCACCTTATTATTATTATTCACGTATGGGCCCAATAGGACCACGCGTGGTATAATCCATCGTCACTTTTGATGGCTGGCCTTCCTTTGTGTCCAAATTTGTTTCATCCTTTCAGAATGAAATCTCTTTCTTTCATCAGATCACGGTGTTCCAGTCCGTTTTCTAATTTCCCCTCTGACCAACTTTCCAAACAAATATCTTTTGCCTGAATGTTTTTCTATCTATAACATATGCCTGAGTTACACCGGTTACTTTAAGATACTTCTTAGTCACAGTGATCCATTTAATTGGCTAAGTTTTGGCCTTATTTCTTTTTTCGTAGAATTCTACTATTTGTTTTGTAAACCTAGTGGGAGCCATTCTTTTAATATGCCCATAAAATTTAAGTCTTCGTTTTCTATTGTCACTTCGTATGTCTGTGTGTTCGTCTGTTTCCTTGTTACTCCTCAGCCTATAAATTTCTTGATCAGTAATTTTGGGACCTAATATTTTCCTAATTATTTTTATTTCTTTCTTTTTAATTTCTTCAATATACCTGTTTCTATTTAAAATCGAGGTTCCTGGTCCATAAAGACATTCAGGTTTGATCACAGTGCTATAATGCCTAAGTTTACTGAATTTAGAAAATATTTTGTTACATTAAGGATGCCACCTTATGTGTGTACATATGCCCATGTGTCTATATATATATATATATATATATATATATATGTGTGTGTGTGTGTGTGTGTGTGTGAGAGTGTGTGTGTGTGTGTGTCGTTCTCTGCCTTGCGCCGTCATGCCGTCATGCATGTGATCAGTGCGCCGCTTTCCCGGCCTTTTTGCCGACTTTCCGGACAGTGGGGCCACTACTTCTCATTCAAGTAACGCCTCCGCTGGCATCACCACGCTGAATGCACCACGTACCAGACCTCCCACCAAGGAAAAATCTTTACTAACACCGGGAATCGAACCCTAGTACTTCGCATGGCAGCCAGCTGCGCTATCACGAAGCAAATGACCGCGAGGTCGCCCCAAGCTAACTCGGGCACCTCAAAATACAGGGTGATTCAAAAAGAATACCACAATTTTAAAAATGTGTATTTAATGAAAGAAACATAATATAACCTTCTGTTATACACCATTACAAAGAGTATTTAAAAAGGTTTTTTTTTCACTCAAAAACAAGTTCAGAGATGTTCAATATGGCCCCCTCCAGACACTCGAGCAATATCAACCCGATACTCCAACTCGTTCCACACTCTCTGTAGCATATCAGGCGTAACAGTTTGGATAGCTGCTGTTATTTCTCGTTTCAAATCATCAATGGTGGCTGAGACAGGTGGCCGAAACACCATATCCTTAACATACCCCCATAAGAAAAAATCTCAGGGGGTAAGATCAGGGCTTCTTGGAGGCCAGAGATGAAGTGCTCTGTCACGGGCTGCCTGGCGGCCGATCCATCGCCTCGTGTAGTTGACGTTCAGGTAGTTACGGACAGACAAGTGCCAATGTGGTGGCGCTCCATCCTGCTGTAATATGAATTGTTGTGCTTCTTGTTCGAGCTGAGGGAACAGCCAACTCTCTAACATCTCCAGATACTGTAGTCCAGTTACAGTAGCACCTTCGGAGAAAAAGGGACCAAAAACTTTATTGGCTGAAATGGCACAGAAAACGAAAACATTCACCTTAGGCGAGTCACGTTCATACTGAGTTGTTTCCCGCGGATTCTCAGTGCCCCATGTACAGACATTGTGACGGTTGACTTTCCCGTTAGTGTGGAAAGTTGCTTCATCACTAAACACAATCTTTGAAACGAAAGATTCATCTGTTTCCATTTGAGCAAGGATAAAATCACAGAAATCGATTCTTTTAATCTTATCAGCTGCAAACAGTGCTTGAACCAATTTCAGACGATAAGGTTTGATAACTAACCTTTTTCGTAGGACTCTCCATACAGTTGATTGTGGAATTTGCAGCTCTCTGCTAGCTCTGCGAGTCGATTTTCCTGGGCTGCGAACAAATGCTTGCTGGATGCGTGCTACATTTTCATCACTCGTTCTCGGCCGTCCAGAACTTTTCCCTTTGCACAAACACCCATTCTCTGTAAACTGTTTATACCAACGTTTAATACACCACCTATCAGGAGGTTTAACACCATACTTCGTTCGAAATGCACGCTGAACAACTGTCGTCGATTCACTTCTGCCGTACTCAATAACACAAAAAGCTTTCTGTTGAGCGGTCGCCATCTTAGCATCAACTGACGCTGACGCCTAGTCAACAGCGCCTCAAGCGAACAAATGTACAACTAAATGAAACTTTATAGCTCCCTTAATTCGCCGACAGATAGTGCTTAGCTCTGCCTTTTGTCGTTTGCAGAGTTTTAAATTCCTAAAGTTGTGGTATTCTTTTTGAATCATCCTGTATTAAGCAGAGCTTCACTGTCTTTACGCCCGGCTCTTTTAAGGTCAAACTGACGTGTCCCGAGACAAGATTGCCATTTATCTAACTTTCACTCACAGGACAATAACTAATCCATTATTTCATGACTGAGACATGTTCATATCACGGAGGGTACCTGATAACATCACATTGGCTGATTGACGTCTGATACAAGAAGAGTCCTGTTTCCTGCCTTTCCGTGCAGAGGGCACTTCCGTAATAGCTAGAAACAATTTAACGTAGAGATCGAAACTGAAAGCTGGTGGTTTGTGTGACTGGCCGTAGGGGTTTCCCTCCTGCAGCTAGCGCTTTCGCTCACTAGCTTGTCCATTACCCAGTGCTCGTCTACTCGAGACGGCGATAAGACAGCAACAAAACGCGTTCCAACAAGCCACACAGTTGTAACTGGATCGTGTTGCAACTCCGCAACGTGATTTTCGTCGAGAGTACGGTACTGTATGTGCTACCAGTTGAGATCATTTGACAACGGTACCAGCAGTAACAAAACACCGTTGTTTATGTAAGGGAAAGACGAAGAACGCATCAGACGGGATTTTGCACGAAGTCCGCGAAAGTCTAGTCGTAGTGCCAGCAAGGGAATCTGCCATTTCCGATTTGGGTCTTTCCGATGTGTTTTGCAGTGACCGTTTGTGTTCTAAACCATAGAGGATTCCAGCCCATCGTCTACTCGTAGTGCCTGCAAGGAAGTTAGCAATTCCTGATGTGCCGTTCGTACTAAAATACGACATCGCAACCTGCAGGCTTGGCTAGCATCTGTATTTGTGCATTAGCGTTCAAGCAAGCATTTCCCACATTGTACTCATTTATGTCCAACTCCAGCAAAAAAAAAAAAAAAAAAAAAAGAAAGAAAAAAATGAATCGTAGATCTTTTGTGAAGAAATGGCGCAAAACACATTAAGACTTAGATACCCTCTCTCGAACTCGGCAGTGGTACGTGAGTCTTGTGTTCCACACATTCTTATTTTGTGGCGGTTCGCGTTTCTTTTTACATAGAACGATGACTAATCACTGAACACAGTAGGTGAAAGAAATTCTCTGTAAGTCCTCCTTTATACAGGATGGTTCTGGGACTTCGGCTGTTCAATAACAAACGCCAAAAGAAAAGCACCTTCAGCTGTTTATAATTCCAATTTCATTTTATTTTTGCGACCGGTTTCGGCGTTTCAGAAAGCCTGACGCTGGTGTAGTGAAACCGTGTCCTCAACCGTTGGAAGTGTCGGACGTGGTCAATGTTCTGCGTAGTTCTGATAGCATTACATCGGAGCTGAGTGTAACGGTAAGTGGGCATATTGTTGGTGCTCGTTTGGTGGATGCTTCCGTAATGCAGGTAGCCGAAGTATTTGTCGTTTCAAGAGGCAACAATCTAATATTAATACCACATACAGGGAAAGCGCAAAAACATCATCCATTAACTCACAACGCACCCAGAAATGTGTGCTGAGCCGTTGTTCCGGATGGTCATTGTCTAAGTAGGCTGTCTATGTGTTTGTCCGTCGTGGAAATGTAATTTGTCGATGATTATATAATTTTTGGAACTGGATGTCATGCACGATTATATAATTTTTGAACTGGTTGTCATATTATTAAGGTAAATACATTGTTTGCTCTGCGACAAAGTCTTTCCTTTGCTAACCACATGCCTATTAGTAGTTAGAGGCTTTAGTACTCAGAATCTTTTATTCAGCTGGCAGTATTGATGCTTGCGGCATTTCAGTAGTTTGTGTAATGAAGATTTTTGTGAGGTAAGTGACGTATGAAATGTATAGGTTATTGTCAGGATTTCTTCTAATTCAGGTCCGTACTTTTGTATTAATTATTTGAACTCAGTTTATCAATTTGAAGGCAGTCAGATCACGTTATCCTTGAATATTGTGAGTAATTAATGAATAGAAAAAGTTTCCGTTCAGGGCAAATTCTGTAGATGAGTGTTGAAACGATAAAGACAAGCTAAGTGACAATACGTTCAATTTCAAACTGAACCTAACTGAGTCTACTTTCTCTTTTCTTATTCTTATCATTTCAAAACTGACCCATTAGTTACTCACAATATTAAAGGATAAAGCAATGTGACTGCTTTCAAATTAACTGAAAAGAATGACCTTGAATAAGAAGAAATCCTGACAATAACCTATACATTTCATACGTTACTTACCTCACAAAAATCTTCAGTACACTAACTACAGCAATGCCGCAAACACCAATACTGCCGGCTAAATGAAAGCTTCTAACTACTGAAGGCTCTAAGTACCAACAGGCATGTTGTTAGCAAAGGAAAGACTTTGTCACAGAGCAAACAATGTATTTACCCTAATAATGTGACAACCAGTTCAAAAATTATATAAACGTGCATGACATCCAGTTCCAAAAATTATATAATCATCGACAAATTACATTTCCACGACGGACACACGTCCAGATCGTCCGCTCGCGCCAACACTTCAAATCTCTAACCTCCATCAATGCTAGCAACTCACATCTAACTTCCTTCACTGCTTGCTGTTCACCTCCAAGTTCCATCACTGCTGGCTGTTAACTTCCAACTTCCATCACTGCTGGCGATTCACTTCCAACTGCTAGTCCGACCAGCCACAGAGTCTCCTACAGAGTGTACACAGCGCTGTCAGAGTTATTAATGCAGAGCGCTACATAGTGCTGCCAACATGCAAACACATAAACAGCCTGCTTACAACTGAAGAGGATTGGGCCGAAAAGTAATTAGACGGCAGCTGCGGAAGCCGCTCCAGGACCGAATGTCGCCCTCACGAAACCTGTCGGCAACAAAACAACTCGAAGGGATTTGCTGGGTGAACTGGATTGAAACACGACGGAAATTCGGTGATGGTTTGGGCAGCCATATCGTGGTATTCCATGGACACCACGGTTATTTTGCAAGTTAGCGTAACTGCCAAGAATTATGTGACCCGTTTGGCCCATCACGTCCGACCCATGGAAAAACGTTTGTTCCCCAGTGCTGATGCTGTGTGCAAGACGACAGAGCCCCTGTTCACACAGCTCGTAACATCCACGACTGGTTTCACTGGCACGACTATGAAGTGTCGCATGTGTCCTGGTCACCACAGTCGGCAGGTGTCAGTGTTACTGAGCCTTTGTGGTACACTTTGGAGAAACGGGTGCGCGTTCGCTATCTACCTCCATCACGTGACACTATTTTGCAGGAAGAGTGGTGTAAGACACCCTTGAAAACGGTACTAGACTTGTATTTATCTATTCTGAGGCGACTGGAAGTTGTTTTGAGTGCGAACCGTTTTTCCTACATCGTATTAGGCATGGTAATACGTTGTGTCTGTGGTCTGCCGCTGTACACAGATATGTTGGAGATACAGCTTTTTTTCACAATTCATGCAGAGAATTTCGTTTCCCAGCAGGACAGAGCGCTATTGCATTGGCATCTACTTCTAATATAACTCCGTAACAACTGAAAATTGCCTGTTAAATAGCAGTTTCCAATTTAAAATTAGATTATCACTTTATTTTGCGAACTAGTCATTGCAGAAGGTCTGCAGGGGTGATTCTGTACCAGTATCGACTACAGATAATCCGTATCTTTGAAGTGCCCTTCCTGTGAGGTATGGTGGAAGGATTGCTACGTTTCCGGCCGCTTTGCCCAATGCCCATTGCAACCGGTACGCGAACACGTGGAATCTAAGTATTCTTGTTCCTGTTTCTACGCGGCGTGAATATGTTCAATCTTCTCTGCATCGTATTGGTTGCGACGTCACAGGATGGCGGTTTCAGTGACACGGTTCAGATTATTGGGGTTCGCTGTAGGCATTGCCTGGTAGCAGAGCGATTTCGTTAGGTACGTCAAGTATTTGTATTTTATGGTCAGATTTTCATCGATTTAAGTCGCGAAATTGCTACGTTTGCTGCCAGTCGAAGCATGTCCGGCATGCCGTTAGTATTTCACTGTCTAACAGGAACTTTAAATGTGGCCTGTGGTACAGAATCCGAATTCATTCAGTACGAAAAGTAGTGCAGTCACCATAATCACACTTCGATTCCATGTAATTTATTAAATGGTTTCCATTCGGTGTGAACTTTGGTAGATTTGCTGTTTGAATTTCTCGCTTAGGCGCCACGTGTCTACGTGTCGCTAAGTGCCTGTGTATTATCCTGTCCACTTACTTTGATCCAATTACACAACTTGGAATTACGTACTGTCCTTCATTTAAACTTACTTATCCAATGATTGGATATTTACTGTATGAACATAAGTCTGATTCTATCATTATTATATGATAGCGTTTTGCAAAGCGCAACCGTATCTCCGGTAAATGATGTATTTGCTAACTTTAATGTAACAACTCGCGTCGCAGGTAGAAAACCCTGTTCTAAATATTACATACTTCCGTTACTTGCTTGGGTGTCGCAATCAATAAGGTAGTTTTTAAAGCTGTTCGTGTTTCTACATAAATATATCCATTCAGTGGTTCACATCTGATCATGAACACACCTTGATGAACCATGGATGTTCAACAGTGCTAGGATCATATAAACGATTTTTCAGGTTCAGTCAGAATCAATCACTGACACCGTGCCTACTATTTCTACGTTGCACGATTACTCCTAAGTGCTTTCTGCTCAGTTAGCTTTCAGTTATTCGTTGCAGTCAGATTTTATTTATTAATGAATTAGATTGGGCATGTCTGGGACTGTTATAATGCACGGTTTGTTCGTTTCGGGGTAACTTATGTTTACTTTTCGCTAGTAATGCAATTTCTACAAAAGAACAGACACCTTACATAATGGAGTGCCTCAACGTTTGATCGACAGATAATGGCGTACAGATCTCGCATTGCACGAAGAAGACGGTGAATATCGGAGCCCAGGTAGATACCGTGTTCCTCGACATCCGTAAGGCAATCGATACAGTGCCGCTCTGCCACCTGATGAACAAAATAGGAGCATACGGTACATCAGACCAACTCTGAAATTGGATTGAAGAGCTTCTAGCTAACAGAACACAGCATGTCCTTCTTAATAGAGAGAAGTCTTCATACGTAAAAGTAAGCTTGGCTGTAACCCAGATTAGATTTATTACTCATCACAATATACATTCATAAATGACATAACATACAACATCGTAATTTCCATGAGACTTTTCGCGGGTGATGCTATTGTGTACAGAGAACTCGCAACTATAGAAAAATGTAGTGAAATGCAGAAAGACATGCAGAGGATGAACGTCTGGTGCACGGACTGACAACTGACTTTCAACATAAACAAATGAAACGCGTTTTTCATATACATAGACAGAAAGAGCCATTATTGCATGATTACACGATTGCAAAACAATCAGTGGAAATAAGTACTTCCATAAAATATTTCGCGGTATGAGTACGGAGCATTTTAAAGTGAAAAGACCACATAAAAATAATAGCAGGTAGGGCAGATACTAGTCTGAGGTTCATTGGGAGAATCCTTGGGTAGTCTGCGAAGATAAAGTTAGACAGACTCGAGCCCACAGGAAGGTTTACCGGCAATTATTCTTCCCGTGAACCATCCGCGACTGGAGCAAGAAAGATGTGAAGCGACAGCGGCACATAATATACTAAAGTTTCCCAGAAAGTAATGCACCGCATTTTTTTTTCTCAGCCGAAAACAATGACACGAATTTTAAACGTTATGTAATATTTGAAGTCTCCTGAGTGAGCGCGCCAAGTTTCCGTCACTTCCGACAGACAGTGTAGCTGTAGGATAGTTTCAAAATGGAATTTGTAGGTGAAGTACGTTACAAGCAACATGCCTTCATTGAATTTCTCACTGCAGAGAAAGAAATTGTTGGGAATATTGACAAACGCTTATGCAAAGTCTGTGGAGCATCTGCTGTCGACAGAAGCACAGTTAGTTGCTGGGCGTGGAGGTTCAGGTTACCAGAAGACGGTTTGGCGGAGCTTCACGATTTGCGGGGGTCGGGGAGAACGCCCACGGCTGTCGCACCTGACGTGTTGCAGCGAGCTGGTATTGTCATTCGTGAGGACGGACGCACTGCGATTCAGCAGTTGACACTGCATCTCTCAATCAGAAAATGATGTGTGGATGCAGTTATCCGCACTCTTGGATATTCAAAAGTGTGTGCAAGATGGGTCCCGCGGTGTCTAACGGTGGATCACAAATCGCAAAAAAGAAAACCACTTGTATTGATTTGTTGCAACGTTTTGAAGCTGAGGGGGAGGCCTTCTTGTCCCAGATTATGACATGTGGTGAAACCTGTATTCACCATTTTGAGCCCGAAACAAAACGACAGCCGATGGAATGGCTCCATTTCCACTCCCCACAGAAGAAAAAATTCGAAGCAACTGCTTCCGCCGGTAAGGTCACGATCACCGTTTTCTGGGGCTGTGAAGGTGTGATCCTCATTGATGTGATGCCCAGAGGTGGTACCATTAATTCAAAAGCATATGTCACCACATTAACAAAACTCAAACAACGACTTCGGCACCACAGCAACACAGGATATGTTTTGCTGCAACACGATAACGGCCCCACGCAAGTCTGAGGACTGCTGAACACATCGGTAAACATGGTTGGACACTGTTACCCCGCCCCATCCTACAGCCCTGACCTAACCCCATCGGACTTCCACTTCTTTGGGCCGTTAAAGGATGCCATTCGAGGAAGAAATTTTGAAGACGATGAGGTGATTCACACAGTGAAGCACTGGCTCCGCCACCAGGACAAGGATTGGTACCGACAGGGCATACACGCCCTTGTTTCGCGCTGGAGGAAGACCATAGAACGGGATGCAGATTACGTGGAAAAAAGTTAATCACCTTTCTTTCGCGTGTGTAATTCTCATTATGTTCAATAAAGAATTGTTGAAGAAAAAAATACATTGCATTACTTTCTGGGCAACCCACGTACTCTCCGCCACAGACCCCGAGCGGAGTTGTGGAATACAGACGCAATTGTAGATGTAAACTAGCGTCATCTGAAGGCAATTTTTTCCTTTTTTTACGTGTGTTTGTGGAAGACTCCGTCTATGTGTCTTCACTTCCAGCAATTATTGTGAACTGCCCACCGCATAGCAACACTAATGAATGCATTAATCCCAGTCATGCTTGCAAAGTATGGGACGAAGTTGACTATAGTCTGGGCTCGTGCTGCTGGTGGATTGATGAAAAAGTACTCAACTGCACTGTGGAGAAAAGGGGGAACGAAACAACAAGACTAAACTAAGGGACGGATTCACAGGAGACATTCTGACTCAAGAAGGAATAGACGTGGTAATGGGGGTAAGTGTAACAGTCAGGATTGTAAAGGGAGGCAAGGCTTCATTACAGTAAGCAGGTTCAAGTACTTTTAGGCTGCAATAGTTACATAGTTGAAGAGGCTTCACAGGATAGAGTAGCATGGAGAACTCTTTGAAACCAGTCTTCGGATTGGAGATCACAACAAAAAGAAGCAATAGGGCTTTTGGAACCAAATATCATTTGATTGAACCACTTTCATATGAAAATAAACATGGATTTGCAGATGATAAGAATTATTATATCTCTGTATACAAAATGAAATGTTCTGACTGACTGCCTGACTGAATGATTGTAGCCTAACCCCAACAACAAAGGACAGAAACTTGACATTGAGAGAGGGTCTTGATCTTTAGGTATCGTTTAGGAAGGCAGTTTTTTTCGAAATTCCACCGCTAAGGAAGTCCGCCCCCGGTAGCTGAGTGGTCAGCGAGACAGAAATGGCTCTGAGCACTATGGGACTTAACTGCTGAGGTCATCAGTCCCCTAGAACTTACAACTACTTAAACCTAACCAACCTAAGGACATCACACACATCCATGCCCGAGGCAGTATTCGAACCTGCGACCGTAGCGGTCGCGCGGTTCCAGACTGTAGCGCCTAGAACAGCTCGGCCACTGCGGCCGGCAGCGAGACAGAATGTCAATCCTAAGGGCCCGGGATCTATTTCCGGCTGGATCGGAGATTTTCTCCGCCCAGGGACTGGGTGTTGTGTTGTCCTAATCATCATCATTTCATCCCCATCGACGCGCAAGTCGCCGAAGTGGCGTCAAATCGAAAGACTTGCACCTGACGAACGGTCTACTCGACGGGAGGCCCTAGTCACACGCCATTTATTTATCGCTAAGGAAGTTAAATTGGGCATGAAGGTATTTACGTAATTTTTTTTATGGAAGCTAAAAGTGAGGAAATTGGATTTGGTTATTCAGAAATTTAAAAAAAAAAGTGTTTCAAAGCTTTTGGAAATTCAACCCCTAAGGGGGTAAAATAAAAGATGAACCTTTCTATACAAATATTACATATTTCATCACGATAGCACTTTTAAAACTGAGTCTCTGTTAATTTGTATTTGGCTTCTCGGTTTTACGTAAAAAAAAAACCTTGTTCCAGTAGTGTTTTCTTTTTTAGGTGAAACAGGGGATGAGAATTTTCCATTACCGGTAAATTAAAACAGGTTCAAAGCTAAATCTATGAAATGTGGTATTGGGCTTCTAAGGAAACGAGTGTTGGGGGACCAAAGTGTCTGCGGAAATATCGTCACAAAAACTCAAGAGGCAGGATTAACAAAGACCTCTGACTACAACTACCAGAGTCACTTTTTGGTCCGAGATACATTCGGAAATGGTCATGCTTCTGTGGCCTTCATTAGCGTGAAAAGTTTAGAAGATGTTGCAATTTGCGAACATAAAAATTCTGTGAAACACAAACAAAAAAATTCTGTGTGGACGATACAGTGGACGCGAGTGAAACAGCGGACGCTAAGCAAGTCCCGTATAATTTGCATTATAACCGTACCGCTTGCACGAAACCCACTATGTGGTCTCACCGAGGTGCAGCTCGGTGCGTAGTTCTCGCTGTCACGCAGAGCGTGCAGATGGGCCCGCGTTATTGTATCAGCAGCGTCCGAAAGCGAGGCGGTGACGGCGGGCTGAGTTAGTGCGCCGGCAGAGACACGGGGCGGCGGCGACAGGAAATGTAACGATGCGTATCGCCTCATATTTCAGGGCGGCCACTCCTCTCCATATTGGCTGGACCCCGGCCGCTGTTCGCACTATCTGCCAAGAAATGTGGCGGCCAGTTTACGGCTACTCCGATATAGAATAATAAAATGGGGTCGCGCCAGATTTATACAAGGCCGCCGCCCGGAAAGGAGACCAGAAGGGACTGCCGCTCCGCGAGTGCGACGACTCAAGGCGGACGGTCCGAGCCAAGCTGCAGGATTGGCACTTCGTTCCGAACTCCTCCCCACCCCCACCCCCAAACCTACTGCCCTCACCCACTTACACACCGTGGACCAACATCACTGGTTTCCCTCGAAGATAGTTACGAACCTCTCCCTCTCGAATTCCCCGCTCAAATTTCCCGATAAGCACACAACCCAATATCTGAAGAAGAGATGCAGAAATGTTCAGACACATACAACTAGAATTTCAAAGTGGTGCAAAGATCGGCAACTCGTTTTAGTTGTTCAGAAATTTAAGATAAACGTTTGTTGTTCCGTCTCAGTTGCACATTTGTAATGAAATGAAATGCCGCGTGGCCAGGGCCTCCCGTCGGGTAGACCGTTCGCCTGGTGCAAGTCTTTCGATTTGACGCCACTTCGGCGACTTGCGTGTCGATGGGGATGCGGAGAAAATCTCCGATCCAGCCGGGAATCGAACCCGGGCCGTTAGGTATGACATTCCGTCACGCTAACCACTAAGCTACCAGGGGCAGATACATTTGTAATTAGACTGTATGTTTCGATCATTTTGGATCATCTGCAGTTGCATCAGTAGCCCGCCTTGCTTACTCAGAACGGTATGTCAGAATACTCTGATACGTGGTTCTGAGCAGATGAGTCGGTTTGCTAACGCAATTATTTAGATCTGAAGATGAATCAGACTCATCGAAACGTGTAATATAATTAAAAACGTGCAGCTGAGACAGAAAAATAAATGAGAATTATCTCAAATATAAATACAGTTACTGAATCTCTCAAGAGGAGTATGTCGGCTATAGTTGTTCAAAAACGTTAAATTGCGTGCGTCACGAAATATGAAAACCATATCCTGTCACACAGCCTGCCCGAAACAAAAAATGAAGCTTCCAGAAGGGGACGAGGGAACGAAATGAAAATTTGCTGGTCCAAAGGGTAAGTAATGTTGTTTCCGCGATCACAAAGTCGGGTTAAATTTACAGAGAATATGGTAGTAGGAGCCCACTTATCAGCGTGGCGTTGCACCACCCCGTCCTAGATCCAGACGCTGATGAGGTCGATGTGTCGCCTGTTGTCGTTGTAGTCTCGGCTGTGGATTGTTGAAACTGTTCCTCAATATCCTGGATAATAGAACTCGCACAGAGTTGAGGTCAGAGATTGTCCCAAGTATTTTCTGTCGGGGGCAGATCTGAGAATCTTGCTGGCCACGGGACTTCATCAACATCTCGCAGACAGGTGATAGAGACACGTGTCACGTGGCATGTGTGCACGAGTTCCGTTCTGTTGAAAAATGGCAACTCGATAATGTCGCAGGAGAGGTAACTCATGAGGACATAGAATGTCCTTGACGTAACGTTCTGACGTCACTACCAGTCGTGGCCTGAAATCATACTCGATAACCCATCACACCACGACGCCAAGACCAACACATACTGTGCCTCTCCAAACTATCGATAGAATGAGACTTCTCCCCAGGTCGCCTCTATATCCGCCGGTGGTGGTCATCCAGGGTAGTGCAGAACCGCGATCCACGCTGAGCACAATGTGACACCATCCATCACCAAGACCACTCCCAACGCTGGCGTTTGTATTGTGATATTAACGACAGTCTGCGCATGGGACGGTAGTCCCCCAGTCCAGCTGCTGACCGTCTCCGGCCAATGGTGCGTGATGACACAGAATATGGCAGGGATTCCATTATTTGTTCTCGGAAGACAGCCGTAGATGTAGAGGGATTACAGTGTGCTCGGTTCATAATACGTCGATCCTCTCTACTGATGATCAGATGTGATCGATTGGAACCTTGACCGCGGCATGCTTGCCTTCATGTTCCCACGCACTCCAGCATCAGCCCAATGCCGCATAAATCAGGATATTATACGATTCGAGCAGCCAAACTAAGGGGGGGCCCGCAGCAAAGCCCCTTTCAAAGTCTTAGGAGGTGATAACGCACACAAGTACGAGGCAGCTCTGTGTCCTTCACAGTCATCACATAACACCTAACGTTGTCCACGACTCTTATATACCCTATCAGGTCTGATAACAACTCTAAACACGAACAACAATTTTCCACTACTTGCCATGTACAGAGGAAAGTGCCTACTTTCCGTGCAGAAACCCTACTCCACTGAAGTGTTTATTTTTTAAATGCACTTACCACCTATGTTAACGTGTCGCCGTCGATCTCTAAACGGTCAGTCGAGAACCTAGGGAAAATAGAAAGGGTGCCAGAACTCTGGCATTTAAATACGAAATGCCTTTATTTAAGAATCTACGCAATACATTATACGTACATGCGACTAAGTGGTACAACACGCGCAAGCATGTTAAGTTGGTGCATAAGTTCGTTGCGTTTTTGTTTTGCCTGTTGGCATTCCGGTTGCTATGGGTTTATTTATCGATTGTCAATTTTTATTTGTAGTTCAGTGTTGCTATTTGAGTTTACATATTGTCATTTTGTCGTTTTGAGATAGTGAAGGGAGCTGTGGATGCTAGAAAATTGAGTACCAAATGAAGAACTTACATCTTTTCCGATATATTCTTGTGTTTGAGTTCAGTAGAGGGGTTACAGCTGCTGAGGCAGGCAGAAACATTTGCGCCGTGTATGAGGATAATGCCACTCGACAGAGCACGGAAAGAAAATGTTTTTTATTTTTATTGTTATTTTTATTTTTATTTTCTTTTAAGTAGGGTCGTTTTGACATTAGTTCAGGAAGACATTCGGGGTCTAATGAAGATACACGTCAGCGTACTCGAGAATGGGCAGATGTGATGAACTGTGGTGATTCCGCCATTGGACAAAATTTACATGCAATGGAGAAGGCTGAAAATCAGGTGTGTTGGTACTGCATGCTATAAGACAAAATCATAAAAGTCAGCGGTTGGCCTTACTTGCTTGTCATCAATTGGCTCGTGAACACCATCGACATCCTAACGAATGTGTGTGATATAGCCATCCATGCTCCATTCACCTGGTTCCAAAGCTCATCTGTGGTGGTCGGCATTGGGTCACAGCGCTGCACCCGTCGTTTAACCACATTCCACACATTTTCGACTGGCGAAAATACTGGTGATCTCTCTGTTAAGGGAGAATGCTGACATTCTGTGACATCAACAAGGCATGTATTCGTGAAGCAACATGTGTTCGTGCATTGTCTTGGTGAGAAATGGCCTCTGGGGTGTTGTGCAGAAAGAGTACGGCTAAGGGTCGCAGGATGTCATTCACATAGGTCACACTGGTTACAGTGCTCTGGACCCACAGCATCTGTGATGTGTAATTGTACCCAATAGCTCACGACAACATAAGGCTTCGAATTAGCGCTGTATGTCTTGTGAAAATGCACTCACTGTGATGCTGCTGCCCAGGTCTCCAGCGAACCAAAATACGACAATCATTTTCAAACAAACAGAACCTGGATTCGTCCGAAAACGCTATGTAATGTCATTCCTGTCCGCAGTGACGTCTTTCCGTACACCAATCCCGTCTAGCAAGTTTAAGCACATTCGTCATAGGTAGGTGGAGAAGTGGACGACTCGCACGTAACCCGAGCCATAATAAACGGCAACGGACTGTCACCCCTTATAACGTGCGATGTGTTCCACTGTTCCACTGTTGCGACAAAGCCGACAACGATGCGGATCTGTTCTGCAATGCCATTAGGATGAGGTGTCAATCTTCTCGGGGTGGGTGGTCGGGGGTGTGTGGCGGAGGGGAGGTGATCTGGGTGGTGCGACCTGACTCATTTCGTCGTGTTCTACGGCGTTCCATGAACCATTCTGCACACAACCGTTGCACTGCTGAAACACTTGGTCTTACACGAGAAGCAATTTCCTGGATGGATGTAACACATTCTGTCATGTCAATAATACGCCCCCTTTCAAAGTCACTGATTTGACGGTACGATACGTGCATACGTCTGCCAGTTACCTTGCACGTCTGATCAAGTCACACTGATCATTACATTCGGTTTATAGTGACAACGAGAGCCGCAGGCGCATTTCACTGGTGGGTGGTGTCGCGCTGCGATATCGATGTTGACCATGAAACCGTGGGCCGATATGATTCAAATGTTCAAATGTATGTGAAATCTTATGGGACTTAACTGCTAAGGTCATCAGTCCCTAAGCTTACACACTACTTAACCTAAATTATCCTAAGGACAAACACATACACCGAAGTCCGAGGGAGGACTTGTACCTCCGCCGGGACCAGCCGCACAGTCCGTGACTGCAGCGCGTCAGACCGCTCAGCTAATCCCGCGCGGCACTCATCAGACTGTTCATTCCGTTCTACAGAACCCATAATTCTTCTTCACTTTCTCTGAGGACAACAGTTTCATCTCAACCTGAATTTTATTAATCCCACTCTTGAACATGCTTTTATTTCCCTCCTTGCTTCTTCGACGAGTAGATTAAACACTTGAGGCGAAAGACTGCATACCTGTCTTACACCGTTTTTTATCCGAGCACTTCGTTCTTTGTCTTCTAGTCTTATTGTTACTACTTGCTTCTTGTGACTGATTCCGCCTTTCCCAGCGGCTCACTCCCATTTTTCTCGGAATTTCGAGCATTTACACAATTTCAAATTGTCGAACGCTTTTTCTGCAGCGACAGATCGTATGAAACTGCAGTGAGTTTTCTTCAGTCTTTCTTCCATTATCAAGCGCAAAGTCAGCAGTTGCTCTCTTGTGCCTTTACCTTTCCCAAAGCCAAATTGATCGTCATTTAACAGATCCTCAACTTTCTTTTACATTCGTGTATATGTTATTCATATCTGGATCTTGGATCCACGAGGGCTAAGCACCTAGCCGTCCACGTGGACAATATTTTTCCGAAAGTATGATGGTATGTCACCAGTCTCATAGATTCTACATACTTACTTGAACAGTCGTTTTGAGGCCATTTACCCCAATGATTTCAGAAATTCCGATAAAATGGTACCTATCCCTTGGGCTTTATTTAACCTCAAGTCTTGCAGAGATCTTTCAAGTTTTGACTAATAATGGATGCCCTATGTGTTAATTATCGACTCCCAGCTTCTTCCTCTATCTAGTCATCAGGCAAGTCCTCCCCCTCTTTTCACCTACCCGCTATTTTCTCTGTGTTCAACAGTGAAATTCCCGCTGCACTCTTAAAGTTACCAAGTTTGCTTTTAATTTCGCCAAAAGTTGTTTTGATTTTTCTACACTGTCGGAAAAGGAATCGCAACACCAAGAAGCAGAAGTGCCACATAAACGAAAGTTGGTAGACGTGTTTCTACATATGGAAGGTGATGTCTATTCAGGTTTTGCACCAGTCGCATAAGAATAGCGGCAGTGGCGCCACCATGAGTATGCAAATCATGTTTGCTTCAAATGCAAGCTGTAACCGTCGGAGCGTTAGTTACCTTTGAGATTGGACGTGATGAGTTGATGTTAGTCAAAAATGTCTTTAAGGTGACAAAGACGCCATTGTCAACACCTCACAGAGATTGAACGAGGTTGTGTATTATAGCTACGAAAAGCAGTGATCAAGAAAATGTTAATTCGCAAGAAGACCGGGCTCCGGTCGGTCACATGGCACTACCGAGAGGGAAGACGATCGTTTTTGGTGTGTAGCTCTAGCGCATCGTAACTTTGTTGCATCAGCAGTTTGAGCAACATTTGGCACCACATTGCACAACAAACTGGTACAAATTAGTTCTTCAAAGACAGCTCAGTGCTGGACGCCCTGCGGCGTACATTCCACCGACCGTAAACCACCACCTATTGCTATTTCATTGGTGCCAGGTGAGAGATCATTGGAGGCTATTGTGTTTTCTGACGAAAGCTAGTTCTACCTAGGTGCCAGTAATGGCTGTATGTTGATTAAAAGGAGACCAGCTGAGGCCCTCCAACCAACCTGTCTGCGTGTAAGACCTACTGGAACTGCACCTGGAGTTATGGCCTCGGGTGCGATTTCGTATAGCAGCAGGACCACTCTCGTGATTACACCACGCACCCTGACTGCAAATTTGTAGGTCAATTTGGTGATTCGACCTGCTGTGCTGCATTCATGAACAGCATTACAAGTGTGCTTTCCAACACGATAACGATCGCCCACATATCTCTATTGAAACCCAACAAGCTCTACAGAGTGTCGACACGTCGCCTTGTCTCCAATCTGTCTCGAATCAAGCACATATGGGACATCATCGGAGGACAACCACAGCGTCATCCACTACAAGCCCTAACCGTCTTTGTATTGACCGACCAAGGCATGGAAATCCGTCCCACAAACTGACATCCGGCACCTGTACAACACAATGCGTGCACGTTTGCATACTTGCATTCAACAGTCTGGCGATTACACTGGTTATTAATGCACCAGCTTATCTCACTATTCCATTAGCCTGTGATGTGGCAATGTTAGCCACTTAAATATTACATAGACCAACGTATTCCCAAAATTTCGTTTCTCTACATTAATTCTTTCTGGGTGTTGCGATTTTTTTCTGTCAGTGTATATGCAGTGTCAGTCCTCCCGACGGTCATATCTTTTTCGATTTTTTCCATATTTTCTGCAACCATTCCACCTTAGCTGCCCAACACTTCCTACGTATTTCAATCCCAAGTGATTTACATTCCTGTCTTTCCATTAAAATTTTTGTACTTCCTCAATTTGTCGACCAATTGAAGTATTTCTTTCCTAGCCAAGGTTTCTTTGGGTTTACCCTCTATGTCTGACTGTCCAACATCTGCAACTGTCCTTTTTAGAGATGTCCACAACTCTACGACTGAAATGCCCAGTGTGATATTCCTTGTCACAGAACCGAAATCTTTAGGGAATTTCAAAATTGTGTGTATCGTTCCTCAGTACTTCAGTATCCCACTTCCTTCTAAACTGATTCTTCCGTTTTTTTTTCTTTTTTTGAATCATTTGGAGCGCCGCGGATTCCTCTCCTGTGCCAGTCTCTTCATCCAGTGTAGGACTTGCAAACTAAGTCCTCGATTATTTGCTGGATGTATTCCAATCCCTGTTTCCCTCTACTATTTTAACCCTCTACAGGTCCCTCTAGTACCATGGTAGTTATGCTCTGATGTCTTAACAGATGTCATACCATCCTCGTCCTTCTTCTTGTAAGTGTTTTCCATGTATTTCTTCCTCGTCGATTCTCCGGAGAACCTGCTCACTCCTTACCATATCGTACAACCAAATTTTCAACATTCTTCCGTAGCACCACATCTCAAATGCTTCGATTCTCTTCTATTCCGGTTTTCCCACACTGCGTGCTGCACTTTCATACAATGCTATGTTCCAAATATACATTCCCAGAAATTGTTTCCTCAGATCAAGTGCTATGTTTGTTAGAAGTAGATTTCTCTTGGCAGGAATGCCCTTTTTGCCAGTGCTAGGCTGCTTTTTATGTCCTCCCTGGCCTATCCGTCATGAGTTATTTTGCTGCCTAGGTAGCAGGATTTCTTAACTTCATCTACTTCGTGATCACCAATCATGATGTTAAGTTTCTCGCTGTTCACCTTTCTGCTGCTTCTCATTACTTTCATCTTTCTTCGATTTGGTCTCAGTCGATACCCTGTTCTCATTACACTTTTCATTCAATTCAACAAATCTTGAAATTTTTCATCATTTTCACTAAGGATAGCAACGACGTCAGCCAAACTTATCATTGATATTAATTCGCCTTGAATTTACTCATTGCTTCTTCGATGTATAGACTGAACAGTAGGGACCAAAAATAACATCATTTTTAATCCAAGCATTTCGTTCTTGTTCTTCTACTCTTGTTCCCTCTTGGCTCTTGTACATATTATATATTATGCGTCTATCCCTGTAGGCTACCTTTATTTTTCTCAGAATTTAGAACATATTGACCCACTTTACATTTTCGAACGCTTTTTCCAGGCCGACAAAGCCCATGAACGTGTCTTGATTTTTCTTTATTCTTGCTATCGTTATCCATCGCAACGTCAGAATTGACGCTCTGGTGCCTTTACCTTTCCTAAAGCCCAACTAATCATCTAACACATCTTCTATTTTCTTTTCCGTTCTCCTGTATATTACTCTTGTCAGTAATTTGTATGCATGAACTGTTAAGCTGATTGTGCGATATTTTCTCGCGTTTGTCTGCTCTTGCAATCTTCGGAATTGGGTGGATGATGTTTTTCCGACAGTCCGATGGTATATCGCCAGATCTATACACTCTACACGCCAAAATAAATAGTCGTTGCCGGCCGCTGGTGGCCGAGCGGTTCTGGGCGCTTCAGTCTGGAACCCCGTGACCGCTGCGGTCGCAGCTTCGAATCCTGCCTCGGGCATGGATGTGTGTGATGTCCTTAGGTTAGTTAGGTTTAAGTAGTTCTAAGTTCTAGGGGACTGATGTCCTGAAATGTTAAGTCCCATAGTGCTCAGAGCCATAAATAGTCGTTTCGTTGCCTCTTCCCCCTATGATTTTGGAAATTCTGATGGAATTTTATCTATCCCTTCTGCCTTATTTGATCACAAGTTTTACAAAGCTCTTTTAGATTCTGATTCTAATACCGGATCCTCTGTCTCTTCTATATCGACCCTGCTTCTTCCTCTAGCAGATCTATCAAATCTTCCCCCTTCGTAGAGGCGTCCAATGTACTCTTTCCATTTATCCGCTCTCTTTTACATTTAACAGTGGAATTCACATTGCAGTCTTTATATTACCACCCTTGCTTTTAATTTCAAGAGGATCGTTTTGACTTTTCTACATGCTGAGTCAGTTCTTTCGACGACCATTTCTTTTTCGATTTCTTCACATTTTTCCTGCAGCCATTTCGCCTTAGCTTCCCAGCGCTTCCTATTCATTTCAATCCTGAGTGGCTTGTATTTCTGTGTTACTGAATTTCCCTGACCTTTGTTGTACTTCCTTCTATCATCGATCAGCTGAAGTATATCTTCTGATATCCATGGGTTATTTGCAGTTACCTTCTTTGTTCCTATGTTTTGTTTCATCTGTACCTAAGCAAGAAATAGTACATCTGAATAGCAAATGCAACAAGGAACAGTACTGGGGTTCACTTGTTTCAAGAAGTTGAATAGGATGGAGAAATAGTGAAGAAAACCATCGCCTTTGGTAGCCGTGTTTACGTAAAACAGAAACAAATTATTTAGTGACATAATTAAAAGCGTTAGTTGTTGTATTGGGATTCAACAAATGTAGGTACTTCCTGGCAGAACGTGTAATGACTGTGTATATTGGGAAAAGGTAACGTCATTGCAGATGCAATATCATGAGCACCTACAGGATTGAACTGAAAGAGTGATATTGAGACCAAGAATTTTGAGACCAAGATTTTGACGTGCTTTACTTGGAGTGAGTAACATTTGAAAATTTTATTAGAACAATGCTTCCAAATACAGGAAGAGAGCAGGACAAAAATTCAGTCAAGGAGAAATGGCAAGACAGGACTGCAGGGAACATTAGGCAATATTTATTAAGGAATGGCATTTTGTTTAGATGTACCAACCCGATTGGGAACTGTTGGTTGCTGTGTGTCCTGGAGGCATTTTTCAACGAGTTGATTTGGTATAAGCACCTCAGTCATGCAAATTTTTGCCGCTGCAAATGTTACAGCAAGCTGAGATAGTCGGTGCACTTTAATAACATGGACGGGAAAATAAGGAAGGTACTAAGTAAATGTCAAAAGGCAAAACCACATTGGGCTCCCGTGTTCCCAGCACAGAAGCCCAATGTGGTTTTCAGAATTAAGAGATACAGTGGCCAATACCAATCTCTCGTGCACATTGGAGAATGCCGCTAGCAGATCAATAACAAGAGCTTTTAACAGTCATTTTCTATGCATGGCTGGGAAAGTGAGGAGGGCTCTGTCAAACAATGGGCCACAATATAGATCAAAATATTTGAAGGACTTCGTGAAGCCAAAGCAGATAAAAGCAGTCTTTATTTCATGATACCACTCATCCTCTAGCCCTGCAAAAGGTATAAGAGAGAGACTGCTAAAATATGTCATTACTGCCACAATGAACATTATTAATGGAACATGTATCTGTCAGATTTAAAGAGTGTAATTGACTAATACAGCTCCTTGAATGGCACCAAGATGGCAAACGCCACCAGGAAACTGTAAAATTAACACTGTACAGGATAAGCGCAAAGGCTGAGCCGACGAAGGAAAATCAGAGAGGGCCGATAAGAGAGATGAAGATTACTATGGGCGACGAAGTTTTGTTACGATCATGTGAACGATCAAATAAGAGCCGATATCTAAGCAGCAAATTCTATTGTGTGTTTTGTGGATCTTACTGCATGCAGACAATTGTTCATCACAACGTCGTAGAATTAGAAAATCTACAAAGCTGCAAATCAATTGAAAAACACCACAAATCACATGTGAAGATGTGAGAATGAAAAGTTTTGTGGAAATGAACAGACACGATATGCAGTCTCCAGTCTGTTGTAAGAAGATGTATTAATAAGATGAAATGATGCAATGTTAAAGTGGCGGTAAAAAAGAGTTTTTGCATGGAGAAGTCCAAGTGTCATCAGGAGAAGTCAGGAAGATGATGTAGGACGTACTGAGAAGAGAAGCAATACGCGGATCGTTGGCTGCAGCTGCCTGTTGTTCAAGATATACATATCTGTTGAGTTTTACTTTTTTATGTTCGCCAGATGCAAAGGAGCACTAAACAGGAATCCATGGATCTCGATGGTTTGAGTTTATGTGAATGATGTTAGTTAACAATGAGATGACGAGAGCTTGGGGATATCAGATGTGAAGGAACACTGCATTGCTAGGGTTTAATGGACCTCAAGGTATGCTGCAATATGAGGATAGTTGATGAGTATAACAAGATGATTTTCATGAGTATTTGTTAGTTTGATGAGAATATAATGTGATAATTTTTGTGTATCTTCATTTAATGTTCATAGGACAGACAGTTGACCTTTTGAAGGAAGACCATGGTGAAAGAAAGGAGTGAGCGATGATGCAAGAGTGAAACTGACACAACCCACGTTGAATTTATGAGCAAGACAATCAGGGATCTACAATAAAAGATAGACAGACCTCGAGCCACTGCGAATGTGAAACAAGATAACCAAAGTAAAAGTAAAATAAAAGATAAGGTAAGGAAGCACTGAAGTAAGAAACGTGAAAAATAAGATAACCCTCATATTGCAAATTTTCTGATGTAGGCTAAGAACTATATTATGGTTGTGTTTATGTTTCAGATCAGTGATCGCCACAATTTAGTGAACCCACAGTATAAGATGGAAAGTGATGGATGTGTGGAGAATTTAACTTATCTGATGAAAGGTAAGTAGCGAAGGAAATAGAAGATGGATAATATGGTGAGACAGCGGAATATGTAGGATGGCCACAGTAGATAAGGGTGACAGCTGAACTGCAGAAAAATGCAATGCAATGCAATGCAGGTAATTGTGAATCATTTACTAGATATTGGTAGACCTCTCTAAGTAAACCATTTGTGCATGTGAACATAAACATCAACATGAAAACAATTAACCAATACCCTAAACATCCTCTGAGATCACAATTGAAATATCCATTGAGAAAACTGTCACTGTATGTGTAACAGAATGAGTCATAAAATTCTACACAAGGAAATTGTGATTAAGACTTAACTGTCAGGATGTAAATTAAATTTATAAAGATGAATCTTTCAAAGAATAGAAATTATTTAAGAATTAACAGCAACGAGTGATAAAAATTTGTAAAATATTTGAGAAAGTTCATTTGTAGTGTTTTTAAACTGGAGAGGAATTGAGAATGTTTTGTTGTTGAAAGAAGTGGCTTAGGTGCAAAAATACATTTGTATTTTTTCGAAGACCTTCGTATTAGTATACGTAAAGTAAACTGTTTGAGGTCCCATCAGTCACACGTTGGAGGAAGGAATTAGAGAGTGGCAAGTGGTGGAAGGCGTGACAGAGTTGGAGTGAGTAGCCGAGATGTTATGGCCCATTAGGTGGTCTGTTATAGTCCCGGTTGCACAAGAAAACAGTACGCCAGGTTACCCAGTTGAGGAATTGCCGTGGCACAGTCATTGTCTGCCAACCAGACAAGCTTCCGTGATGATAATACACTCGCCACCTACCAGCTTGCCGCTGAATAAGCCTGTCGCACAAACTACGCTCTCGAATGAATTTCAGGGGAGTCGTCACCACCTTGAATGAACACACAGATGGACGTTCCAGGGATTAACCGCCACAAGACAGGCGTGCTCCAGCAGCTTTGTTTACCTATGTAAAATGATGAAGTCATATAGGGTCTAGATTGCCAAAGAACCACCATGTGTTATCGATATGATAAATATACTTGTTTTGTACCTAATGAACATTGAGACAATCACAAAAATACCCACAATTCCCAAGTTGATGTTAAAATATTTTTGACTTTAATGTAGAACGTTGTGGGTGGAGTGGATTGTTTTGTCAAGTGAGAGGCGATCGCTGACCACTTCTCAAATGAGCACTAATCACGATTCTGAATTTTGGACGAGTGAAACGACGCTAAACCATGCAATTCTGATATATCTTGGTACACTGTCAATATGCACCCAAAGCCAAATGTGAACAGCTGTGATCTTATCAAGAACTTGAATTACGTTAAGATGGATTGCGATCACCAGTACTCTAGAAACCTGAATTAATGACTTCGTATGTGAGTGCAACGGATACAATAGGGAGGAAGTTTATGTTCAGAAGTCTTGCATTTCAAACAGTCCACTTTGTTGTCAAGCCAAGTTGATGTGTCATGTCAAACTATACTCGTCAAATGTTTTTTATTCCAGTCTTTGATCACAATATGAATTCTTTACACGATGACCGGTTTCAGTCCGTAATGACCATCCTCAGATCTTTTTTACGCAATTTCCTAAAGTGATAAGGCAATAATGGCATCATCAAAACGTATAAATATAATCAGCATAGCATCGTCATATAGATCTAAAATACGGCGTAGAATAGGTCGATGCTATGCTGATTAGACTTATATGTTTTGACGATGCCATTGTGGCCTTATCGCCTTAGGACATGGTGTAAAAGAGATCTGAGGATGGTCATTACTGACTGAAACCGATCATCGTCTAAAGAATTCATATTGTGATCAAAGACTGGAATAAGAAACATTTGACAGTATCGGATCACTGTTTGTATACGCGACCATGTCGCAGTTGGTGGAACTACACTCGTTACTGTGAACCTTGAACACGGAAACTACCAAATCAGTGTATATGCCAATCACGCGTGACGAACTAGTTTTAGACCTCAAACCGACGATGATATTTCGTGGGAGTTTTTTCTCTTTTTCTTAAAGGGGCAGTTCAACGTATTATTGCGTGTATTACATTTTTTGTATGACAGAGACTGACATATAGGTCTTCATTATAAAGAATATGAGTACTATGGTGATGAATATAAATTTTTTGTTGTTTTAACTTGTTGTAACTATGATTTTGTATGCAGAACACACATACGATGTAATGTTTGACTTCACCATTTTGTGTTACTGTTTTCTTAATGTTAGACCACACCCTTTTATCACTGTTTAACAATGTGTACACCGTTTTGATGCACAGTAACAATGTGTGAAATCTATATGAAAAACTGAATTTGGGTGTTGCCTTTGCCTTGGGTTTTGCATATATTTTGCGCTAAGTATGTCGTTGCATATATATGTCTTGAGTATCATGTACATCTTGTGTTACATACACTGCTGTATGACAATGTGCTTCCAACTTTATTTTACTATGTTTGCCATATCATAAGGTACATACATATTAGAAAAGATGAATGAGTTAAATATTGAAAAATTGTTCTAAGTGGGAGTCAGTCATTAATTGATTTTTAAAGAATGAAAAAGTATGAATGACACTATGCCATTTGTGAATGAATGAGTAAGAAATCAATAATACAATGTTTTTATGAAACCAATGGGTGTGAATGCCAGTCAAAACAGGAGTAGAAAATGTAATATTAATTTTAAAACAAGAATGAATGAATTGTGAGCTGGTACACTAGATAAATTGGATGTGTTTAATAAATGAACTTAACCTTGTACGCTAGCAAGAGAAGAGTGAGTGAGTGATGATTTATTAGGTTGGTAATGAACATAAAAAATTATGATATGTTCCCTTGGAAAAATGCTGTTCTTCTCTTGACGAACAGTGCTAAAGGTGAGCACATAATCCCGACGCCACGTTAACATAAATTTCTTTGATATACTTATGCTGTAACAAGTTTTGAGCGCGACTGCATCTGCATGAATTCAAAAAGGACCTGGAAGGGGTTATGTTTCGCAACTGTTTTTTTTTTTTCAAAACTGTCCCGTAACGTACGTGAAACCTTAAAGGAAGAGTCAAATGAAATCGGAAGAAATCAGTGAATTATGAATCAGTACCACAGACTGCTAATACTTAATTACTTACATTAGAATTTTCCGTGTCAAATTACGTGTACACCCATATAAGAAGCCACTGTGAAAGCAGGCTACACTTGGCCTGGATGAAAGGACACGCTGTAGGGCAATAAAATCAGCAGGGAATCAGCTACCGACAGTATTCGCAGAAGGGCCGTTGGCAAACGTGCGACGTACCACGGCAATCAGTCAGGTTAGATCGTGCTTTGCAAGAAAGACGCCTTGGCACCGGAAGACTAAAGACGCACCAAGCAGCTTCTGTCTCCAGGATGTGCGGGGACAACAGCCTGTTGTTAGCGAGCCGTTTGTTGTCAGGACACACGTGCAATTTTTGGCAGAGTCTCGGAAGAACTGCTATTGTGGAAATAAATGCAAACAAGCAAAATTCACCGTAAAACACGGGCTATTAAGGTAACATCTTACAAAGTGGAGTGGGCACAAAGTTTAGTGCTCCTTTTGAAGATCGTGAGACACTAACTCTGCACTCAGATCCTTCCAAGACAAAATGTGTAAGGAACTGTAAAAATATCTACCATTTTTTACGCATATAATTTGTAAGTGGAAGCAAGAAATACGGCTGTGCTTACAGAAGTTACCTTTATTGGCCATCGCACGAACGTGGACAGAGAGAAGTTGGCACTCACAGTATTTGTCACTCAGCAATTAAAATTAGACGCCGGCGAAAAACTTTCTTGTCGGAAGCGAACTGCAGAAAGTTAATTCTGTGGCGGGATTCTTCACGGATGAGAACTTAACTTCTAGACGATTTCTCCGTCGTCTGCAATGAGAAGCTCGAGTTGTTGGAGCAGAATCAACAACTAATTTTGCATTCAATTTAGCCACCATCAGCAGTTTATGGATTTGTTGGCGTCTAACCCCAACAGCGAGACGAACTGTAGGGACAGTCCAATCATTTTAAAACGATGCTCATTAAATTTCAGTCTTCATTCTGAAGAGTTGTTTCAACGTAGTTTCATCTCTGACAACATGCACACGTATATCTTTCAGTAGTATTTTCTATCTCTATGCACTAACCCTTGGCAATCACTGTATGACTTACGCGAATGTAATTGTTTTATCCAGAAACGCCTTCATTTGAATCGCTTTCCAGAGCCCTTGTCCACGTTTGACAAGACATTAACTTATTACTTTCAATTATTGTTAAACCTTTTCCTTTCAATGTTCTTTTAACAAACTGAATTAACTGAGATCCTTGTCTAATTTCGCAGTCAGTTGAACTCATTTATCATTGTTTTAGTGGGTAATGATCTGTTTATATCAGATATACAGGATCATATTAAAATACAAAACTGAAGATTCAATTATTTCACCACAGTCTTACAGGAAACTCATCAGCGACTTACATTAGAATCGTTTCAATTCCAAGTCAGGAGAGACAAACTCTTGTTTCGGGAAAAAGAAGTTCTTAAATTTTGATTGTTTAATATAAGAGGATTGTAAGACGTCGTGGTCTCCTGACCTTCATTGCTTACATATTCCGCCCTCACAATCATATTCCACACATCAAGACGCTTCATTCGAACCCGAACTCGATAAGATAAAGTCAATGTTGTATGAATTCATGTAAACGATATGCAAATAACAAGTGCGCACCGGGGTTGAAATACTCGAGACTGGCGTACACACATACATTCCAGACAGGATGGTCACAGGAGCGGAGGCAGACCACACACCGGGAGGCCAGTCCCTAACCTCCGCCGCCCGTGGACCAGACAGCGTGTGCCCGAGTGAAAGGGGAAACGACCCCGTGTTCGGCTTAAAAGCAAATTCCGCTACATTGTGTGGGAGCGTCCAACCTACGCATTCCTTACACATAGCACGCAGTTTCAGAGAGAACGCCAAACGCCGATACTACAGATTTCCGAATTGGTCGCCTTAAACGAAACGTCATTCTCCCGTTTTAGAAGAGCAATGCTAATTGGCAGACCATATTTCTGACGCCTTGAGCTGAAGGAGTAATGGAAGAGACCAAAAGATATACCCCTTCACATCTGGCATGGAAAGGCGCTGTTCCGTTGTCGCTCTTGGAGCGAGGAACAAGTCTCTCCTCAGTACTTCACTGGGAGAGCACCTCTGTCGAGAGCGAATCGAAGTGCGACTCTATATTGAGTCCTTGCGATTAAGCGTTGTTCACTGTGTTGGCCGCAACACTTATTGTGCGGTGTGAACGGACAGAGTTACAGTTAATGCCTGCGAGCGAATTTTTGAGTAGCATCACAGTGGACTGGTTATCTGACCGGTGTACCATGCCAATAGGTAGACGAGGGGCGAATAGGAATCCTTGACTTCATCAAGGCATAGGGAGAGTTTGATTGGCGAAGGTCAGTCCAGATAGAACGAGAGTTATCTTATTTCTCATCAGTGAGCAGCGCCGACAGTAGTCATCGCAGCTTACGGTATTGTGCGCTACAGCTATTGCGAGCCCCATATTTCCTCCACAACAGTACACTTCACTGCATTTCACACGTGACAGCCTTGACCGTACCTAGCAAAATTCTAAAGGATAATTATTCAAGTTGAGTAAGCGCGCCTCTCAGCCATTCTGCCAAGTCAATAACAATCTTAAACTTTGTATAGAAATTTCATTAGCGAATCCTATCCTTGAGAGGTAACTTCACATTCCGAAAAGAACCAGGATATAACTTGTTCAATTCATAACTAAAAGTGCCATTGCGATTTCTCAGAATTTTACCAAAATAAATAATAATTTTCGTTAGTTTCATGTTTTTCTTACACTAACTAGCACTACTCCAGTACCCAAGTATCCCACTAGTTATGTAAGATATTTTGTGAATTTTTGTGTCATTTCCTTACAGCAGACGACTCCAGAAGATATTTATTGCTGAAAGTTTTTCAGGCATATCTGTTTAGAACGTTAGGAGCGTCTGTCTGACTTCTGTAGTAGTGTGAGGGTGGAAATTGCATCTTGGAGGAGCCACAGGGTAAAGGGTACATCTCAGATTAATTTGTTGCGCAGAATAACAGAACAGCAGATCAACCCCACGCTCACAGGACATATAAAGCAGATTCAGTGTGGGGAATAGCTCAATTTATACTGATGTAGGGACATCGGATACGCCTTTTTACATATTATAGCTTCCTTTTGTGTCAGCATATCGATTAGTATGTAATTGTCATTGAATGAATTTCATTGTAATTAGACAATATTTTCAAGGATAAAGAAAAAGAATAGAAGAGTGGGATTGAACTTCAGACAAATGTTCACCCTGTTCCAAATTTCTCTCCACACAGTGCAACGTGTAGCATGTCTCGCTCTGTATCATTACACAACAGGTCAGATTCATGTCATCACGCACATAATGCAGGGGTATTGGTCGCGGTTTCTGATGCAGTGACTTGTGATTAGATTAGATTAGATTAGATTAATACTTGTTCCATAGATCATGAATATGAAACTTCGTAATGATGTGGAACATGTCAGGTTAATAAAAGATGTCTGTACAAGATATTACATTAGACAAAATATTGCATGACACTAATGTTTAAGTTGTTTTCTTCCCTCCCTTAATTTATATCTAAAAATTCAGCCAATGAGTAGAAGGAGTTGTCATCTAGAAATTCTTTTAATTTATTTTTAAATGTTGGTTGGCTATCTGTCAGGCTTTTGATGCTGTTTGGTAGGTGACCAAAGACTTTTGTGGCAGCATAATTTACCCATTTCTGTGCCAAAGTCAGATTTAACCCTGCGTAATTAAGATCATCCTTCCTCCTGGTGTTATAGCTATGCACACTGCTATTACTTTTGAACTGGGTTGGATTATTAACAACAAATTTCATAAGTGAATATATATACTGTGAGGTTACTGTGAGGATCCCTAGATCCTTAAATACACTCCTGGAAATTGAAATAAGAACACCGTGAATTCATTGTCCCAGGAAGGGGAAACTTTATTGACACATTCCTGGGGTCAGATACATCACATGATCACACTGACAGAACCACAGGCACATAGACACAGGCAACAGAGCATGCACAATGTCGGCACTAGTACAGTGTATATCCACCTTTCGCAGCAATGCAGGCTGCTATTCTCCCATGGAGACGATCGTAGAGATGCTGGATGTAGTCCTGTGGAACGGCTTGCCATGCCATTTCCACCTGGCGCCTCAATTGGACCAGCGTTCGTGCTGGACGTGCAGACCGCGTGAGACGACGCTTCATCCAGTCCCAAACATGCTCAATGGGGGACAGATCCGGAGATCTTGCTGGCCAGGGTAGTTGACTTACACCTTCTAGAGCACGTTGGGTGGCACGAGATACATGCGGACGTGCATTGTCCTGTTGGAACAGCAAGTTCCCTTGCCGGTCTAGGAATGGTAGAACGATGGGTTCGATGACGGTTTGGATGTACCGTGCACTATTCAGTGTCCCCTCGACGATCACCAGTGGTGTACGGCCAGTGTAGGAGATCGCTCCCCACACCATGATGCCGGGTGTTGGCCCTGTGTGCCTTGGTCGTATGCAGTCCTGATTGTGGCGCTCACCTGCACGGCGCCAAACACGCATACGACCATCATTGGCACCAAGGCAGATGCGACTCTCATCGCTGAAGACGACACGTCTCCATTCGTCCCTCCATTCACGCCTGTCGCGACACCACTGGAGGCGGGCTGCACGATGTTGGGGCGTGAGCGGAAGACGGCCTAACGGTGTGCGGGACCGTAGCCCAGCTTCATGGAGACGGTTGCAAATGGTCCTCGCCGATACTCCAGGAGCAACAGTGTCCCTAATTTGCTGGGAAGTGGCGGTGCGGTCCCCTACGGCACTGCGTAGGATCCTACGGTCTTGGCGTGCATCCGTGCGTCGCTGCGGTCCGGTCCCAGGTCGACGGGCACGTGCACCTTCCGCCGACCATTGGCGACAACATCGATGTACTGTGGAGACCTCACGCCCCACGTGTTGAGCGATTCGGCGGTACGTCCACCCGGCCTCCCGCATGCCCACTATACGCCCTCGCTCAAAGTCCGTCAACTGCACATACGGTTCACGTCCACGCTGTCGCGGCATGCTACCAGTGTTAAAGACTGCGATGGAGCTCCGTATGCCACGGCAAACTGGCTGACACTGACGGCGGCGGTGCACAAATGCTGCGCAGCTAGCGCCATTCGACGGCCAACACCGCGGTTCCTGGTGTGTCCGCTGTGCCGTGCGTGTGATCATTGCTTGTACAGCCCTCTCGCAGTGTCCGGAGCAAGTATGGTGGGTCTGACACACCGGTGTCAATGTGTTCTTTTTTCCATTTCCAGGAGTGTAGATGTCTGCAGGATGACCATGGGTGGGCTCCAGCAATAATTCTGATTACACGTTTTTGAGCAATGAATACTTTTCTGCTCAACGATGAATTACCCCAGAATATGATGCCATACGAAAGCAGTGAATGAAAGTAGGCATAGTAAGCTAATTTACTGAGATTCTTATCACCAAAATTTGCAATAACCCTAATAGCATACATAGCTGAACTCAGACGTTTCAGCAAACCATCAATGTGTTGCTTGCAGTTTAACCTCTCATCAGTGGACACACCTAAAAATTTTGAAAATTCTACCTTAGCTACAGACTTCTGTTCAAAGACTATATTTATTACTGGAGTTGTTCCATTTACTGTATGGAACTGTATATACTGTGTTTTATCAAAATTTAAAGAGAGCCTGTTTGCTGAGAACCACTTAATAATTTTGTGAAAAACGTCATTTACAATTACATCACCTAGTTCTTGGTTTTTGGATGTTATTACTATACTTGTATCATCAGCAAAAAGAACTAACTTTGCATCTTCATCAATGTGGAATGGTAAGTCATTAATGTATATCAAGAACAGTAAAGGACCTAAGACCGAACCCTGTGGGACCCCGTACTTGATGAACCCCCCAGTTTGAGGAATCAGCTGTTGTTTTAACATTACATGAAACACTTATTTCAACTTTCTGCATTCTTCCAGTTAAGTATGAATTAAACCATTTGTTCTCTGCCCCCCTCAAACCATAATGATTTAGCTTATCTAAAAGAATTCCATGATTTACACAATCAAAGGCCTTTGAGAGATCACAAAAAATACCAATGGGTGATGTCCGGTTATTCAGAGCATTTAATATTTGATCAGTGAAAGCGTATATAGCATTTTCTGTTGAAAAGCCTTTCTGAAAACCAAACTGACATTTTCTTAGCACTTTATTTTTACAAATATGGGAGGCTACTCTTGAATGCATTACTTTCTCAAAAATTTTTGATAGAGCTGTCAGAAGAGAGATTGGGCGGTAGTTGTTGACATCCGACGTATCCGCCTTTTTATGCAATGATTTTACAATGGCATATTTCAGTGTATCGGGGAAAACACCCTGCTCCAAAGACCTATTACATACGTGGCTGAGAATCCTACTTATCTGTGGGGAACAAGCTTTAAGTACCTTGCTGGAAATGCCATCAATTCCGTAAGAGCTTTTACTTTTCAGTGAGTTTATTATTTTACTGATTTCAGAGGGAGAAGTTTGGTGGACATACAGTTGTTTCAAACTGAACATGTATGGCCTCTTCTATTAGTAGCCTTGCCTCTTCTAGTGAAGATTTAGATCCTATTTTCTCCACAACATTTAAAAAATGATTATTGAAAATATTTTCAATTTCTGATTGTTTGTTAGTACACTTGTCATTCAGTTTTGTGGCACTAAAGTCTTCCTGTGCTCTTGGTTGCCCCGTTTTCCTTTCAATAATATTCCAAATTGCCTTAATTTTATTATCAGAGTTACTGATCTCGGACATGATACACATGCTTCTGGACTTTTTAATAACTTTTCTTAGTACCGCACAATAGTTTTTATAATATTGAACAATTTCGGGGTCAGTACTCCCTCTTGCCGTTAGATACAGTTGTCTTTTACAGTTGCAAGATATTCTTATTCCTTTAGTTAGCCAAGGTTTTTTATATGTTTTCTTGGAATTATGTTTTACTATTTTCTTGGGAAAACAATTTTGAAATACCCTTAAAAATGTATTGTGAAATAAGTTATATTTCAAGTTTGCATCGGGTTCCTTATACACTTCATCCCAGTCTAGCTGCTGTAGGCTTTCCCTAAAGTTTGCAATATTTATATTGTTAATTGAATGCACTGCTTTGAAATTCTGATTTGATATACTGCATGGAGCTATGTCATGTACTGTAACTAGCTGTGCACCATGATCTGAAAGACCATTCTCAACAGGATAAGCATTTATGTCCTTAAAACTTATCTTGGTCTATAAAAAAGTTATCTATCAATGTCCTGCTGTTCTTTGTTATCTGAGTAGGAATATCAATGACGGAGCTCAAATTGAAAGAACTGAGTAATACTACAAGGTCATTCTTCCTATTACACTCTTTCAGGGAATCAACACTGAAATCCCCACAAACGATAATTTGCTTCCCCCTGTCTGACACATAGCACGACAAAGTATCCAAGTTTTCTAGAAATAGCTAGAAATTCCCTGAGGGGGACCTATACACTGTTACAATTATGAAAGTGCCATCATTTAGTTTTAGTTCAGTGGTACATGCTTCCATATGTTGCTCTACACAAAATTTTTTAGTTTCTAAATTTTTTACACTGTGGAAGCTTTTGACATATATGGCAACTCCTCCTCTCATCATATTATCTCTACTTACATGTGCAGCTAATTTGTACCCATTGATGCTAACCTTTTGCATATCAGTGACAATGTGATGCTCAGACAGGCATAGTAAACCTATTACATTCTCAGTTTCTATATCTTCTAAACAAAGCAGAAGCTCATCAATTTTATACTTCAATCCCCCAATATTTTGATGCAATACACTAACATTATTTTTCACTTTACTTTTGTGAGTATCTTGAACTTTTTTAACATCTTTAGTATTTGCCTGGCTGAGTTTCCCACTGGACACTGATCTTACACTAAAAAAGAGTTTCCACCATGAGATGTAGTTCCTCCCCCCCTTTAAATTTCCTGCTATCAGCCCAGCCAGTTTACCCTTCCCTTTCCTGTTGAGGTGTAGGCCATGTCTAGTATAGTCCCACCTACAGAGTGAATCAACAGGAACCACACCAATGTGTGACCCTGCACCAGATCCAAGTAGCCGTTCCAACTCCAAATTAACTCTCCTGACAGAAGAGCTCAAAAGAGGTCGGTCGTGGCGCTCCAGAACCGACACAAACCCAATACTGGTATGACTCGATGTTGATGCAATCTTTGCCGGGTCACACTCTATGCTGTACCCTGGATCTCTGTCAATAATGTTGCCCGGCCCACCCACAATAACCATGGTATCTTCCTTAGTAAAGCCTCTACATAGTGAACCTAAATCCTCTGAAACCTGCCCCAGTCCAGCACTAGGTTTGAAAAAACTTGTGACCTGGTATTCTGACCCTAATTCATCCTGCAGAAGTTGGCCCACACCCTTAGCATGCGAACTACCTAGCAACAAGACTTTCTTTCTCTTTGCAGACTTTCCTACATTCTTATACAATTTGCTTCTGAAAGCTTGTTGAGATCTGTCTACATCTACTTCTGTGAGAGGCTCATCAGTTTCTGACTGAGGAAACAGGTCAAACCTATTTTGTACATTAACAACAAAGCTGTCAGAAGAATTTCTTGGCCTGTTCCGGTGCACGGATAAGAGGGGACACAGCGCTGGAACTCAGTTTTGTGAAAAAAAAACACACACACACCAGGTGCACGTACGATAGCAGACGTTGTTGTTGTAGCTGTCAGTCTCCATAAAAATCAATTGCATGAATTAAACGTAATGTAGAAGTTTTAACATAAAAGTTTGGAAATTCAGTTCTAATAATTCCGCTAAATATGCACCAGGAATCGAATTCTTGCTTTGTATGGGTTCTGTGTTCTTCATTGTAGTGTAGGGACTTGGTGGAAGTGGTGGTAAATGTAAGTCGAGTAATTTTTGTGAGGCTGTAGAGAGCAGATGTATTTTTTTTTAAAAAATGTACCTTAGTAATATGTGAAATGTTTCAGAATATAAACGTTTAAAATTTGACATATATTACTTCATTTAGTATTCCGAGAATTACCAGATTTTCAAATCCTTTGTTCAGTTAGTTTTCTCTGTACTAGAAGAAAACCCGGGGCAGTTATCATACCTCCAAAGAAGACACTGAAGATGACGTCAAGATACTCACCTAAGTAAACCTCATTTTCATCTGTGGAAATGACCTTCGATCTAACTCACTTCAGAATAACGACTGACATCTAGTCTGAGGACAAGTCATTGAATAGGCAGCACTGAAGAGGGACGTTACATACTGAATCCATCGGGTTTGTCAATGTTCTTATGCTACGTATTTGTCTAACGTCCGGGCATATTAAGTTTTTGTGAAGAGTAGAAAATTTTATATATTTTAAATATTGTTATCATAGAGAGCTTTGTAGTTAAAAAGCTGAAGGCAGATCAATAGAAGTTACCCTTATGTAGCAACTGAATATACTTGTCATATATAATTTCTTTAATTGTAACAGTGGATCAAATTTTATCCGACTACCAGTATAATGTTAACTCTAATTCTCCATTCTTCTGCGTTTAATATGTCCTTGTATTTACTTTAGATAATTTTTCTCCCACTAATAGTGTCGACATATTTAATACGTATTTCATTGTACTAAAAGTATTTCTCTTCTGTTCTACTGTGTGTAGACAATACAATCTTCGGAGCGAAAAGCGCAGTTGATCACTATTCTCCGTCGTGTATTAACACTAAATTTCCCTTCCAGTAGTTGCCACTCCAAAAGTTTATTCTCGAATTTAGTCTAAACAGTGTAATACAGGATTTTTAGCGCGAGTAAAGTGTCTTAGAAGACTATAAAACTTGTTTGTGTTAGTTTAGACGACAGACACATCATTGTCGGTAAATCAACGTGGAAAAAATGTAAGTGAACAGCGCGTTAAATGTAAAGGAAACAGTTTTGTGTATGGCAAGACAACAACTTTATTTACAAAAGAAACAGATCTTCAACACATACTTTTCAAAACAGAACAACATATACTATGAAAAATACAATAAAGATTCGTAAGAAAAAGACTATGTAAAACATAAAGACATACAAAATAGGAAGTATTCGTCTGCAGGACTGCACACGCGAGACAGTGGAAATAATTTAAGGTGGGGCGCCAGGTTGCCTCATATACAACCTTGCCGACTATGTAACTGTAAGGAAAGTAATTGTTTCTTCAACACAAAGACTGGCGGTGTTTCGGTAGTTCTTAAAAATCTTTAAGAAAATTATTTACTGCTGTAATCTGACAACAATATACATGATTTCATAGTGTCCACATTTGAGTAATGACGTCTGAGATTCTAAAACATAGCACGTCTTTCCTAACAAAGTTTGGCTTCCAGAGACCACGAGACAACGTGGACAATGATCTGTGACTCTATGCTGAACAGATACATGGTTAATTCAAATAATCAGCCGCAAAACACATCTGTAGCGTAATGTCTGTGTCGAGAATTCGCTTCGCAATGAAAAGCGCAGCTGATCATGCTCCCCCATCACGACCACTCTCCTCGCTAACGGAACAGTGCTCGAACTGCACTGCCATCACGGAGGAGGCAACGCCTGATCCTAAGTAAGGCGAGGCGTACTCTACCAGCAAACTTTCGGGCGTGTGGTATGGAGACCACCTTCAGTCTAAGGAACTCACAGCAGCCTACCATTTCCATTTATTTCCACTGATACATCACGTCGTTCTTCTTTCTTTCTATGTTAAATTTACATCTCAACCTCCAATCGATATGCTTCAGTTTTGTGAACTGAACCACGCTTGGTAATCGGTTTCAAACTAAGAGTCCGATACAGTGCTCAGTCAGTGCTGCGGAAGATATTGATGCTTGATGTACAGGAAGGCTGTGTAGCCTTGGAGGTCCCGTTCCATGGCCTACTCAATGGCCAGATATGGCACCGGCGCACTACTTGTTGCAGCAGTACGCAAGGAGTTCAGTTCGTGATAATCGAGACGATGCTAGTACACATGCTGGGTATCGGATCGCTAAACTGACGGTTATTTATTATTTTACAGTACGACTGCTGGCACTGATCTGGTGGTTATTTTGCGTGTTAGCTGTGAAAGTATTCTGTGCAAGAGATGTAATACGTTTGTAACACTTACATTCGCACAGAGGAAACCTGCAACCATTCTCCCCGCCTACTCTTTCTGTGAATGGAGCGGGGAGGAAACTTAAATCAAGAAACTATAAAAGCTACGCACTGCTATTCACTTTGAAGTTGGCTGCAGATTGTATATTCGGTTGTAGAACCTAAAAATATTCTATAGTGAGGTTCTGGAAGCCATAGATTACGCAGGGTGAGTCAGAACTCCACTGGCAATTTCGGAGGTTCTTCAGGAAAATTTTCAGAGTATTTTGTTGTCAGATACCCGTCATCTCCGGCGGTTCGTTCAGAGTAATTGCATCTCGCCTGATTTCTTCCCTGATTTACTTTTATATCTATATTGCACTTGAAATGCCTGCACAACAGTGCAAAATTCGATGGAAAGCACTTCGTGTCTGGTTTGGTAACAAACTTTTCCCAGTCACTCATGGTACATGATGTTGGCAACAGGAATGCCAATTTTATACTCTTCACCCACAATCTTGGATTCAGTGCTGTTCGGTTCTGTCTCACACTTGTTTTTCCGCCAGTTTTAGATGTGCGTTAATAGCGATAAACAGAAATATGGATCTATAGGAAGACGAAGTGGTTCATATGCAGCACGTGTGCGAGTTCACTGGCTGAAACGGAGGAACATCACAACGACGCTGTGCTGAGCTGTTCCCGCAGCAACAGCAACCATATCATAAAAAATCTTTCTGTAGGCAAGATCACTTAAATACTTCTTTATTTTCGACAGCTAGTTTCGACAGCCTTCGCTGGAATCTTCAGGTCTTCAAAAATTTTTGTTGACCTGTAGAGAACAGCAAAGTGTGCTGAAACCGATTGTCGAAAATAAAGCAGTATTTATGTTATCTTGGCTACAGAAATTTTTTTTACCAAGTAAAATACATCGCTGCTTCTGACTTCTCCTCATGAGAAAATTCAGTCACATCATAAGACTTGTGCATGTTTTGAGAGCTGATCTGTGTTTCGTGCTGTACGTTTTGGTTGCACACATTATAGTTTTTTTGCGCTGTTCTGTAAGAATTTGAACAGAAACAAAGGCAATTGGGGTAAGAAATTAATTAAATCATAATTATGTTATCGCTCTGTAATGAGACGCCCGAGACCTCGGGTTCTATATAGCAAAACACTCAGAAAATTTCCCTGAAGAGCTTGCGAAATTTCATCGCTGAAGCTCGGGTACACATTGTATATGTATATGCAGAACCAGAATATCCTGTACTAAGGATCTGAGGCCATAGATTATAGATCAGATGAACATGAAAATACTTTGTAACGATGTTCTGAGAACCATAGACTGCATATGTGGAAATAATCGGGCACTATCCCTCAGTAACCTCCGAAAAGCTGGTAGAATACACCTCCAGGCTACTTGCGGCGGTAACGGCTGTCTGTAGCGAAGGTACACCTTCGAGCTACCGAGCCTAAGTGTACCCATCATCGTCACGCGCTGCGAATTCCCTTCTCGATGTCGTCGCAGCCGCTCAGTGCCCGCTGCTGGCGGCAGACGACGGCCTGTCGCGGTCGTCTTCCGCAACGGAGGCGGCGGTGGCGGCGGCGGGCGGTCCCCCGGAGGCGGAAGAGGCCGCGGCGGCGGCAGCAGCGGCGGCGGCGGCGCCCCAGCACCACGAGGCTCCCAGGCTCCCCCGGGCCAGGTCCGGGAGAACCGGGAGCGGTCTTCATATGACGTGCTGCGGAGCGGGGGTGAGCTGCGGCGGCCCGTACAGGTCCTCGGGCGGCGGCTTCACCAGCAGACACGCCACCGGCCGCTTGATGGCGTTCGCGCCTTCCAGCGTGGAGGCGGGAGGCGGCGGCGGCGGTGGGCTGGGCGCGGCCGTCGGGGGAGGGGGGCAGCCGCACGGCACCCAGGAGGCGGCCGCCGCTGCCGCAACGGCCGACGCGTGCGAATACATCTGGCTGGAGTACAGCGCCTGCACACACGTGAGCCGCACCACACCCGTCGTTAGTGGTGTATTCATTTATGTACCGGGTGATCAAATAGTCAGTATGAATTTGAAAACTTAATAAACCACGGAATAATGTAGATAGAGAGGTAAAAATTGACACACATACTTGGAATGGCATGGGGTTTTATTAGAAAAAAAAATCACAAAATGTCCGACAGATGGCGCTGGACAGCAAAACTGCTACCGTGACGGGTGAGAGGTACGCCGATATGTTACAGAATCGAATCATCCCCAGCCTGGCTGATAAACACCTGCTGGAACGTACGATGTTAATGCAGGATGACGCTCTACCCCATATTGCTAGACGTGTGAAAGATCTCTTGCGCGTGTCGTTTGGTGATGATCGTGTGCTCAGCTGCGACTTTCGTCATCCTTGGCCTCCCAGGTCCCCAGACCTCAGTCCGTGCGATTATTGGCTTTGGGATTACCTGGAGTCGCAAGTGTATCGTGATCGACCGACATCTCTAGGAATGCTGAAAGACAACATCCGACGCCAATGCCTCACCAAAACTCCGTACATGCTTTACAGTGGTGTTCACAACATTATTCCTCGACTACAGCTATTGTTGAGGAATGATGGTTGACTGGTGGACATATTGAGCATTTCCTGTAAAGAACATCATCTTTGCTTTGTCTTACTTTGTTATGCTAATTATTGCTATTCTGATCAGATGAAGCGCCATCTGTCGGACATTTTTTGAACTTTTGTATTTTTTTGGTTCTAATAAAGCCCCATGTCATCCCAAGCGTGTGTGTCAATTTGTACCTCTGTATCTACATTATTCAGTGATTTATTCAGTTTTCAAGTTTATACTGACTTTTTGATCACCTGGTATGTTCTGGTCTTCTCTTATGTTTCACACCTACGTTATATTTGTACGTTGCTGAAGTAATGGTAGTATTTTCAATATGACAAGTAATAATAAAAATTAATAGAATTATAAATTATTTGAATGTGTATCAAGACAGTGTGGTTACAGTATTTACTAAGAACAAATAACATTAATAGTTACAGTACTACTACTGCGGCCGCAAATAACAATATTAATAATAGTGCCGGCCGCTGTGGACGAGCGGTTCTAGGCACTTCAGTCCGGAACCGCGCTGCTGCTAGGGTCGCAGGTTCGAATCCTGCCTGGGGCATGGATGTGTGTGATGTCCTTAGGTTAGTTAGGTTTAAGTAGTTGTAAGTTCTAGGGGACTGATGACCTCAGATGTTAAGTCCCATAGTGCTCAGAGCCATTTGAACCATTTGAAGCAGGCGATATATTTGTTAATCTGTTTCTCCTGCTCAGAAGCTTAAAATTGTTGACTATAGTCTCTCTCCTTGTGGACACTTATTGTATGTAACATTTAATACAACATTTTAAGCGCTGTATGCATTCAACTATCCAAAGGTCAGAAATCTTGGCATTCGTATGGCTCTGCATTCAGCTAGGGTGACAATCAGATCTGATTATTTAAGTGTTTTTAAAGTTTGCTTTTAAATTTTTATTTGTATTTATAAATGATTGCTAATTTATACTGTGCTAGGTCAAGTACTCTCACCTTGGATTATACTTAATGTTTTATTCCGTTTGCATTAGCACGGAAGCAGGCCCTGTTATTAATTACGATATGGTTAATTTGTGTTCATGTGTAAGCACTTATTGCTTCTCAGATTTCGCTTTGAATTTGTGATCAGCTATAAGTCAGTGTGTCAGGATGGCACAAAGTGTTGAATGCTGTGATAAATTGTCTAGTGGGTTCTTGTTTGTTACATCTGATCTTCGTATGCTATCTTTAACCTTGTTACTTCAGTGTACTGATCTGTGGTATGTATGCCAGGTAGCCGCCTCCCGATTACACTAGTCCTAGTCCGGGCTGGTGGTTGCGTACCGCGTGACCAGCTTTCTCTGTGTATTTCCTTTCCTGTTTGGTTTCTCGCGACCGGCCGAACGGAATTAGATTACGACGCGAACGAGCTGTGCCCGCGCTAAAGGTTCCGTGGTCCTGTGTTCGGTCGCTGAACCTGGGACTAAATGGTTCAAATGGCTCTGAGCACTATGGGATTTAACTGCTGAGGTCATAAGCCCCTAGAACTTAGAACTACTTAAACCTAACTAACCTAAGGACATCACATACATCCGTGCCCGAGGCAGGATTCGAACCTGCGACCGTAGCCGTCGCGCGGTTCCAGACTGAAGCGCCTAGAACCGCTCGGCCACACTGGCCGGCACCTGGGACTAAGCCACGCCATATCATCCGGCAGTTTCGGGCCGCAAGTTAAGTTACTTACCCAATCCTTTTCAGATATTTGGCATCACCCACTAGGGTGTGGCGCTAAGTTGCATATTCGCTGCAGCAACCCCCTCAAACGGAAATTTATAGTTCCCTCAGCATCGCTTGATTTAATTCGACAACATTCCATTACCCTGGTTTCGCATTTGTTGATGTTCATCTTATGTCCTCCTTTCAAGACACTGTCCATTTAGCTGCTCTCCCAAATCCTTTGCTGTCTCTGACAGAATCACAATGTCATCAGCGTACCTCAAAGTTTTTAGTTCTTCTCCCTAAACTTTAATTCCTTCCCCAATTTTTTTTTTTTTGGTTCCCTCTACTGCTTGCTCGATGTGCAGACTGAAAAACGTCGGTTATAGGCTACAACACTCACACTTTTTTCTCAACCACTGCTCGCCTTTCATACTCTTAACTCATATAACTGCCGCCTGATTTCTGTAGAAGTTGTAAACAACCCTCCCCGTATTTTACTCTTGCTACCTGCTACCTACCCTGCTACTTACGAAATGAGTTTATATGTGGACAAAACTAATATTTCCTGAGAAAGCGGATTCTGGGGAAGAGAAATTTAGGTGTACTACATCATCGAAGAGCTTTGTGAGACGGGGAAATGAGAAAGAGCTGGATGGAAAAAAGATATTTAGTTGTAGTGGGGTGACTAGTGCGTACAGAAACACAAGAGACATTATTGTTGCTTTAATAGTTTTGTCATTAACCTTCTTTTAATCTGGAGCTGTTATTCAGTTCTCAGTACTTCAGATAACTTTCTGCACAGTTATCACAATGTCTTCTTCCCTGTCTATCAATTTCCAAATGAAAGCAAGTGAGGCAGCTTAGTCGTGAGACGTGGGACTCATATTCAGAAGGAAAGCTGTCCAAAACCCCATAGAACCATCCACATTTTTATTTTCAGTGATTTCTTTTAATCAGTTTATTTGTATGGCGGGATGGTCCCTTCGAAAGGGTGCGGCCAATTCCCTTCCCCACCATTCGCCATTTGCTCCGCCTGTAAAGATAGAAATCTGCGAAGGACAGTACTTCTACTTATGGCATGTATCGGTTAGAAAAATGCATCGATGTTGACTGATATCAGCCGAAATCGATATGCAACAAGATAAATAAATTATGTTCCCGCCACTGCTTGCTACATTCTTTATAATTTTATAATTAAATGATCATGTCGTCGAGAGTTACGACTGCAGTGCACAGACTGAGTGCGAAGTAGTTGGTATGATTATTTTTCCGGATGGTTTATGTGGAAAGGAACTGTAGACGAGGGGTATACTCTTGGTCGTGTTTTGACTTAAGTACACAAGACTTCGACCCAATAGACCTGTGTGAGGTTGTTAAGGTAAAGGTTGTTAAGATAATAAGAGGGAGTGCTGAAAAGTAATGAATCCTAATTATTTATGTAAAAACGCTCAAAGCTTTTTAAATAAAGCAAAGGTTGTTAACGTCTTTGATCTTCTTGTTTACATATTTGCAACCCTCTGCCGCTAGAGCGCTCCGAATTACAGCGCGCAACATGGCGGTGTGTGCCGTAACTACTGCATGTCTGTGCGTGAGAAACACCGTGCTTTAGTCGAGTTCGTCCACATGTGGTGCACCCTTCCTTCAGCATGACAATACTAGACCACACGAGCGCTGTGTCTTCTGCAACAACCCGACGCCGTGGGTTCACTATTGTTGGTCCTCCATACAGTCTCGACTTGGCCCCACTCGATTTTCATCTGTTTCCAGACCTTAAAGTACATTGTCGAGAACTTCACTTTGAAAGTGATGAAGCGGTGGAAGCAGAAGTGAGGTTCTGGCTCCGTCAACAATGTTAGACATTCTACAGCGACGGTATCAACAAGCTGGTCTCTCGTGGGCGAAATGTGTTCGTTGGCTGGGTGACTAGAGGAAGATGCAAATGGCTCTGAGCACTATGGCACTTAATTTCTGAGGTCATCAGTTCCCTAGAACTTAGAACTACTTAAACCTAACTAAGCTAAGGACATCACACACATCCATGCCCAAAACAGGATTCGAACTTGCGACCGTAGCGGTCGCGCGGTTCCAGACTGTAGCGCCTAGAACCGCTCGGCCACCCCGGCCGGCGGCTATGGTAAGAAATAAATAAGTGTACATGAAGGATAAAGATGTAGATTTTTAATAATATCTGATTTTATTTATAAATAGTTTTTCTGCTACCAATCACAATATTCCTTTAATATATATTTTACACGACGCGTTTCGAGAAACGATCCCCATTTTCAAGTGCGGTTTTCTCTATGTACTGTTCCTTTTCTCTCGTAATATTTTTTATGTGTGAAGTTCTGAAAAGGCACATGAAAAAATTACTAAAAAATGGAATAGTATACACAGAAAAAGGCACAATCGCAGACTATCGTAAATAATTTCTAATGAATCAAACCAGGTTAATAATGTTTTTGTGTTCAAAAGGATTTAAAAGTTTTCACATAAAAATATCATAGGCATTACTTTTCAGCACACCCTCGTAGATAGCTGAAGAGCTACACTGTAGCTGCTACGGGCTGTGAAGAACGGATGTTTGCGGATTTTAGTAAACTGATCACAGTGTGTTGTTTATATAGAGCGTTAACTGCCTACAGTTCAGAGACAGAGTCTTGAACTCTTCATCGTTATTCACGGAGTTTTGTCCTAAAAGATTCGAAGGTATTTCGACCAATGTAAGTACGTGCTAAGTGGAGACTGTAGGTGACGTGTGGTTTCTAGTCCAATGGTCGGACCTATGAGACATGAGACCTCTCGTTTAGAACGTCGATTCTTGGGCTAAATTAGTTAACGAACATAGTGGTGGAAGTGGAAAACTTGCAAACGTTCAATTAATGTTTTGTTGCTTTATTATTACGCCGTTTAATCAGTTCCAGTGCTACACTTGTCATCTAGATGTCATTAGAGAGGACCGTGTGTGTGAGAAACGAACCATTCAGTACCAGCCTCATACCTCGTATGTACACGAGTGACAGTTATTTACTTATTGTGATATAAAAGTCTAAGGTTTCAGTAGTCGTTCTGTATTGAGCAAAGGAATTCAGCACGGAAATGCTGACTCACATGAAATCAATTATCTGGGGAGTTCTACAGAAAAGAAATATGTAAGCCTGCAAAGGGTTCTTCCTGCCCAGGAATGATTATATCGACATTTTTCTGTTGTTAACTAACTACACTTTGAGCTTCCAGAATGAAAAATGGATGAAGCGGATGATACGTCAACCATCAGATGAAATATTTCTCTTCGCGGAAGGCTGGACAGTCAACACATTTCAGAGTAAAACGTTCATTGAGGAGAGTAATGTGAACTTTAACTAACCTCCATGAGTCGGTGATAATATGCGCGACTGAGATTCTAGCCTCGGTCTTTGTAATATGTTGGCAATGATCTTCCGACCTAGCTATCCGATTGCCAAGTAGGAAAGCATCTGAAACGGAACGACACACTCTTTGGGACTAAAACCTTCTTGGTAACAAGAACTAAGCGCTTCAAAATGGTGAAACAGTCATAACGGAAGTAGAAGTAGCAACGGATTTACCTTGAGGACGTGTGATATGCACACTACTAGTAAACCAGAGTCAGATAGCATTGTTGGTTGAAAAGTTGTCGAGGAATGGCTTAACAACTCCACTGGAACGGTTTTCATTTTGACACACGTTGACACTTTCTCTTCGCGATACGTGAAGCATGGCTTCTATGAAGGCTGTAACTAAATTCCCTTTACGGACTTTGAGGGCAGGTTCCTTACACAAAAATAATAAAAAAAAAGTGCAGGAATCATGAGCTGTAAAATGTATACCTTAAGAGCTATGAGTACTTGTTCATCTTCCATACTGTGAAACGTCTCTTCCACTGCAAGTTCTTTGCTTTCCATATTCTGTGAGGAAGTAGTACAGACCAAAAATAGAATAAATGCCCCGCAAATGCGGGCTCTTAAGTGCATACTTTAAGAGCTTATGAGCAGTTACTCAATAGAAGAGATGTGTTTCACGGAAGTGAAGATGGAGACGCGCTCGTAGCTCTTAAGGTATGCATTTTGGAACCCGTGTTTACAAGACATTTTTTTTCTTATTTTGCTGTGAGGAACCTGTCCTTAAAGTCCGTAAAGAGAATTTTGCTATTGTAAGTAGGCTGTTTAGGTTTTTATGTTGGTAGCGCCACGTAGCGCTCTATATGAAAATCACTGACTGTGTTGTGTGAAGGCTGTGGTTGGTTTGCATTGTTGTAGTATATGCTATTGTAGTGTTGGGCAGTTGGCTGTTAACAGCGCGTAGCGTTGCGTATTTGGAGGTGATCCGCCAGCAGTGGTGGATGTGGGGAGAGAGATGGCGGAATTTTGAGAGCGGACGATCTGGACGTGTGTCCATCAGAAAGAGTAAATTTGTAATATTGGATATCATGGATTGATATATATATTATGACTTTTGAACACTATTAAGGTAAATACATTGTTTGTTCTCCATCAAAATCTTTCATTTGCTAACTATGCTTTTCAGTAGTTAGTGCCTTCAGTAGTTTGAATCTTTTATTTAGCTGGCAGTAGTGGCGCTCGCTGTATTGCAGTAGTTCGAGTAACGAAGATTTTTGTGAGGTAAGTGATTTGTGAAACGTATAGGTTAATGTTAGTCAAAGCCATTCTCTTGTAGGGATTATTGAAAGTCAGATTGCGTTGCGCTAAAGATATTGGCTGTCAGTTTAGTGTTGATCAGAATAGGTAAAGAGCGCAATGTCTGAGTACGTTCAGTTCTGCTCAGCTGTTTGAAAATCAAATAATGTAAGAGGTTTATCAGCACAGTAATTCATTAATTTTTCTAAGGGGACGTTTCACTACATACTGCATAACTGTTTAGTGTGTGTATGCTGACCGCGTATAAAGCCTAATGTCAATCTCATGCTGTTGGTGACGATAAGAGAAAACGACAAGGGTGAAATCCGATTCCAGAGCATAATCTATTACTCCCGAACAGAGCCATGGCTCCATCATTCAGTACATGCGTCATTATGTCATTCTTAGTACGCTGCGTCCGTGAATGGAACTGGCCGAAACCTTTATACATGCTGCCACCTACTTTAGAACTGGAAAACATAAGCGTGGACGACAATAATGTGACTGCAAGAAGGGGTCTCATTTTATCTGTTTCTGATACGGTCTTTCTTACGTATTTTGGATGTATTTCTGACTGATAACGATGACTTAAAATTGCTATTTTCGGGGTAGTAAAAGGATTCTCTCTCTCTCTCTCTCTCTCTCTCTCTCTCTTTCTCTCTCTCTCTCTCTCTCTCTCTCTCTCTCTCTCTCTCTCTGTGTGTGTGTGTGTGTGTGTGTGTGTGTGTGTGTGTGTGTGTGTGTGACAGAGAAGGAGAGAGAGAGAGAGAGAGAGAGAAGGAGAGAGGCCTGCTTCTTGGGCAGGACAGATTAGTAATCAAGGAATGTAGGCTGGACGAAGGCCACTCACTCAGCTTCGAAATACTAGGGTAGTACTGAAAGCAAATGGTTTTTCAGACAGTATTCAGACATATGAGGACTATTTTGATTATGATTTAGAAATAATAAAGTTACTTAATCAATTTTTAGATGTGAAGTCCCCTGCAGAAATATTGAGCCATGCTGCCCCTATAGCCGTCCATAATTGCGAGAGTGTTGCCAGTGCAGAATTCTGTGCACGAACTGACCTCTTGGTTCTGTCTCAGGTCGGACGATCTGTGTGCCAAATCTTTCGCTCGAACTGTCCAGAATGTTCTTCAAACCTTTCGCGAACGGTTGTGACTCGGTGACATGACCTATTGTCACCTACAGAAATTCCATCGTTGTTTGGGAAGACAGAGTGCATGAATGGCTACAAACAGTCTTCAAGTAGCCACCCTCGAACCCTACTATCAGCTCTTACCAACTGAAATCTGGACTCATCAGACCAGGTCACGGTTTTTAAGTTGTCTAGAGTCCAACCGATGCGGACACTGGCCGAGGAGAGGCACTGAAGGCAATGTCGTGCTACTAGCATAGGCACTCGCGTCGGTCGTCTGCTGCCATAGCCCATTATCGCCAAATTTCGCGCAATGTCCTAACGGATACGTTCGTCGTACGTCCCACATTTGTTTCTGCGGTTAGTTGACCCAGTGCTGCTTTTCTGTTAGCACTGACAGCTCTACGTAAACGCCATTGCTCTCAGTCGTTAAGTGAAGACCTTCGGCCACTGCGTTATTTGTGGTGGAAGGTAACGCCCGACACGTGGTATTGTCGGCACACTCTTGATATTGTTCACTACTGGCCATTAAAATTGATACACCAAGAAGAAATGCAGATGATAAACGGGTATTCATTGGACAAATATATTATACTAGAACCGACATGTGATTACATTTTCACGCAATTTGGGTGCATAGATCCTGAGAAATCAGTAACCAGAACAACCACCTCAGGCCGTAATAAGGGCCTACATACGCCTTGGCATTGAGTCAAACAGAGCTTGGATGGCGTGTACAGGTACAGCTGCCCATACAGCTTCAACACGATACCACAGTTCATTACGAGTAGTAACTGGCGTATTGTGACGAGCCAGTTACTCGGCTACCATTGACCAGACGTTTTTAATTGGTGAGAGATCTGGAGAATGTGCTGGTCAGGGCAGCAGACGAACATTTTCTGTATCCAGAAAGGCCCGTACAAGACCTGCAACATGCGGTAGTGCATTATCCTGCTGAAATGTAGGGTATCGGAGGGATCGAATGAAGGGTAGAGCCACGGCTCGTAACACATCTGAAATGTAACGTCCACTGTTCAAAGCGCCGTCATGGCACCCCATACCATCAGGCCGGGTGATACGCCAGTATGGCGATGACGAATACACGCTTCCAATGTGCGTTCCCCGCGATGTCACCAAATATGGATGCGGCCATCATGATGTTGTAAACAGAACCTGGATTCATCCGAAAAATGACGTTTTCCAGTCGTGCACTCAGGTTCGTCGTTGGGTACACCATCGCAGGCGCTCCGGTCCGTGATTCAGCGTCAAGGGTAACCGCAGCCATGGTCTCCGAATTGATAGTCCATGCTGCTGCAAACGTCGTTGAGCTGTTCGTGCAGATGGTTGTTGTCTTGCAAACGTCCCCATCTCGTGACTGCACGATCCGTTACAGCCATGCGGATAAGATGACTGTCAACTCGACTGCTAGTTATACGAAGCCGTTGGAATCCAGCACGGCGTTCCGTATTACCCTCCTGAACCCACCGATTCCATATTCCGCTAACAGTCATTGGATCTCGACCAACGCTAGCAGCAATGTCGCGATACGATAAACCGCAATCACGATAGGCTACAATCCGACCTTTATGGAAGTCTGAAACGTGACGGTACGCATTTCTCCTCCTTACACGAGACATCACAACAACGTTTTCACCAGGCAACGCCGGTCAACTGCTGTTTGTGTATGAGAAATCGGTTGGAAACTTTCCTCATGTCAGCACGTTGTAGGTGTCGCCACTGGTGCCAACCTTGTATGAATGCTCTGAAATGCTAATCATTTGCATATCACAGCATTTTCTTCCTGTCGGTTTAATTTCGCGTCTGTAGCACGTCATCTTCGTGGTGTAGCAATTTTAATGGCCAATAGTGTAAATCTAGTCTGTACCCGTGGTCTAGGGGTAGCGTCTTTGATTCATAATCAAAACGTCTTCGGTCCCGGGTTCGATCCCCGCCACTGCCTAAATCTTGGTAAATAATCAGCATTGGCGGCCGAAGACTTCCGGCATAAGAAGTCAGCCTCATTCTGCCAACGGCCTTGTCAAAGAGGGCGGAGGAGCGGATAGAGTTTCAGGGCACTCTCTTGTCCTAGGGGTGGGAAATTGCCCCTAAAGGCGGAAGAATCAGCAATGATCAACGACATGAGGATGCAGAAGGCAATGGAAACCACTGCATTAATGACACGTAACGTGTATCCACAGGACATGTGGCCTGTATTTGAAGAAGTGTCATGATGATCTCCCCATTGGCAAAAGATTCCGGAATAGTCCACCATTCGGATCTCCGGGAGGGGACTGCCAAGGGTGAGGTTACCATGCGGAAAAGATTGAATAATCAACGAAAGGATAACGTTCTACGAGTCGGGGCGTGGAATGTCAGAAGCTTGAACGTGGTAGGGAAACTAGAAAATCTGAAAAGGGAAATGCAAAGGTTCAATCTAGATATAGTAGGGGTCAGTGAAGTGAAGTGGAAGGAAGATAAGGATTTCTGGTCAGATGAGTATCGGGTAATATCAACAGCAGCAGAAAATGGTATAACAGGTGTAGGATTCGTTATGAATAGGAAGGTAGGGCAGAGGGTGTGTTACTGTGAACAGTTCAGTGACCGGGTTGCTCTAATGAGAATCGACAGCAGACCAACACCGACAACGATAGTTCAGGTATACATGTCGACGTCGCAAGCTGAAGATGAACAGATAGAGAAAGTGTATGAGGATATTGAAAGGGTAATGCAGTATGTAAAGGGGGACGAAAATCTAATAGGCATGGGCGACTGGAATGCGGTTGTAGGGGAAGGAGTAGAAGAAAAGGTTACAGGAGAATATGGACTTGGGACAAGGAATGAAAGAGGAGAAAGACTAATTGAGTTCTGTAACAAGTTTCAGCTAGTAATGGCGAATAACCTGTTCAAGAATCACAAGAGGAGGAGGTATACTTGGAAAAGGCCGGGAGGTACGGGAAGATTTCAATTAGATTACATCATGGTCAGACAGAGATTCCAAAATGAGATACTGGATTGTAAGGCGTACCCAGGAGCAGATATAGACTCAGATCACAATATAGTAGTGATAAAGAGTAGGCTGAAGTTCAAGGCATTAGTCAGGAAGAATCAACACGCAAAGAAGTGGGATACGGCAGTACTAAGGAATGACGAGATACGTTTGAAGTTCTCTAACGCTATAGATACAGCAATAAGGAATAGCGCAGTAGGCAGTACAGTTGAAGAGGAATGGACATCTCTAAAAAGGGCCATCACAGAAGTTGGGAAGGAAAACATAGGTAGAAGGTTGCTGCGAAGAAACCATGGGTAACAGAAGAAATACTTCAGTTGATTGATGAAAGGAGGAAGTACAAACATGTTCCGGGAAAATCAGGAATACAGAAATACAAGTCGCTGAGGAATAAAATAAATAGAAAGTGCAGGGAAGCTAAGACGAAATGGCTGCAGGAAAAATGTGAAGACATCGAAAAAGATATGATTGTCATAAAGCCAGACTCAGCATACAGGAAAGTCAAAACAACCTTTGGTAACATTAAAAGCAACGGTGGTAACATTAAGAGTGCAACGGGAATTCCACTGTTAAATGCAGAGGAGAGAGCAGATAGGTGGAAAGAATACATTGAAAGCCTCAATGAGGGTGAAGATTTGTCTGATGTGAGTGACACGAGTCGATTTAGAAGAGATAGGGGATCCAGTATTAGAATCGGAATTTAAAAGAGCTTTGGAGGACTTACGGTCAAATAAGGCAGAAGGGATACACAACATTCCATCAGAATTACTAAAATCATTGGGGGAAGTGGCAACAAAACGACTATTCACGTTAGTGTGTAGAATATATGAGTGTGGCGACATACCATCTGACTTTCGGAAAAGCATCATCCACACAATTCCGAAGACGGCAAGAGCTGACAAGTGCGAGAATTATCGCACAATCAGCTTAACAGATACATCGAAGCGGCTTTTTTTTTTTTTTTATGCTCGTCAGTCTACTGACTGGTTTGATGCGGCCCGCCACGAATTCCTTTCCTGTGCTAACCTCTTCATCACAGAGTAGCACTTGCAACCTACGTCCTCAATTATTTGCTTGACATATTCCAATCTCTGTCTTCCTCTACAGTTTTTGCCCTCTACAGCTCCCTTTAGTACCATGGAAGTCATTCCCTCATGTCTTAGAAGATGTCCTATCATCCTGTCCCTTCTCCTTATCAGTGTTTTCCACATATTCCTTTCCTCTCCGATTCTGCATAGAACCTCCTCATTCCCTACCTTATCAGTCCACCTAATTTTCAACATTCGTCTATAGCACCACATCTCAAATGCTTCGATTCTCTTCTGTTCCGGTTTTTCCACAGTCCATGTTTCACTACCATACAATGCAGTACTCCAGACGTACATCCTCAGAAATTTCTTCCTCAAATTAAGGCCGGCATTTGATATTAGTAGACTTTCTCGCTGTTCTCATTTCTACTACTTCTCATTACCTTCGTCTTTCCCCGATTTACTCTCAAAGCATACTGTGTACTCATTAGACTGTTCATTCCGTTCAGCAGATCATTTAATTCTTCTTCACTTTCACTCAGGATAGCAATGTCATCAGCGAATCGTATCATTGATATCCTTTCACCTTGTATTTTAATTCCACTCCTGAACCTTTCTTTTATTTCCATCATTGCTTCCTCGATGTACAGATTGAAGATTCTTAATACGAGCTCTTCGTTCTTGATCGTCCACTCTTATTATTCCCTCTTGGTTGTTGTACATATTGTATATGACCCGTCTCTCCCTATAGCTTACCCCAACTTTTTTCAGAATCTCGAACAGCTTGCACCATTTTGTATTGTCGAACGCTTTTTCCAGGTCGACAAATCCTATGAAAGTGTCTTGATTTTTCTTTAGCCGTGCTTCCATTACTAGCCGTAACGTCAGAATTGCCTCTCTCGTCCCTTTACTTTTCCTAAAGCCAAACTGATCGTCACCTAGCGCATTCTCAATTTTCTTTTCCATTCTTCTGTATATTATTCTTGTAAGCAGCTTCGATGCATGAGCTGTTAAGCTGCTTACAAGAACAATATACAGAAGAATGGAAAAGAAATACGTCAACCAAATAATTGAGGACGTAGGCTGCAAGTGCTACTCTGAGATGGAGAGGTTAGCACAGGAAAGGAATTCGTGGCGGGCCGCATCAGACCAGTCAGTAGACTGATGACCAAAAAAAAAAAAAAAAAAAGTGTAGATCCAGGTATTTTGAATTTAATGATTTCCGAAATGGAATGTGGCCCCGACTATAATTCCGCGTTCGAAGTCTATTAATTCCCGTCGTGCGGCCATAACACTTTGGAAACGTGTTCACATGTCTCACCAAAGTAAAATTGACTGCTCCAGCAATGCAGTGTCCTTTTATACCTTGTGTTCGCGATACTACTGTCATCCGTGTACGTGCATATCGCTATCCAATGACTTTCAGTGTGTGGTACAAGATAGGCGGACTGCAAGAGTCACCTGCATGGCGAGGTCGAAGGCGCTCTTGCCGTCGTCGATGATCTTGTGCGCTGGCGCGGGCAGCGGGTAGAGCGGGTAGGGGAAGGCGGGCAGCAGCGAGCGCGCCAGGTGGTCGGCGGCCGCAGAGCCGGGCGACAGCGGCAGCGGCAGCGGCAGCGACGCGTGCTGCCCAGCCTGCGACGCCAGCGGGGGCCCCGCCAGCAGCGAGAAGCCGAACTTGGGCTCCTTCTTCAGCAGCGACTTGGGCTTGCGCCGCGGCCGGTACTTGTAGTCCGGGTGTTCCTTCATGTGCAGCGCCCTGCAACACCGCACCGGTTTCGTCTCACACAGCGGCGAAATCATCGTTCACATGCATCGATGGCCATTGAAACTGCGTAACCAGGAAGCATATACACTGACGGGAAACTATCCAAACACCAAAAAATAATTAAATCAGAGTAATGAAATATCGGGAATGCATTTCTCTAGGTAACATACCACGTGCAGAAGTATGAAACCGGAATTTGGTTGCAAAACGAGGATAATGGAATGTAGTCGAATTAAGTCGGGTGATGCTGAGGGAATTAGATTAGGAAAAGAGACGCTTAAAGTAGTAAGGGAGTTTTCCTATCTGGGGAGCAAAATAACTCATGATGGTCGAAGTAGGGAGGATATAAAATGTAGACTGGCAATGACAAGGAAAGCGTTTCTGAAGAAGAGAAATTTGTTAACATCGAGTATAGATTTAAGTGTCAGGAGTCGTTTCTGAAAGTATTTGTATGGAGTGTAGCCATGTATGGAAGTGAAACAGGGACGATAAATAGTTTGGACAAGAAGAGAATAGAAGCTTTCGAAATGTGGTGCTACAGAAGAATGCTGAAGATTAGATGGGTAGATCACATAAATAATGAGGAGGTATTGAATAGAATTGGGGAGAAGAGGAGTTTGTGGCACAACTTGACGAGAAGAAGGGATCGGTTGGTGGGACATGTTCTGAGGCATCAAGGGATCACAAATTTAGCATTGGAGGGCAGCGTGGAGGATAAAAATCGTAGAGGGAGACCAAGAAATGAATGAGTACACTAAGCAGATTCAGAAGGATGTAGGTTGCAGTAAGTACTGGGAGATGAAGAAGCTTCCACAGGATAGAGTAGCATGGAGAGCTGCATCAAACCAGTCTCAGGACTGGAGACCACAACAACAACAAATACACGTCTGTTATTTGAAACTGATAGACAATATTTTATTCGAAATAATCTCCACTGCTATTTATGCATTTCTCTCACGTTTCCGGCAGGCTATGAATGCCACGCTAAAAACCGGTTCTTCTATTGAAGCGAACCAGTCAGTGAGATATTTTCGTACATTTTCTTACGAACTGAAGCGTTGTTCAGTGAGACCGTGTCCCAGTCATGCAAATGCATGACAATCGAACTGAGCCATGTTTGGAGAATAAGCTACACGCCCAAGTATTTCCCAACTGAATGCCCCGATCGTTTCCGTGACCCGTCTTGCTGTGTGTGCTGGGTCGTTGTCACGGAGCAATATAACTTTGTGTTGCCTTTTTCCATATTCCGGTCGTTTTTCACGTAACAATCTATTTAATTCGATCATTTGCTGTTGGTAGCGACCATTGTTAACAGTATCACCAGATGATAGCAGCTCCTAATAAATGATACGCTTCTGATCCCACCAAACAGAGCATTGTCTCCTTTCCAAAGCGGTTTGGTCTTGCAGTGGACGTCGATGGTTTGCCTGGGTTCACCCACGTTTTACGACGTTTAGGATTCTCACAATATATACCTATTTTTTATCACCTGCAATTATTCGATGCAGAAACGACTTTCTTTTGTATCTGCAAAGCAGCATTTTTCAATTGGTTTTTCGATTTGCTTGCTGTCTTTCATTCAGTTTATGTGGAACCGATTTTTCCACTTTCTGCACCTTTCCCACGGCTTTCAACCGAAGAGAAACGGCTTTCTGCGTCACATTCAATAGTTCCGCGAGTTCCTGTTGAGTTTAAATATCATCTTCATCCAATAAGGCCTACAATTCGTTGTCTTCAAACTGTTTCGGTTGTTTCCGCGCTCGTCGTTCTTCACGTCAAAATGACCACTTTTGAATTTCAGTCACTCGAAACAAATGGTTCAAATGGCTCTGAGCACTATGGGACTTAACTCTGAGGTCATCAGTCCCCTAGAAGTTAGAACTACTTAAACCTAACTAACCTAAGGACACCACTCACATCCATGCCCGAAGCAGGATTCGAACCTGCGACCGTAGCGGTCGCGCGGTTCCGAACGGTAGCGCCTAGAACCGCTCGGCCACTCCGGCCGGCCCACTCGAAACACTGTGTGTTCCAAAGAGCATTTTCGCCGAAAGCTTCGACAAGCATTCGATGCGATTCTGCACTAGTTTTCTTTAAGTGGTAACAGAAAACCAATGCTGTTGTTCTTAGGCACAAAACTCGACATGTTTACTGGTTTGAAACAGATACCGATATATGGAACATAGTATGTTGACACTCGTCGTCAGTTGTTACCGGAAGCAGATGGCGCTGCAGACGCAGTTCTACGGGCCCTGCACTGGCGGCTTGCACTACCTATTGGAAAATGCAGGTTTCATACTTCTACACCTGGTATTTAAGTGATTAACATTGCAAGGTCACATGTTAATGTTAGCGCAAGTTAAAACTATTGCAAATGCGAAATGGTGGTCCACTAATAACCAGTGTAACCGCCAGTGTGTTGAATGCAAGCATGCATGGTGTTGTACGAGTCACGGATGTCAGTTTTTAGGCTGGAGTTTCATGCCCGTTGCACTTGGTCGGTCAATACAGGAACGGTTAACGCTAGTTGTCGAAGACGCCGCAGCTGAGACAGATCTTGTGATGGAGAAGGCCAAGGCAACATGTCGGCACTCTCTTGAGCGTGTTGGGATACAACAGCAGTATTTGGGCGAGCGTTACGCTGTTGGAAAACACCCCTTATAATGCTGTTCATAAATGGAAGCACAACAGGTCGAATCACCAGATTGACGTACAAAAATGGCTCTGAGCACTATGGGACTTAACACCTGAGGTCATCAGTCCCCTAGAACTTAGAACTCCTTAACCTAACTAACCTGATGACATCACAAACATCCATGAGGAGGCAGGATTCGAACCTGCGACCGTCGTGGTCGGGCGGTTCTAGACAGAAGCGCCTAGAACCGCTCGGCCACAGTGGCTGGAGACTGACGTACAGATTTTGCAGTCAGGGTGCTTGGGATAACCACGAGAGTGCTCCTGCTGTCTTATGAAATCGCACCCCGGACTGTAACTCCAGGTGTAGGTCCAGTGTGTCTAGCTCGCAGACAGATTGGTTGCCGGTCGCTGTGGCCGAGCGGTTCTAGGCGCTTGAGTCCGGAACCACGCAGCTGCTTTGGTCGCAGGTTCGAATCCTGCCTCGGGCACGGATGAGTGTAATGTCCTTAGGTTAGTAAAGTTTAAGTAGTTCTAAGTCTAGGGGACTGATGACCTCACATGTTAAGTCCCTTAGCGGTTAGAGCCATTTGAATCATTTGAACATGTTGGTTGAAGGCCCTCAGCTGGTCTCCTTCTGACCATCACACGGCCATCACTGTGGTACTCCAGAAAGTACCGCACCACAATAAATAAGCTGTATGAGCTGGCACACGAACTATATCGAGGTCCGCCCGGGGTCACAGCTACCAACCCATGGGCATCACGTGTGTGGACAGCGATTGGTCGATGCCTCGTTATATACCAGAGCACTGAGCTACGGCAGTCACTTATCTTAGTTGCGCCGAGTCATGTACAGTCTCCAGTTACCGCCGTATCTACAAGCTGCAGTGTTCGTCCATCGCCTCTGAGACTTAGGATCCGTAAGCTTCGTAGTCCAGGTCTGCACTCTAAGCGGGTATCACTCAGAGGCGCAGTTACAGGACTTAAGTATTTTGAAGGACTTGTAATAATTGTGCTCGACATTTCACAATAAGAAGCAATATTTAAGTTGCCTGCATCTTCATACTTAACAAATATCATTTTATTACTAATTGTGGGAATCTTTCTGACTGAAGAAAACCTACGCCGTGCTCTTGCATTCCCAACAGAGGCAGAACCAGCTTTCATCAGACAACAAAACAGACATCCATCCTGCCCTCCAATGAACTCTCGCTTAACAGACCCACAATGAGACAGCTTTAAACTCCGTCAGGTGACGATAACAGTATCTCACGCAAGTCACTGCAGCTTCATGTCTTTCATTGCGACCACTAAACATCAAGCGCTGTACTCGCCACTTATGTACCGAACCAGGTCCGGTAACTGTATCGCACACGAACAACACTAATGCCTCCTGGTTCCATCAGTCCCAAAGAACTGCAACTCCGATCATTCAGAAACCTTCTGCTGGTCTGTACATACTCGAAGTTATATTGACAGTCGACCATGTCTTCTGGGTACGGTTAAGCAGAGTGTATGTCGAATGTACAGACATTCTTCTTTGAGCTTCTGATCAGTATCGGTCCTGAATAGAAATACGAGGAGCAATGCACGGATATTTCCAGATTGTTTTCTTTTTTGTCTCGTGCTGCGCTCCTCCTCGTCTGATGCAGCGGTTTCCGGGTGGGCTTAGCGGAACGGCGCGAGTAAACAGGCTGTAGCGGGACGGAGCGGTAATCCTTAGCGGGGAAGCTGTTCGGTATTGTCCGTGCCGTGGCCGCGCTAATTGTGACAAAGGCTCGCCACCCCCGCCCCTCCCTCACGCCCTGGGCGCTCGGCCGCTGTGATGTGGCGCCTCCGCGCGTCACAGATTATGCGCCGGAAGACCAGCCTCACAATGGGGACGCTGCCTTGGTCATGTGCTGCGTGTCGCCTCTTCGTTTTCTGAACCCATAGACCGTGCCCGGTAATCGCGCTCGCATCCTTGTTTGGAAACTGAGACTCTCTGGCGCGTAAGGGTAGTTTTGTATTCTGTCGCACCCGCACGCTGAGTTTAGAAAATTTATGGTAGACTAAATCTGCACAACGACGTCACTGAAGTGCAGAACAGAAGAATTTCTTTATTTTAGTGAGAGCTACATCGCTATCAAGTGAGTGAACAAAGAGAAAAATCTGCCAAGAATTATTCTTTCCACTTTTGTCTCTTTTATTTTGTTATTCGGAGGTGGAACGAACAGTATCGTTGCTCCTCTTAGATACCAACAGAAAAACATAAACAACTGCTACGATTTTTGGTCTGCAGTGTTCCTCGTAGTACACTCAAGAGGGGGGGGGGGGGGGGGAGGAGAAGGATGCGCCTTGAAGGATTTATCCGAATGGGACGAAACGAAGTTCGGTAGATGTGATGTACATGACCACACAAACGAATAAAGAAAGTTTCAGAGAAACTGGATAATCTGTTCAAGAGAAAGAGCTTCACAAATTGAGCAAGTCAGTAACGCATTGGTCTACTTTTGGCTCTTACGCAAGCAGTTATTCGTCTTGCAATTAAGTGACAGAGTTGTTGGATATCCTCCTGAGAGATATCGTGCCCAATTTTGTCCAACTGGCGCTTTGGATCGTCATAATCCCGACTGTTGTAGGGCCCTGCCCATAATGCTCCAAATGTTCTCAGCTGGGAGAGACCCAGCGACCTCGGTGGCCAACGCAGGGTTTGGCAAGTATGAAGACAAGCAGTAGAAACTCTTTCCGTCTGCGGTCGGAAATTATCATGCTGAATTGAAAGTCCAGGATTGCTTGCCATCAAAGGCAACAAAACGGGGCGTAGAATATCGTCGACGCACCACTTGCTGTAAGGAAGCCGCTAATGACAACAAAAAGAGTCCTGCTATGAAGATAAATGGCACACCAGACACGTCTTCGGCCCAGAATCTCATTGACTGGTGTAGAATTGTCTCCATTGAGCCTCAATGATCAGCGAAGACGTGTCTGGAGACGCACGGGGCAGCAGTGGGATACCAACCTTACTGTCGCCTGCCATGATACCCCCCAACAACCCGGAGCGATGGTATGGGGAGCAATTTCTTTTCATGCCAGAACCTCTTTGGTTGTCATCCGCGGCACAGTTACAGCACAGAGGTACGTCGACGATATTCTACCCCCCTTTTTGTAGGCCTTCAGAACTTACATTTCAGCAAGATAATGCTCTCCCGCAGGGCTAGAGTTTCTACCTCTTGTCTTCGTGATTATCAAACCCTACCTTGGCCAGCAAAGTGCCGGATACGTCCCCAATTGAGAGCACTTAGAGAATTACGGGCAGGGCCCTGCAACCAGCTCGTGACATGGGCGATCTGACGCGCCAATTGAACATACAGTAATTTGGCACGATATTCCTCAGAAAGACATCCAACAATTCGCTCAGTCAGTGTCAAGTCGAATAACTGCTTGCATTAAGTGTCAGAATCGGACCAACTTGCTACTGACTTGCTCCATTTGCGAAACTCTTGTTCTCGAATAAATCATCTAATTTTTCTGAACTGCAGGTATTACACAACAACATCTGTGTACATCGCATCCACCGATTTCTGCTCCATTACATACCAAATGGATTTACTTTTGCCAATCGGAGCTCGTTGTTAATCTGCCAGGAGGGTTAAGTCTGTGGCCGGTGGGCCTCTCTGCATCCCAGAAGCGGCGTGCTAATTGAGCCGTGGGGTAGTGGTTCATATCGAGTCCTCTATTGTTAAGATAATCTTTGATCGGCGTGTGACATGATGGTTGCGCCGCATTCGAGACAGACAGTGAGTCTCACTAGTTCAACCGGTGCTCACACATGGTTTCAGGCAGTGCAGACAAGGGAATGAGCTGCAGAGGTCAGTACTTGCATGGCCACGTGCGTACGCATAAGTGGCAACTGTCTCGGTGGCGAAAAGTGAGTATAAGCGAGTTTTGTTGCGACTGCAGAGAGAGAGAGAGAGAAGTTGCTTGCGGCCCAGTGAGGAGTGCTGTGTTTGTTGGCTGCTTGAAGGCAATTGATTTCGGGTCCGTGAAGAAGGCAGGAAGGCATCGCGATGGGTTCGCTTCTGCAAGTAGGCGAATGTATTGATTCGGATGTGGACATTTCGGAGAAGTGATTGCTGTTCCTTGGACGCGAACCAACGGCTGTGTGTTGAATTCCGCTCTGATGCTGCTGAAGGTTACGAAATCTTGTAAATCCACCGTAAAAGTTTTGAACGCAGAGGGATTTATTTCACCTTGTGAACACTTACCTTTTACTGGTCAGGTGAGTAGTGGTGAATTTGGTCTACAAGTGTAAGACGGTTATTCTCCACCATCCTGGTTTCCAGTGGCTAATTTGTACCTGATAATTGTATGAGTTATGCTGAAACTGTGCATGGTGTGGCGTAATTCAAGTCACACACTAATGTCATTTAAAGCAGTGTACAAACTGCAGCTGTGTTTGCTTAAAATATAATAGTTTTTGCTTGTTGGTCCCACTGGGGCTGGGTTCCGAGAAGTAAACTAGTACTCGTACATAGCAGATTTTCTAATATGACTCATATTCTCCAGTATGGCTGACATTGCAAGTTTACCATTGAAAGGTGTAGAATGGTGATCACGCAAATCTGGATTGTTTTGTTGTTGACAGTTGCGTTGTCGGAAATGATATTACATCGCACTTGTATTTTAAACTCTTGTGCCGTTACGGCCATCCTAAGTAATAATAGTTAATCTGGGGGATCCTTCCGTATTTGTTAGAAGATGAATTTATCCTGTTTTGGATAAATATTTTAAAACTGAGGAGAGTCAGTTTTAATTCCTCAGTTCTTTTAATATTGTAATGTATGGAGTTAACGTGTAGCAGAAGGCCTTACTGTGGTTTTGTGATTTGTTATTGAGTGGGCGGTATGTGGAGACTGTTGCCACGCAGGGAAATGGGTAGTTGGTAGTTGTGTTGGATTGCAGTCTAACCGGTCCTTCACGTGTATGAGAGAGTCTATCTGGGCACAGGACACTGATTCTATTTCTTTCAATGATTTAATTAAAAGATTTTAGCCTGTGGATGGCGCTTGTGTATCAGTGTGTTATAGCATTTGCCTTTTTGGAAGCTCGTAAGACATTTTCGTGCAAGAAATTCTAAGATCTTAATTGACAGTGCCTATCTGTGTATCATGAAATTTGTGTTTTGAAAGCTTGTAAGAAAATATCTCATCAAGCAGATAAAACGTACGTTCGTCTATAAAAGATTTCCGAGAGCTCTTTATTTAAGGATCAGTACATGTTGACATAAGCAGTTGGCAGCTGAGGACAACATTTAGAGGACTGTACAAGGAAATAGAAGTCTCTCACCAAATACATCACAAAGGTTTGGATTGGAGGATTGAAAAGACAAGTTGAAAAATCTCAAAGAGGTATACCTCACTAGAAAGCGTGCTAGAGATTGTAGGAAAAGAGAGTGGAAGGCTTCCGTTATGGACCTGAAGACACCAGGTCTCCACTAGGCATTATGGTTTGGGCAACCATTCTTCTGAAGAGATTCCTTTCCATTCCTTGCAACTGACGCACACAAACACACTTTCGTACTCGACAGCATTTTTCTTATTTTTCCTGGCTTTTGTCCCGTATGATCAAGGGATCGCCATGTTAATTATTATATTTGCCAATGTTCGAAAATGGTTCAAATGGCTCTGAGCACTATGGGACTTAACTGCTGAGGTCATCAGTCCCCTAGAACTTAGAACTACTTAAACCTAACTAACCTAAGGACATCAGACACAGCCATGCCTGAGGCAGATTCGAACCTGCGTCCGTAGCGGTCGCACGGCTCCAGACTAGCGCCCAGAACCGCTCGGCCACCCCGGCCGGCTCTGCCAATGTTAATGGTAGAGGATGGTCGGATGCTATTCTTGTGGTCACCCCTTTCCTCCCACCGGAACGGAATTTACGTACTTCAACTGTCTGCGTCAGGTGGTACAAAGTGTAAAACTAAATTAAAGTTCTCCATATGTTTGCGATCCGTGCAATTGAGACGGAACGTGGGTATCAGCTCCATATTCACCTATCACGTTCAGGCTGGCCGGCACACCGACACTCGTAATTAATCCGCTGGGTTGATTCGATCCGCGGCCGGTGCGCCTCCCTGAATAGCGGAAGCAGCGAGCTAAAGCATGTGCCTATCCGGATGCGTCATTTGACAGCGCCATGTGCACAAATTAATTAATTTAGTACTTGAGGAAGGTGCACCGTGAGTTTCAACGTTATCTTGGTCCTACACAGCAGTATGTTAACTACTGCAATATCTCGTTTTGTTTGACATAGCTTATTCTTTCGTATGTCTTGTTGCAAGTTTAGAACCATAACCTCTCATTGATGAATAGTACTCAGTATCCAGAACGAAAACATCGTTAATTAGGGATCAGATTTATACGAGTGCCATCTGGTTATACCCTCGGGATAACATGCGCATTGTGTACGTATACGTTATAGACAGTGGTCGTATGATACCGGCATTCATGGAAACACTGAGACTCATCAATGCTCATAACAACTCGTATTCTGAGAACTTCTCATCAGCACCATAAACATTAAAAGTCTGCATTCGCAAGGAGTCAGTTCGAAGGTATCCGATTCAGAGTAGGTGTAGAAATACGAGACCATACGGCAATAACGATCTTGCCCAGTAGCGCACGTTAATATTGTGGTAGGCACACTATAGGCGAAAAAAAGAAAAAAAAATATCGCAAAAGAAGAAGGTATAACTATTTAAACTCTGACGCAACAGAACGAATGTCAAGTTCGGCGTCCGGCCGACACCACGACCAGCCTGTTCCACATTTTCCATACGTGAGACCTTGACGGTCATTGTTGAGTTATTCCATAACAATTGGATCAACTTTCGTGATTGTCTGTATATGATTTGCGAAGTTATTGCAGTCGTACAGAGTCATTAGGATGCACCTGAGAAGAGTACATTTCAGAAGATTATATTTACATCGTAAGGCTTATTTTTAATATACCTGTATATGAAGATGAACTGTACAGTTAGTACATCCGTTCCATAAGGATGAGTATAGGTGCATACATTGAGATAACCAGTTGGAGAGGGGACGAAAATTTTCTGCCACGATCTTCCAAAGGTGAAATTTGAATTACTGAAATTGGTAACTTCCAGAGACAAGTCACAAACGGAAAAGTTTGTGTTGAAACGAAGTATACTGTTATTTTTATTGTATTTTATGGTTTTACAGACAAGATTAATCTTGGTTTTCAAATGGTGTATTGAAATGTCCGTTGAAACTGAACTCGTCTTGTGAGTGTTTGGTCGTGCGGTAATATGTTGGTAAAGAGTTATGGCAGATTTCTTGTTGCGTGCTTTTGAGTCCTTTGAAAGTCGCCGCGTTTATTTTCAGGTTCGTTTGCCAATCTCCCCAGCGTCTCGCCAACTCCACGTCGACGTAGTGTAGCTGAAACTGTCTGTAGTAATCAGAATGACTAGAAAGAGTAATGTTGACATTCGAGTCACACCTAATTATTTATCAGAGATGTGCACTCGTTTATTTCTTCCTGGAATAGAACTTTCACTCTTACTATCGCGTTTGAATACGTAATATTCACAATTATAAGTTCCCTTCGCAAGAAAAAAAAATCGAAGTCATTAACATTACAATAAACAAAAGAGATACTAAAAATCGGAGATAATGCAACGATAATATTCGTTTTCCTTAGGAGAGGAGTAACGTCTTTGTTTCCTACACACAGCAGAGTACCTGACATAGTTTTTCCGTAATAATATTTAATATTACAGAAGGTAGCGTATAACCAGAACGAAAGAGAAACATTAGATGCGAAGCGACATGCAGCTTCTATTTGTCCACTAGCGCATTTCTCTGGCAGAGGAACTGAGCCTGTTTATGCGAAATTTAGGATATATTGTCAATCTAAGGTCGTCCATTGTGTTATTATGTCGAAGTCCTGGTAAGCGAGGTACGCCAGCACTGTTCATGCTATCGTGAATGTGTCAGTTGCGTTATGAATGAGTGTTTTTTCATTTCAATAATTAAAACTTAATGGAGAAATTCTTACATACACATGGCCGACTGTGACAGTCAGTTAACAAATACTGATCGGACATGCAATAGAAGAGTCGACAGGCGAAATACACAGTGAATCCATGAATTTCCCTCGCCAGAGTCGTAGAGAGAAGCCAAGTTGTCATAAATGCGTCCACAAGAGCGGCGCTTGGAGCGTGCTGGACTGCTGACTGAGGCAGCATCTCATAGTTTCCGTGGCACAACAGTAGTCCACTGCCCTCGAAGCTGCGAGCGACTCAGCGTCACAAACTCGCTGGTTGCGGTACAACCAATATTTAGCAAGAGAAGACATTGCCTGCGGGGGAAACAGCGACTGTCGAAATTAGGTTTATAGAATAGTCACAAGTCACAATTAATACATTTTATTGACCTCTTTCGCTCACCTTAACAAGAAGATGAATCAACCAACTACTCTGAACTGTAAATTCAACACATTCTGGCGATGTTCTTCCTAAATTGAGAGAAACAAGTCAATAAAAGAAAAAGAAATATGGAATGGGACCTGTGGCTTTCCTGCAGCAATCAGAAAGTTTCCGTTCGAAGGCCGTACAGTCCAGAATCAGTCTGGCAAGCAGGCAAAATCTCCGTGAGCATTGAGGCAATCATCTCACCGGGGCACCGGAGTTATGATACCCGTCTGTTAAAAACAGTATCCTGCTGAATAAAGAAGTCAGTAACTGCCTGCCACACATCCCCGTCCGACAAGAATCGTCGAACATTCAAGGCATTTTTTGAGGGACCGAAGGCGTGATTTTCACGTGAGGAGAGATCAGGGCAGAGCTATAGGGGGGGGATGCTCACATGTCTCCCACTTGAGTCTACTAGTTGAGTCTGGCTCCCAGACCGACCGGCGACGTGTGTCGAATAGCGACCTACAAGGAACTTGGTGCACCATTCTAAAGCGGTGGTTAACGGTAGACATGCTGCCCCATACACATTCTTCACTCTTCGATGGATGTCTACCGCTGTTTGTCCTTGGGAAACCAAGAAAAAAATAACGGCGCTTTGGTCCTGTTTGGACGCATTTCGTAATAACGTCGCCATAGTTCCATTTTCCGCAGTCGGAAATACAGGAATGTCACACCAGTCCCTTCCCTACAAGTCATTGGTTATAGATTTGCACCCGGGTCTCGCTACGTTGCAAACACGCTACACCAAAGCCTTAAAACGGTGATTTTTTTTGGATTGCTCCTTATGATAACAAATATCAATAACGCCTGAGAGAACGGCAAGGGTTAAACGCTATGCAGGCATCGAATCCCCATCCTACTTACAGATTACTGTCAATTCCGTAGGAACGCTCGTACTGGAGGAGGCAAGAAGGAATGTTTAATTTCCCATCCAGGTCGAGTTCATTGGAGGTGAGCACTAGATCTGTTCTAGAACAGCGTTAACCTGAACCGATCTGGTGCTTCGGATAGATTCGTAGATGGAATTTGTTACTAACGAACGCATCGTACAATAAAGCTTGCCTCATCATCATCGAAATTGTGTTGTGCATCGTTATTTGTACCAGAAACTGCGTCTTCGGGCTTAACGATTTTCGATACAAACTCTTGTTTCAAAGAAATGGCGGAGGAACACATCAGGAATTTGGCATGAGAGATGGCACATTGTTCAGGGTCGGATTCTCTTGATTCCCACATCGTATGTAATTTCCGCTATTAATGTCACGTCAAGATATCGCATTGTTTCCAGTCGTGTGTCGACCAAAAAGAGAACATTTAGATTTTCTTACCAACATTACAACGATACTTTAAATGGTTCCAATGGCTCTGAGCACTATGGGACTTAACATCTGAGGTCATCAGTCCTCTAGACTTAGAACTACTTAAACTTAACTAACCTAAGGACATCACACACATCCATGCCCAAGGCAGGATTCGAACCTGCGGCCGTAGCAGCGGCGCGGTTCCAGACTGACGCACCTAGAACCACTCGGCTACGTCGATAATCACAAAGCTCTAATTATTACTTCGAAAATGTAATGTGACATAAATAATACTAGGTGCTTGTAATTAAAGAGCAACTACGCACGGAAGTCCATTGTGAGCTGTAATTGTCGTGGAAAAGAAACTTGTAGATATGCTAAAAACGTTAATACGGAACTGATTTACGCTGGAAAAAAATAGTCCCAGTTTTGGCCATCAGATGCAAATCTGGCGTTATACACTGTTTGCATGACGCTATGAAGTCCACGCTGTCATTTGAAAGTCCAAATGTGAGTGAACAGTATGGCTATCGGGAAAAGAGGCCGTGCGCTCTTACTGAAACACTTTCTTGTGAACGGCAGTAATTACAGCGCTGCATTGAGGGAGTAAAGGCAACTGAAAGATCTGAGGAGACGCCTGATGTTATTAAATGGTTTAAAGAAGATAATAACGAATTCAAGACACGGATGAGCTTGCTGTGGCACTTGGAAGAGAAAGGCATCCTATCTCGGTGGAAGCTATCGACGAGGTCGCTGTTGCTGTAACTGACCATGCAGCACGTGCCCCTGGTAGTGCTAGTGCCCGTTCAGTGTTACGAGAACTGTCCATCCCATGGTCAACAGTACGGAAAGTTTTGCGATCTGTTACGCTGGCACCCGTACAAGATCCAGGCGGTGCAGCAATTGAAACCACATAATCCCCACAACGTTCTGAATTTGCTCTTCGGTTTCTGGAACGGATCAGAGTTGGTTACGTGATGGAGTGACGAGGAATATTTTACATCACGGGTGCAGTGAATAAACAAAATTTCCGAATGTGGGGTTCTGCTAAACCTCGTCTTGTACAAGAAAAGCCATTGCATTTAGTGTATGTGACTGTATGGTGTGGATTCACAAACACCTTTACACTCGATCCGTTTTTCTTTAAATAGAATATACTCAGAGGCCTGTCAGGTGTACCATGATGTCTGCATGTTATCGAGACGCCCTTGTGCAGCATGTGATTGCTACTTTGGAAACCGCTGTTTCCCTGCAAGATGGGGCACCACCTCATGTTACTGTCTAAGAGGAATACCTGCTTAATGCAATATTCCACGAACATTTTATATTCAGAGGTTCTCGGGATACATGGCCTGCAAGATCACCTGACCTGAATCCATGTGACTTTTGGCTCTGGGGATATCTAAAAGAACGCGTTTACCAGAGACAGGTTCGGTGTCCACTTGATCTGAAAGCCGGTACACAGGAACTCATTACTCAGATTCCACCGGAACTGCTGCGAGAAACTGCCTATCACTTCGTTTCACGGATGCAGCATCCGGTAGACATCTCCGGTCCTCATACTGAATAAGTGTAAGCGACGGTTAATAATGAAATCAACATTATGCCTTCCGCACTTGTTTGGTCTTTTCTGCCCTCGTCCTGTACCTAACCCATTACATGGAAACATTTCCATACGTCTTTCTTTCATTCACAGCGCCACCAGATTTCCACCTGATGGCCACAATTGGAACTATTTTTTTCCCAGCACAGTTTGGCTTCACATTAACGCATTATAATATCTAACAAGATTCGCTGCCATATGACAGTTAAATCCTATACTGGACCTCTGTGAGTAGGTGCGTTTTAATTATAACTACCCAGTATAATAAATATCTAGTTATAGCAGATATTACCTGCAGTGGGACAACGGCTGTTGAATTTAAGTTTGTAGTACAGCCAAAAGTTGCAATAAATATTTTTTATTGAACGGTTTCGTTCAATTTAACAAGAGTATGGTCAGAAAATGTAAATTACAGTTGAAAGTAGTTTTCTGACTATATTGCCGACATCAGAGATTATTCTCTGACGTTGGTAGTATAATGAGCTAACTACACAATGAGCTAATTACTTTGAGCTGTACATTCCACAGTTTCTGACGATATTCTTGTCAAATTTAGCGAAATCGTTCAATAAAAAATATTGACTGCCGCTTGTGGGTGTCCTACAAGCTTAAGAACAAATATCAATAACACATGAGAGAACAGCGAGGTTTAAACACCGTGCCGAAGAGGGCCAGGGAGTCTCCATCCTACTTACTGATCGCTATCGACTGCATAGAAATGCTCTCACTAAAAGACGGAAGAACGATAAGAATTTAATGTCACTGCCCCGTCGACGTCGGGGTTAGTGGAGGCGACCACTAGAAACACTGTAGAACAAGCAGCTGCTGCGTTGTTAACGGGAACATTCCAGCTCTCACCAGAACTGATATGGTGCTTAGGACACAGTCGTGTCTGTTAAGAACTGCTACTCCTCGAAATAACGGATAGTAACTATTACAAGGATTTATTACTAACAAGGTAATCGTTCAATAACGCTTCGCCAAATCGTCGAAGTACACTTTACTTAACCCACTAACTGAAACTGTGATGGGCACCGCTATCTGTACCAGAGTCCCCGGCTTCGGACTATGATTTTTCGATGCGATCTGATTCATCACCATATCATATACAAATTTGGTGTGGCCGAGCGGTTGTAGGTGCTTCAGTCTGGAACCGCGCGACCGTTACTGTCGCAGGTTCGAATCCTGGCTAAATGGTTCAAATGGCTCTGAGCGCTATGGGACATAACATCTGTGGTCATCAGTCCCCTAGGACTTAGAACTACTTAAACCTAACTAACCTAAGGAAATCACACACATCCATGCCCGAGGCATGATTCGAACCTGCGACCGTAGCGGTCACGCGGTTCCAGACTGAAGCGCCTAGAACCGCACGGCCACACCGGCTGGCGTTCGAGTCCTGCCTCGGGCATGGATGTGTGTGATGTCCTCAGGTTAGTTAGGTTTACCATAAGTAGTTCTAAGTTCTAGGGGACTGATGACCTCAGATGTTCCATACTGCTCAGAGCCATTTTAACCATTTCACACAAATTTCTGCTGTTCATTGCTGTCATTAATGTGCTGGCCAAAAAGAGAACATCTGGATTTTTTTACCAGCATCATGAGCAGTAGTCACAAGCTTTTAGTTATTACTTGAATAAAATGAAGCTCCGTAAATAAATTTATAAATTTATATTCGGTTGCAGGTAGGCCTACGTATCTGTACAGCGAAACAGTTTTATCTTAATGTAATCCGTGAAGAGAACAGAGAACATATTACCAAGGAAAATCTTCGCTAAAATATCGTACCATTTCAGTAATAACAACTCTTCGACCACTGGGATTCGAGCCAGCTGCTTCATCTTCCACCACAACTTGCGCTTGTTTATGTTGGTCGTTGATTTTGCTAAGCCAACGAGAAGCTCTTGCTCGATGTTGTGGAAACTTATTATCTTGATGCACAGCTCAGGCTTAAGTAAGGTTTCACCATCGTTCTCGAAGTCGGCTAAGGGAAGCGAAAACAGCGAGAGTTGTGTGAGGTTGAGACGGCGCGATTACAGAAGCGTTAACTGTGAGTGAAGACGCGGCGGACCTCCTGGGCGACTTACAGCCTGCAGTCGAACTAGGCGTCAACTCCTGCCGCCCGCCTCACGAGGAGGCGGCCAGGTTTACGGGTGGCCGCTGGCGCTGTAATCCCGCTATCTGCGCCACGTAGTTCCAGAGGCGTACAAAGAAAGGCCGCACGCAGCGCCGTCTCCGGAGGAGTCCCGGGCGAGCGCGGGCGGCCCGGCGCCAGGCGCGCTATCCAATTAGCATGAGCGTTTAAATCTGCGCGGCTGCCCCCGCCCTTTTCCCTCCTGCTGGGGGCAGGGCTAATCCGCTTTGGAGCGCCCGTGGCGGCGGGCTTATGGAATTGTTATCTGCCCGACCGGCGCGGCGCGCCCAGGGGCGCCAACAAATGAATGTCGCCGCAGCCGGCAGCGTGTTTTATACAATTAGCGCATTATCTTGCCCGCACGCGGCCATCATTCACGTTATTACCGCGAGCGGCGCCACCGGCGCCGGACCCCCGCCCCCGCATCCCGCCCTCGACCCTGCTCGCCTTCCGCCGCCATTGTCGCTGCATTACGTTTCCGTTGTCCTGTCCAACAGGACTTGTCACCTTTATCCCAAATCAGTTTGCCCTAAACAGTAACGATAATTATTATTATTGCGAAAGAAAGTGAAGCTGTAAGATGAAAACAAAATAAGGTTAGTCTGCAGTATCTCATGGAGCGAGATGTCACAGTGGTTAGCACTCTGTACTCGCAGTCGGAAGGGCGGCGGTTCAAACTCGCGTCCGACCATCCGGATTTAGATTTCCCGCGATTTCCCTGGATCGCTCAAGGCAAATGCCGGGATGGCTTCTCTGAAAATGCACGCTGATTTCCTTCCCCATCCTTGACATAATCCGAGCTTGTGCTCCGTCTCTATTGACATCGATGTCGACGGGACGTTAACTCAGTCTTCCTTTCTTCTTCAGCAGTGTCTCGATATTGTATATTCCAAATTAGAGTCATAGTGCTGGATGTCAGTTGGAAGAAGACGGAAGATGCTTAGGGGGCTTTAGAGATAAAACGCTGTGTCAATTGGATTGTGACGAGTACCTTGAAGAAGATACCCTCACAGTAATTTCAATACTGTTTATGGGGATCGGTGAGAGACCTACAGAAAATGATCGCAGGGAGGAAAAAACTTCACTCCCCCCGGTATGTGTTCTACGACTTAATCACAAGTCTAAAGCCGCCCTCGCACGGGACGTGAAACTGCACTTGGACGAGGAGCTGGTGACGTCAAAGCGTGCAATTGGGGGCAGCGAGATATACGGGCCGTGCAACGAACTTGCGACGTCGTACTAGTGGGCTTGTCCGCCACATTCGGAACGCTCGGCTCCATGGAGGGCCCACGGGAAATCACTTTGTAACTTTCTTTCCTTCCCTTTCCTTGGGCCTTGACCCGCGTCACGTGGGGTCGGCCTTGTTGTTATGGATTTGGCAATATTAGATACAGAGGGTGGCCGGATGCCCTTCCTACCGCCACCCCGAACCCCCTGGGACGTAAGTAGTGTACCCCAGCTGTTTGAATCCAGTGGAAGCCAAGAAATTGTGCGAACGACTGCAGAGGTGTGTGAGTCGTGTAACTGAGGCGGAACGTGGGGAACAGCCCGGTACTGGCCTAGGGGTACGTGTAAAACCCCCTAAAAATCACACGCAGGCTGGCCGGCAGACCGGTCCTCGTCGTTAATCCACTGGGCAGATTCGATCGGGGGCCGGCACGCATACCCTAGTCCAGCAGCGCATTAGCGCTCTCGGCTGCCCTGGAAGGTTTGAAAAGATACCCATTAAAAATCTTAAATTTATCATGTGCTGTCAAGAACCTACACGCTTTTAAACGAGCAGTCAACAGTTATTAAACTCGTCTGGAACGATTCCTTGTTCCCCGCCAGAGACAATTGCTGGCACTCGTAAGACCTGTAGTGTCACGTGCTGTGACGTTCGCGCCACGGTCTGTCTTTCTCGTGAGCCTCGATGGACTTACATGTTCTACTACACCGCGGAGCGTGAAATGAAGAATCTGCCAAGTCAGGTTTTCGTCTATTGGGGAGGAACGCGGCCGCGAGATGCTTCATCGTTTTAGGTTACAAGCCTTATTGTCTGGCTTTAAACATAGTATTCGGCGTGTTTTCTGTCTCACAGAGTGAGCGGTACGAACATAAGCTGTTTCAAAGCATTAGCACTACTGGAAAGGTAAGGGCTTCCTGTAGTTGATGTTTTTAGTGTTATACCTTGTGTGCTACGAAAGGATACCACTTCAATTCTGTGGCAAAATGATGATCTATCAAAAAGGAGTCTTGCTAGGTACAGTCTACATATTAAATATCAAATAATGACAATCGCAGATACAGCATTTACGTAGTATGTATGCCATTTGCTGAGTCGTGGTTACAGTGTCGAAGCCGTAGCGCAGTTGATAGCTTCGTGAGTTCTGGTGCTATAAGGTGACTAGCACGTTAGGGTCCACCTTCTCCCAACTACTTTTTCATTTTCACCTTTTGATTTCTGAAAGATCCTGTCTTTCGTATTCATTTAATACAAGTATTACGATATGTCGAAAGTCGATATTATTTGTTATAAACAATGTATCCACTGAACTTCTTGGTGCAAAGACCAACGACTAGAATGTTTCTCCAGTAGACAGAAATCTTAACTTGACTGGCATTCATTTCCGAAAGTAAACACATGTTATGCACTGGAAGTTTTTGCTGTTATGAGCCTTTCTGTAAAGTATATACGAGGCGTATTCGGATAGTAAGATCGGATTAGGCGCGGAATGGAAACTACTGTCAAAATCCGATGGAACTTAGCTCTGAGTCTTTAGTGTGCCTATCGCTCTTTTCAGTTCAGAGCGGAAAGTGATCACATAGAAGTGCCTAAAACAACAATGTCTTCCGCCAAGTGAGTGGATCTGGTGAGAGATTTAGCCTGAAGCTATGCAGCCCACATAACATAAATGTCATGCGTTTCTCTTTTCAAGAGAATTTTCAGTCGCATTCTGCAGGGGAAATGAGGACGCTCCCACAATGTTTTCGATGGGAGGTGTTTCATCACTCACAATCCAGACTACTCGGCTAATCCCGCGCGGCAACGAAAGGCAGACCAACGTAGAGAATAGGCGGAAAGCGCAGGCGACTGCTTTCTGTGTCGAGGGTACTGGAAAGTTTGTACAACGCTACAACAAGTGTCTTAAGTCGGGGAGGCGACTATTTAGAGAGGTAGCTGGAAGGTGTGGCTAACTGTTGTGAGTAAAAAAATTTAGAATTTCACTGTGGTTTTCATTTAGCTACCGATCGGATCTTACTTTCCGAACAGACCTCGTATATACCTACCTCGTATATACCTACCTCTGGTACGACTGGCTCATATTTGTATCTTGCCGGTTTTTTAATGATGGTGAGCAGGTTCGAAAAACTCTCCTCTTACATGCGAATGAAATTACGAAAAGAGTGTTGATCTTGAAATCTATGTGATGAAGTACATTATTTCAGAGTTGATACTCAATTCAGCTTCGGGAATATAGATATTATGCATGCGCAGACTGACTTTAGACACTATACCTTAACTATATTCATTTTAAAGCCGAATATAGGATGAAAGTTGGCGAATGACTTTTATTAGTGTGTATCTCAGATCGTTGAGCAGCATTACGCAGTGCTCTTATATCAGCAGTTCGCTGCTCAAGCAGTCGACGAGTTCAGAATCTTCTCCGAGATTTTCTCTGCTCTTCTTCAACAATCACCAGCAGTGTTAACGCAGTTGTTTTACGTGAGTCCATTTTGCGAGCGAAATGAAGCCGACAACGGCCGCTGGAGAGCATTGAGAGCGCAAATCACGTTAACCGGCATGTTCCGTGTGCTGATGGCGCTGTCTGTCGTGACGTCGGATGTCCCGTCTGTGTCCACATCTATGTCAGCTGCCTCGTAACGCGTGAGGATGGCTTAACTCGCTCGTCCAGAGAGAGAGAGAGAGAGAGAGAGAGAGAGAGAGAGAGAGAAAGAGAGGGAGAGAGAGAGAGAGGCCAAGGGGTAGAGGTGGCAAATAGAGTAAGAGGGAAATGCGAGAATGAGATGAAGAGACAGAATGGCGGATGACGTACAAAGAAGGAGAGTTACAGAGAGACAGGGAATAAACGCGGGAAACAGATAGGGACAGTTTAGGGAGATGTAAACAGCTTAGTGAAAACATATCTTTCTTCTCACAGTGGCCACAATTACAACGCAAACAACATCCACACGAATGACGTATGACTCTGATTGTCAGGTTTCAAGAGGCATCTACAACTCGCTGGGGCCATTGTATCTGGAGTACTTCCAACAGCTGTTGAAGACTGCGCAGCAGAAACTTCGCACAGTGAATAGGTCGATTGCGGTGTTCTACAAAGGCTCAGTTGAGGTACAGTCTGAGTAACTTACAGATCACAGCAGTATTCTCCAAATATTTTCCATGCTGTCTAACATTCCTGTCTTCCAATGCTCCTATACTTCCAAAACTAGCATATGAACCAGCAACTCCTACTGTCATTCATGTGTTTCACCCGAAAACTTTATTCACAAAAAATGAGAAAAATTGAAATCTCAACCTCTAAAACATTGGGACCCCAGTTATTCGCTGCTTAGCAAAGTCACCTGCTATTTGCACTGTAATAGGCTTCAAAATCCTAAATACCAGGTAGATTCAAAAGGTTGCGGACAAACTGCAGGAGGTGGTAAAAGAGTCGAAATACCACAATTTTGGAACAGTAATCCTGAGCCAGAGAAATCGAGTCAGCGAAACTGAGATACATGGCCTTCATCTAACAAGTTCTTCCAGAACTGTTAGAGGATGTACCACTTAACATGCGTTGTCAGATGCGAATGCAACTGGGCGGAGCACCTACACACCTTGCTGTGGATGTTCGTGTCTTATTCAAATGGTTGAGATGGCTCTGAGCACTATGGGACTTAACATCTGAGGTCATCAGTCGCCTAGAACTTAGAACTACTTAAACATAACTAACCTAAGGACATCACACACATCCATGGCCGAGGCAGGATTCGAACCTGCGACCGTAGCGGTCGCGCGGTTCCAGACTGAAGCGAGTAGAACCACTCGGCCACCCCGGCCGGCTCCTGTCTTATTCAGTACCACATATCACAGATGTGGTATCGGAAGGGGAGGGCCAATAGAACATCCACCTCGCTCCCCTGATCTGACGCGTCTTGGTTTTCTTTTTCTTTGTGGGGTCATATAAAAACCTCGTGTACGTGACACAACGTCTCACATGTACTTATATCTCGCCATGATAGCCGCAGCATCTGATGAGGTCCGTGCAATGTCTAGTGAGCCAAAACTTACTAAGAAGATTTTATGCCTGTACTCAATGTGGTGGTCGCCGTATTTAATACTTATTGTACCGTACAACAAAGTAAACAGTACACTGTCTTTGGGGAACTTAGGGCATGTGTGCATTGATTGTTCTTGTTGTTACTAAATTTTTAAAGCTTTCACTGTCTAAGAGCTACTTCCAAGACCCTAAGTTTCTATTCCAAATCGGCCTCTTCAATCTGTTCGCAACCTTTGAATCACCGTACATAAGGAAGTAACAGCTACAGTAGTAACATCGCTGCGGCATCACTCTACCTGTCGAAAACCTAGCTGGCCGTGTTTCTTGATAGTGTTGCCTAAGCGAGCAACTCGAATATGAGTTAAAAATATGTAGCCCGGTAAACGATGGGAATGTATGTAAATGAATTAGCAGCTCGCTTACGTCTTGCTATTGAACACCCGGTGAACATCGCTCCATACATAATTGGTGAAGTGGGCAGGCTATTATATTTTACTCTTCAGCCCTTTTAGAATTGTCTCAAAATATTGCCTTTCTTAATGACAGTTAACCTACCTGTAGACAGTGGTGTTGGCTGCAAGCGCAATCTGCACATTGGAGAAACCGAGTGTCTTGATTTGGAGCAATTCCAACAGCCGACACTGTAGTTCCGTGGAACAAATGCTTAGCCAAATTAGAGATTCGCAAGTTAAGGGTCGTCTTCTTGGATTAGAGGAGGGAAGAAGTACTCTGGTACCGCGCGCCGCGGAATTTTAATCCGCGCCAGACGTCATGGACGTCGAAGACCGATAGAGGTCTCTGCACCATCGCGCCGTAAGCTGTGGCGGCGCGCGCCTCCTGGCCTGCTTTCAGTGTGAAGGCGCCACAGTGGAACACGTGGTTCCAGCGGCCAACAGCGGCGCCACCGATAGCGTAATTGAGCGTCTGGCTCCCGCTCAGCCAGCGAGTCCAATGTCGCGTACGTCGGTTCACACCTCGCTTCGCGCAAGACAGCTTTCTTCCTTGTTCTGTGTACGAGTGGACGTGTTTGTTTCCTGGTGACTCCGTTGTTCGATCGTGTTGTATTCGTTCTGTCCTTCGTTGGTCGTGTCCGTCCTCTCCCTTTGTGTTGTTGTTCGCGGGCCTCTCCGCGGGCCCCGCCGCGCTTTCCGTCATTGCTACCCCGCGACCGTCCTGGTCGCAGTTACAACAAATGCTATTGAGGAACAGGGTGGAATTGCTAGACAGGTTTTGCGGAATACCTTTCATGTCGCGGAATTACCAACAAGTGGGTCTGTTGGTAAAGAGTATGCTAAATTACCGAATCCTCTGGCTCAGCTATTGAGACGGGTCATTGATCTTCGGTAGTGCAACTTAGCCACAGAGTTTTTTGTGGTTTACAGTCCGATTTGAACATCATGCGAACGCATTAGGCGTTTCAAAACAAAATATTATGGAGTTATATCCATTAACTCGGAGGTTGTTAACTAGGATTTTTTCCGAAGTACTTGCAAATCGCGCTTCATTAAGTGCACTCAGGAAAAGAATAATACAGCTTGAAATAGCCCCTCGAATTAAAAGAGAATTTGAGAATAAATATTTTTGCCGTACGCAATCTGTTGATGAGAATTTAGCTGATTATATTGAGAGGGTTCGCACCGCCGTGATTTAGAGCTTTCGGTCACAGAGTTAGACGTTGTTCGTAATGTTCTTGGGGATGAAACCGGAAGACCGTTCGCGGTTTACCTTTTCCACTAAACCCATTTCCCTGGGTGAACTTCATCATTTGCTTGTCTCTATTGAAGAAATGCGGTTGGACGATGAATGCCGCCACAAAACCGGAAACGCCTGTCCTAGTGTTTGCCGGAAGAATCTTGAGAGTTCGGAAAGAGTTCCGTATGTCCAACCTGAAATGAGGAACTGTTATCGATGTGGTAATTCAGGGAATTTGGTGCGAGACTGCACGGTCAAGCGGCGTCCACGTCCAAGAAACTGACGCCAAAAGAAAATGGACTTGGGCAACGCCCCCAAAACACCTGAACAGTGCTTCCTTATGTTTGTGTGCAGTTTAATCAGGAGCCTGTTTGTGTTCTTCTTGACTCTGGTAGGACATTTTTCTTGCTCGATTATCAATGCTTTCTTGAGTTTCGTGCCGTTTGCAAGCTGCCTTTCTTGCGTGCTTCTGATCAGGAATGTCGTGCGTCAGTTGGCAAATGTTGTCTCTGATGGGTGAAGTGTGGGGAAAACTAGATATCCTGAAGTTTTCATGGCCCTTTAATCTGTTAGTAATTGATAGTTTACTTTTGGGTTGTGATTTTATACGCCTTACTGGATTTCTTCTTGATCACGGGGATAAAATGATGGTCTCACTATTAATTTACTCTTGGGTGCGATTTTATACGCCATACTGGACTTGTTCTTGGTTACGGGGGCAACATGTTTTATTTAAAGTTTTTTCATAGTGTACGTATTGCTCTTTACCCTTGTCAGAAGCGTTTCCTTGTTATATGGGGCACGAGAAAGGTCATGGTTTCCATCTTGTTTATTTAGACGTCGACCAATGTAGGAAGTTGTTGTAGGTCCTTCAGGTTTTCCCCAACGTTCTAACTGAAGGGTTTGGCGTTACTAGTAGAACTGAGTATAAGATCCGTTTGAAATATGATGTACCTCTTAGGCAAGCTCCTTATAGATTATCTCCTCCCAAGGTGAAAGCCCTTAGGGGGATAATCAATGGTATGTTTCGTGAAGGAATTACTAGGGCGTCCACCTCCCCTTATGTCTTCCCTGTCTTTTGGGTTCCCAACAGTCTGGTGGCGATTATAGTGTTGTTGTCGGTTATAGGCTTCTCGATGAAAAGTTCATCTTAGAGTCTGTTCCTTTACGGATCTACACACTTGCTTTACTTGGTTTCGAGGGCGCATTATTGTACTCTTTTAGATCGGAACCAAGCTTATTATCAGGCATCCTTAACTAACGACTGCAAACATGTAACCACCGTATGTCCCAATTGGAATCTTTACGAGATTAATCGTTTTCCATTCGGGCTTTCCACCCGGGCCGCGATATTGATGCAACGTTCTTCTACTGTTCGCAATGTTTGTCCTATATATGACATGCCACACTGACAAGTGAAAGTAATTTTCCGTCCACCATCGAAGATTTCCGACCTGCTGGGATCAGTGAAAGACGATCGGGTATTGCGGAAGGCGGGAATTTATAAAATACCTTGTCAGTGTGGCATGTCATATATAGGACAAACATTGCGAACAGTAGAAGAACGTTGCACTGAACATCGGCGCCGTACTCGCCTTTTGCAACCTAGAAAGTCTGCAGTTGCTGAGCACTGCATTTCCACTGGACACTCAATGGAGTATGACAAGACAACAATTTTGGCCACACAAAGAAATTCGCATGACAGACAATCTTATCAACCGTGACAATGGCTACCAGCTAGATAATGCGTGGAACCCCGTCATCTCTAAGATCTGCTCCAGACGAAGACGTCAGAGTACTCCGATGGCCGCGGCAATTGACAACGCCGAAGACAGCTGAGTTCTGCAGTTCCCCAGCGAGGGCGCTGCTGGCGGGCGGTGTGGTCCGTCTCTCCATATGATTTTGACGCATGCGCGGAATACTCGCTGCACGCTATATATTACGGAACGGAGGGCGTCTTCGTCAGTCTTCGATGGCTCACCTGAGTATGGCTGGCAGTTATCCAGTCAAAATATCGTGGATGGAAGCTAACGACGACCGGCTGCAAGCCCGAAATCTTTTTGAATATCTATCTAAGATATTTTCTGTCTTCGATCCACCTACGAGCTTGGTTAGCGATAGTGCTCCCGCGTTTGTCTCTAAGGTGTTCAGAAGATTTTGTTTCCAAAATGGCATTCAGCATGTTAAAACTAGCCCTTATTATCCCCAGGGATCTTTTGCCGAGAGGGTTAATAGGAACCTTAAATCGGCGCTTATCATCTTTCATGCCCAGTAGAAGTGGACTGAGACCCAGAAGAAGTGGGACAGTTCCATTCCGTGGCTTAATTTTACGTTTAATACCGCTCAGCATGTAGCTATTAAAGCCGCCCAACTTCGTTGATGTAGTTTTATCTTGTTAATTTGCTCTTGGCCAAGTTATGGTCTCTTGATGAAATTTTGCCCGACAAGATCGAATCGGGCGTTATAGAAACTAACTGGAGCAAGGCATTGGCTTAGCCCATCGCAGACAGCGTCTTATGTATAACCGTGGCAGTCATTCCTGTAAGATTAAAGTTGGTGATAATGTGTTTATACGTAACTTCGCCATGGGCCGAGGACGACACCTAGAACCTTCTCGTAAGTTGTGTCCCCTCTTCGTGGGCCCTGGTTAGGTTCTTCAGTTGCTGAGCCCAGTCAATTTGCTAGTGCATAACTTTATTTACGGTAAATGTTAGCCAGGTTAAGGAAAGTAGTGAGTTTTAGCTCTAAAGCACAATAGGGTGTGACATAGGAGGGGAGGTTGAGCTGTGGCGGCTTTCTCGCTATCTATCGATATCACTGTTTTTATGATCTTTGACTAACACGTTGCTGTTGGATCGCAGGGCCCTATGCTGTGGCTGCTGAGGCAGTGGTGGTCTGTTTAGTGGGCAGTGTGAGCTGAGGAACGAAGCTGTAACGGGCTTTCCGTGGGGCCTCTACGCCGTCGTGTTAGCTGTTGGCCGGCGACCAGTACTGGGGTCATGATACCCAGTGTAGGTTATTGAGCACCGACGTGGCTGGTGCTGTGATTTATCAGAAGGGTGCCGAGCTGTCAGGGCAGTGTTCACTGTCATTTTGGTCTCTCTTCCTTCTGATTGTTGGGTACGTACGTCTGTGTGTCCATGGTATTGGAAGGGCAATGTGATTCCAAGATCTGGTAGACATTTCAGGCTGATTCATTGGCTGATGCCTTATTATGATTTGTTCTATGTGTTAAACTTATGCATATCCATGGTGCTTGTGAACCTTTAGCAGGGTGTAAAGTGCCGTAACCAGAAGAAAGCTTACTTGTAAGGTTGGCGGTGTGCATTAGTGTATGTGTTACCTGACCTTGTCTGCTTCCCATTAATTCTTCTGATTTCTAAAGTGAATGATTGATCATGCAACTTTCAATTGGAGGCGCAGTGAAATGTTTAACATTACGAGTTACCACGGATGTTTAATTGTTCACGTCATAATGTGTGTTGGTTTTGATATTTTATTGGCCTATTTGTAATTTGCTTTTGTTGTTCTGATTTCCTTGAAGCTAATGCTAAAGGTCTATGCTGTCTAAGAAATTATATAGTGCGTCTGTCCCATTTAATAGCTCAGATAAATTTTAGTCTATTTCAGGACGCATTTATTCTCTCCGAACTGTTATGGATTAATGCGTGTACGGACGCTTTGAATGTCATGCGAGTGTCCTTGTGGCTGTTTAAATGGTTTCCTAAAAAGAAAAAAAATCCTGATATTCCTATTTTTCCTATGAAATTGTTTTTTTTAATGTTTGTAGCTGGTTTCTTAAACCTTTTGGTTAACTTATTAAAAGGGCAATTAAGTTGTCATGGTTTTGAGTAACAGCTCAGATCAATTATTTCTACCCTAAGAGTTATTTATTTGCTCCATCGCTGTGTGCTGGAATGTTATCTAATTAAAATTATTTGTGCTGCAGTAAACTGTCTTCAATAATCTTTTGTGCTCCATTGCTGGTACGAGTTGTCCAGGATCGGCCCCCACTTACGCCCCGTCGGCTTACTTCGCAGGCTGTTTACGTCATTTGGAGTGCGTACACTCGGCAGATCTCTCCGCTGTCTGTCTTTCGTGTAGTTTCCTCCTACCGCAGCCGCACTGCTTAATGTTCCTGTTCAAGTTACGTTTATATTTAGAATAATTCTGAATTCGTATCCGTTAGCTTGTGGCCTTCATCTTAAGGGGCTCCGGAACGCCCTATACTTGCAATGTTAAAATAACGCTTTAAATTACATCTTTCCTCACAAAGTATTTGAGGTAGGAAGTTGAACTTTTTACAGATTATTTATTGGAATATGGGCTACAACTTAACACAGGGATTTTACAAAATTTTAGTTCAGTTATTAAAGATGATTTTTTTTCAATTGTAATGAAAATTCACAACATTTTCTTGCAATTTTTTTATATATTCAAAAATATACAGTTTTTTGGAAAAAGGCTGTGTTAAATTATGCAGAAGGTACTGTGTAACATTTGCTGAAAGTTTGAAACAAATATGTTTGGAAGATCCTTAGAAAACATGTAATTAGTATGAGAAAATAAAAGTTTTGAGAATCGAGCGACAAAGATTGGATTAACTTTTTAGTGCATTCCAGGTCCATAGGATGGATTATCTTCATCCTCTGCAAACTCCTCCTCCAGCTTCCTCTTGTTCCTCCTCCTGTTTACTCTTGCTTGTATTTCTAGACTCTTTACAGCCCTGTCTGCAGCCCGAAGGCGTTCCTTGTCTAAAGCAAGCATCGCTCGTTGTTGTGTTCGTAGATTTTGCTACCATTTTCTTCAGTTGCAGTTACTGCAACACTATTCCAAAAGGTGGTCATGTATGAACACTTATCACATTTCAGTTGTATTTCACTAGCAAGTCCTACGTGCTTTATTATGGAGAGTTCCAGACCAACTTCACTACAATGAATACATCTTACACAGTTTGAAAAAATTCCTTTGATAACCGACATATCAAATATTTCACTCACATCCGATTCGCCCATAAAACATTCATAGTTTTCACTCATTGAACCAAGCTTCTTCTGTGAAGTATTTTCTTTCCCACTTTGACTGCTATGGGCAGGTGTACTTGAGAGGTTAGGTTCACTCACTTGGTTATCGTCTTTATTGTTTACAGTAATAACACATACCTTTGGCTTTCCAACATTTCTCCTTTTCTTAAAAGCCTTCAGAGGATTTCTAATAACTTTACTTTAACTCATTATTATACTTCAACAAAACAGAGACACAAGAAACAGAATTAATTACGAATATTTTCGAGATAACGACAGAGTAAATAAACATGAAACAATCGACAATCACACCAGCGATATATATTGAACCATCACAGGTTAGCCACAACACATACTTTATCTCACATCACTAAAATGTACCTGATGAACACGGACGTTAATAATAACACCATTTGACAGCAGTTTAACAGCGCCACAGTGGGTCACGCCCATGTAGAACACATTTCAAAAAAAATTTAAAAATAGTTGTAGTCTTCAGAATTGAATAAATTATATATCTATTAAAAGGTAATAGTCTGCAAATTCAGAAAACGCAAAAAAGTAAAAATTGAACGTTTCATGATTTTGAGCCTTTCCGGAGCCCCTTAAGCAAATTTTGATGTGCATTGGGATTCCAGCATATATCTTAATCTGTTGTAACTTAATTAATTATTCTTCTGTTATTGGAAATTGTGTTAAATCATCAATTGATGTTTGTTCCTTGTTTTAAAATTATCTTGCCTAGATATTGGTATAACCTGTTTTTGCTTGTTTTATGTACGGTTTTATGTTTTTTTTTTTTCCTAAACAGTCAAGTTTAAACCATTTGGTAATTAAGGCCCTTCTGATCTGTTCTGGTATTGCTGTTTAGATTTACGTTTGCCTTTATTACGACTTTACCCTTATTTCATTAGGTGTCTTATATAGGGCGGGCCTTGCCTTAAAGAATATTAAGTCATCTTGGATTAAAGTTAACTTGAAATCCTCTGTCAATCATACACATCAAAACAAAGTTTTGCATCATCCCGGTTCCCAGAACTCCTGGAGGCAGACGTTGACTATGGATATTGTGTCACAGACACGGTCCTTTGACTGTTCAGTGGCCGCGCGGTTTGAGGCACCATGTCACGGACTGCGCGGCCCCTCCCGCCGAAAGTTCGAATCCTCCCTCGGGCATGGGTGTGTGTGTTGTTCTTAGTATAAGTTAGTTTAAGTAACTTTAAGTTGTGTGTAAGTCTAGGGACCGATGACCTCAGCTGTTTGGTCCCTTAGGAATTCACACATTTGAGCATTTGACTGTTCAGATATGTCGCTAAACCCGCCCAAAGATGTAAACAACGATGAATTAGCAGCGCCTATTAGACGGGGGGGGGGGGGGGGGGTCCGACAGCCGATCAGTTCCATTGTCTGTAGTTCAACCATGCGTAGACGGTCAATACCACAGTCCACATTGTTACTTTGTGCCACGAAGGGCTCTCGACAAGGGAAATGTCCAGGCATCTAGGAGTGTTGTTCGAACATGGAGGAGATTCAGAGAGACAGGAACTGTCGATGACATGCCTCGCCCAGGCCGCCCAAGGACTACTACGGTAGTGGATGACCGCTACTTACGGATTATGGATTGGGGGAACCCTGACAGCAACGCCACCATGTTGAATAATGCTTTTCGCGCAGCCACAGGACGTCGTGTTACGACTCAAACTGTGCGCGATAGGCTGCATGATGCGCAACTTCACTCCCGATGTTCATGGCGAGGTCCACCTTTGCACCACGACACCATGCAGTGCCGTACAGATGGGCCCAACAACATGCCGAATGGACCGCTCAGATTTGTCATCAGGTTCTTTTCACCGATGAGTGTAGCATATGCCTTCAACCAGACAATCGTCGGAATCGTGTTTGGAGGCAACCCGGTCAGGCTGAACGCCTTAGACACACTGTCCAGCGAGTGCAGGAATGTGGAGGTTCCCTGCTGTTTTGGGGTGGAAGTACGGTGCTGGTGCTCATGGAAGGCGCGTTAACGGCTGTACGATACGTGGATGCCATCCTCTGACCGATAGTGCAAACATATCGCCAGCATATTGGACTAGAGTGGCCAGCATGTTCTCCAGAGATGAACCCTATCTAACATGCCTGGGATATATTGAAAAGGGCTATTTATGGACGACGTGACCCACCAACCACTCTGAGGGATCTACACCGAATCGCCGTTGAGCAGTGGGACAATCAGGACATACGGTGCCTTGATGAACTTGTGGGTAGTATGCTAGAACGAATACAGGCATGCATTAATACAAAAGGTATTAGAGGTACCAGTGAGTACAGCAACCTGGATCACCAGCTCTGAAGGTCTCTCTGTATTGTGGTACAACATGCACTGTGTGTTTTTCATGAACAATAAAAAGGTTGGAAATGATGTTTATGTTGATCTCTATTCCAATTTTCTGTAGAGGTTCTGGAACTCTAAGAACCGAGGTCACGCAAAACGTCTTTTGCTGTGTATATTTAAATTGGCATTAAACTTTCAATGAGAGTCCCATTGCTCAGACTTTTAATTAATTAAAAAAGCTAAATTGGCCGCCGCGCGACTGAAATTGCGTAAAATAAATTTGCATCCTCCAAATGAATGAAGTGCGTAAAATCCCCACTGTTCCAGCCCTTTCCGGTTTTCCTACCTGACTGAATTTCACTATTTACAGACACATCTATTCGTATTGTAAGACAGTAGTCGTGTACTGGTGAAAGAAATCTGCGAGGCTGGTTTCCTAATCAAAATAACCAAGAATGTGTTCCGTACAAACGTAAGGTGCTGAGATCGGCAGGGAAAAAATGTTTCAGGCGGTAACGCTGCCACTACCACCACCTTCTGATATTTCAAAAACAGCTGCAGGGTTGTTCTGAGATGATCTTACGTGAAGAGCTGACGTGCATCTTCAGTGAAACGTTTTTCTGCTTTATAGGGAGACCGTCAAAGAACTGGCATTTTACTGTTGGAAGGACATAAAGTTTGTAGTGACGGCCTGTGGTTACTGATGGAGAAGGTACTGCTGGGTCACAGCTATCTTTTCACAAGACGTGATTCTTTGAACTGCCTTCGTATTTGCGTCTCGAAATTGAAGATCATTCAGACCTATAGCAAAGGCCACATGAAAGAGGAAAGACGACACTCCTCCGCAGAGAACCACAGATAATGATTTGTACAATCCCACACGAAAAAAGATCTTCAGAGTGGAAATGATAAAACTGCTCACCCACGAAAAATATTGGGTGGACAACGCTGACTTCGGCCACGGAAAATAAAAGCATTCCACCTTCCTATGGAACGGGATCAGTTTTATCAGATCTCAAGGAATGAGAGCAACATAGGAATAGTTTCCTTTCTGTAGTTTTACAGTCTGTCTCATGCAAAACTTCTTTCCCAGGAGCCTGCTGTCGCAGCCGCAGCCGTGCAGAGATTACTACATAGCAGCTACAAATGGGATCAACACTTTAAATTTGAACATCCATTTCTGAATATCACTCGAGTGCTGACTTATCGTCACAGACGTGACCCCCACTATCATCGTGCTAGATTTCTTGCCTTTCTATGACATCCTGAGTGTAAGGAACGCTGTCATTCTGAACAAGGTCACATCGCTGAAGCTTCCGTTCCAGTACACACAGTGAAGCTGTCCATCAGTAAACTATCTCATCGCCCAGCCGCCACTGACACACCTGCTAATAACTAGTTCCCGTCGCTTCAGAAACATACCAGTAGTAGGAGGGCACTGTCTGGGCGAAAAAATGCTGGTAACAGTATCAGCACTTTCGCATCTGTTGTAGCATATTACAGCTGAGACAATTGCACGTGTCATATTTCACTCACAGCAGCATCAGCAGTTCCTTATTTCCTAGGCCATACCAGGAGCAACTGCACTTTCCAAGTTCAAGGGGAGGGGGGAAGACCCCTGAATCCCCTTCTGCACTTCTGAAAATTTTGCATGAAGCACCCCTGCCCAAAGTGCCCACCCCTGCTCCGCTGCAGCCAATGACATGCAAGTTCTGCTCCTCAGCCCTTGGGCATTTTTTATAATAATGTGGTTGCATACACATCATCATTTGCTGTCCAGAATGGGGCGCCCCCAGCAGCAGTAATCTGTGAGGATGGAGAAGAAGACTGTCACTATGTACTGTGTCAATTCATTTCTAATATATATCATTATTAAGTCGATATGTTTCATAGAGATAAGAAAAGGTATCGCTACACTTTTGACTACCTAGTTTCAGCTACTTTTCAAGGTCACTTGACTACATACTCCCTCATATGTCTTCTTGCACAATTGTGACAACACACTAATTGATTTGAGACCTACAGCCTCTTAATGTATTAATCTCAAATAGATCAACATCGCCCATTTTGCACTGATGATGTATTTTTCGGATATTTTAGATTTTTTTCAACGTGTTAGATATTCAAAACAATCAATTTTCGATCGCTTTTAACTGTGAAGCAATCTATTGGTGGCAGTACGAAACTGTGGTATCCAACTTCTTTGATTTTACAGTGCTGCCATCTGCCAGTGTAATTAAGCAATCGTTTTATACAGTGCAGCTATCCGATAGTGACAGGAGCGAGCAAGATGTGAAAGTGGACTCGCTTTTGTTTCGTTTTCAGGGTTAGTATGATAATATTTATGATAAAAATCTTACGAATTCCTATTCATGCGCGGGATTACCCGAGCGGTCTAGGGGAGCTGCAGTCATGGGGTGTGCCGCTGGTCCCAGCGGTTGTTCGAGTCCTCCCTCGGGCATGGGTGTGTGTGTTTGTCCTTAGGATAATTTAGGTTAAGTAGTGTGTAAGGTTAGGGACTGATGACCTTAGCAGTTAAGTCCCATACGATTTCACACACATTTGAACATTTTTTCCTAATTCTACATAATACTCCGCAAGCCACCTAATAGTATGTAGCGGAGGGTACTTTCGGTACCACTATCTGATCCCTCCAACCCAGTTCCACTCACGAATAGTGCGTGGGAAGAATGATTGTCGGTAAGCCTCTGAACTGGCTCTAATTTCTCGAATTTTCTCCTTGTGGTCATTATGCGAGATGTATGTGGGGGCAAGTAATATGTTGTCTGACTTCTCCTGAAAAGTGCTGTACCGAAATATCAATAGAAAATTATTTATATTTTAGAAGCAAATGTTGCTTTTTAATTTTTTGTAGCAAAATATGCTATCTACTGTTCCATTATTCCATGATGACTTATTTACAGCTTTAAATGAAGTTTACCAACATGACTGGTGAGACAGACCTTAAACGAAGTTTTGGATGACAGTATTGCAAATACAGTTGATTAATTTTTTTGGCAGTTCGTATGCTTTGTCATATTTGGCCACAGAGGAGGTGCAGTTGGGGCAGAGGGTGCTTCATTCAAAATTTGTTGTTACGTGGTGGGTGGTCCCCTCTCCTCTCCTCTCCCCTCCTTCCCTCCCCTCCCCTCCCTTCCCCCTTTTGCTTTACTTTGGCACGTGCGGTTCCCAATATGGCCTTAAAGACAAGGCAGTGCTGATGCTGCTGTTTGCGAATTATGACATGCTCAATTGTCTCAGCCGTAATACAACACCACAAAAAAGAAAACGCTGTTGCTGATGTCAGCCTTTTTCTGCCCAGAACAGGTAGTGCCCTTTTACTGTCAGGTCCTCCAGTTTTTTGTGGCCCAAATGGCTTGGCACGAAACAAGCTCCGCAACGCAAAATCAGAATACAACACAGTGATGGAAGCAGGCATGGCACAACCGTCAGAAAGCAACTGGGTTTGTCCCTTTCATCTGGTACCAACGAAATACCAAGAAAATCGGACAGCTTGCGCCCCTGCGCTGACTATAAAGGACTCAACAGTCCGATAATTGCCACTCGGCACCCTCAGTGAAGCAATGGAGATTCTGCATACCAGTCGGTGGGGTTCACTATTTTCTTGAAGCTGAACCTTATAAAAGGGCTTGTGGTAACAGATGCCACCTATAAAACTGCAACAAGTACGCCGTTTGGACTATTTGAAATCCTATTCGTGTCATATGGCCGGTGCAAGGCCATCAAGGATTTTCAGCCCTTTATTGGTATAAGTTTGTAGGGACTGGGTATCGCTTTGTATACACTGGCATAGTCATCCTCTGTAGAACATGAAAGACGGCTACGTATAGTTTCCTGAAGGTGTGATGACTATGGATCTCTCACAAATCTGGCTAAAGGCAGACATTTGGCATGAAAGCGGTTGGAAATACGTCAACCCCGCTCCTTTATCTAGAGTGTAAAGCACTTCAACACATGTGGATTTCGCAGATCTGGCGGCAGCGCAAAATGATGACTAAGAGTTTAAGCACCAGCTGCTAGGCAAGACGGCTGTGCACTTGTGTCGCTGGCACTGCAGCTACTGAGGCACTGATGTTTTGAGACGAGTAAGCAGGCCGACAGTCGCCATATGTACTGCCCATCTATGACAATGGGTTTTCTACTCTGAGCAGACTCAGACATTTGGAAATCTCCGCTACGAGGGTGCTATAAAAGCATAGTAATGCAGCGTTTGGCGTGGCTTGGTACGCAGATCGACTGCTGCACGTAAACTCAGACCCACATTCTCTGCCGGCGCAATCTAGCAGGCATGTACCGGCTCCATTCGGATATTTTGACATACCAGAAGGGCGATTCTAAACGCCCATTTAGATTTGGCAGAAAGACTATCAGTTGGTGGCATATCACAGCGATGGGAATACTAGGCGACCGGAGATATTCCCACTAGAAACACTAACTGCTGAAAATGGGGTATGTCTGTTCACCTGTGGATGGATTCATATTTTGACTATCCATAGCAAGTGGCTTCTGATCACAGGGAACAGTGGGAAGCAGAAATACTTCGTGTAATGTCCCAGCAGTATGGAAAACACATGCAAGGACTTCACTTTATCAAGCAGTCACAAAAAGCATAGTGCAGCGCCTACGTCGTTACTTGAAGGCCGTTATAATGTGGCATATGACGGATTTGTGGACTGACGCCGTCCCAGTACTATTGCTGTGCAGTGTATTAAAAGGGGGGCCAGCAGGCCTCCTACTGACGCCCTCCCATTACTGTTGCTGGGATTGTGCAGCGCATTAAAAATGGGCCAGCAGCGGAACTGACGTACGGCGAATACTTGTGCCTACTGGGGGAGGTTTTCAAGCGACATTCCTTCCTCCAACGCTCTACTCAAGATATCCACTGGGAAGCCTGGGGACAAGTAGAGGATATGGAACCGAGTGGAAGTACACAGCACGAAAACAGATTACTTTTGTTTCCAAAGAGGTCGCAGGCACTAAGCATGTTTCTCTCCTAAGTGACCCACTGCATAGATAACTGGGCCCGCACTACCAAGAGCCACGCCGCCCGGTGTGGCCGTGCGGTTCTAAGCGCGTCAGTTTGGAACCGCGTGACCGCTACGGTCGCAGGTTCGAATCCTGCCTCGGGCATGGATGTGTGTGATGTCCTTAGGTTAGTTAGGTTTAAGTAGTTCTAAGTTCTAGGAGACTGATGACCTCAGTAGTTAAGTCCCATAGTGCTCAGAGCCATTTGAACCAACCAAGAGCCACACACACACACACACACACACACACACACCAAACGATAGGGTGCTCATTCTCCATATTAAAGGGGTAGATACAGTAGTGTCCATCGATCGGTTTAAGGCACCCTACGTACAGAACACACCACCAAACTGCAGGTCATCATCGGACGCAGGCACCGGCTCTGTAACATCATGTAGAGCAGTGTCGCCCACTTGTAAACTAATGCTCATAAATTAAGGATAATTGTAGGATGCGGTGCCACACAACGTGGCACTACACAAAACTGGTGCTAATAGCATAGGCACATAGGGAACACATACAACACAGATCTGTAAGTCCACGAAATTGATGATAAGTTGAGAAAACCGTCCGGAAACACATGTGCTACAAAACGCCACTGTTTTCTGCGCATGCATCCCGACATCAGTCTGACATATGATAACCATGCACACGTACACAACGGGTTGGCATATTCTGGATCAGGTGGTCTAGCAGCTGCTGGGGTATAGTATCCCACTGTTTCACCAGTGCCTGTCGGAGCTCCTGAAGTGTCATAGGGGTTTGAAGACCTGCAGCGATACGTCGACCGAGAGCATCCCAGACGTGCTCATGGGGTTTAGATCTGGAGAACAGGTAGGCTACTCCATTCGCCTGATATCTTCTGTTTCAAGGTACTCCTCTACGATAGCAGCTCGGCGGAGCCGTGAGTTATCACCCATCAGGAGGAAGTTGGGACCCAGTGCACCCCTGAAAAGGCGGACAAACTGGGGAAAAATGACGTCCCGATACATCTGATCTGTTACAGTTCCTCTGTCAAAGACTTGCAGAGGTGTACGTGCACCAATCAGTATCCCACCCCACACCATCAAACCACGACCTCCATACAACTCCCTTTCAAGGACATTAAGGGGTTGGTATCTGGTTCCTGGTTCACGCCAGATGAAAACCCGGCGAGTATCACTGTTCAGACTATACCTGGACCATATAGTGTGTTCTTGACATCAGACTTTACGGGCTCTCCTGTGACCAGGGGTCAGTGGAATGCACCTTGCTGGTCTCCCGGCGAACGAGCCATGTCTGTTCAGTCGTCTGTAGACTGTGTGTCTGGAGACAACTGTTCCAGTGCCGGCCGAAGTGGCCGTGCGGTTAAAGGCGCTGCAGTCTGGAACCGCAAGACCGCTACGGTCGCAGGTTCGAATCCTGCCTCGGGCATGGATGTTTGTGATGTCCTTAGGTTAGTTAGGTTTAACTAGTTCTAAGTTCTAGGGGACTAATTGTTGTGGCGTAGCAAGACAGCCACGCCACGGAAGTAGCCGAAAGGCACGCGTTTAGCAGGCAAGAGAGAGGTCTGTAACAGGATACGTAATGAATGCCATAAAGAAAAGTACGTAGCTTCTGGACTACTTAACTTTAATCCATCCTTTTGGTACATCTGGAGATTGTGGCGATACAAGTGAGACTCTTTAGATACATGCAATGTTACTAATGGCGCCTTGCTAGGTCGTAGCCATTGACTTAGCTGAAGGCTATTCTAACTATTGGCTCGGCTAATGAGCAATGCTTCGTCCGTGTAGTCGCTAGCAAAGTCGTCCGTACAACTGGGGCGAGTGCTAGTCCGTATCTCGAGACCTGCCTTGTGGTGGCGCTCGGTCTGCGATCACACAGTGGCGACACGCGGGTCCGACATGTACTAATGGACCGCGGCCGATTTAAAACTACCACCTAGCAAGTGTGGTGTCTGGCGGTGACACCACACTAATGACCTCAGCAGTTGAGTCCCATAATGCTCAGAGCCATTTGAACCATTTGAACTATTCCAGTAGCTGTGGTAAGGTCTTGAGCAAGGGAACCTGCAATACTCCGTGGCCTTCTGCAGGCACTGATGGTGAGATATCGGTCTTTTTGTGGTGTTATGCACTGTGGACGTCCAGTGCTGTAGCGCCGGGACACGTTTCCTGTCTGCTGGAATCGTTGCCATAATCTTGAGATCATACTTTGTGGCACACGGAGGGTCCGTGCTACGACCAGCTGTATTTGACCAGCCTCCAGTCGCCCTGGTATTCTACCCCTTACAACGTCATCAATATGTTTTCTTTGAGCCATTCTCAACACACATTCACCATTAGCACGTCTGAAAACATTTACACACTTACTCGCTGCACCGTACTCTGACATGCACCAACACACCTCTGCGTATGTTGACTGCTGCCAGCGCCACCGTGCGGTGAGAACAGGCCAAATGCATCGCATGGTCATACCCCGAGGTGATTTAAATCCGCAAACCAGAAAGTTGTTTCACCATGTATCAGCATTGTCCTTAATTTATGAGCATGAGTGTAATTGGTCGTCGCCTGACCAGGTGCAACAGTCATCTCGCTACTACAGCCAACCTACCAGTAGCCAATGACAATGGAAACTGTTTGCTGACGAAAGGTGCCGTACGACTGACAGTTCATTGCACAAGTAGTTTTTTTTTTTGGGAGGGGGGGGGGGGGGGGCGTGACATCAACTCTTTAGTTCACTGCTGGCAATACAAATCATGTCAGATAACGTTTCTCGGGAATTCGCCAAACCCACACCTTTCAATAGGATTGCTAGAGGTTATAACATGATTCATCACTCGAAATCACTCGTTTCCAGTCACCCACTATCTAGTGGCGTCTTCCTTTACGCCAACTCAAGTATCGCTTAGGTCCGAGTACAGAAATGTGTGGCTTATGAGGAGCAACTCAGCCGTTGCACCCCATTCTTTTTAACTCCCTGCGTACAGCCTTTGTGACAGCTGGTCTGACGGTAGCTCTTTGGAACTTACAAACGATTCCTTCCGCTGATTTCATGCGATTATAACCATCCACGGCAACGCTCGGTTCCTGTACGTCAGTAGAGTCTGCGCAGGGTACGGTGGCTAATGCACAGTGTCCAGTTTTCTCCCAGAGCGCCAGGCGAATTCATTCGTTTGTTTGGAACGGGAGGCTGACAGCGTCTGCGACCATTCAGCTGGTCGGCGATGACAGAATCGAGGTGCACGCCCTGCAGACCTCTCAAACGATCTTATAGAATCTATTGGGTAAAAATGTTTCATTTCTGCTTTTCTTGTAACTTCGTGTGTCAAGCTTGTGATGGTGTGCTTATCATTTCCTTAATGGTCATAATTATTGTGGTATTTACGTGGAAATAAGACACTGCGCGAATTTCGAAAAAGTTATCATTGAAACATAGCGGCCGCTATGATTTTGCGTTTGGTCCATATTACATATCATGTTGTTGCATATTAAATTTAACTAACATGTTGAATTTTTCTTTAGTCGTGGGTGGAGGTTTCTGTCTGTCACCGATTTCGAGTAAATTGATGTGACATATCACACTCACTTGCTGTTGCGCCATGCCAGCTTTAAAGCCAGAGTGAAATATCCATAACATTCCTCATATTTCATAAAAGTTTGGTATATCGAAACGACGTTTTGGCAAGTGATAGCACACAAAGAGGGAAGTATTTTGCCATTGGGTATTAAGGAATACTTCATTGTCTAACGTGTTATTCCACTAACTACACACTTTTTCGAACGAACTGTGACAGAAGCCCTAACAACAGGGGACTGGCGTACTAGAACATGCACTGACAGTGGCTAGCACTAGCCAAAATCTAGATTTGCCGAATAAAATCTGCAAGAAAAGGACGACTGATTCCTGTGTGCTATCATTTGAAAACCGTGTGAATTGTTTGAAATTCTCATAAAGCTGGTAAGACATGTGTACAAGGAACAAGATGAAATGCCAAGACCAAGAGAGAAGTGTTGTATTCAACCTGTACATCGAAGAAGCAATTATTATTATTGTTTACGAACTTCCAGCATATAAGCTCTGTAACTGTTTATTTGCAGTTTGTTATATATGTATGTTTGTTGTCTTGACATGGTTATTATACTTTGGAAAATACTATTTTGACTCTCTGGATGATTTGAAAATTGGTGCAAACTGGGAACTAGTCATCAAGTAAATAAAAGTGAAATTTGCGACTTTGGCTGTTTCTCCTTTGTATTGATTATTAATGTTGCAGTTGTTGTTGTTGCGTTCAGCCCGAAGAGTGATTTGATGCAGCTCTCGATGCTAGCCTCTCTGGTGCAAGCCTATTCATCTGCGAAGGGTTTGTCCCCGTTTCCGTACGCAACCTCTGTTGTAACCCCCACCCCCACCCCCACCCCCCTCCCGCCCACCACCCTCCTGGTCAAGTGAGTCACGCCGGCTCAAGTGTCGCAGGGCGGCGGCTCACAGTTGGTCCGCCGCTGTGTCCGCAGTCTGCATTGTCCTCTCACCCTTATGTTCTCTCCTCTTAGTCGATATAATTCGAGGGGACTTTTAAAGGCAATGCTTCTTTCACTTTTAATTCGAAGTATATACAGGTTAGTCAGAAGTAGTATGAAAAGATTGTAACGGCTTTGAAGAAGATGTTCGTCTGGGAAATAATTGTTAAAAAAATTCGATACATCGTGCCGTTTCCGCGTTATTCAGTATTGAAATTAGCCAATCAGATCGTTGTCCACGTAAATTCAAACACTTGCACTCACTAAAATGGGCTAATGCACAGACATCTGTGAGTCCGTGAGTTATCACTTATTAAAATGCTATTACCAGTTAAAATGCGCCGTTTTCGGAAGCGGTAAACTTAAGCTAGGTGAACAAAAGCTACATTTTTCGGTTTCAGGAAACCAAACGAAGAGCCCGTTTGGCGACATCGTCTCTGGCAGGATGTCTGAACTTGCGCACCTTGAGGTGATTGGGTAACTTCAATGCTAAATAGCTCGGATACGGCGCAACGTATTTAAGTTTTCACTCAACAATTATTTCCCAGCACAATCTCCCCTGGAACACTCTTACAAACTTTACAGACTGTTCCTTTTCACGCTGTATACTCACAACAAACAATACATACTTCAACTAAAATTCGCGGAAATAGCCATAATTGGAATATGGTTGAACTTAGGCTAAGTGATAAACTCAAAAAAGAGAAAGAAAGGTAACATGAATACGGTTGGTTAATTTGGGGGAGGGGACCAAACGGCGAGGTCATCGAGGTCATCAGTACCATCGGACTAGGGAAGGATGGCGAAGTAAGTCTGTCGCGCCCTTTCAAAGGAACCATCCTGGCATCATATATACTGTTAAGCGGTGTTTAGTTGCCAGTCGATTGTATGGAATCAGCGCCTTATCATAGACAATGGTAGAAGCGGACGATCGTTTTGGGGGGTGCCAGTGACCAGATTGTTTGCTTGCAGGCTTGTAAAACGGAATAAAAGGAGTGAATCAAATGCTGTGTCAGTTCCTGAAAACTGCTAGCTGGCACATAGTATAAAAGTATACTTCTTCCCATCGCTTCCAAGACGTGCTCTTTAATTGACAGCTGATGGGAATGCGCAGGCAAATGAAGGGTCCGTGCATTCCACAAGGTGTTTGTGGTATCATCTACAGTGTGGAGTCTTGCATTATCTTGCTGGAACATCCCACAGATACGCTCCACGTTAACGATATGACAACATTCTTGCCACATACTGGCTAGCATTCTGCTTCCCTTCAACAGTTACCAAACAAGTCATGTTGTTGTAACCAGTATCCAGAAGCTGGAGATGTACGAGTCTTGAAACTCATTGCTTTTTGTGTCTTTTCACTGACTCGTTTACGGACACGTTGGCGTCGACCTAATCGCCAGGAACAGAGGATAGACTCATTGCTGAGCACTTCAAGATACCAATCAATGTCTCAATTTGACTCTGGTTCTACACTATGCAAATCTCTTTCCTCTGATTCCAGCAATAAACGACGAGTGTCAGCTGGAGATCTTAATCACCGAGTTCAAACCCGCGCCTGGCCATCCTGATTTACGTTTTCCGTGATTTCCCTAAATCGCCTCAGGTAAATGCAGGGATGATTAATTTGAAAGGGTACTGCCGATTTCCTTCCCCATCCTTCCCCAATCCAAGCTTGTGCTCCTATAACGACCTCGTTGTCGACGGGACTTTAAACACTGATCTCCTCTTCATCCTCTCCTTCCACCTCCTCCTCCTCCTCCTCCTCCTCCTCCTCCTCCTCCCGAGATCTTGACCCAGCTTCCAGTAGTTCTCGGCTGTTTGTGGAGGCACTCTTGCCGTAACTTGTGCTTGGATTTCAGATTTTGTCATTCGTCTATTCCTCATAGAAATTTGGACAATCCTACTATTGTTTTATGGTGTAGTCTCTCACCATGGGCCCGTGCGTATCCCTCTTGACACTGTTTTTCTGTCTCCATCTCATCATTATTCGTTCTGCTGTCGCTGTCTGTGAGATCTGTCTCCACGAAGATCCTATGTCTCTCATGCCAATCAAATTCCGGAAGTTACTAGTAAGTTACAAGTCCCCGTCTTCTTCGTATTTTCTGTTGTGGTTCCACCTAAAAATTTCAGGAACTTTAGATACGCTCCGTAGTCACTAAGTACACGATTTATTAACTCTAGCAATGATCCTTTTCTGTACTGAAAACAAGCTTGCATAAGGTTGGTTCAAATGGCTCTGAGCACTATGGGACTTAACATCTGAGGTCATCAGTCCCCTATAACTTAGAACTACTTAAACCTAACTAACCTAAGGACGTCACACACATCCATGCACGAGGCAGGATTCGAACCTGCGACCGTAGAGGTCACGCGGTTCCAGACTGTAGCGCCTAAAACCGCTCGGCCACCACGGCCGGCTTGGAATATCAATTTGATAGCGTTCGGTCAAGGTGTTAATGATGATACGCTTCCCATTTTTGTCAGTGTACGTACGCATAAAGGAGTGATTTCTGTAGACCTGCTTAAAGAAGGCCCTGAGTCAATCTAAGGACATCTCCTTCCTCCCGTGCCCACTACTCTCTCTCTCTCTCTCTCTCTCACACACACACACACACACACACACACACACACACACACAGAGAGAGAGAGAGAGAGAGAGAGAGAGAGAGAGAGAGAGAGAGAGTTAGTTTTACCGGAAGGTATATCTTTCACGGATGTTTGAAGGACGATAACAGGTTCCGGCTACTCGCCAATTCAAAACACCACGACTGACAATCTGCAGCTGAAGCAGAACTCTTCCGAGAAGACACACTCCATCTACAGTCTGCTTTTACGATGACGTATTGGCTGCAAACATTTCCTTCTGTAACGGGTTATGAAGCATTGACATACTGCTGGTCACTTCACTTTTTAAAGTCATCAGCCTTTTGACTGGTTTAATGTGGCGCCATATCTTCCCTGTCTTCTGCTAAAGATTTCATCTTTAATTCACTTCCACATCCAAGATCCTCTGTAAGCTAATCTAGTGTTGCTCCACTTCTACTAATCTTGCCGTCTATTGCTAACATCCCTCGTTGCCACAGGATGTGTACCACTGACCTGTGCCTTCCCCTGGTTAATTGTTCCTATAGAGTTCTTTCCTTATCTGTTCTTGTCAGTACTTCCTAATTTTGTATTTAATTTCATCATTTAATTTTTAACGTTATTTGATGGAAATTGTTGCTTCCTTTTTTTCTGCTTTTCTTCATTCCGATGATCCACGTTTTACTATCATATAAATACGGTGCTCCACACGGGCGCTGACTGGAAATCCCTTTCTTTTCTAGCTCTTTACCTAACGTCAGTATAACTATTTCATAGAAGACAGCTTTCTTCGCTTGCGCTAGTCTAATTTTGATATATTCGTGGCATATATATGACAACCGCTACGCTCAGTAACCGACATATCACCCTTACCACACTACTTTCAGACCGTATTTGGGTCAGGGTCATAGTAATAATCTTACGAGCAAATAACAGCAAATGCCGATCGTCGGAATGTGTCACACATCTTATCTGTTCTTGGCTGCACTCACTCGTTTTCATACCAGCGACTGTGAACTGTTGCCGCATTCATTTTGCCAGCGACTGACAGCTCAACGCTATTCGGCAAAGATGGTTACAGCACCAGCAAACGTTCTTCTCGCGAAGGTTAAGCTATTGTTATCTGCAGATGGGGCAAGCATGTGACGGCGTCCCTATTCTTAAATTCCAGTCTGTGTTCATAAACTTGTCGCGAAGCTTTCACTTTGTGGCTCTATTATTTTAGGGATACGTTTCAGATAGACCAGAAGATGGTCGCTAAACACCTCAGTCGATAGCCTGACGATAATTTTACTGACTACAGACTAGAATTAAAGAAACATGTACTATATTTTCTGAATCATTGTTTTTATTCGCGACTGTGTCTCAGCTTGGAAAATATCTGGTTATAGTTCGCCAATAGAGTGGGAAGCCATCAATCCACAGCTGCTATGACTGACAATCTCAGACATAAAGATGAGGCAATATGGAAAGATAAATAAATAAATAAATGTCGTGTGACTAGGGTCTGCCGTCGGGTAGACCGTTCGCCGGGTGCAAGTCTTTCGATTTGATGCCACTTCCCCGTCTTGCGCGTCGAAGGGGATGAAATTATGATGATTAGGACAGCACAACACCCGTCTCTGAGTGGAGAAAATCTCCGACCCAGCCGGGAATCGAACCCGGGCCCGTAGGATTGACAGTCTGTCGCGCTGACCACCTTTTTTTTTCAACTCCTTAACCACTTTTTTTATGGGGAATGGATCAGGTCGTGGGGTGGCGGAGGCAAGGTGGGCAGGGGTCGCAACCCGAGGCCTGGCCACGATGTCTCCTCCCTCCCATCCTGGGGATGCGGCACAAAGGATGCAATGGGTGTATTGTTTTGAATGTTTTTTGTTATTTTATTTATTTGTGTATTTTTTCTTTTTTTAACAGTAAGTAACTTAAACTAGTAGGTACACTCGTTGCGTCGAGTTGGGGATGCACATAACTGAAAACATGCTTATAGTTGCAGTAAAGGGCATAAAGGAAGAAAGCAAAGTGTGAGGCTAAGGAAGTCACGAAGCAAACCACCATTAACCGGTACTACATCTTGCACAGGATGGGAAACAAAAACTGCGAAGAACTTTTCGCACCAGGGACGAAAGGAGGAAATGGGGCAAATACTGCTACAGAGTGCGGGGGGTCACGACGAAACTATCCATCTGCTGTATCATGCAGGTAAACTTCTCGCAGTGACCAAGGTAGATCCCACTTTGTACCGTGTAGTGTTCTATCATCGTCTTGTAATTTTAGCTTCTCTTACCCGTCATGTTCCAGCTACGTGGAGGGTCGTGGAACGCACTCCACAAATAACTGGAAAAATATTGTCGATACATGTCGTTCCTGCAAATAGTTCCAAAAGTCTAAAGTGTCCTTAGTGCCTTCTTGAAACAAATAATGCACTGCTTGTCCACGAAGCCACGTGATGGCATTAGTTTTGGTGCGTGGGTAATACGTCTCATCCGGGAATAAGATAGTCTTGGGGTCGATATGATTCGGCGTCACTCGAAGGAAGTATGCTGACATTTGCTTCACTAAGTGCCACACTGCCGTGGACTCGCCACAGCTAAGACGGTGCTCTTCGTTGTCTTGTACGCCACAGCTCGTGCACGTGGGTGAGTCTACCATATGAATCGCATATAGTCTTGATCTGGTCACCTGCTTACCGTTGACAGTGATATACCACATCGACGTGATGGCAGTGTCCAGTGTTACGTGGTGAATTGCCCTCCACACTACTCGCCAGTTGACGTTCGGGTGCTTCCTCTCCACAACGTTATCGGGTCGTCCACCTTGCAGGACCCGGTAAACCGTCTTTGTCGTCGCCAGGTGAATCGCTGGTAAGGCAAGTCGAACGTAACTGAGTGCGAGGTAAAATACACCGATGTAGAAGAGGGACAAGGGGACGTGGTGTATCGGCACAGGTGACAACAGGGAGGGCGGTGCTAGTTCTTCTATTAACAAACTCTTCAGACAGTCCGGACGGCGTTGCCATGGTTTGACTAACATGCTTACAAATAGGGCGACCGCTCTGTCATGAACGTGATTAAGGCCAAGCCCTCCTCGATCCGGGGGAAGGGTGAGAGTCTCATATTTGATCCTGAAAAGTATTCCTGAACTCACGAAGGACACAAAAGCCGCCAGTATAGGGCGAGGTAATATCTGGGCGATGTGCGGAATGCGTAACGCTAAATGGGTGTTGACATACTGAGTCCGTTGGACGATGTCCAGGGCTCGTAGGCGGTTGTTAGCTAGCCCAGTCCGAACATTTCGTAAAAGCCGTCGAGAATTGTGAGCAGCGGTTCGTTGTATATCTCTGTGAAATCAATGCCGAGACATTTCAAAGTATCTCTGAGCTGTAAGGGGGTGACGCTGTCCTCAGACAGTCCGACCCCAATGTTCATCGCCACCGATTTTGCGACGTTTATACGACTACTAGTCGCCATGCTATATGTGACTATCCAATTAAGTGTGATGACCGTGTCATCGCCTTTGCGGATGACAATCACCAGGTCTTCAGCGTGTGATTTACATCGGAAAGTCATACCGGTTTGTCGTTGGTACAGGCAGCATAGGAGTGGTTCCATGGCCACAGCGTAAAATCAAGTGGACAGAGGGCAGCCTTGGCGTATCTATTGATAAGTGGTGAGGCGCTGCGTAGATCGACCGTTAACGATCACCTTGGATGTCACCCCACGGAGTAGTCGCATGACGACAGTGACGAATGGCTGTGGGTACCGCAAATGTTGAAGGACCGCTTCCAAATAGTCGTGGTCCACGCGATCTATAGCTTGACTGAAATCGATTGCCGCCAGCGCACTCTTCAGACGACATACCCTCGCCAGTGACATTCACTGAGTGCTGTTTGAGTATTATTGTCGCCTCCTAATGACGTTTGATCGGGTGAGATGCCGTGTCGTAAGGTCTGGTGTATCCGCGCCGCCAACAGTCTAGAAAAGTTTTTAAAGTCGCAGTTCAGTAGCGTCAACGGGCGGTAGTCCTGCAGCCGTGTGCCACCGTACGGTTTGTGAATAGGAATAATCAGCCCTTCACAAGGGCCGCAGGGAGCGGCACTTCCGGGGATAGTAGTTCGCGACAGATGTCCGTCCATCGGGTGGCTAATAAATATTGAAAAGTCCGGTAAAGTTCCAAGGGGAGGCCATCAGGACCCGGAGACTTGTTGACAGCTCCTTTTTCTAATGGCGTCGATCACTTCTTCTTCCGTAATTTCTTCCATCAAGACCGCTTTCATTGCCGGATAGTGACGGTGCCGTAAATCGTCTGAGAGACGTCTTCCAGTGCTGTCAGATCAGGAGTCTGAGCTGAATAGAGCTAGGAATAATGATAGTTGAACGCTGTGTTTATTTCTTGTTGCATGGTGAGGCGACGACCGTCATTCGTGTCGATGAAGCGTACCAGCGTTCTTAGGAGTCGTTTACGTTCACGAAGTACGTGGAACATCGACGTGCGTTCGCTCGGTATCCGATCCTGCGGCCTCGAGTGGATGACCACCCCCTCTAGGTGGCGTCGCATATTAGCGATGATCTGAGCCTTAGCACGGTGGACCGCGTTTGTCGTTCCGGAGACGGCACCATAGCATCGCAGACACGCAGTACCCTGAAGTAAAAATCGACGGATCGTTGTGGGATATGCACGGAGGCGATTTTCACACGAATGCCACGTATCATCAACGGCTTGGCAGCAATCCGGGTACGACGGCTGAGCGATGTTTAATTTCCACGGGCTGCGGCTTCTGCACACTTGTTGCCGCCGCAGGGTGACGGCACAAATGTAAGCTGAGTGGCCCTAGAAAGCTGCAGGCCACAGTTCCGCATCGTCACAGCGGCAAGAGAGCGTGAAACATAAATCCGGTCGATGCGACTGGAAGAGTGACTCGTGAAGTGTGTGAATTCCGGTCGATGGCTGTGAAGATGTTCCCAAGTGTCCACCATCTGCAGGTCTCGGACTAGCGTCTCGAGTTCCGGGCACGGATTATGTCGTGGGAATTGGTCCCTGGGCGCCAGTAAGCACTTGTAGTCATATCCAAACACCAGATGGTCGTGGCGTCCTAGGAAGAGCGGGGCGACGTCTTCCGCAAAGAATCGTGAATGTTCGCGACGTTTGTCCGTCCCGGAAGATGATAAGGCGGACACCTAGTACTGTGAGTGCCATTCCTCATGCCATAGGCAGAGGATATCGTCCGCCACTATCCCTTCCCGAACAAGTAAAGCGACACCGCTGCCTCTGAGGGAAGCGGGCGAGACGCATGCATCAGAATTGTACATTAACTTTTCATAGTTGGGATTCACAGTCGTGTGAAATTTCTGGAAAGACATCATGTTTACGCCAGAGAAACAGTGGAAATAAAAAGTTTAACAATCACTGGCGTAAACATGATGTCTTTCAAGCAATAACCGTACATGCGTGGGAATTCGTGGACGTACGCTTCCTGGAGAAGGGCTACATCGATGGAAGCAGAATTCAAGATATCCTGAAGCAAGGATAACTTAGCGCGCGTCCGTATAGTGTTGATGTTTGTAGTCACAACGCGATAAAGTTTGAGGTATATCCATAGCAATCGTGTTGGCCATCAACATCCTTGTAAAACTGTCCCGGCGCTGTATGTGATGGTGGAAAAGTATCAACACTTCTTGATGCAATAATTTACCAACAGCCGTATGTATTGCAGAAATTTATTTTATTTTATGAACTTCTATGTGTAAAAGAAGCAGCCGTCGTCCCACGATCCATAATGGATCAACGAAGATTATCAACACTGGTGGCGTGGATTCTTCCGCGTGCCGTCCGACACGATGGGCAAGGAGTCTTCCTCACAGTTGTCCGCCCAATCGCCACGAAATACCATCGGCTGTTGGTGACTGTTTGTGGCTGCTGCGGCACTCGGCGCAAACTCCTTCGGCGCTACTGGCTGGGAATCGGCAGCGGCTGTCTGGTTGTGATCCTGCTGTTCTGTGGGGTCGGGGGGACTGAAGCCGTCACCATGGCGATCTGTTGGGTGGGATGTTACTGCAGCCCCTGTACCGCCGGTACTGTCGCCGGAGTGTCCACAGTCCATGTCAGACGATCGCTACAAGCACTCGTCCGATGGAGCAAGCCGCCGTCTCTTGTGTTTCAGCGGGGAACGCTGTTTACGGATGTGCGTTTCAGTATTCGAATGTGGGTGGATTTCTTCAGCTGCTCCGTTGTCAGGAAGAAAGCCGCTGTCGGCACAACCCGTGGGCCGATGTCCATCCTGGCATCCACGCCTTCTTGCAAGGTCGGTCGGTGATTATCCTCAGGAGGGGGCGCCGTTGTAGAGGCCGGATCCAGTACTGCACAATGCATCATGGCCTCGCTGTCGGTGGCGGCTATCGGACGAATGTGGTCAGCATCGGAAAGAGTTGCCGCCCGTGCAACCTCAGCATAATTGAGAGGAAGGGTCGTCACCGTAGAAGGAGGCATAGATTCACCTGTCGGGATTTGAGTAAACCGTCGTCGGAGACAATCCGACCTGACGTGCCCTTCTTGCCCACAACCGGAGCAAGAGTGTGGCTGACCGTCATACATAATGATCACCCTACATCCGCCGATGACAAGATAGGATGGTACACGTTTGGTCAGTTCAATTTTGATCTGTCGTACACGTTGAAGAACCGGGTACGTTGTAAAGGTGGCCCAGTTTTCGGCCACGTGGCTGACCACTCTGTCCTAAGGCTGGAAAGCCGCGGTGACTACGTCAGTTGGTACTACGAAACGGAGTTAGAAGTCGGGTATCGTACGGAGACCAAGTCCCGCGTGATCGATAGAGACCGCCCCAGTATGGCCATCAGAATGTTTGAATTTAAGATCGTTCGCATGTGCGGGCACGATTCTGTTGCACACCTCGTCACTTACTAACTTGACGTAGACAACACTGCTTGTGATAGAGAGATGGATACCAATTATGTCCTGCGGTTCAATTTTAACGTCGTCACCTATAAAACGTTCCACTTCAAAAGCTCGCGGTCGTGCATGATCGATGGGGTTGAAAACTGATCTTGATGGCGGTTTGTCTGTATGAATTTGCCATGTGCGTCGCTAGTGATGGACTCTAAACTAGCGGCGACGAAGTAGTAAACAACTACGGGCACTTGCGACCGCGCGGACGGGACGTAAACAAGAGGTCCTCGCCGCAGCGCAGCGGAAAGCAGACTGCGTCCACTCAGATACCGGGGGCAGACACTATGGAAAGACGAACCATCCAAACTCAGTTCGACTCGATGCTCACAGCCCTTATTTGCTATCCTTCCTCGTGTTATTATTTTGATGGACAGCCGTGTGCCTTATGTGGCAGGATCGAATTTCAACCTTTCTCTTTGTTTCAGTCTATAGCTGTTCATAACACGACAAACGTGGAACCACGTTTTATCTCTGCCATTTGCAGACGTAATATATTAGACATCATGCAATTGTTACAAGTCGGATATTGTGAAACAGCTGCGTTTGGACGTTTCGAGCATAGAAGTGTAGGGATTCGAGTTTTGACGTCTAATATGGACAAAGGCAAATAACACAAACCTTTTTTTCTTTCAGTGTAACCGTAACCTTACGCGAAGCAGAATGATGCATAAGCACAGATATGTGCCGACGTGAACACGCAAGTTGAAAACTGTTCCAACTATCTGAAGAGCGGCCGCTGATAGGAGGGGCGCCAACGTGACGCACATTCGCTGCAGCCAGCCTGCTCAGCGCAGCACTCGCGTATAATGCTCGTAAATAATGGTTTCTTGCGCTGAGCCGACTTTTACGACCAGCAATATAAAGCCCTATCTTTGTGCGACAATGTATCCACCGCATCGTCATTTTCGTTTCTGCTGGTAGTTTCTGTTTCTTTGGAACTGCTTACAACTGGCGCCTCAAAAGTTCCAAGTTTCATTTCCTGCTAATGCGTGTCTTAATTTTTGACGACTTCAGCTTGTTACGAAACACACGGCAAAACATCTACAAGTTAGGAAAAATTTGGAAATTTGTGGTAAGGTCTTATGGGACCAAATTGCAGAGGTCATCGGTCCCTAAGCCTACACACTACGTAATCTAACTTAAACTATGGACAACACACACACCCATGCCCGAGGGAGGACTCGAACCTCCGTCGGGGGAAGCCGCACGGACCGTGACAATGCGCCCCAGACCGCGCAGCTACCCCGCGTGGCAGTGTATCCTTAACTGGAAAGAAATAAGATTAGTGTTTAAGGCCCCATCTGTGACGAGATCATTAGACACGAAGCATAAGCTAGCGTTGGGAAAGGATCTGAAAGAAAACCGCCGATGTGCTATTCCGTGGAAGTACCTCAGCAACTGCGGTAAGTCATGCGGAAAGCTTCGGAAAGCTTATTCTGGATGGCTGTACTGAAATTCGAGCCGTCGTCGTCCTGATTTCGAGTACAGTGCCCTAACGACTGCGCCTCCTCACATGGTAAGGTGGAAAATGCCAATAAGTGGGCTATAGCGACTCACATTCGAAAAGACATCACAAAAAGATCTGTTGTTATTACTAAGTTGGCAACGGCCTTGCCGCAGTGGTTACACCGGTTCCCGTGAGATCACCGAAGTTAAGTGCTGTCGAACTTGGTCGGCACTTGGATGGGTGACCATCCAGGCCGCCATGCGCTGTTGGCATTTTTCGGGGTGCACTCAGCCTCGTTATGCCAATTGAGAAGCTACTCGACCGAATAGTATCGGCTTCGGTCAAGAATACCATCATAACGTCCGGGAGAGCGGTGTGCTGACCCCACGCCCCTCCTATCCGCATCCTCCACGGCGGATGACACTGTGGTCGGATGGTCCCGGCAGGCCACTCGTGGCCTGAAGAAGGAACGTTTTTCTTTATTATTACTAAGTTATGTAGAAATGAAGAGGAGGAAAAAATAATGAAACTATAACTCCAGTCATCGTGGAAACTGACACCATCGGTGTTACTGGAGACGACTGCGTCGTTCTAATAGCGTGTAACACCTTCGTCAGCCTCAGTAATGACTACGATACGTTGCAATGGAGTTAGCATAATATTTTTATGAATGGAAAAAATGTCGAACCATTCTTACCACTCTGATTACATTGCACGCATACTTCTCCTGACGTCCATGTACCCACAACAAATTCGCCAGCGCGTCCTGTGACGTCATCCCTGAACTCGACGTCTCCGTACCCTCGGTCACTTGATTCGCGATTCTCCGAAGCACCACGAGGGAATCATCTGAATGGAACGGAAATCCTTAGACGTGATTCATGTACATCTACTGGCAGACAAATGATTGCAATTTCAGGACAATGAGAGCCTCGATAATCAGCAAAGATGTACTTGCAGACGCCCCAAACACCGTTGGGATGCCAGCTTGTCCGTCGCCATCTCTTTTCATAGCAGGACTCCTTTGGTTGTCATCCATGACAACCTTACAGCGTTACCGCTACGATATTCTACGCCCCGTTTCGTTGCCCTTTGTGGCAAGCCACCATAGGCTTCACAGTTGCTAAATAGGTTTTGGAACTAGGTATGTGTCCTAAGCTCCTTCTTCCCCTTCTCTCTCTCTGTCTCCTCCTGTCCCCTCTCTTTGCACATCTCCCTCTCTTCCTCTCCTCTCTGTCCCTCACTGACCATCAACTCCCCCCTCTCTCTCTTTCCCTCCCCCTCTCACTCAATCTTCTCCTCCCCCCCCCCCCCTCTGTACATCCTGCTACCCCCTCTACGTCCATTCCCCCGTCCCTCAGTATCCATTTCCTCTTCCACCTCTCTCTCTGACGTTGCGCCGAGTTTATTGTTATGGCTAACAAAACTTTGATTGGGAACTGAATTCGCTTAAAATGAGTGGGTAAATCGGTTGGGATCATTTGCATACGGGGTATGAGAGAGACCTCTCCTGCTGCTGGCTCTATGAGCATAGTAGCTTTGATAGCAATATTTCGCATAGTTTTAATCTGCGAATTGGTGGGGTTCGAAAGTTTAGGATGATTCAGATTCCTTAGTAGTATTCGAATTACATGCCACAAATAGAACTTTCCCGTTTTCTGGTTTTTATATTTATTTTTGGTGTTGCAGTGTAAATTACGTGTTAGTTCTGACTGCAGACGAATAAAGAGCCGAAAGGCTTAAGTATGTGAAGAAATGAAGGTGTGCTGTTTAAGGAAATCACAGGTAAGAATATTACAAAATAGCCTGTCATTAACTTGCACTCACTCATTTAGGATGCTGTAACAATATCTTTATAATCAGAATTAGTATATTTTGATCAGATAAGTTGTTCATCTTTATACGTCGTAACTATGAAAACTAACTCCGTAGAAATGTTGGACACGTGAGGCAATACTGACCTTACGACTTATCTTAGAAGAAAGATTAAGGAAAGGCAAACCTACGTTTCTAGCATTTGTTGACTTGGAGAAGGCTTTTGACGATGTTGACTGGAATACTCTCTTTCAAATTCTAAAGGTGGCAGGGGTAAAACACAGGGAGCGAAAGGCTATTTACTATTTGTACAGAAACCAGATGGTAGTTATAAGAGTCGAGGGGCATGAAAGGGAATCAGTGGTTGGAAAGGGAGTGAGACAGGGTTGTAGCCTGTCCTCGATGTTATTCAATCTGTACATTGAGCAAGCAGTAAAGGAAACAAAAGAAAAATTCGGAGTAGGTATTAAAATTCATGGAGAAGAAATAAAAACTTTGAGGTTCGCCGATGACATTGTAATTCTGTCAGAGACAGCAAAGGACTTGGAAGAGCAGTTGAACGGAATGGACAGTGTTGAAAGGAGGATATAAGATGAACATCAACAAAAGCAAAACGAGGATAATGGATTGTAGTCGACTTAAGTCGGGTGATGCTGAGGGAATTAGATTAGGAAATGAGACACTTAAAGTAGTAAAGGAGTGTTGCTATTTGGGGAGCAAAGTAACTGATGATGGTCGAAGTAGAGAGAGTATAAAATGTAGACTGGCAATGGCAAGGAAAGCGTTTCTGAAGAAGAGAAATTTGTTAACATCGAGTATAGATTTAAGTGTCAGGAAGTCGTTTCTGAAAGTATTTGTATGGAGTGTAGCCATGTATGGAAGTGAAACATGGACGATAAATAGTTTGGACAAGAAGAGAATAGAAGCTTTCGAAATGTGGTGCTACAGAAGAATGTTGAAAATTAGATGGGTAGATCACATAACTAATGAGGAGGTATTGAACAGAATTGGGGAGAAGAGGAGTTTGTGTCACAACGTGACAAGAAGAAGGGACCGGTTGGTAGGACATATTCTGAGGCATCAAACGATCACAAATTTAGCATTGGAGGGCAGCGTGGAGGGTAAAAATTGTAGAGGGAGACCAAGAGATGAATACATCATTGGCAGCGGTGGGACTGAAAGTGGCGTCGTGTGTGACATGCCAAAAGAGGCTCATACCATCTAACGGCTCCAATGACGCGCTATAGTTGTAAAAACGGGTAGATTACGAATCATGGTAACGTGCTGCTACCTCGTGGTGGAAATGGCAAACAACCTAATTTACACATTTTCCAAAGTATACAAGAAATAATCAAATACATTACTTCTATTTATTTTGTTAAAAAAGCTTAGAGTGGTCGAACAACTGTAAAATTATGTACTGTATATTATAAACAGTAATGGCTTTAGAAATGAGTAATAGTTATTAAGAGGCTTCCCGCATATTAATCTGAGCGGTGGTATCCCGCACTTTTTGAGAAGAGATAGCTCTCGAACAAAATGGATATAATCGTATGGTATTGTTGGCCGGGAGGCCCCATGCGGGGGAGTTCGGCCGCCGTACTGCAAGTCCTTTTTAGTTGACGCCACTTCGGCAACTTGCGGGTCAATGATGATTAAAATGATGATGAAGAACACGCAACACTCAGTCCCCTGCCGGGAATCTAACCTGGGCTCACTGAGTTTTTTTATTGTTTTTTTTTCTTCTCCTCCGAAGCCCTTATTTAAGGCAATCAATTAAAATGAAACAAAAAAGTCATTTCGACAAAAACAAAAGGGTTAAGTCAGAAAAACGTATGGAAGGAATATGGCTTTAGTTTTAACGTGCCCACACCTTCTTTCCTCCGTCATTTCTGCATCGTGTAACATTTAAATCCAAACAAGAGTGTCCACAAAAAAAGGGGATTTCAACTCATCCAACTCCTTGTCGATGAAAAACAAGATACAGCATATTAGAACAAAAATCTCACGATAACGTGGCATCCTGAGCCAATGGGCTGTGGCCATGTATTGGGACATAATGTCCAACAAGCCACATGATGGCATTGTTCTTCGATCGGGGAAAGAAGGTCGATTCGGGACGCACGAGAATCTCCCCCCGAGGTAGCCGCCTCCGACTTCCTGAGGAGAAAAGCCAGTTGTCGGCGAAGCCATCTCCAATGGCCATGACGACAGGAGATCAACCGATGAGATAATGTATCAGTTTCATGGCAACGATTGCAACGATCCGTCCCATTGAGGCCAATACGATAAAGTCGCACGTTGGTAGGCACAATATCACGAACAACTCGGTACCACGAAGTCGCCACTTCCAACGGGAAAATCGGAAGGCTTACGTTAGACCAAACAATCTTCGAAAATGGCTCTGAGCACTATGGGACATAACATCTATGGTCATCAGTCCCCTAGAACTTAGAACTACTTAAACCTAAGTAACCTAAGGACATCATACACACATCCATGCCCGAGGCAGGATTCAAACCTGCGACTGTAGCGATCACGCGGTTGCAGACTGAAGCGCCTTGAACCGCACGGCCACACCGGCCGGCCAAATAATCTTCCAATTCGTTTCTGGCGACAGGGCTTCCACAGAGGGAATACTATGAGGAATTGGCCAGCGGCTTAACAGAATTTTTAGGGAGAGATTCGCTTGGGAAAGGGTATTTACTCCTAAATAACTGACTTCAAGAAAAAATTCCGTAACTTGACGTAGTTTATAATTAATCCTACTGATATCTGCTGTAGGTGTTAAACTTGCCGGTCGGATGTAGTTATGAAGGCGAGCTGTAAATGAGTGGGGGGCGCGTAGACATGTTAAAATGGTGCGCCGGATGAATAAGGCAGAAGCCTTAACCCGAATGTCAGGGAGGCCCAAACCTCCCAGCAGACAGGGGCCCGCCATGACCCCATAACGCACGCGAAATATAGAGTTGCGCCAGATAAATCTGCCAGTTAAAGCTTGCAACTTGTGGTAAATCATGGCAGGAAGTGGCAAGATTTGTGCAATAAAATAAGCCTTACTAAACACATACGTTTCCATGGCCCAGACCTTATGAATAAGTGAGAGGAATATTATCCCTGACAGACTTCCAGTTTATCGTAGCCATCTTTAACGGATAACTGTCAATTGTAACACCTAACGATCGATATCGGGAGACCTTCAAAGCCCATGGAATATCAACACCGTCAAATCCTCGCAAATTGAGTAATCGACATTTCTGGTCATTAACCCGCGCTCCCGTAAGACGACAAAAGGCATCCAAAACTTCCGTCAGCAGTGGTATATCATCAAGGGTACGGAGAAGAACCATTACGTCATCATCATATGCCTGAACGTTAAACTTTTCTCCCAACATGACCAGCCACCCAAACGAGAAGCTATAGATCGCAATAAGGGTCCAGAAACAGCACGTAGAGCGACATAGATAATGGACTGCCTTGAAGGACGCCCTGTCACACCGCGATGGGAGAAATAAGACGGCCATTTATGTCAATGGACGCCAGAATACCAGTAATTACAGAGCTAAACAGCCATCGTGCAGCATCGTTAAAATCAACAGTCGTTAATACTCGTGTAAGGAATCCATGGTTAACGCGGTCGAACGGTTGGTCTAAATGAATGAAAAGCAAAGCCCTTGGCACGGGAATGGTGGAAGCAATCGATATTAAACCACGACGTTAGGCAACGGGAGTCAGGAAAGTACGTCCCGGAAGACAACTTTGATGGCTCACGATGATGGTAGCCAACAACACCGATAGTCGGCTATTTATCACTTGGGCCACTATTTTATAATCATCAGGGTTATCGGGTGGACCTGATCCACACGCAAACGTCCCGGCTTTTTGGCGATCAGGACAATTTTAGCAACCTTAAAGCTGGGCGAGAGAAGGCGTCCGTGGAACACTTCATTCACTATAGAAGCTATCGTATCTCCTATCTGGGGCCAAAATCGAATATAAATTCCTTGGGAAGGCCATCGAAGCCATGCGATTTGTGGGAGGGAGAACGAGGCACAACATCAAGTATATCATCGCGATGAAATACAGAGAAAAACTCTTCCTAGAGAGCGGGCGTAACAACACTACGCGCCACATCATGACCCGCTGAAGTGTCGGAACATCGATGCTGTCGGTGACCTCCTGAATGGCTGTTTTCAGCTCAGAAATGGTTTTGGGGTTATTGCTGTACACCTTGTCTTTAATACAGCTCCCAAAAAGGAGTCGCATATGCTCAGATCAGGAGAGTATGGCGGGCAATCGAGGCCAACGCCAGTGGCCTCTGGATATCCCAGAGCTAAAATACGGCCCACAAAGTGCTTCTCCAGGACCTCAAACACTCTCCTGCTTCGATGGGGTCGAGCTCTGTCTTGCATGAACCACATCTTGTCGAAATCAGGGTCACTTTGGATAATGGGATAAAATCATCTTCCGAAACCTTCACGTAACATTCGATAGTCACTGTGCCATCAAGGAATATAGCACCGGTTATTCTGTGACTTGGCATTGCACACCACACAGTCACCTGTTGGGGATGGAGAGATTTCTTGATCGCGAAATGTGGATTCTCGGTCCTTTAAAAGCGCCAATTTTGCTTATTGTTGAACCTAAACAAATGAAAGTGGGCTTCGTCGCAAAATGAAACCATGCATGCGCATACTAATTCCCATCATGCCCCGCGGCCTACCGTGAGGTTTGAACGTCCTAACGCAAACCGTTCAGAAGTGATATATATAATTATGTGTGTGTATGTGTGTGTGTGTGTGTGTCTGTCTGTCTGTCCGAACGTTTAATAGAGTATCGTATAAAAATCTGAGGTAAATTCGTCAAGAGTTCTGGTAACAACGTTTCCCTTCAATGTCCATTCGAGTGTTTCTTACAGCAGCTTGCTCAAGAACTTCTCGAGATTTTCGGTAACATCATTTTTCTTTATATATTATATATTTATATGTTGCGTATGCTAAAAAATATATAGCCTATGTCCATCCGAATTTGAAGTTAATCAGTTCAAAAAAAGTTCAAACGTGCGTGAAATCTTATAGGACTCAACTGCTAAGGTCATCAGTCCCTAAGCTTACACAATACTGAACCTAAATTATCCTAAGGACAAAGACACACACCCATGCCCGAGGGAGGACTCGAACCTCCGCCGGGACCAGCCGCACAGTCTATGACTGCAGCGCCCTAGACCGCTCGGCTAAATGCGCGTGGCAGTTAATCAGTCAAGAACTTTTGTGTGTCTCTCCTAAGGTCTTCAGGCGCTTCTGCTCTGGTGCTTCAGAAGATATTTCGTTATTTTAGTACGAAATTAGTTTGACGTGACACGAATTAACTGGGACAGTAAAACACGACAAATAACCGGTACTCCAGCTGCGGGTGGAAGACCTGTCGAACGAATGTTTACTGATATTTCGGTGTCTGTTGTGGATATGAACTGCATTGGAGTCCTGTTGAGAGGAATCCATGTAGCTACAGAAGTAATACAGCCCTATACATCGGCCCTTTCGAGACAATTTTAGTCTCGGAGTCCCTATCTACTTGAATTCTGCGAAGGTTTGAGATTAATAAAACACAGCGCAAAGTAGACGAAACACCTTTAATTTAGCTTAGTTACGGCACTTAATGGGTGGCAAGACTAAATTTAGAAACCAATTCATAATTTGCTAAACAGTCAATAAATTACTTAGTTGCTACCAAAGCACTGACTTACATTCCATAACCAACTATGAGCTTATTTTGCTACTTTATGATTGATTTTCATTTGTGGTCACGTGATATATTAACAGTCCACATGATGATGATGATGATGAGGTCCCATGCTCCGAGGAGCGTAGGGGACGATGAGGGAGACCCGCACCGCTGTACTAGGCAACGTCCTAGTGGAGCTGGATTGCCCTTGCTCTCCTCCGACCGTAATGGGGATGAATGATGATGCTGAAGACGACACAACAACACCCAGTCATCTCGAGGCAGGAAAAATCCCTGACCCCGCCGGGAATCGAAGCCGGGACCCCGTGCGCAGGAAGCGAGAACGCTACCGCAAGACCATGAGCTGCGGACTACAGTCCACATAAAAAAAAAAACCTAACGTCTTATCAGAGAAAAGCAATCAATAATGCTTAGAGTAAAAAAAAAAGCAGAGAAAAAGGGAACCATAAAAAGAGGAAACCAAAATTAATCATTATATAATGAGCGTAGCGCCTTGCTGCAGGTGTTGAAACAAACCGCCTTTTTGCTCTCGACACAGTTCCAGTCTAGATCGGATGTGAGTAGCATATCATATGACCCACCAAACGCAGAGAAGCGCTGTCTTACGCGATTTTTCATCTCGTTACTGTTTTCGCATTGTCCTGCGTTCACTATATCCTTTATCGCACACCGAAATAGAATTCAAGAACTGACACATCGGATGATCTGTCTGGCCATTCAGTATCCATATGTTCGCCTAATGTTCTACTGGGAGAAGGATCCGAACCACCTTGGAGCGCAGGTTTAGTGAAGTGAGTGGCTGGGTGCACCATCCTATCGTACCCACATCACTTGCCTGATTCTTAAATCAGTACCGTCGAGCAGAGTAGAAAGTTAGTTCCGAAGGAGGTTGGTGTACCTTCTCCAATTCAAAAAAGATGGGGACCAAAGACACGCTTACCGTCAAGACCATCTCAGCAACTGACGATTCGTGGTTGTTGATGATCTTCCTCACGCCACCAATAGGGGTTTACGGAGACCCAATAGAGTTTGGCGGTACGATTTGGCACTCCTGTCCTGCAAAACATAGACTCACCTGTGAATAGATGATTTTAAAAAAACTCAGCAGCTTGGCTCCGTGCCCATTCACAAAAGATTAGAGTATTGGTCATGCCATCCAGTGAAAATTCTTGGTGCACGTACCGGCGGTATGAGTGCATGTTTGATTTTTTCAAAATGCTATTCGCCATGCAGCGTGAGATTTGTAACTCCCTAGCGATCGCCCTTGCACTTCTGTGTGGGTTTCTGTATACCATATCCAACGAAATGGCATTGTTTCGCACAGGCGTGCTTCGCTAGCATTTTCCGGTGGCAAATTCCCTGTGTCTAAAGCTCGTTTTACTACAAGGGTTGCCGGCCGGGGTGGCCGAGCGGTTCTAGGCGCTACAGTCTGGAACCGCGCGACCGCTGCGGTCACAGGTTCGAATCCTACCTCGGGCATGGATGTGTGTGATGTCCTTAGGTTAATTAGGTTTAAGTAGTTCTAAGTTCTAGGGGACTGATGACCTCAGAAGTTAAGTGCCATAGTGCTCAGAGCCATTGAACCAACTACAAGGATTGCCCCCCTTGTCGTTCCGGATATTTTTCAGCGTTCACTCGACCAGCCCCCTTGGCAACTTCATTACATATGCCTAAGCAAACAAAAGTCGTAGCACGGATTCTTGTTAGAAGGTCTAATACAGTAAGAACAACTACACAGGATGGTTGTAGAAGAAAATTTTAACAGCACTTACATAGTAACGAGGTCATGTTCTTTACTTCAGAAGACATGTACATGTCGTATTCTGCAGTACGACGTGGCAGAAGGAAAACTGAGATGTGTCCATTGTCAGCGCCAACGTCTTATAACGCTGGTCATACTTGTTGGCCCCGTCTTCGTTGCCTGACTTGCCTCGCCTCGTGTGCCGCCATGGCACGAGCTGTCTGCTACCGCCATGCAGCAGCGCTACTCAGCTGTTGCTGGAGTACTGGTAATTCTTCATTTTTTACTGTCCCCGTTAATACGTATCGATAAGCCGAATATCACAGTAGATTAATTAGGAATCGAATGGACTCGTTAAATTCAATTTTAAAAATCATTTTGTTAGTAACGAGAAAGAAACCGACGTTATCCGTTCACACTAGACGTCGCATGGAAGTGATGATTTTGTTTAGGCTGACAAACGAAGTTGCAAACATCTGCCGAAACACCGTAGAAAATGCGACTGATGATTCTTAGGAGAGACAACCGCGCCCTGCATAAGGGGCCTGAATAGTGTCACATGTTGAGTAATCACTGTGAAGGACACGGAAATGTCGCGTACTCCTTTGAGACAGCGTTATCAGCACTTTACAGAATTGGAAAGTGGGCTTATTGTGAGTCTCCGTTTGGCCGGTTGGTCGAGTTGTGCAACATTATGTTTTGTAGGGCTTCCGATGTAACAGTGCCCCGATGTAGGACTGCATGACAGTGTAAGGACAGGCACACACGTGGTCAAGATCCCAGTCGAGAACGTGTGACCATCACAAAGGCGGATCGTCGTATCACGCACCAAGTATATCATAACCTCCTCACGCCTGCACCTGTTATCCAAAAGCAAGTAATAAACTTCCTGCGACATTCTGTGTCATCTCGCCCTATTGGTTGGTGACTAGGATTAGGTGGACTAGGGAAATTCTCTTCCAAGCGTAGGCTGTCGTTAACAGTACAATACAAAAGGACGCGCTTGGAGTGGTTCTGTGACTGGAAGCAGAGACTGCAGGTAAATGGATTCGTACTGTGTTCAGCGATAAACCACAGTTCATCACTGCTCCAGATGACCATCGGCGGCGACCCTCGAGGTAACTTGTGGAGCCGTTCCACTCTTCCAATGTTTCGGAAAGGAACAGAGGTGTTATTCATGGCTTCAAGGTGTGGGCAGCCATCGGGTATTACTTCAGGTCACAGTATGTAGTAAGTGGAGAATTCTGAGAGCGTAACAGTGTACCATGGATACCCTTTATTTTCATGTGCTACCCATCATGAAACAGTGTCGTGGTGATATTTTTGAACAGGACAGTACTCGTCCATACAGGGTTCTCCAGAAAATAAGTTCCGATCGGTCGCGAAATGGAAACCACAGTGAAAACCAGAAACGTTTTATTTGCAACGGTTAGGCACACCTTCCACCTACTTCTCTACATAGTCGCCGCTCCAACTTCGAGTGTTGTCGTAGTGTTGTATCAACTCTCCAATATCCTCGTCACAGAAAGCAGCCGCCTGTGCTTTCGGCCAGTTATCTGCGCTGGTCTGCAGCTCGTTGTCTGTGGAAAAATTTTGTCTTCATAGCCAGCGGTTCTTGTGAGCAGAGATGAGACTCAAGAGGACCCAATTACGGACTGTATTGTGACTGATCAAACAGGAGCGTCTTCATTGCCCCTGCAGTGGGAGGCGGAGAATTGGCATAAAGAAGGAACAGCTCGACAGTTGTCTTATGTGGCCTGCATGACACAGGCGAAATCTCTAACCAGGCCCTCATACTTGGCCGTGGACGCTATTCCCTACGCATCTTTAAGTGCTCACTGTTCACTCAAAACTTAAAAGAGCGACGCGACACGATCGATAGGTATAATAGTGACACTGCCCAACACACCTGTGCAAAGCTTTACCGGATTTTCCCAGTGGTTTCCATTTTGTGACCGATCGGAACTTACTTTCTGGACAACCCTCATAGTACATATAGGAAGTGATCACTCCCTCACTGTACACCTAGTGCTGTTTTTAAGTCCATCGCTCGGTTCTTTGCTTCTTTGTCAACTGCAATGTGAACTATTTAATGAGATGTTTTAACACAGATACACTACCAACTAGAGTCTTACGCACACAAAATTCTATACCCAGTTTGGGTCCTGCCTTACAGCTTCCATAAAATATTGTACACTTTTCGACATCAAGGGTACTAGAATCCTATAAAAGAACTTCCTGTAAAGCGGCTAAATCCACCCAGTATCTTTCGACCTCCTTCAGTTTTATATAAAACCACGAATATTCCATGTCCCAAATCGTATACATTGTTTCCGTAGTTTTCATTTATTTTGTGTTATCGAATTGCGAGGCTTTCTTGTAGTCTGTTTACCATTAACAAGATTACTGCGATGGGGTGGTAACCCGTCCCAACGTGGAGGACCAGGTTGTTTGATTTTGGGGTATCCTTCCTCTAGATGAATCTCTTTCTCTACGGATGTTGAGGCTTGTTTTCCCTTTTCTTAAAATCGTGTAATGATGAAGGACAGAGAGCGGAAAGATAGGGTGCTGAGAGACCCCATTCGTTTGGTTGGGCTTGGGAGATGACGATGATATTTGGTTTGTGGGACTCAACTGCGTGGTCATCAGCTCCTGTACGAAGTCCCAATTTTTACACAGTCTAATTTTTACACAATCCAATCTAGCCACTGTAACGAATGATGATGATGAAATGATGAGGACAACACAAACACCCAGTCCCTGGGCAGAGAATATCCCCAACCCGGCCGGGAATCGAACCCGGGACCCCGTGATCCAGAGGCAGCAACTCTTGCCGCTACACCATGAGCTGCGGACGGCTTGGGAGATCGTGCTAGTAGCTACCCTACCACCAACATAGCCCCACGTGTCATGTGAGAACGCGAACCTCTCTGCCCGCACGCACAGCGACACTTTAAGGTGGTGCCTCCTGGAGTCTTCAATCGCCGCTCAGCAACCGCTTTGAAATTCTCCAGGAAAGGGATTTATAAAAGAACCCAGAAGAAGTGTGGAAAAAAGTCAGGGATGCCGTAAATGTGGTGGAAAATGCAGTCATCAAGAAACGGACCAGCGGTAAAAAAATTGGTTTTGGGACGAAAGTATTAAGGCATTAGAGAAGAGAAGCCAAGGAGAGCTGATTGCGCAGACTTTGCACAAGGCAAAACACAGTTTCAAGAAGAATTACCGAAGCTACCCTTAGGGGACCAAAGAGAATATACGCCAAAGGAATAATACAAGGGGCTCAAAAAGATTTCTTGGGAAAAGAGGCACAGAAAATGTACAATAAAGTTAACTTCTTTAACAAGGGAAACGGGAGTCGACAAAAGTTCGTCAATGACAATTGTGGGACCATACTCAACAACGTTCGACATTGGTGAGAGATGAAGATAATACTTCAGGGATCTCCTTAACTTTGGTGAACCTAAAAGTCAGTACAAATTCCAATCTAAAACCTTGGGGCAAATAAGGAATCAGATAATGAAGCCGAAGAAAAACAAAACTCCAGGAGAAGATGGAATCCAAGCAGCAGCCTTTCAAACTGGAGGGCAGAGACTCCACAATAAAATTCATCAACTAGTCAAGACGATCTGGAATTTTGAGGAGACCCCAGTAGACTTGAAGACAGCTGCCGTTTGCCCTATACACAAGGAAGGTGACTGAGGAATCATTTTCTCAATGTCTGCTGTAAGATCTTCTGCAGCTGATACTGGATAGAATCCAGCCGTTTGCAGAAGAAGTGATTAGTGAATATCAGCGGGTTGAAAGAGGATTGTCAACTGTGGGCAACATCTACGTATTGCGACAGCTCGCCGAAAAGATTTGGGAATGTGACGAAAACCTCCATGTGCTCTTCATAGATTTTAACAAGGCATATGACTGCATCCAACCAGAATGCCTGACGAGTTGCCTAACCAAGTTTGTAATACCCAAGAAACTCATCAGTCTAATTCGAGTTTGTCTCACTGATTCAAAAGGCAAATTTGAAGCTCAGAAACAAAGTCACCGAGAACTTTTACATAAACACAGGGTTGAGACAAGGAGACGGTTTGCCACCAATGTTTTTCAACCTGCTACTCGAAAATATAATGAGGGAAACTTTCCATAAGAACTTCGAGGGAATCGAGGTAAAGGGTAAGAAAATCACACCTCGTATTTGCCGACGTCACGGCCCTGTTGTCCAAATCCAAAGAAGAACTGATGCGGATGAACGGCAGCGTGGAGGCAGGAACGAATAGAATGGCTCTCCCTATGAATCAATCGAAGACCGAGTATGTGGTGATGAGCAGGACTCGTGGCTATTGAAGACCCACTCCAGATGCTGGTAATCGGAACAAGATGACACAAAAGGGTTCATAATTTTTAATACTTGGGTAATTTTTATCGAATACGAGTCATGTGAGGCAGAAATCAAAGCGAGGATCCACGACGCACACCCATCATACTTCAGAAGAGTCAACTTTTTAATAGCGCAGTCTCTCAAGGAGTTTCAAACTTTAGCTGTACATAAAACTGGATCCGATGTGTTGGGCTATATGGTTGTGAAACTTGGAGTGTTCAGAGGAAGGAAATAATATTCTCGAGCGAAAAGTCTTAAGGAAAGCTATGGTCGGTTACAAGATGAGATCACTGGACAATGGAGGAACCGGCATAATTGTGAGCCGGATGCAATCTACAACAGACTAAATGTTATAGGTCTGTATGGGCAGGGCATGTCGCTGGCCTTTGAAATCCATGGATTAACTCTCTGCCGAAGAAGAACTCCAGGAAAACATAAAGAAAATGTGGAGAGGGAATCCTTGATGAGGACTTACTGCGGATGGGCATAGAAAATGATTAGCGACAGAAGGCAGGAAACAGAAATATATGCACGCTGAACAGTAATAAAACTGATAAACTGTATTGACGGATTCCTGACTGGAAATTAAGGAAATAAGGTCCCATGAACATCTATCCGGAAATGGAAGGGTATGCGTGCAACGACAACAAAGCGTCCCGGAACTTAGTACAGAGCTGCATCGTATCCACGTCATAACAGATGTTCAAAATGGCCTCCACAGAATTGTAGCGGTCGTCATGCAGGATACACATAATCGTATTTTGGCTCACACTATGATGGCGAGCTACTTGTCTGGAGCTTGCACTGGGGTCCCGGCAGAGTGGAAGCTTTTTCTTCGCTCTGGGACTGCGTGCTTGGGTATTTCTCATCATTTTCACCTCACATTCACTGCGGAGACGCGCATGTGGCCGAAGTGGCAACAAATAGAAAGAATTGGACCAGGTGGTCTAACACGACCAGACTGTTTCTGTAATCTTGTGTAAATGGAATGCGGTTGCTGCTGGTCAGAGACTTGAAGAAAATACCAACAACCGTAATTTTATTCAATACTTTTACTTAGCTACCAGCTTCGGTGTCTCAGTGGCCCCATCTGCAAGCCATTATACACTAAAGTAGCTAACTCATCAAGTGGTTTGGCTATTATTGGGACCACTACATCTAACCAGTTTCCGTATAGTTCTAAAAACTTATTGGTCGATGTGGACTCTTCACACATCATAGAAGTCTACCGAAAGTATTTGGATATAGTGCTCCCTGCAGTAGGACAAACGATACCTACACTACTGGCCATCAAATTTGCTACGCCACGAAATGACGTGCTACAGACGCGAAATTTAACCGACAGGAAGAAGATGCTGTGATATGCAAATGATCAGCTTTTCAGAGCATTCACACAAGGTTGGTGACACCTACAACGTGCTGAAATGAGGAAAGTTTCCAACCAATTTCTCATACACAAACAGCAGCTGACCGGCGTTGCCTGGTGAAACGTTGTTGTGATGACTCGTCTAAGGAGGAGAAATGCGTCCCATCACGTTTCCAACTTCGATAAAGGTCGAATTGTAGCCTATCGCGATTGTGGTTTATCGAATCGCGACATTGCTGCTCGCGTTGGTGGAGATCCAATGACTGTTAGCAGAATATGGAATCGGTGTGTTCAGGAGGATAATACGGAACGCCGTGCTGGATCCCAACGGCCTCGTATCATTAGCAGTCGAGATGACAGGCATCTTATGCGCATGGCTGTAACGCATCGTGCATCCACGTCTCGATCCCTGAGTCAACAGATGGGGACGTTTGCAAGACAACAACCATCTACACGAACAGTTCGACGACGTTTGCAGCAGCATGGACTATCAGCTCGGAGACCATGGTTGCTGTTATCCTTGACGCTGCATCACAGGCAGGAGCGCCTGCGATGGTATACTCAACGACGAACCTGGATGCACGAATGGCAAAACGTCATTTTTTCTGATGAATCCAGGTTCTGTGTACAGCATCATGATGGTCGCATCCGTGTTTGGCGACATCGCGGTGAACGCACATTGGAAGCGTGTATTCGTCATCGTCATACTGGCGTATCACCCGGCATGATGGTATGGGCTGCCATTAGTTACACGTCTCGGTCACCTCTTGTTCGCATTGACGGCACTTTGAACAGTGGACGTTACATTTCAGATGTGTTACGACCCGTGGCTCTGCCCTTCATTCGATCCCTGCGAAACCCTACATTTCAACAGGATAATGCACGACCGCACGTTGCAGGTCCTGTACGGGCCTTTCTGGATACAGAAAATGTTCGACTACGGCCCTGGCCAGCACATTCTCCAGATCTCTCACCAACTGAAAACGTCTGGTCAATGGTGGCCGAGCAACTGGCTCGTCACAATACGCCAGTCACTACTCTTGATGAAGTGTGGTGTCGTGTTGAAGCTGCATGGGCAGCTGTACCTGTACATGCCATTCAAGCTCTGTTTGACTCAATGCCCAGGCGTATCAAGGCCGTTATTAGGGCCAGAGGTGGTTGTTCTGGGGACTGATTTCTCAGCATCTATGCACCCAAATTGCGTGAAAATGTAATCACATGTAAGTTCTAATATAATATATTTGTCCAATGAATACCCGTTTATCATCTGCATTTCTTCTTGGTGTAGCAATTTTAATGGCCAGTAGTGTAGTTTCACGAAGAGGGGCGTGAAGATGCAGCTAATATAAACTGATGGGCCAAAACATTATGACTACCCTCTTAATAGGTTGTTTGCCCTTGTTTGGAACGAAATGCATCACTGATTCTTCGTATAAGGGGTCGTTGCTACATTTGTGGGGGAATGTGGCATTACATGGTTACGCACAGGTAATGTTATTCCCATAAATAACGGGTCGCTGATTTGCGTATGCGGTGATGGCGCCCGGTAGTAACCCAGATGGATTCCATAGAATTTACGTCAGGCGAATCTGGTCACGGAGACATCAACGTGAGTTAACTATGATGCTCCTCAAAACAACTGTAGCGCGGTTCTCACTCCGAGACACAGACAATTATCCTGCTGAAAAATGACGTCGCCGTCGGGGAAGACATCAAGCAAGAAGGGGCGCAGACGGTTCGCAGCTGTCAGCGTGTCTTCGGTAGGGATAGTAGCGGTTGTTGTGCAGGATACGCATAATCGTACTTTGGCTCACATTATGTAGGCGGGCCACTCGCGTGGAGTTTATGCCAGGATTCGTGTCAATATCCCGTAAAACCCGGTCGTCCGAATCTGGTGTACGCACATTCCACCTCATCCCGGCACGTTCGTCTGTCTGAAAGGACCCTTGTTCACACATACCCGCAAGAAGGGCTGGAAATGTTGTGTGATGAGGTAGGTGTCTTTGAGCATACTTGTTATGGTATAGCCGTGCTGCCTCTCGACCGTTTCCATCTCTGTGGCTGTAGACAAACTTCATCTCGGCTTGTTCCCGAAATGAATACCGGACGATTCTGCTGCTTACAGTACTCTGCGTCAATCACACAGCCTGCAACACACAAGGAACCCTCGACCCATAGTCAGAGGAACTTTCATTCGTCGGCGCCATCTAACGTGGCAAAGATGCTTTACGGGATGCAGGTTCATAGGTCTTTTGTTCTCTACTTACAGTCAGGAATTCGTCCCTGCAGTTTGTCATTTTATTAATATACACATTGTATATCCTTCTCTTTTATGGGACTTTATAAGAGTCCTATTCCATAAAATAAGTGTAGATAAAGACGTAGCAGCGTTTGTTGTACAAATTCACTCATTCGGAACAGTATAAATGATGGGTAGATCACATAACTAATGAAGAGGTATTGAATAGAATTGGGGAGAAGAGGAGTTTGTGACACAACTTGACTAGAAGAAGGGATAGGTTGGTAGGACATGTTCTGAGACATCAAGGGATCACCAATTTAGTGTTGAAGGGCAGCGTGGAGGGTAAAAATCGTAGAGGGAGACCAAGAGATGAATACACTAAGCAGATTCAGAAGGATGTACGTTGCAGTAGGTACTGCGAGATGAAGAAGCTTGCACGGGATAGAGTAGCATGGAGAGCTGCATCAAACCAGTCTCAGTACTGAAGACTACAACAACATCAACAGAAATGATTTCATTGCACATGGTGGTTTTTTTACATATTTTTGTCTATACACAAGTACTGCGAAGCCCGATGTCATGGTAGAGAAAGTAATGACAAATGAAGTACTATTTTCTTCATATATTTAGCTAATGAGCAGACAAACAAATTATTGCTATGCTGTTGCCGAAGAGTCAACGTAAAGAGACTGCATGATTTCTACGTCGTCATCGAATCTTTTCTTCACCGTACACAGACCTGGATACTGCACGAGAACAAAAAGAACAAATGCCCAGCGTAGAGGCCCGCCCCATGTCTAACAGGGGCACCTCCAGCAGACAAACAAGAGGGAAAAAAATATCTATCTCTTAGCCACACACTCACACACACACACACACACACACACACACACACACACACACACACACACACACACACACACAGGGAGACAGAGAGAGAGAGAAATATCCAGAAAGGGAGGGAATCTGTGAGGCGAGGTGAGACAGAGAGACAGAACGCTGACAGTCCTGTCTGGCGGGAGCGCAGAGCCTTTCCTTGTATCTTATCACGGGAATGTCTGTTCAATATAGAAGCCTCCTTTGTGTCGTGTCGTGTGGTTTTATAATTCCGATACCAAGGGTTGGAGGGGAGCGGCGACATATTGACGTTGGCATTACTGGCGACGACCGGAAGCGGCGCTGCGACAGGATGGAGAATAAAGAGGACTACGGCGGCTGTGTGTGCGGCGCGGCGCGGCGCGGCGCGGCACACGCCCTTGACCGACGCAGCGTTCACTGCAGGCCACCTTGCCTACAATAGCTTCTGTCAGCTTTGGGCTCTTCGTCGGTTCCCAGCGGTATAGCGATAGTCCAGACACCGGTGGAAATACACTGAACAATGGGAGTGCGCATCGAGTAGTCGGATCTCAACTACTTGACACAGAATCTGCTACCATATTGAACACTGTGACTATATATTGACGATAATATTACAGTTGTCTGTTTACACGAAGACGATAGTTAGTCTTGACTTCCACTGTGCATCGATAACAACCAGTGTCTGAAATGTAAAGACACTAGTAACCAAAATTGTACGTGATGGTACAAATTGATTCTTGCAGAGAAGAAACAGCAATTAGCTATTTTTAATAACGCTGTTTAATCACATAAATAGGGACGTTACCGATTTCGAATTGACAGGTTCACCTGACGGCTGTTCACGATAATACAAACATTTGTATCACTTTTTATTCCTCCCTGTAGTGAAAATTCCTTGGGGTGATGGAGTCCTAGAACCAAATAAATATGTGAAAAACGGCTTATTTATCTGTAATTACAAATAACAACTATTAAAAACAATGTAAGCAAATCATGAGCAAAAGTGAAATAACCAACCTAAAACTAAAACAGTTTCTCTTTGCTAATTTGTTTATATAGTTTCCAATCGCTATTAGCTAAAATTACAGTTCAATAGGCACTTTCTCAGATTGTATTTTGGTTGTAGGACACCACGAAGAATTACCACAACTAGCGGAATAAAAAGTGAAAACTAATGTACACAAAAATAAGTGTATCTTCACATGATGAATCTGTCGCTATTTATGAGAATAAAGAGAATTATTAAAAGTGGCTGATTGCTGTTTTCTTCTCTGCAAGAATCGGCCTATATTTTTTTTTACACAGTCACTGTCCGAAAATGTCAGTTGACGACAAAACTGCGTTTGCACAATAGACTTTTCATTATGCAGCATACTACACCCGGTTGGGAACATTCGTGACAGATTAGAACTAATTGTGTCCCTGGTATTCGAACGCCTGTGGGCAATGTACACCAACCACAGTATTTAGATGCGACTCACTACCGTTCCCGAAGCTTCATTCCAATAACGGAGTGTGTCCAGATTCAAGTATCAATCCGGCAGATGCTTCTAATCTCACTGAAAAAAAAAAACACGTGCAGTTAAGTGACTTCACAAATGCGAACGACACAGGTATGGAAAAAGTGAAAGAATTCTATCTGGGAAGTAAGATTGCACAGAACAGTCGAAGCAAGGATGGTACTAGAAGTAGAATGAAACAGGCGAAGAAAGCTTTATTCAAATAAAGAGCTAAACTGGTACCATATTCCGATATGGAAATGAAAAATATGTGCCTGAAAGTAAAACGTGTCATATTGTAAATCTGGAGAAGTAGGAGTTATTCGAAATGTGGTGTTGTCGAAGAACGTTAAAAATGGACAGCTTAAGTACGAAATGAAGAAGCGTTACAAGGAGAGTTGAGAAAAGAGGTCTATGGCACTTGGCACTGGAAGAAGAAGTAGGCGAGAAAATAGTACAGGCAGACAAAATTAGAATATGCAAAACTAATTATAAAAGGAAGCAAGGTTGGGTTTAACGTCTCGTCGACATGATACCATAGCATAGCGAACAGGTGCCAAGCTCGATTGTTGACTTCGAATGCGGACACAGTGTGGGTTTTTTAGAACCCAGATGACTGCTCCTCAGAATTCCGGGTCGCATCGCTGATCAATTGGTGATAGAGATCTTTGGAGTCAGAGGGATATCATAGCAAATGTGTTCCGTCGATATTCTCAACGCTCTGATGTGTTTCTGAACAAACTGATCACTTTGGTTGCGCTGATGAATAGGACGATGATTGTCAGCCAACTGAAAACCACCATGCTGTCACGTGTGTATCCACGAATAACAAACGGTCGCTCACAGGAAGCAAATCTATGTACCCGTATTCATGAATCTTGTTGAAACACGATAACGTCCACGGTAGTGTCGCGAGTTCAGTGCAATAGAGAAGAGACTAAAGGATAGGGTTTAATATCCCATCGACGACGAAGTAATTAGAGACGAAGCATAAGGATGGCCAGACGAAGAAGCGGAAGGAGGTCAGTGGAATGCAGCGGCAAAAGTCAAAACTTCTCGGACTTAATTATTTATTGCTATTTCATGAAAACCTAACCCATTGAGTGTTTATTGTAGGTCGTTTAACATACGCAGTTTTACTGTATCACAAACCAGTGGTGTCAAAACTGGAGTTTAGATAGCTCTGGCAAGTAGCAGTATTTTACAGTGGAGTGATTAGCGTCAGCGAGAAATGCGTATACTGAGTCTGACTGGCCGAAAGGTTTGAATGTTAAATAACTTGGCGCAGCGGCTAGGAGCTCGCGAAACCGAAATGATCGAGTGACGTAATGCAAACTCTGAAACTCGGGAAAAATGAACGTTTCAACATACATGTTAAAATCTGCTTATTTCAATGCTGTGATCATAGATCACAGTTCACATCACTTAGTGACAACAATGGTTATTAATATCGATACGAGAAGAGTGGATTAGCATCAGTCGGGAAGTATAGCGGATGCATGTTCCTGCATTTGTCGGTAGATCTGCTTCAGCAGCAGATCTCTCCCCGCATTCCCTTATTGAGAGGGACTCCCCGCCGCCAATGCTGCCACAACACCGCAGAGTGAGCCACGCTGCTCATTATGCGCGCATTCTAATTACGCGCTGGCAATGGGGACGTCGGGGCGCCATTGTGTAGGGGCGCCGGCGCTTTTGTCGTCGAACGCCCTCACACAGACAAGTAATTGTCCATTGACAGCGCGGCCTGGCCACGGACGGCCGCGATTCTTTCTGGCCGCTGTGTAAACCCCGGCAGCGCTGCCGCTGCCCCCGCGGTGTGGCAGCCGCGACCACAAAGCACGCGGACGCGGTTTTATTGGGCCGCCATTTTCAGGCAGCCAGGTGTCCCTTTCTGCTCTCCGGCGGACAGTGGGCAGCAGGATGGGTGGACGCGCCCGTCATTCTCTCCCGCCGGCCTCTGTTACAGGCCTGCCGCTGCCTACCTGCTTACGTCAGGTCACTTACGCAGCTTCCGCAGGGCGGAATGCCACAGCCGCTATCTGTGTTATGTGAACAGCTCGGACCGCTGTTCGGCTGGCGTTACGCGGGTTTCGCTTTCAGCGACGGACATACGAGCTATTCATAAATTAACCTCCGATCGGCTACTAAAAAAAAGCAAAAAGAGGAAAAAAAAGATGCAATCTGTGCTTACATGAAATTATTTATTGCACCACATTTGATAGCTCGCGGTCTAGTGGTTGACCGGATGTTTTGGCCGCTGGTGCATCTTTCAGGTTGTTTGACAAACGACAATCGATAGTTAACTTTCATCTCTGACAAAGATTATCTCTGCCGATCAAGTGCAAACTTCGATCAAACAGCAATTTCTACAGTATTTACACTCTAAAACAAGAAGAACAGTGCAAGACGAAGGAATGACATGAATAGGACGGTAATCGGTAGATGTGACGTACATGCACAGACAAACAAATCATTATAATTTCAGAAAAGCTGGATGAGTTATTCAAGAGAAAGAGCTTCACAAATAGAGCAAGTCAGTAATGCATTAGTCCAACTCCGGCCCTTATGCAGACAGTTATTCGGCTTAGCATTTATTGATAAAGTTGTTGGATGCTCTACTGAGGGATTTCAAGCCAAATTCTGTCCAATTGGCGCGTTAGAGCGTCAAAATTCCGAGCTGGTGGGAGGTGTCAGCTCGTAATATTCAAAGTCTTTCAAATGGGGAGAGATACGGCTACCTTGTTGGCCAAGATGGGGTTCGGCAAACACGAAGACAAGTACTGGAAACACTTTCCGTGTGTGGGCGGGGATTATCTTGCTGAAATGTAAGCCCAGGATGGCATGCCTTGAAGGGCAACAAAATTGACTCTGTCGATCTAACGCACCAATTGGACAGAATTTAGCGCGATGTCTGTGGTGTCACCGCCAGACACCACACTTGCTAGGTGGTAGCCTTTAAATCGGCCGCGGTCCGGTAGTATACGTCGGACCCGCGTGTCGCCACTATCAGTGATTGCAGACCGAGCGCCGCCACACGGCAGGTCTAGAGAGACGTCCTAGCACTCGCCCCAGTGGTACAGTCGACTTTGCTAGCGATGGTTCACTGACAAATTACGCTTCCATTTGCCGAGACGATAGTTAGCAGACCCTTCAGCTACGTCATTTGCTACGACCTAGCAAGGCGCCATTATCAATTGCTATTTATCTTGTGATGCATGTACCGTCCGACCGATGTTCACCAATTATGGATTAAAGTTAAGTATTCAAGAAGCTACGTACTTTACTTGCTAGTCTCAATTACTTTACCTGTTCCAGACCTCACGCCAGCCTGCGTGAGTTTAAACGCGTGCCTTTCGGCTTCACCTCGTAGTGGCTTGGCTGTCTTGCCAAGTCACAACAATGTCCATTAGGAGGACATCCAACAACTCTCTCAGTCAGTGCCAAGCAGCTGCTTGCGTAAGGACCAGAAGTGTACCAGTGCATTATTGACCTCTTCAATTTTTGAAGGTCTTTTTCATGAATAAATCAGTCAGCTTTTCTGAAATTGTGATTACTTGTTTGTCTGCACATGTACATCACATCTACCGATTTCCGTCCCATTCAGGTCTCTTGAGTGTATTTCTCTTGAGTGTATGTCTCTTGAGTGTATGTCTCTTGAGTGTATGTAGCTCTCCGACGTCCGACCGCCAGTCGGCAAGACTCAGCGGAAGACGGAACACCCACCGGGGTGAAGGCTATATGAGTATACGGTATAGTTCATCTTCATGCCACTTGGGGCGCTGGGAGGGTTAACGAAGCAATCTAACTGGATGACGAGATCTTTCTATGGTGGCTGATTCTATCGTGTCAATTGTGTACTGCAGTCTGCGATTTGGTCTTCCACATTTCATATTTGCACAATACTAAGTACGAGTATGTTTGGTCACATCTTAGTTATAATAAGACTTTTTACTTTAAATTTTATTATCTTCACCTTCGAAATAGAGAGAATTACTACAGAAAAAATTTCAAGTCAGTACTAGGGTAAGATATTTAACTTACAGTATTTTAATTACGTGTAAATGAAATGTATTATCACCCATCGCAAATTAAGCTAGGCTATTCCCATTTCTTTATTCAAATAAGATTGCTGAGTCAATAAAAGTTGTTTTAGTGAATGCGGTCAAGAATTTTGTGACTGTTCAAAATATTCACTAGAGAATTCGACGTTGAAACTCTGCAATAAATTCCGTGCAGATTGTGTGTGCGCAGTCTATGTGAGACATCGTGCAATGAGGAAAAGTCTGATTTTGGTTACTAGAAGACGTACCATGAGTAATAAATTAATTAATGTGATTAAGGAGAAACCGAGAGCCACGCGGGATTAGCCGGGCGGTTTAGGGGGCTGCAGTCATAGACTGTGCGGCTGGTCCCGGCGGAAGTTCGAGTCCTCCCTCGGGCATGGGTGTGTGTGTTTATCCTTAGGATAATTTAGCTTAAGTAGTGTGTACGCTTAGGGATTGATGACCCTAGCAGTTAAGTCCCATAGGATTTCACACACATTTTTTTGAGAAACCGAGTAAAAGGTTTAAAGTTCTTTGACACTTCTGAGATTGATTTCACTGTGCGCTTAGTAAATAGAAAAGTAGTAATTTTTTTGTTTTCATTTTATTGGCTTTGTCCCAATTTTCTGTTTGTGATAGTTTTCCCTTAATCGATATTATGTCTGCTTTAGCTTGAAACGTTTACACACCTTTTAAGATGTAGCAACATTTTAAAAGCCGTCATTGGTTAATTATTCAAGTTTCCTGAAATATACATAAAAATACCTTTAGCATTGTAGGGAAGGTGAGCTAAAGTCAACGTCGTATTGAAGTATGTTATAGCTACGTTCAAACTGTTGTATTCTGATGCTAGCCATAACATTACTTTGGAAGTTGAGAATACTGGTGTTAGGAAAATTAAAAGCATAAGGAAACGTACCATACAGTTTGGTCAGAAACAGTCTGAAAAATTTATAAGGGTGTCGCAAGGTAGGCTGTGCTGAGAAATAGTTGTTAAGAAAAACATTCGATACGTTGCATCGTTTCCGATTTGATTGGCAATGAAGGTAGCCAATTAGGCGCGCATATTTAAGCTGCCCGGAAGGTACAGTTAGTATCTGTTGTTCTCATGGCGTAGATGACAGTGAACGAAACTGCTCAACATTTGGCTCGGGTTCTATCCTTACTACCGTCTCATGTACAATTTTTGTATCGTACTCTTGTTCTGCTTTAGGAAACCAAACGAAGATCCGTTCGCCGACACCGTCTTTGTCTGGCTGCTTGAATTTGCACGCGTAACGATCTGCTTGGCTAATTGCATTGTTAATTAACTCGGAAACGGCGTAACTTACCGAACATTTTTTTTACAACAATTTTTCAGCACAACCTACCCTGCAACACCCTTACAAGCTTCTCAGACTGCTTCTGAGCACCCTGTAGATGCTAGTGGGGCTGTAATTCGCAATCTTTATTTTTTAGTTCATCTCCATATCACTTGGGGAGCTGCTGTGGTCCGTATTTTCTTAACAAGAGACTTGCACTTCTCATTTATTGTTACTCAGTGGTAGAACTTCCGTATATGCCTCGCGCAGCTCTGAAAGAACCGTCAGGAACGGAATATTTTCATGGAGGTCAACCATAATCAAAGATTCAGCAGTAGCTAGTAGTTGTCACAGCTTCTAGATCGCGTAGTCTCAGGTGCGATTCCTGGTCGGGTCACACATTTTCCTCGCTCGGGAACTGGGTGTCTGTGTGGTTCTAAACATTTCATCTCACCTACATCAACGCACAAGTCGATGAAATGGCGTCAAATTGAAAGAGTTCCTCCAGGTGGACGAACAACTGCAGCCGAAGTGTGCCAGTCAATAATATGCTGTATGATTACTGAAACTCTCCACTAGCGCCACCCAAAATCACACATTTGTCGTACCGTTACACCAGCTTGTTTATTACTTCATCAAAGAATGTATTTGCCTGGTGCTCCAGCCGGTTGTTGATAGCACTCCTCAGTTCATCTTCGGTCGTGAAGTACTGGGTAGGTGGCCAGGCCTTCATCTTAGAGAAAGTATGAAAGTCGCTTGGTGTCATGTCCCGACCCTAGGGAGGATGTGGAAAATTTCCCATCCAAAAAATACAAGTTTTTCCTTCGTTCAACTCGCATTACGGGGTCACCCATTGTCTTGAAGAAGAATGATACCTTCGGTTATCATATCGTGCCGTTTTATTTGGGTTGACCTCCGGAGTTTCATAAGAATATCACAATAAAGTTGTGATGTCACGCGTTATTCTCATGAAATCTGTTGCCGAAACTTCTTTGAGATTCCAAAATACTCTAACCGCCATTCTGCATTTTGACAGCGTCTGCTTGCATTTTTTGGGCGAATGAGTGAGCATCCACTGACTGCAGTGTTCCTTAGTTTCAGAGTTCACATACTGTAACCATATCTCGTCTTCAGATAGGATTCTGTTCAGAAATTTATCCCTTTCTTCATAGTAACACTTAGGGAACGTCGAGGTCTAACCCATTCATTCAATTTTGTGAACATCGGTCAGACATTTTGGTGTCCATCGTGCTCAAAATTTTTGATAACTAATTACGTTGTGACAGTATTGAAGATGGTTGTCCTTGAAATCTGAAGCATGGATTCAGAGAGTTCGGAAATTGACAATTGATCCCTCCCCTCAGGGGCTCAGCATTCATTTGCTGAGTACGGGCTTGGCGACCCCGGGGTTCTGAGCTGGGGACTGGTCAGCGCCGCCAGTCTCCTGTCACCGTAAACCCCGGACATGCTTCAGCGACCACCGCATGGCGCGGCGGTGGAATGTTGTGTGCTGCGGGGAATGGTAATCTTGGCTTGACCGCCTGGATTGCGAGGAAGGTAAACCTCTATAAAAAAACCCTCAATCTTACGGTGTGCTGCGCGCCTATAAGATGCATGGCTGTTGGGGTGGAGCAGTCGAAAGCGGGCAACCTCTGGGGCACCTGCCGCACCCCAGTTGTATAAGGCTTACTCAGGCACGCGGGGCTCTGTCTGAGCGGACCTTTAGTTCCCTAGCTGCTCGTGGGACCAAATGGACCCTTCGACCTCTACGTTTCCCCCTACCAGTGGATTGGGTGGGCCACTGGTAGGAAAACACACCCCATCGAAAAAGCGACTTCGTGCTGCGAGTCCTCCAGCGCCTGGTGTTACTAGAGATTTATCAGACTGTCGTAACAGAGCACATGCTGATAACCAGAATGTGTTTTTGATTGTCAAACGGAAGGAAGGTAGCTTCGAGAGAGTTTCTCCCTTTTACATCCACAAGGGTCTTGAGGGAATTGCAGGAACACTGAAATCTGTGAAGCGACTGCGCAATGGGACTCTGTTAGTTGAAACTTCTAGTTCCCGTCAAGTCACTTCTCTTCGGAAAGCAACCTGTCTCGGAGAGTACGCTATCGAGACCGAGCTCCACTCCACTTTGAACTATAGTAAGGGTGTTGTGACATGTAGGGACTTGGTGGATATCCCCAAGGACGAGTTGAAATCTGAGTGGGCTGACGAAGGTATTGTCGACGTGCAGCATATTATGAAACGAGTCGATGGGGACCTAGTCAAATCCGACTCGTTTATTCTCACGTTCAATTGCCAGAGACTCCCAGAGCATGTTAAAGCGGGTTTCTTACGTTTGCCGGTACGGCCATATTTCCCTAACCCAATGCGCTGTTTTAAATGTCAACGCTTTGGGCATACTACGTTGGGGTGCAATGGGATAGCCACTTGTGGTAAATGTGGTCAGCCTGCCCATGAAGGAGCCGATTGTTCATCGCCTGTGAAGTGCGTGAATTGCTCTGGGAGTCACCCTGTCTGGAGCCGGGTCTGCCCCCATCTATCTCGAGGAACGGAAGATACAGGAGATCAAAACATCTAAGCACATCCCCTATGGTAAGGCCAAGAAGCTCTTTAAGGCCATGCAGCCTCCTGTGTTTACAACATCTTTCGCTTCCACTCTGCAGAAACCGGTACAGTTGGCCACTGTTGCTACACAAACGGATGTTGCTAGTGTCAGCACTAATACCTGCGTTTGCCAGTGCACTTGTGCTGCTGCGGTTGTTTTGCAACCTGCAGCTCTCCCCACAACGTCGTGGTTGCTGACATTGGGGTACTTCCTGCCCCTCCCCATATGGCACCTTCTGCCCAGGCGAGTAAAGCTCCAACTGTTGACAAGGTTCTGCATTCTAAGCCCACCAAGACGAAGACGCCGAAAGTGAAGGTTTTGCCACCTGAGGAGACTAGTCAGGGTCAGTCCTATGACGATGCCATCGTACTGTCTGACATCTCCCTTGGGTCGCCATCGGAGCTGATGGACATTGATGTCGACCGGGGGCGATATTCTCGCCCCAGGAATAAATCTTCGGCCAGTACGGGCTCTCCTCCAAAGCACAGAGGCAGGGTGAAAATTCAGCCACCCTGATCACTGGCTCCCATATTACAGTGGAACCTGAATGGGTACAGGAAGCATGTGACCGAATTACAACTCCTTGTACGAGAGCGCCCCTTGTGCTTATGTCCCCAAGAGACATATTTTCGGGCCACTGATGCTCCTTCTTTACGGGGCTATACCGTGTATCGAAAAGATGAGCTGATGGGGGAAAGGGCAAAGGGTGGTGTTGCGGTTTTTGTCCGTGACATGCACCACTCATCTGAGCTCCCTCTCGTTACGGACTTGCAAGCAGTTGCAGTTGACCTTCTTGTGGGGCGGAGGCTCAAAATCTGTTCCGTTTAGCTGACGACGACCCAGAAGCAGTACAGAAATGAGTGGGAGCACCAGAGTTGAGGATGCACAGTTCTTCGGACGCCATGAGGCTTTGCAGAACGCGACCCCTGGGGCAAGCAGTCGTAGAGCCCCATAAGACATTATGAGCATTGAAGTCCCCCAGAAGGAGAAATGGGCGGGGGAGTTGGCTAATAAGGTCTGTGAGAGCCTCAGAGTCTATTGCATCCTGAGGCGTCGGGATGCAATAGACTCTGAGGCTCTCACAGACCTTATTAGCCAACTCCCCCGCCCATTTCTCCTTCTGGGGGACTTCAATGCTCATAATGTCTTATGGGGCTCTACGACTACCTGCCCCAGGGGTCGCGTTCTGCAAAGCCTCATGGCGTCCGAAGAACTGTGCATCCTCAACTCTGGTGCTCCCACTCATTTCTGTACTGCTTCTGGGTCGTCGTCAGCTATTGACCTTTCCTTTTGCTCTCCAGCACTCGCGGATTCTGCTCTGTGGGAGGTTGCCGCTGACCTCCATTCTAGTGACCACTTCCCCCTTTGGATTCGCCTCCTGGGTGAGGCTGTGGCATTACCAGTGCTGCCCAGGTGGCACCGCTGCAGAGCTGACTGGACATTTGTCAGCCATTTAGCTGTTTTGGAACACCGTGCCAGCGTCCACGAATGGGTCGACCATGTTACAGCCGTGATCTCCCATGCTGCTGAATTGTCGATCCCACGGTCCTCAAGTCATCCCAAGAGGCATCCTGTCCCTTGGTGGACCACTGAGTGCCGCTCAGCCATCCGAGCCCGCCGTGCAACTCTGCGCCGCTTCAAGTGCCGTCCCTCAGCTGACAATCTTGCAGCCTTTCGGGTGGCAAGGGCCAAGGCGCGGCGAGTGATTAAAGAGAGCAAACGACGGTCATGGCAATCGTTATTGAACTCCATCTCCCGCTCCAATAGTTCTACGAAAGTATGGGAAGCCATCAGGAGGATTTCCGGGAAAAGCAGCCAACTACCTGTCACGGCATTGCTGCATCAGGGATGTCTCCTCACGGCACCGAGAGAGACATTGCCCAGACTCTGGCCATGCATTTTGCGGAATCTACTGCCACTATTAACTGTGATCCAGATTTCTGCCGCAACCGCACTGCCATCGAGAGGGGTCACTTGGACTTCCGGTTTCCAAATTCTGAACCCTACAACTGCCCCTTCACAATGTGGGAACTGGATTCAGCGCTGTCTGTGGCTTATGATACTGCGCCAGGTGATGATAAAATCCTGTACAGCATGCTGCAGCACTTGTTGCCGCCCTCCAAGGAAGTTCTCCTGAATTGTTTTAATATGATATGGTCATCAGGCACATTCCCTGACTCGTGGAGGGAGGCGATTTTGATTCCCCTCCTCAAACCGGGGAAGGACCGAATGCATCCCAGTAGTTATCGGAGTATTGCTTTGACGAGCTGTGTCGGGAAGACATTGGAACGCATGGTCAACCGTCGCCTGGTTTGGCTGCTCGAGACCAGGCAGTTCCTTAGCCACTCTCGGTGTGGCTTTCGGAGATGTCGTTCAACTATAGACAACTTGACCCTGCTTGAGGCGGCCATCCAGCAGGCCTTCCTACGTAACCAGCATTGTCTAGGTGTATTCTTTGACATTAATAAGGCGTATGACACTACTTGGCGCCGCCTTATCCTCAATCAACTCCATCAGTGGGGCTTTCGTGGCCATCTCCCCATCTTCATTCGGTCCTTTCTTTCCCACCGCCTCTTTCGATATCGGGTTGGTAATGTGCTATCTGATTTGTACGTGCAGGAGAATGGTGTTCCTCAGGGAAGCGTTTTAAGTGTCACCTTCTTTGTCATCGCCATTAACAGTATCACGTCCACTATCCGGAGTCCTGCCCAGTGCTCCTTGTTTGTGGACGATTTTGCTGTGTTCTGTTCTTCCTCCATTCTTGTCACTGCTAGTCGGCAGCTGCAGCTTACGATAAAGCGATTAGAGGCATGGACTGCGAAGACGGGTTTTACCTTTTCTGCAGACAACTGTGTGTGTGTTCATTTTAATCGTTCTCGACGTGCTTTTCCTCCCCTGAATTGCGTCTGAGGGACACCATTCTTCCTTTTAGAGACACTGTGAGGTTCCTGGGCCTCACTTTTGATTCCAAGTTGTCGTGGTTGCCGCACCTTAAAGACCTCAAGGTACGGGCCCTGAAGGCGCTGAATATTTTGAAGTGTCTGAGCCATCGGTCCTGGGGAGCAGATCGGGCGCGTCTGCTGCAGTTTTATAGGGCTTTCGTCCAGTCGCGTCTTGACTATAGATGCACCGTGTATGGGTCAGCGAGGCCTTCGTATCTAAAGATTGTTGACGCAATACACCATGAGGGTATCAGGCTCGCCACTGGTGCCTTCCGTACCACTACCATCCCCAGCCTGTGTGCTGAGGCAGGGGAACCGCCGCTCGCCATCCGGCGGAAACTCCTCATGGTGCGACGGGTGTGTCAATTGCTTGACTGTCCTACCTCCCCTGCGTACCCTACTGTTGCCCGACCGCCTATGGAACGTCTCTTTTCCAGTCGTCCCAGGGCAACGAGACCATTTGGGATTCGTGCCAAACATTTGCTTGAGTCCCTTGGTGTGGAGCGTGTGGCACCCCAACTCCAGGGTTTTACCCGCCTGCCTCCCTGGTTGCTCCAAAGGCCCACCGTCCTTTTAGACTCGTCAGAGTAACGGAGGAGCTGCACTCCTGCGTTTGTTTTTACCTCCTTATTTTACGATATTTTAAACCAGCATCCCGACCATGTACCAGTATTTATGGATGGCTCTAAACAGGGGGAATCTGTTGGTTGTGCTGTTGTTTTCCCTGATCGAGTCATCAAGTTACGGCTTCCTGCGGCGTTTACAATCTTTGATGCCGAATTGTTTGCGATCTTGCGGACATTGGAGCAGATGAGATGTGTTCCCAGTCTTAAGTTTCTCATCTGTTCTCACTCCCTGAGTGCCCTTCAGACCATGCAAATTTTGTACCCAGCGGATACGGTCGTCCAGAACATCCATGATGCCGTACTCCACCTGCAACGGCAGGGGAAGGAGGTTTCTTTCTGCTGGGTACCGGGGCACATGGGTATTAGGGGAAACGAACTGGCGGATGTGGCTGCCGAAGATGCATGTTCCCTCGCTCAAGTTGTTGAATGTGCCGTCCCCCTCCATGCTGTTACCTCCCTTTTGCGTTTTCGTGTTATGCGTCAATGGGAAGAGGAGTGGCTGGCAGTTGGTGAAAATAAGCTGCGACTGGTCAAGGCCATCACGCGGCCATGGCGTACGTCCTACCGGTCATGCAGGCGGGATGAGGTTCTCCTCACTCGCCTCCGCATCGGGCACAGTCCCTTAACGCATGGTTTTTTACTCCGGCGGGAGGACCCCCCCCCCCCCCCCAATCTGCAGTGCTTGTGGCGTCCAGATTACTGTCCGCCACATTCTGATTGACTGTCCTTTATTCTCTGACCAGAGGGCGGTGGTTTCCTTGCTACCGGATTTGCCCTCTATTTTGCAAGACGATGCAACGACTGTGGTTAAGGTCTTACGGTTTTGTGTCCTGTCCAATTTGTTGCCTCGGATTTTAGGGAGAGGATTTTAATGTGCTGCTGGGTGACTGGCTCACCCAGGTTTTAGGTAAGAGGTCCGCCAGTCACAATTACCTACTTGTTTCACTTCGATTTCTGTTCTCTTTTCCTTGTGTTTCCTTTCCTTTTTAGTGCGTTTCTTTTCCTCTTGTTTTGCCTCTGTATGTGAGGATTTGTAAGTGCGTCAGGTCTGTGTCTTTTAGCCGTTCTCCTTGTTCGCTGTCCGTCTTCGTCCCTTCACCGCATGTGTTCCTGTTTCTATGCGTTTGGGCGCTGATGACCACGCTGTTTAGCGCCCGAAAACCTCAAACCACACACACACACGCACACACTTGATCTCTCGCATAAAATTTCGTTAAGACGTTACCCAGTTTCGACAGTTACATCTGAACCTCTTCGACGACGAGTTTCCCCATACACATCTGTGCAACCCCCACCCTCCGCCACAAAACACCCAATATTGCACAGCTTCATTTGCTAATCCACCTCATATGACGCCCCGAAGTGTTGATATGTATGATGCTTATGTGTGAGCCTTGAGCTAGAGAAAATATCTCAGGAAGCAGTTTAACGTACCTAACATGTGATGCATCGTCCACGGCTTTACCTTTTGTTTCCTCTACACTCCTATCAAAGAATAAAGTAAGTGTCATCTTAGTTTATCCGCTGCGAAGAAAAATAGCAAGGAGCCCTTCAACTACTGGGACAGTTCAGTAACAGGATCTTATTTTATGTGATGTGCATGTAAAGCTATGAACGTGACATAAATGAACGTATATTCGATTCCAGACGATCACAGAGGAACGAGAACACGTAAATAATAATAAAAAGAAAAAAGACAGCCTCCTTTCAAATCAGTCATTTTCCCAACTTTCAAGCCGGCCGCGGTGGCCGAGCGGTTCTAGGTGCTTCAGGCCGGAAACGCGCGACTGCTACGGTCGCAGATTCGAATCCTGCCTCGGGCATGGATGTGTGTGATGTCCTTAGGTTAGTTAGGTTTAAGTAGTTCTAAGTTCTAGGGGACTGATGACCTCAGATGTTAAGTCCCATAATGCTCAGAGCCATTTTGAAGCCCACTCTTCATACAGAAATGGAAAGGGAAAAACCATCAGATATAATGAGAACTTCCCTCTGCCGTGCACTTCACAGTGGTTTCCACAGTATGGAAGTAGATGTGGATATGATGTTGGTAGCGACAGATAATGGTTAGGTGAAACAAAGAGATTTTCAACTTACGCATTCTTTTAACCGGAACACAGTTAATTTCGTCACAGTCAGAATTCTGTATCTGGACCAAATTTTGAACGAATGACATATATGGACATAGCGTCAGTACTGCAAAAACTTTGAACTCAAGATGTGTCACCGAAAACTGAGATCTTCAGAAATGCGAACCCGTGGCATCTGACCTCTTCATCAGCAACAGTATGCGATTTTTTTTATGAATATTAAATTACCTAACACCGATTGAGTTCTACGTTAGCGGTAAATTTTAACGTCGTATATAACAAGAAGCGCGTGTGACTGATTCTCGTAGGTGAGGAGACGGCCAAAATAAGGAAGGTTGGTTCAAATTTCTCTGGGAACTATGGGACTTAACTTCTGAGGTCGAAAGTCCCCTAGAACGTAGAACTACTTAAATCTAACTAACCTAAGGACATCACACACATCCATGCCCGAGGCAGGATTCGAACCTGCGGCCGTAGCAGCAGCGCGGTTCCGGACTGAAGCGCCTAAAACCGCTCGGCCACAAAAACAAGGAAGCAGACTACCTGTAACCACCTTCAGAATGATGAGTCTATTGTATCTGCATCGAATGAGTGACTGTGATCAGTTCTTCCTGTTCTGGCGTAACCACAAGCACTGGAACGAAGATGCGCACGCAAGACCAGAGAAGGTGGTGAGGAAACATCGGCCAATGGCGCGCGGAGTTGGATTGCACTTCGCCAGGAGCGCCCCCTGAAAGAAGTGAGAAAAAGCGCCCCTCGTGCCAGCCTCGGCCGCTCAGACCGGACCCAGTATCGCAGATCAGTTATCAGTGATATGTGTCTACTTGCAGGAACTTTGTCTATAGCGACGAACATTAATGTTTGCATGTTACTCGCGACCCCGATGTAACTCCAAAGTTAAGTATTGTCAAATCTGTTTTATAGAAATATAACGACTAATGTTATTTGCTTGAATTTTTATATAGCATTCCGAGAACGCAGCATCCCTGAGGCACCCTATAAGCGACGAGTGGACAAGATCCAACACTTACAACATTGCATCTATGTCATTAACGTTTTCCAGATTACTGTCTTCGGACGCTCTCTTATCCTGGCCAACACACTTCATGTTTTACTATACAGAACAATGTTGCTGCCCCAACCTATGGGTTTTATGCAACTCACAAATTCTTCAAATGCCACATGCAAGGTTCTCATATTTTCTAGCTCGCTTCGCGCAAATTATTAGTTCTTCAGAAAAAAATGGGCAGGATCTTTTTTTCAGGGCATCCAATGTAATTGAATTTTGTACTGGATCCGTTCCCACTAGAGGTAACTGTTTTCGATATTATTCTTAAAACGTACGAAAGTGACCTTCAAAATAGTTTTTTTAATAACTCGAAAACGGCTTCTAGCGAAATCGTACCTCTGTACAAAATTTAACTACAATAAATTTCCTACAAAAAGGTTCTGTACATTGTTTCTGTAGGACTAACAGTTTGCACATGGCGAGCGAGTGACTATGAAAATCTTGTACGTGGTTTTTGAAGGCGTTGAGGGTTGTAAGAAGCCCATAGGTAGGAGACAGCTGAACCACATTGCAGAAACATACATATTTTTGTACAGTTATTAGACGCAATACCCTATAATTCTCTATTACAGACAAAACTCTGGAGATTAGATGGCTGGATTGAACAATTAAAGGAAAAGTACTGAGCTTAATTGGAGAGAAATGAGCTTTATGAGACAATTGGCTAAAATAAAGGGGGGGAGTGGGGAGAGGGGTTTAGGTTGATTGGGGGACGAGACCAAACAGCGAGGTCATCGGTCTCATCAGACTAAGGAAGGATGGGGAAGAAAGTCGGTCGTACCCTTTCAAAGAAACCGTCCCGGCATTTGCCTGGAGCGATTTAGAGAAATCACGGAAAACCTAAATCAGGATGGCCGGGCGCGGGATTGAACCGTCGTCATTCTGAATGCGAGTCCAGAGTGCTAGCCACTGCGCCACCTCGCTCGGTAAAAATAAGAGATAGGTCGATTTGTTACATCCTAAGGTATCAAGGAGTGGTTAACGGAGGGAAGTATGAGGGAGAGGGAGTAAAACTCGTAGAGGGAGACCAAGGCTTGACTTCGGCATCACAATCAGAAGTAGGTGGGGGTTCAATAAGTAATGCAACACATTATGTTTTTGAAAGAAGGTTGGTTTTATTCAGGATTCCAATACACCATACTATTCCCCATTCTTTTGGCTACGAGCTCCTAGTTTTCAATGAAATCTCCGTTCAATGCGACGGCCGGACGGAACCTTACTAGGAAGGCTTGTATCCCCGCATGGTACCACTATACTGGGCGACGTCGGAGGCAACGTCTTGCTGTATCAGTAACCTACACATCATCCATGTACTGCTTCCTCCGGAGTGCATCCTTCGTTGGGCCAAACAGATGGATGTCGGAAGATGCGAGATTTGGGCTTATAGGATGGATGAGGAAGAACAGTCCAATGAAGTTTTGTGAGCCCCCTCGGGTGCGCAGACTTGTGCGGGGCTTTGCCTTGTCATGGAGAAGGAGAAGTTCGTTTACATTTTCATGGTGACGAACGTGCTGAAGCCGTTTCTTAAGCCGGCCGGTGTAACCGAGCGGTTCTAGGCGCTTCAGTCTGGAACCGTGCGACCACTACGGTCGCAGGTTCGAATCCTGCCTGGGGCATGGATGTGTGTGATGTCCTTAGGTTAGTTAGGTTTAAGTAGTTCTAAGTTCTAGGGGACTGATGATCGCAGATGTTAAGTCCCATAGTACTCAGAACCACTTGAACCATTTGAACCGTTTCTTGAATTTCCTGAGGGTAGCACTATAAACATAAGATTGATTGTTGCACCATGAGGAAGGACATCATACAGAGTGCAAGAAGACCGCCGCCATGACTCCACCGTCTGAGTATACGGTTTATAAATTTTTCTTCGGAAGCCGTTGTGTTTCCGGTTCAAAGTGACGAGTCCATACTTCATCAACGCCTGTGACTATGTTCGGCAAAAAGCTTGTCACGATCAGGCTCGTAACGCGCAAGCAATTGCGCGCAGATGGTCCTTCGTTTCTCTTTATGGTCTTCTGTTAGGCGGCGAGGAATCCAAGGGGCACACACCTTTGAGTACCCCAAATGTGGGACGAGTGTATTACCATTACCAACAGAGACGTCCAGTTGAGCAGCGAGGTGTTTGATTGTAATCTGTCGATTACCTCCAATGAGAGTGCCAACACTTTCCAACAATGCAGGAGCCACTGCTGTTTGGGGCCGGTCAGAACGCGGGAGATCGAGCAGGTTTGCGCGATCTGGTGCGATGACGACAGACGCCTCGACCACCGATTCACCGTGCTTTTGTTCACTGCCAGATCTCCGTAAACAGCCTGCAAGCGCCTATGAATATCTGCGAAACTCTGAGTTTCCGCCCCAAGAAACCCAATGACAGCTCTCTGCTCGGAATGCGCCTTCGCTACAGACGCAGTTCCGAAGAAAGTTACATACAGTGCTGCCACCTGTCGGAACTTCGTCAAAGTATATGAACGAAGAGGGAATATTCCACAATGTCCCAAAAAAATACTGCATTTTGTCAACCGAATTTGGCCGAGAAAAAGGTTTTGCGTTACTTACTGAATGTCCTCTGTATCAATAAGGAAAGAATTGATTAAAAGAAGAAGTGAAGGTGCAGGAAGTTACAGCAAATTATCATCAAGTCTGTCACATGATCAATTTCCACGACACACTGCTTAGATATCGTTTTTTTCTCATTCTGTCGATCAGGTGCATTAGATGCTTTTTCCACCAGCCTGGCTAAATTTATTTTCCGCAACTAGGACTCGAGACGTTTGTCACTGGTCTAGAGGGAAGAGTCGCAGGTTACGTCAGGCTATTCGCGCCTCATGACATTGTACAAGGTTATTCCAAAAGTAAGGTCCGATCGGTCGCGAAATGGAAACAACTATGAAAATCCGATAAAGCTTTGCACAGATGTGTTGGGTAGTGTCTCTAGTATAACCCCAGTTAGCATCACGTCGCTCTTCTCATTTCTGAGCTCGCAGTGAGTGCGTAAAGATGTCTAGAAAATAGTGTCTGCCGCCAAGTACGAGGGCCTGGTGAGAAATTTCGCCTGAAGCTATGCAGCCAACATTACATAACTGTCGTGCTGTTTCGTCTTCACGACAATTCTCAGCCGCATTCTGCAGGGGCAATGAAGATGCTCCTGCATCGTTTTCAAATGGAAATGTTAGATTACCCACAATACAGTCCGCAATTGTCTCCCCCTGAGTTTCATCTCTGGTCACATGAACCGCTGTCTTTGAAGACAACATTTTGACACAGACAACGTGGTGTAGGCCAGCGTGGAGAATTGGCGGAAAGCACTGGCGGCTGCCTTCTATGATGAGGCTATTGAAAAGTTGGTACAACGCTATGACAAAAGTCTAAGTCAGAACGGCGACTACGTAGAGAAGTAGCTGAAAGGTGTAGCTAATTGTTACAAGTAAAACATTTCTGATGTTCACTGTGGTTTCAATTTGGCAATCAATCGGACCTTACTTTTGGAATAACCCTCGTATATAGAGACGTCCTGTCGCCGGAAGTGCTAAAATACTGTAGCAAAGTGCAATAAGACCTGCAGAGGAACGACGATTTGTCCCGGGACTGGTACTTCAGCCTTAGCATTAATCAATGCAACGTATTGCGCATAAATAAGCGGAGAAATCCATTAATGTTCTACCATGATCATATTATTGACGATAAATCACTAGAATCAGTAACAGGCGTAAAATAATTATGAGTAGCGATACAGAGCGATTTGAAGTTGAATAGTCACACGCAACTAACTGTGGAGAACATACGAAGAAGGGCTGCACATTTCGTCACTGGTTCGCTTAGACAGCATTACACATATATTAAATTAACCTCAGTGACAGAAGCTACGAGGGAGACATCTACGTCTACATCTACATTTATTCTCCGTAAGCCACCCAACGGTGTGTGGCGGAGGGCACCTTACGTGCCACTGTCATTACCTCCCTTTCCAGTTCCAGTCGCGTATGGTTTTCGGGAAGAACTTCTGCCGGAAAGCCTCCGTGCGCGCTCGAATCTAATTTTACATTCGCGATCTCCTCGGGATGTATAAGTAGGGGGAAGCAATATATTCGATACCTCATCCAGAAAAGCACCCTTTCGAAACCTGGACAGCAAGCTACAACTCGATGCAGAGCGCCTCTCTTGCACAGTCTGCCACTTGAGTTTGCTAAACATCTCCGTAACGCTATCACGCTTACCATATAACCCTGTGACGAAACGTGCCGCTCTTCTTTGGATCTTCTATATCTCCTCTGTCCACCCGACCTGGTACGGTTCCCACACTGATGAGCAATACTCAAGTATAGGTATCCTGAAGTTTACGGTTGTGAGAGCGGGGCAACTTATACTTCCTCTTACATAAATCTTAGAAAAGGTCACCTGTGGTAAAATCAGAGACCATTCGGAGGCTTACTGGCACTCGTTCTATACACACGCCATTCGCGGATGGAACACGAAAAGGGAGTCACGATACTGGAATGTCGTGAATGTACATGGAATGTTGTTCAAGGACCACTAAACCACTAGTAGGTGTTGCACGTCGATGCCTCCTCACAGAATGTCAATGTCGGAGGTCTGCCCACAATGTAAGGTGCGATAGGCGACGATTTATGGAAGATCTGACGACAGAGTACTATAGCGACCCAGGCTGTTCAGGACCTCTCGCTTCAGGATGCGTGGGAGAAATGGCGGGGAAGAGGGCTGATTTGAGCGGGGCGTTTAACAGCGTTAACAAATGGTTAACGACCGTCCTCAAGCCCGCATAGCGCGGGTGCAAGCGTAGCCGGTTGCAGAAAGCGCCGTAGCCCCGATGGCGTCCGTTGGCCTGGGTCGTGGGCGGCTGCTACCGTGGCGCCACACGGTCCGGGAGCAGGTGAAGAAACGGGCGTGGCTCCCTCCGCAGTTTGGCCGGGTGTGCACCTGTGCATTTAGTCATGGTCCCTACAATACGCGCTTGGGAGCGATAGTCGACACGAGATGTTCGATGCAGAACGTACTGGGGGTCGACCAGGATGAAGACCGATGACATCTAGGTGTCTAGAAGGCCGTGAGGGCGCGCCTTCCCCAACCAGATTGTAGACCACTTGCAGTACATTGGGCGATGTCCCCAGCTTCTCGCACAGGTGAAGTTTTCAAGTCCGGCAGCTGCTACGTCGAGGCTGTGGCGCGTCTCATGCCGGAACTAGAGAAGCTGATTACCGGGAAGGCAGCCAGCAGACTGTCATCACCAAACAATTAGTTGCCGTTTCTCTGCAACTCAGCAGACTGTCATTCTCTCCGGTTCTAGATGCCGACAGAATGGTGGCACGACAGAATTCCGCGAATCCGTAGGCTCGATTATTTATGCAGTTGTTGCTACACTCCTGATGTAGTCCCATTTGGGGGCGGGGAGCGGGGAGGGGTGGGGGAAGGATGGCCACTGGATGTGTTCCACATTACCTGTCCCGTTAGCTTTTCCTGCGTCTCTTCCGGGCTCCGCACATGGCAGGGGTTGTTAGGCGCGGTCTTATTTGCAGCGTGTGAGTTTTCGGAAGCTTGCAACTGCTCAGAGTTTCGAAGTGTTACTTCATTCCCGGTCACACAGTGTTGCGGCGTTAGCTGTTCTATCCACTTTGCCCGTGAATGTCGTAAACCCATATGGCTGTAGTGCTCAATGTAATGTTAGCGAGAGTGCGCAGAGGCCTACTTGGGTAGCACATCAGGTGAAGCCGGCTACTATTGCATGGCAGCGCCCGGAGTAACACTTTAAAAATATTTTGCTATTCGCGTGATAAACTTGGTAAGTAGGCTGTTTAGGTTTTTATGTTGGTAACGCCACGCAGTGTTCTGTATGAAAATCACTGACTGTGCTGTATGCAACCAGTGACTGGTTGGACTCATTGTTGGGATATTCGCTTGTGTAGTGTTGGGCAGTTGGATGTGAACAGCGAGTAGCGTTGGGCAGTTGGAGGTGAGCCGCCAGCAGTGGTGGATGTGTGGAGAGAGATGGCAGAATTTTGAGCGGATGACCTGGACGTGTGTCCGTCAGAAAAGGAAATTTGTTTAACTGGACGTTACAAAATTATATATATATATATATATATATATATATATATATATATATATATAATGACTTTTGAACGCTATTAAGGTAAACACATTGTTTGTTCTTCATCAAAATCTTTCATTTGCTAACTATGCCCATCAGTAATTAGTGCCTTCAGTATTATTTAGCTGGCAGTATTGGCGCTCGCTGTATGGGTTAATGTTAGTCAGGGCCATTCTTTTGTAGGGATTATTGAAAGTCAGATTGCGTTGCGCTAAAAAAATATTATGTGCCAGTTTAGTGATGATCAGAATAAGTAAAGAGAGAAATGTCTGAGTACGTTCAGTTCCGCTCAGCTGTTTGAAAATCAAATAATGTAAGAGGTTTATCAGCACAGTAATTCATTAATTTTTCTAAGGGGACGTTTCAGCGATAGTAATTACATGCACTTCTCTGGCCCAGTGAATGTGCCCATTTAACCTTGTAACGATTGCTGAGGAATTCCTTGGAGGAACATTTTTGAATATGGTTCCTAAGGTCGATATTATAATTACAATATAAGAGCGGTGTTCTGACCACATTTTGCTCTTAATCTAGCACATTGCCACCTTAAGGTAAGGGTCAAGCAGTTGCTATAAAAATGGAGGCATCATACTCTCACTCTAGTTTGATCATGCTTCTCAGTTTCAGAATGCTGCGTCTCAGTATCGAAACGTGGCACTCAATCTCTAGTATCGGAGCAAATGTTACTGGCGGCATTTCCTGTGCTCGGGATGTCTATTGATCAATTGTTGTCGCTTCGAGCAGACAAGTGGGGGAGTGGTAAGGCATTCTGGAGAGTAACAAGAAACGGCTAGCGCGCCATGAATGGCGCCAGTATGCGCGTTGCGAGCCGATACTGAGCCGCTATTGTCCCGCGAGATACGGCGCCGGCGCGCCGAAGAATGGCGCGAACGCAGGCAGTCTGTCGTGGGATAAAGGGTTGAGAATGCAAATGTTTGCCGAGCGCGCGGAGGACACTTGGGGGCAGCGCGAGCGGCGAGCGCCACAATAGCGCCAGTCACACCGCTATCGGCACCCTCTCCCCCTCCCCCCTACTAACTCCCTCCCCCCCCATGCCACGCCACGGCCTCTCGGCCCTGCGCCGCGCCTTCGCTGTCTGGCCAACACCTCTCCTGTAAGTCGTGCAACCAACCTGCCTAGATGTTTAACAGGTGCAGAGTCACAATTTCGTTCTGCGGGACGGGAGTCCCTCCCTCTTTCTTTCTCGCCCCCCTTCTCTTCACCTCCCTCTTCCTTCCAAAATAACAGGCCGCCACCCCACTTATAATGTGCCAAAGGGACCTACGATTTTACAGTCATAATAAAAACTAAATACCAAGAGCAGTAATTTTACACTGATAAGCCAAAACATGATCACCGCCCGCCGCGACGTTGGTTGCCGCCTGGTGGCGTTGCGGGCGTGAAGTATGTAAGCGGAGCTGAGACGGGCGGGGGATCACGCTAGCGGAGATTTGGGTGCAAATGGGAAATCGAGTGAGATAGGCGACATTAACAAAGGGAAGATTATTATTACACAGAGACTGTGAATGAGTATCTCTAAGACGGTGAAGTTGATCGAATGTTCACGTGCTACTGTCGTGAACTCTACGGAACGAGGTAGAAGGACAGTGAAGCTACCGCTAGGCTTTAAACGGTTGAAAGTCCACGACTCTTCACAGAACGTGAGGTTCGAAGGCTTCTATTCTCTGTATAGTAGGACGACCAGTTGCATCCCTGCCGAAAGAGCACAATACTGGTGTACGTACAAGTGTTTCAGAGCACACCGTTCATCGTACATTATTGAATACGGAGATCCGCAGCACCCTGCCCCTATGTTGACCCAACTACATCATCAATAGCGATTGGAGTGGGCACGCGACCATCAGCGTTCGGCCGTAAATCAATGGAAACGTGTCGGCTCTTTGGATGAATTACATTTTTGCTACACAAGGTCGGTGGTCGTCTCCACAAACGTCGTTATCGATTCGAACGCCGGCTTGAAACGTGCAGCGCGTATATAGGCTGGTGGGAGCAGTATTGTACTATGGGAGACACTCTTCTGCGCTTGCACTACCTGTGGTAGTAATCGAAGAAGCCGGCCGGGGTGGCCGAGCGGTTCTAGGCGCTACAGTCTGGAACCGCGCGACCGCTAGAAGTTAAGTCCCATAGAGCTCAGAGCCATTTGAACCATTTTTTGAGGTAATCGAAGACACGCTATCAACTGCGAACCCCCTGCATCTCTTCATGCTGTATGTCTTCCCCGACGGCGATGTCCGTGTCTCGTAGCCAGCTTCAGTTGTTTGAGGGGCACATCGTGAACTCACATCGATGTCTCGGTGACCAAACTGGCCTGATGTAAATCCTGTGGAAACCATATGGGTCGCTATACGGTGCTGTCTCCGCGACTCAAATCAGCGGCCCGTTATTTACGCGAATTACATGACATGTGCACAGACATCTAATGCCACATATCTCCACAAACCTACCAACAAACTGTCTGATCCCCGATAGGTAGAAACAGTGATGTATTTCGTTTCGAAGGCATCAGTGTACGTAATAAGTTTATTTAGCTACCAGTTTCGGTCCCTTAGTGCCACCATTTTCAGGCCTCTATTCACGAAACTAGGTAACACGTCTAGTCATTTGTGCTACTACGAGTCTTCTATATCTAAATACTTTCCGTAGACTTCTAAGAAGTGTGAAAGGTCCACATCGACTAAGACGTTCTTAGAAGTCTACGGAAACCAGTTGGATATAGTGGCCCCTATAATAGCACAAACGACTAGATGAGTTACCTAATTTCGCATATATGTGTCTGAAGATGGCGCCAGGAAGGTAGCTGAATCAAATTATTGAATAAAATTAGGGCTGTTGCTATTTATTTTCTTCAAGTCTCCGACTGCCGCAGTCCTATTCCATTTACACAAGACGGTGTTCTTCGTCTGCCTGGTCCAAGCCTTCCTATTTGACCCCACTTCGGCTACATGCGAATCTTTATGACGAAGATCAGATGAAAATGTTGAGGAATACTCAAGGACGCAGTCCCAGAGAGAAGAAAAGGTCCTACTCTGCCGGGAATAGAATCCGGAAAGGATATTTACTATTTTCACAGAAACCAGAATGCAGTCTTAAGAGTCGAGGTGAACGAAAGGGAACCAATGGTTGAGAAGCGAGTGAGACAGGTTTTTAGTCTATCCCCAAAGTTATTCAACGTGTATGTTGAGTAAGCAGTAAAGGAAACCAAAGAAAAATTTGGAGTAGGAATTAAAATCCAGAGAGAAGAAATAAAATCATTGAATTTGCCGATTACATTGTGCTTCTGTCAGAGACAGCAAAGAACAGTTGAACGGAATGGACAATGTCTTCAAAGAAAATACAAGATGAACATCAATAAAAGCAAAACATGGATAATAGAATGTAGTCGAATTAAAGCAGGTGATGCTGAGGGAAGTAGATTAGGAGATGATACGCTTAAAGTAGTGGATGAGTTTTGCTAATTGGAAAGCAAAATAACTGATGATGCTCCAAGTAGAGAGGATATAAAATGTAGACTGGGGATTGCAAGGAAAGCGTTTCTGAAGAAGAGAAAGTTGTTAACATCGAGTATCGATTTAAGTGTCAGGAAGTCTTTTTAGAAAGTACTTGACCGGAGTGTAGCCCTGTAAGGATATGAAACATGGACGATAAACAGTTTAGAGGAGAAGAGAATAGAAGCTTTTGAAATGTGTGCTACAGAAGAATGCTGAAAATTAGATGCGTAGATCACGTAGCTAATGAGGAGGTACTGAATAGAATTGGGGAGAAGAGGAATTTGTCCCACAACTTGACTAGAAGAAGAAGTCGGTTGGTAGGACATGTTCTGAGGCATCAAGGGATCGCCAATTTAATATTAGAGAGAAGTCTGGAGGATAAATATCGTAGAGGGAGACCAAGAGATGAATACACTAAGCACATTCAGAAGAATGTAGGTTGCAGTAGCTACTCGGAGATGAAGAGGCTTGCACAGGATAGAGCAGCATGGAGAGCTGCATCAAGCCAGTCTTTATTCTTTACGTTACGTAAAACGTAAAGAATAAAGCACTAATACGAGAATATTCACAAAGAGGTAAGATACGTTTAGTCACTGTACAGAATCGTGTGAGAAAATAAACCTGGAAAATACTACTGGCGAAAGTAATCAAGCAGAAACTGAATATCACAGATTAAGAGTATGACAAAATACAAATGATGGGGATCATATAGTGTATATCATAATTAACAGGGGGAACTGGCAAAGGTGAAAATATACAAGCTAAAACAATCCAGCAAACATGGGTCCACAGACGAGCTGTTTGAGAGACAATTACAAATTTGTAGTTATGAGCCGTCAGTGATTTTCGTAATGAAGTATTGTCCTAATTATCAATGCAAACGTATTTGAAATGTGAACTTTCCTGTTAAGCAAATTTCACCCATGGCCCATGGCTGGGGATGTATTACAGACATAACTAGAAACCAGCACATTTTGCTGCTGATGTTTGGGCCAGCTAGATATACATTCGCTGCAACATACTTGTGACGTCACACAAGTCGGCTTGTCCGACACACATCGCGAACGCTCGGCTCCGTGCAGGGCCAACTGGAAATCAATGTTTAATTGGGAAGATACCCTCTAAAGGTCATAATTTTGTCGTGTACTGTCAATAACTTTCATGAATTTTGACACACAGTCAAGAATTATTAAACCCGTCTGAAACAGTTTCTCGCTCTCTGCCGGAGACGGCTGCTGGCACTCGTAAGACCTGGAGTATCACGTGGTGTGACGTACGCGCAACGGCTTGTCTTCCTCTTGGCCCTCGTACTGATGTAAGGCGACTTCTAACTTACAAAATGTGGGCCAAGATGAGTATCTCGAGCAAGGCCTGTACTTTGCCTCTAAGATCACCAGGCCTCAATCCTCTGGATTATCCCGTCTGGAATTATCTCGAAAAAGAACTGTGCAGCACTCCCGTTGATAAGGTTGAAGAACTGGAAAAGATAATTATACAGTCTTGTCATGATTTACTGGATGATTTGGGGGTGTCTGAAGGAATACGTAACTCAGCCCAGAAACGATAGCAGTATTGCATCCATACGTTAGGACGATTCGTGGAACACCTACTATAACAGGTGTAGCTGAGCTATGAGTTGTAACATTTAACCTGCTGAGTTAGTGTTGTAATTCTTGTTCAGCTAGGCAGGCCCAGTTACATGGGGACTTAATGGAAATGTTTACATTTCAAACAAAATTTACTGATTAGGACAATATTTTTTACTGAATGTCAGTGGCCGCTAGTAACCCCACATTCGCACTTATCTCGCAGACTAGTATTGCACACTTAGAACTGTTATGATCTCTGACTTTGATCATTCAGTATTTTATGAACCTGTCTTGAGCTGCACTCTATCTGTATACATCTTTCCTTGAAATAAAACAGTATTGCATGTGTTCCTTGGAAATTAGCCTTCATGTTTTTTTATGTCCGAGTCCATAAAACTTTTTCAGCCGTGACGAACGTGTAGAAGCGCCAACGACATTCGAGGCATGTTCGATGGGTGAAATGTGAAACGAAGATACTGGCAAGGAAAGCAATGGTCACCATCAATCTTTGAAAGCTTGCGCAATCACGACACGTGTTGCCCAGTAATGTCCCGCTGAAAAATGGTATGTGGTCTTGCCTGAAGCAAAGGCTTCATAACTCCCTAGTGTGGTAGTTGTTCAGACTGTAATAACTGAGGACATGATCTCAGAGAACACTGTGACCACTTTTAACTTAATGAAGAAAGAGGACTGTGTCTGGGTCATTTTTTATCCTTATTCGTGTTACTGGTTCCGACCTTTGTTACGAGTCATTCCATTTCCGTAGCTAAGTACTGTGAATCGCACTTCGTCAATGCTGTAAAACTACTCTCAGTCTTCACCCCGCTGGCAGCAATTAGATATGTATCTCAGAATTACCCATAAGAAAGTTGAAACTGGTAGTCCGAATAAAGATAAAAAGTGACTCAGAGTTTCTTCAGTATGTGCTCAGATGGTACATGATACGTAGCAGTCGGTATCGTGTGTTGTATTCGTAGAGCCTCGAATAGTTGCAGCTGAGTTGAAGGACTCGTGCTGTCTCGTTATGGTCCAGCAGCATCCAACACATATCAGGCAATCACCGTAGTACAGGTTGAAGTAGGACTCGTCCGAAAACAATATTTTCGCCATTTAGAGCGCCAGTGATACTGTTAAAGTGCCCATAACTGGATTTTTTTTTCTAAATTGGTGTATATCTTGGCATCCAACACTCTTACTGGAACTTCCTGATTGATAATATGTAAGCAATTTGTGGTGTTGTCCGAAGAGCGGAGAATCAAAGCAATGTCAGCATCTCGGAACGAAACCACAGAGTACGTGCCGCAACGGCGAATCAGAAGCACTGCGAAGCTACGCCTTCTAGATCTTTATTAGGCCGCCGTAACGGCTCATCAGCTTACGGCTGAGTAGAAGAACGCTAGGCACGAGTTCGCAGTCAACGATCAAGATGACAACATCGTCTTAAATAGGCCACTTGACATGTATGTCGGCATATTCATCCTTGTTAAGTAGGAAGACAGGACCACAGACGATAGGAATATTACAATTTTCAGCTCTACCATTAGCTGTAATTTCATTATCAATTTATTGAAATCCAGTTCTGACGATACACTTCGTCATAATCAGGACCTCTAAATATATAGTGTCTGAATTTTCCCGAAAGAGATCATTCAGAAAGTTCCACGTGATAATAACCAATATTGTACCAGCCCTTGTAGTAAGCAACTATACACGGTGAAACCGTTGTTTGCAACACTACTCGTAAGTCTTGAAAATTGCTGTCAGCAATGTTATTCCTCATTACTGGACCTATGAACACACCTTCTTTCACTTTCGCATAACGCAAGTACTGAAAAATGCTGTACAGGTATCGAAAGGAGTGTGATTCTGTGACTAGATTCTTCACGAAGTTCTTCACGAGTCACAGCTTTATATGAAGCGGTGGAATGATAATTCTGTCACGCTCAATAAACGGCACATGAAGGACATTTACGCTTCCTTGCTGCGATCTTTCACTGACAGGTCATTTCTTTTTTTACATAGTGTCGATTTCTACCTCTGCTGTCCCAATCGCGGATAAAATAATAAGCATGCACCATCCGTCCCGTCCATAGAAGAGAGCGTCCAACTTTCGAAGCAAACAGCTGTGAACCGCTATCACAGCGTCGAAATACGCTGAGGATGAAGCTGTATGTTATATAGGGTCACACGGACAAGAGCGCGGTCGTATCGTACCTTGTTTGCATTCCTACGGCAATAGTATCATCTTTCAAGTCACCACACACGCGCAAATTGAACTTGTGATTGCTCATATTTCGAGGAAGCTTGGGTATGGTTTCGTATGTTCCTTTCAGGTGGGCAGAATGCTTCCAACCTTTAGCGTCTCACGTCCGTTTCCATTGTGTAATAATACTGCCTTCAAACTTATTGTAAATGAATCGATGATCAGTCACCATGATTTAACCATGAATCCCACTCCTAGAGCGTCTCTGCAGTAGCGAATAGTGCCACTCGTTGCAAAGAACTGCTCTAATTCGTTGTGTCTGTGCCGAAAGTATAAAGTCGTACTCAGAGCAAGCAAATTCTTCAAGATGTCAACCGAGGTGATCTGTCCGACGTTATATCAGAGCCAGACACCGTACGAGATGGCGAAGTTTAGCACAATTTATGAGATGAATACCTACAAAAGGCTTTCAATTAGAGTCTGAGTCTTTGGAAGGAGATGAAAGCCACTGTCTTCTTGAGTTTCTTTATAAATTGTGTATTCTGCAGGTGCTCCTCGTGTTGGACAAGTAACAAGATCGTGTGGAGTTGGTTTGGAAACTAAGGGAATGAAAGAATATCTTACAGTTTCACGCGTTTTGTAGAAGAATTTGGTGACCTTTGCCGTAGAGAATTAATAGCCTACGGTATGGTTTCTTGACTCACAGTGATTTAAATAAACACTATTAGCCGTCGATTTTTCTTCGTAACAATCGAACACATTCACCGTGGTAAGATATGAGACCCCGGTTGACAGCAGCTAAACTGGAAGCATACAACATCCGTCCCGCCCACAGAAGAGGGCGTACAACTTTCGACGCAAACAGCTGTGAACTGCTATTAGAGTTTCGAAATACACTGAGTACGGAGCTGTATGTTCTACAGGGTCACACCGACAGGACCGCGGTCGTATCAATCGTACTGTGGCGATATTTCGTGGTTCGATGATCGCTCATCGAGGTGTACGATCCCGTTCCACCGGTTGTTTCCACACACTGACAACACTGCCCTTGCAGCATACCCTACAATAACTGAAAAATCAGTTTACAGGAGACCGATCATTCTACCGCATTCAAAGTCTTTGACACGTTAATATTGCGCCCTTGTACGCGGATGTGGCTGGTGGGCACCTACTCTTATGTTCACAATTTCACTGGTGCTTTTTTTGGGCAAACTTGTCGCATCAAAGGCCTTCTTAGTCACAGTAAAGGTCTGTGAAATTTTAATTGCACATACTCAACTCATTGCTAAACCCAAAGACCGTCACTTTATGTCAGAGCAAAGTCCTCGAAACTTGTTGTAGTGTAATAATTAATAACTGGCTGCACTGTATTTATTTACTTATGGTAACAGAGTTGTGTGTCTATCGGTAGTTATAAGGACGGGCTAGGAATAGTGGTAACACTTTTAAGATATAAGGTGACGTAAGATCTGTAGCTTACTTTTGATATTCGATGAGAGCGGTGTGAGTCCTCTTTTTATTCGATGAATCATACTTCATATTGGCACACAGGATTTTTTTTTTCAGACAGAGTCTTTAAAGTCGGTATATTATGACACATAGGTATTGAGTACAAGCAATGAGATCTTTGGTTGTCTGAAGTACTGTCGTTGTCAGTGTAGCCATCGAGAGTATCAAACAAGAGTCTTGTATTGGTCACGCTGCTTAGCGGTCTGGGAATAACTGTCAGGACACAGAGATGCAGACTCAGAGGCTGTTGGTTTTTAGAAATATGGTTCTGTAAAATTTGATTTTAGAAGTGTGAAGATATTGAGGTAATAATGTCGCGACATTACTAGCTTGCGTGTAATTTATTATGATTTTGAGAAAGCCAAAGTTTCGTTATGATTTTTCTTTATTGGTTATATGGTCTGTTAGTTTGTCTGTCGAAACGAGAGTAAACAAAATTATCTGCTCATACAGCTTGGATTCAGAGTCACAGATTCACTACTCCTTTACCATTTCATTAATGAGTTACCTGGCAGAGACATACTTCTTTTATAAGAGGTGAATTTTGTAAATATGATTGTAATCGTTAAAGATCTGTTTCATAACACAGTTTTTAAATGCTAGTCTTTTTTATATCATTCAGTAGGTTCAGTATCTTCCACCGTCCCCATGAGAAAGTTTTATTTTGTAATCGAGTGTCACCGCATCACACTTAGCGGAGCATAGTTACTCAAACTTAAAGTATGATGTGCTTAACATACTTGCTTTTTCTTGCTTTCTACTTGGGCAAAATTTTCTTCGGCCGGTTTGCTGTTGCGCTACATTCTAGCATTCACCACTTTAGAGCAATACTGAGTGTCCTTTGTTGCAAGGTAAGTTACGAAAGTTTATTAGGGCCAATTTAGCAGATTATTTACAGTCGAGCATTGTATTTGGAATTATCATCACGATCAGTTCAATTAAAGTTTATTTCAGATTTCATTTCTTTTGTCAGGCATTCTTACTCTTGCAATGTCCACCTCCGGTAGCTGAGTGGTCAGCGCGACAGAATGTCAATCCTAAGGGCCCGGCTTCGATTCCTGGCTGGGTCGGAGATTTTCTCTGCTCGGGGACTGGATGTTGTGTTGTCCTAATGATCATCATTTCATCCCCATCGACGCGCAAATCTCCAACGTGGCGTCAAATCGAAAGACTTACACCCGGCGAACGGTCTACCCGACGGGAGGCCCTAGTCACAAGACGACTCTTATAATGTACAGTTACATTTAACATTTGGAATTTTGCTTAGTCAGTTTGAGTACGTAAATGATTAGGGCTGTTTACCAGAAGTGTTTTGGCCATTTATTCTTTCAAAGTTCAGTTTGCAATTTTATGGAGGATATTTTACTCTGTTAGTTTTGTGCGTTAGAATTGCAAGACACGTATCTACATCTACATCTACATACATACTCCGCAATCCACCATACGGTGCGTGGCGGAGGGTACCTCGTACCACAACTAGCATATTCTCTCCCTGTTCCACTCCCAAACAGAACGAGGGAAAAACGGCTGCCTATATGCCTCTGTACGAGCCCTAATCTCTCTTATCTTGTCTTTGTGGTCTTTCCGCGAAATGTAAGTTGGCGGCAGTAAAATTGTACTGCAGTCAGCCTCAAGTGCTGGTTCTCTAAATTTCCTCAGTAGCGATTCACGAAAAGAACGCCTTCTTTCCTCCAGAGACTCCCACCCGAGTTCCTGAAGCATTTATGTAACACTCGTGTGATGATCAAACCTACCAGTAATAAATCTAGCAGCCAGCCTCTGAATTGCTTCTATTTCCTCCCTCAATCCGACCTGAGAGGGATCCCAAACGCTCGAGCAGTACCCAAGAATAGGTCGTATTAGCGTTTTATAAGTGGTCTCTTTTACAGAAGATCCACACCTTCCCAGAATTCTACCAATGAACCGAAGACGATTATCGGCCTTCCCCACAATTGCCATTACATGCTTGTCCCACTTCATATCGCTCTGCAATGTTACGCCCAAATATTTAATCGACATGACTGTGTCAAACGCTGCACTACTAATGGAGTATTCAAGCATTACAGGATTCTTTTTCCTATTCATCTGCTTTAATTTATATTTATCTATATTTAGAGTTAGCTGCCATTCTTTACACCAATCACAAATCCTGTTCAAGTCATCTTGTATCCTCCTACAGTCACCCAACGACGACACCTTCCCGTACACCACAGCATCATAAGCAAACAGCCGCACATTGCTATCCACCCTATCCAAAAGATCATTTATGTAGATAGAAAACAACAGCGGACCTACCACACTTCCCTGGGGCACTCCAGATGATACCCTCACCTCCGATGAACACTCACCATCGAGGACAACCTACTGGATTCTATTACTTAAGAAGTCTTCGAGCCACCCACATACTTGGTACACAATCCCATATGCTCGTACCTTAGTTAGGAGTCTGCAGTGTGGCATGGAGTCAAACGCTTTCCGGAAGTCAAGGAATATGGCATCCGTCTGCACCCTTCATCCATGGTTCGCAAGATATCATGTGAAAAAAGGGCGAGGCGTTTCGCAGGAGCGATGCTTTCTAAAGCCGTGTTGATGCATGGACAGCAACTTCTCTGTGTCAAGGAAATTCATTATATTCGAACTGAGAATGTGTTCGAGAATCCTGCAACAAACCGATATTAAGGATATTGATCTGTAATTTTGAGGATCCGTCCTTCTACCCTTCTTATATACAGGCGTCACCTGCGCTTTTTTCCAGTCGCTCGGGACTTTACGTTGGGCAAGAGATTCGCGATAAATGCAAGTAAGTAAGGAGCCAATGCAGTAGAGTACCCTCTGTAAAACCGAATGGGAATCCCATCAGGACCTGGCGATTTATTTATTTTCAACCCATTCAGCTGCTTCACAACCCCAGGGATGTCTATCACTATGTCCTCCATACGGGAATCTGTACGAGACTCAAACGGCGGTATGTTTGTACGATCCTCCTGCGTGAAAGATTTCTGAAATGCTAAATTTAAAATTTCGGCTTTCGTTTTGCTGTCTCCCGTTGCCAGGCTAGACTGATCAGTGAGTGACTGGATGGAAGCCTTCGACCCGCTTACTGATTTTACGTAAGACTAGAATTTCCTTGGGTTTTCAGCTACATCTTTTGCTAACGTATGACGGTGGTAGTGGTTGTATGCTTCGCTCATCGCTCTTTTTACAGCAGCACGAATCTCTACTAACTTTTGCCTGTCCTCATTCTCCCGATCTTTCTTGTACCGCGAGTGCAACTGCCTTTTCTTCCTGAGCATTCTCCGAATTGCGCAGTTAAACCACGGTGGGTCTTTTCCGTGCGTAACCCACTTTTTCGGCACATACTTGTGCAATGCGTGATTTACAATGTGTTTATAATTTGCCCATAATTCTTCCACGTCAATCGTACCGGATGTAAATGAAGTCGATTAATTTACTAAGTGGGATGCTAACAACTGCTTATCTGCTCTTTCTAGTAAGAATACTCTCCTACCCTTCTTGACCGACTTTTGCGTACTGTGTTGTCACGCACTGTAGCACTGTTCCCTGCACCGCACTATGCAGAGTTTAACATGATAAGGTACACAGTTTAAAGGAGTTCTTTCTGTCTTGGTTAGAGCACACAGATGACGGGGCATTGTGTAGGAGCAGCTGAATCGAGATGAGAGCCAAAGCGAACAACGGGGGAAGAGAAGCGATCGTCGGCGTCCGCGGTGGCAGCGCGTCGCCGTCCGCGCAGTGGGGCGGCTATCTGCGACCCTGACACTGCGTCCCTCCCCACCCTCTGCTTATCACTTCCGGAGCGGCGGCGGCTGTTGCCGCGGCCTTGGCACCAGGTGAGAACGGCCGCAAGGCCCCGCCGGCACTCCTTTTTTTTTTTGGTCATCAGTCTACTGACTGGTTTGATGCGGCCCGCCACGAATTCCTTTCCTGTGCTAACCTCTTCGTCTCAGAGTAGCACTTGCAACCTACGTCCTCAATTATTTGCTTGACGTATTCCAATCTCTGTCTTCCTCTACAGTTTTTGCCCTCTACAGCTCCCTCTAGTACCATGGAAGTCATTCTCTCATGTCTTAGCAGATGTCCTATCATCCTGTCTCTTCTCCTCAGCAGTGTTTTCCACATATTCCTTACCTTATCAGTCCACCTAATTTTCAACATTCGTCTATAGCACCACATCTCAAATGCTTCGATTCTCTTCTGTTCCGGTTTTCCCACAGTCCATGTTTCACTACCATACTTCCTCAAATTAAGGCCGGTATTTGATATTAGTAGACTTCTCTTGGCCAGAAATGCCTTTTTTGCCATAGCGAGTCTGCTTTTGATGTCCTCCTTGCTCCATCCGTCATTGGTTATTTTACTGCCTAGGTAGCAGAATTCCTTAACTTCATTGACTTCGTGACCATCAATCCTGATGTTAAGTTTCTCGCTGTTCTCATTTCTACTACTTCTCATTACCTTCGTCTTTCTCCGATTTACTCTCAAACCATACTGTGTACTCATTAGTCTGTTCATTCCGTTCAGCAGATCATTTAATTTTTCTTCACTTTCACTCAGGATAGCAATGTCATCAGCGAATCGTATCATTAATATCCTTTCACGTTGTATTTAAATTCCACTCCTGAACCTTTCTTTTATTTCCATCATTGCTTCCTCGATGTACAGATTGAAGAGTAGGGGCGAAAGGCTACAGCCTTGTCTTACACCCTTCTTAATATGAGCACTTCGTTCTTGATCGTCCACTCTTATTATTCCCTCTTGGTTGTTGTACATATTGTATATGACCCGTCTCTCCCTATAGCTTACCCCTACTTTTTTCAGAATCTCGAACAGCTTGCACCATTTTATATTGTCGAACGCTTTTTTCAGGTCGACAAATCCTATGAAAGTGTCTTGATTTTTCTTTAGCCTTGCTTCCATTATTAGCCGTAACGTCAGAATTGCCTCTCTCGTCCCTTTACTTTTCCTAAAGCCAAACTGATCGTCACCTAGCGCATTCTCAATTTTCTTTTCCATTCTTCTGTATATTACACTTGTAAGCAGCTTCGATGCATGAGCTGTGAAGCTGATTGTGCGATAATTCTCGCACTTGTCAGCTCTTGCCGTCTTCGGAATTGTGTGGATGATGCTTTTCCGAAAGTCAGATGGTATGTCGCCAGACTCATATATTCTACACACCAACGTGAATAGTCGTTTTGTTGCCACTTCCCCCCAATGATTTTAGAAATTCTGTTGGAATGTCATCTATCCCTTCTGTCTTATTTGACCGTAAGTCCTCCAAAGCTCTTTTAAATTCCAATTCTAATACTGGATCCCCTATCTCTTCTAAGTCGACTCGTGTTTCTTTTTCTATCACATCAGACAAATCTTCACCCTCATAGAGGATTTCAATGTATTCTTTCCACCTATCTGCTCTCTCCTCTGCATTTAACAGTGGAATTCCCGTTGCACTCTTAATGTTACCACCGTTGCTTTTAATGTCACCCAAGGTTGTTTTGACTTTCCTGTATGCTGAGTCTGGCCTTATGACAATCATATCTTTTTCGATGTGTTCACATTTTTCCTGCAGCCATTTCGTCTTAGCTTCCCTGCACTTCCTATTTATTTCATTCCTCAGCGACTTGTATTTCTGTATTCCTGATTTTCCCGGAACATGTTTGTACTTCCTCCTTTCATCAATCAACTGAAGTATTTCTTCTGTTACCCATGGTTTCTTCGCAGCAACCTTCTTTGTACCTATGTTTTCCTTCCCAACTTCTGTGATGGCCCTTTTTAGAGATGTCCATTCCTCTTCAACTGTACTGCCTACTGCGCTATTCCTTAGTGCTGTAACTATAGCGTTAGAGAACTTCAAACGTATCTCGTCATTCCTTATTACTTCCGTATCCCACTTCTTTGCGTATTGATTCTTCCTGACTAATGTCTTGAACTTAGCCTACTCTTCATCACTACTGTATTGTGATCTGAGTCTATATCTGCTCCTGGGTCCGCCTTACAATCCAGTATCTGATTTCGGAATCTCTGTCTGATCATGATGTAATCTAATTGAAATATTCCCGTATCTCCCGGCCTTTTCCAAGTATACCTCCTCCTCTTGTGATTCTTGAACAGGGTATTCGCTATTACTATCTGAAACTTGTTACAGAACTCAATTAGTCTTTCCCCTCTTTCATTCCTCGTCCCAAGCCCATATTCTCCTGTAACCTTTTCTTCTACTCCTTCCCCTACAACTGCATTCCAGTCGCCCATGACTGTTTGATTTTCGTCCCCCTTTACATACTGCATTACCCTTTCAATATCCTCATACACTTTCTCTATCTGTTCATCTTCAGCTTGCGACGTCGGCATGTATACCTGAACTATCGTTGTCGGTGTTGGTCTGCTGTCGATTCTCATTAGAGCAACCCGGTCACTGAACTGTTCACAGTAACACACCCTCTGGTACAGCTACGAAGCGAAACAACTCTGGCAGAGGTACTGCTATTCACCTTCGTTCCTCACACTGTGACCTTAAAATCACTCAATACGCGATTGCTTCCGAGATAAAGCACCGTATCTACCGCTACACCGGTACTCCGTAGGGGGTGTGGCAGAGGAGACATACTGCAGGAGTATCATATCCCCCTCCCCCCCCCCCCCCACGCCGGCCGGAGTGGCCGAGCGGTTCTAAGCGCTACAGTCTGGAACCGCGCGACCGCCACGGTCGCAGGTTCGAATCCTGTCTCGGGCATGGATGTGTGTAATGTCCTTAGGTTAGTTAGGTTTAAGTAGTTCTAAGTTCTAGGGCACTGATGACCTCAGAAGTTAAGTCACATGGTGCTCAGAGCCATTTGAACCATTTTTGAACAGTTGCTAGATTGGACTGTGTAAAAATTCGGCTGTGTAAAAACTGGGACTTTGTTCCGGCTCTGATGACGGCGCAGTTGAGCGCCCCAAAAGTAAACATCGGAATGGGCTATACTAACCTGTTACGGTCCTGTCAGCGCGACTCAAAATTAATTTGATTTCTTTTGGTCGTCTGATGAAAGGACCTGAAGTAAGACTCTAATAATTGTGGAAATGAAACAACTGCATCTGAGAAGTTGCGCTGCGATTATTGTGATATTAATAATAGATGAGGACAGATAGTACAACTGCAGGGAATGCGTTGAACCTGTGGTCAGAGTTGAAAGCAACCATGTCATTGAATCCGAATGCAAGACTTCAAAGTGAAACTTGAAGTTATGAAATTCTATATAATGGCTTTACTGTGCCTATGCGTCATCTCACGGTTGCGGCTCAATCTCACCATAGTAAATTGTAGAAAAAGGCTGAAGTGGCTGCAGAATCAGTCACTGGCGGCGCACCAGTCACCCTCATGATCGAATAAGTACGAATCAGCCCGAAATCTCTCTGATACCCTCAAATAAGCCTGCTCTGGATGCATCGCAAACTGGAAGAGTCAAAGTCCGACGGCGGCGGTTCTCAACGAAGAAGTCTTCCGCTCAAGTCTCTCTATAAAGAAGAAATAAGTAGAAGTAACTTTGTACCGAGTGTTTGGTAAAACGAAAACTCACATTTTCGTGTTCTCGCTCTTTAATCTACTTGGATTGGCTTGGATACAGATCTTTCGAGCGCCAGCCTGTAAAAAAGTTCCTTAAAAATACTTCTACCTTTCTCTGGGCGATTCCATAGGCAGTTAACCAGCAATGTGAGTCGTACAGTTAACACTGAAAAAGGCATCTCACTCTCTTTCCATCTCTCTTTGTGGCCAATGAGGTGGATCCTCATCGCCACAGTTGAGTTTCTCTCTCTAACCTTTAGTTTATTCATATTAGCCACTCCTAGCAGTTCTTATATTGAGTAAACTTTTGGTTTCTGTGAAGTCAGCGTCCTGTAGCATCTCGCACCACGAAAGCATCCCAAAACTGCTAGTTCCCATACCATTTTCGAGATATTATCTATGGTATCCGGCGCTTTCCAGAGAAGACACAGCTTTCTATGTTTCGTGCACAATCGAGTCTTCTTGGAATTCGCACTTTCCCAGCGTTCTTTCTCATTTCACATCTGGGTTGTAAAAGCAGCTAAGACTCGAGCCATTATGACACAGCAAATCTTATCTGAATTTGCCTATGGCGCTTCGGGTGCCCAATGTCGACACTACGAAACACTGTCTGGTGGGCTGCAAGCTATTAACCTGCGTACCTCCGGGTGTTACGTTCCGAGAATCCAATGGTGGTGGTATACATGACTCCATGGCTCTGTTGCCTAGTCCCTATCTGCTTTCAACGTCCTTTTGTTTCTACAATACGTTCTAATTCCAATAAAAGAGTAAACTCGCAGGAGTAGGTTACAGTACGCTTGTTCGCCCACTGCTTGAATACTGCTCAGCAGTGTGGGATCCGTACCAGATAGGGTTGATAGAAGAGATAGAGAAGATCCAACGGAGAGCAGCGCGCTTCGTTACAGGATCATTTAGTAATCGCGAAAGCGTTACGGAGATGATAGATAAACTCCAGTGGAAGACTCTGCAGGAGAGACGCTCAGTAGCTCGGTACGGGCTTTTATTGAAGTTTCGAGAACATACCTTCACCGAAGAGTCAAGCAGTATATTGCTCCCTCCTACGTATATCTCGCGAAGAGACCATGAGGATAAAACCAGAGAGATTAGAGCCCACACAGAGGCATACCGACAGTCCTTCTTTCCACGAACAATACGAGACTGGAATAGAAGGGAGAACCGATAGAGGTACTGAAGGTACCCTCCGCCACACACCGTCAGGTGGCTTGCGGAGTATGGACGTAGATGTAGATGTAGAGAAAGAACTAATCCTACAGGACGCCGACCATAAGATTGACACCATTCCCACTGATTCCGTCCCTGCAGAACGGATGGCGGGGCAGACGGAGCCCGTCTGCCAACCCTCAACACTGCACGCAGCGATGCCGATTGATTCCCCCCATCAACCACCACGATCTTACCGAACATGAGCAGACTTCCACCCCCACATCGTGGACCGAGGACGTCGAGACTCAGCAGGACCCCGATCCGTGGCCCGCTGAGGTATGAAGAATAACGGAGGGCCGCGGTCGGCGGGGCGTGGCGTAACTCACGACATCCGCTTCTCTCCATCGTCATTATGTATAACTATGCCCAACCACCGTTCCGCCAGGCTCACCGCCTAGTCACGATGAATTTGAACATGATTAGTTCTTCTGCCAACCTCGAACTTCTGAGAGAATCACTACGAGCCGCAGGAGTCGACTTTGCGTTCCAGTTACAAGTGCTGACGAACGCACTCCCGAACTTTTATGATTACGCAATGTATGTGGCACCTGGTGATCTCACGGCCACTGGCGTGTCGATTTTAGCGCGTGGTGGTATCGAAGCCAGAGACATCACTTATATCTCCTCCGCACGAGGATTAGCGGTCACGGAATTTGACACCCGATTCATTAACGTATATGCACCGTCGGGCACCACCAAACGTCGTGATTGGGCGAGGTTCTTTTCCTAGGACGGTACGAACATAGTGTTTTCGCTGGCGATTTTAATCGCGTCTTCCATCCCTTGCACCAAATACCGCTCTTAATTTATGTGACTCGTGGGAAAAGATACACGGCAACAGTTCTGGACGCACCCATCTTACCATTCGTTCGGCGAGCCGACTGGATTGCATATATGTGACACCAAATCTCAGATAAGAAGGGGTGGCCGCCGGTCAACGGTCTGTGGCCTTTTCTGATCATAGTGGGCATCTGCACGATGCATCTCCACACTCGACAAGTCTGACGTAGTAACAGCTTTTGGAAGATGAATGTAACACATCTCCAGTACCCGGACGGCAATCGGCAAATCGCCGCAACGTGGGCCGACTGTCTACGACGTCACTCTCGATATCAATCGACTTTGGTGTGATGGCTCTTCTGCGCCAAACCGGCAGTCCGCAAGACACTCATGCAATTCGGCAAGAAACCGGCTGCATGGCACCGGCGGATCCTCGTCTTTCACTGTGTGGCTCTCAGGGGCCTCGAGGCTCTGCCCCCATCACCGGACACACAAACAGAACGACACCGAATCAAAGCTCACACATTGTCGGTGACGGAGCGTCGCTTAGAAGGCACTGTAGTCAGCTCGCGACGACACGACCAGACATCAGGAGAGGTGCCCACCAAACGCCATATTGTGGCGAACAAGCGCCAACACCACCGACAATTAATCACATGCCTTACGACGCAAGAGGGTCACTCCTGTACGACCCAAGCAAACGTAGTGAAAGCCATGGAGGATCATTTTCGTCATCTTTACCAGGAAACATCTCTAGACGACGAGGCCACTGAGGAAGCATTACAACAGTTGGCACGCACTAGTGACAGGGCAACGGCGGCAGCATTACTGGAGGAAATCTCGTCTGGGGAGATACTCGACGACTTGGACAATGTGGCGGTCAACGAGCCTCCTGGGCCCGGTAGATTACCAGTCGAGTTTTATCGGACCTTCCGTAACATCACGATGCCCCGTTAGATTACACTGTTTCGAGAACTCATGTCCCCAGACTGCACCATACTACCTCCCTTCGTAGAAGGACTTCTCATACCAGTACACAAACCAGCAGGAGGGCAATCGGTCAATGACCGTCGGCCCATTACAAGGTTGAAAACCGACTATAAAATCTTCGGCATGGTTTTTAGCAGGCTGTATTAAGACTTTGCGAATGATTCTCGCCCCAGAAGAGACGTCACAGGGGGGAAGACGCCAACATACAAATGGCCACCGACGTCTGCGAGGAGTTAATAGCTATCGACTCGGCATGCCGCCTACGACCGGCGATCGTTTCAATCGGTTTCAGTCGGGCCTTCGACCTTCTACTACAAATGATGGACCGTATCAGACCGACAGGCTGCGGCACCTTCTGGCAGTAGCGAGGTCAACGGACGGACGGTGTGTCTGATACCCGTCAAGAGGTCTCTACGACAAGGTTGCCCCCTTTATGTAACCGCGCTGAGCCACTTTCGGGGGCTATTAACCGCAGGCTATCTGGCAACATGCTACGAGACACCAACTACCGCTGTACGGGGTACCACACTTCTGCGGGCAGTTCCGCGTAACGTGGTTGAAACTAAGTACCCAACTGTCAATTGGCCACGAGTGTGGAAAACGATACACCACCACTTTCCGCCAAAACCGTACGTGCGATGTTGTATCAAGTCACCAATAAAAAATATGCGATCACCAATAAAAAACATGCGACAAGACACCGGCTCCATGTTATCGGATTAACGGCTCCCCACTTGGCCCCGACTGTCGTCTCCTGGACAGTACTGAACATCGCTTCAAGTGCGTGTCATCGTCCTTCGTTTGCCAACTGTCACAGGATACTTTAGCTTGTTACCTACGTGTTCCATCTGACGTGATTGACCCTCGATCCCTCCTATGTCTGGATGACTGTTACTTTCCCCTCGCCAAAAATCATGCGCTTACATGGTTCAAGGGAATGACAGTTCAAATGGCTCGGAGAACTATGGGGCTTAACTGCTGTGGTCATCAGTCCCCTAGAACTTAGAACTACTTAAACCTAACCAACCTAAGGACATCAACACATCCATGCCCGAGGCAGGATTCGAACCTGCGACCGTAGCGGTCGCGCGGTTCCTGACTGTAGCGCTTAGAACCGCTCGGCCACCCTACCGGCGGAATGACAGTTGATTACATCTTAGGAGAATGGGAGAAAGTGGAACTTGAATACTGGGGCACCTGAAAAACGCCCACACCGCTCTTACACGCACACCGAGGTACCGTACGCTCTTTGCAAATAATTTACGGAGTGTTTTTGTAACCCCCCGTCCCACCCTCGCTAGTTGGGGAGTGCCAGGGCCAGTGTAGCTTGCGGAGCAGCGTCTCATCGAAAACAGAATGACCTGAATTGCGAGCAGTGAAAAAGCAAAGGAAATAGTTGATTCCAAGGACGCTGCATTCGTTGAGGCATCAGCAATGCAGCATGAGATTGTTGTAGATCTTTCGACAATATTGATGGACGCTAGTGGCAGTGGGCAAGAAAACTCCAGTTGCACCATTTCTTGAAGAAAGATTCTTTTCGATGAAGTAGCGCGAGCAATACACAAAGCCATTTTACTTTATTCTTTGAATCACATTTTTATTGTAACATTTTGTTTTATAATATTTAGATTTATACTCATTTACTAATCGTAATAATATTATTACACATAGTAAATAAATAAATAAAAATCAAAAAAGAAATTGGAAATAGTTAGGGGCAACGCCTGAAGAGGTATATTTTCTTTTATGGTAGAGCCAAAGTAGCGGTACCAAGTAGGGGTAGATTTGGTTTTTGTTTCTTTTACTTCTGGAGATTAAATTTAGCTAAATAAGAAGACGGGTCCACAAAAAAAGCGGTAAAGCGCTTTCCTGGAAACCTAGAAGTCCTAGGTTCGAATCTCGTTTGGATCACGGATTTTCAAACTTTTTTTAACTTACCCTTCCTTCGCTTCTAAATGGTGTGAAGAGTCGCCAGAAACGACACGTTGTTCGGACTGCGCGTTAAACTGAAGGTAATCATTTCCCAGTCGGATAAATGGGGTAGGTTAGGAGCACGTAAGTCGCCGAACTGGCGTACAAATGAAAGACTTGTACCAGGCCACTGAGCAACACAAAATTATTATTAGTACAGAACCAAGGGAGTCGTCGCCATGTGAAAGAAGGGCTGCCATCAACAATGTCACATGTTTCACTCCATGACACACTGAGGATTGGTTCAATATTTAGCTTAGAGGTCGATAGTGAGCTGAAACTGTACGCCAGCACCTCTTCTCCCCTTGCCTGTCAAATGTTTCCTACTACCGCCAGGATTCGAAGGGCCTCCCCCCCCCCCCCCCCCCCAAGCCGAGGGTCAGCGCACCTTTCGGACATGCACTGCGACCGCATCGTTTCTAGCAGTGTGTTTCTCGACAAGGAATATTTATTTCTACGGTGTGCAGGATCTCCTCATTCGCCCGACACCGAGAATTAGTCGAACATTCATGTTCACAGTTATCCGTGTATTTATCATTTGAGATCAGTCACAATGGTAGTCCTTCGTTCCTATTGAACATTCCTGGAAAGTAAAAGGAGCGTCTATCTCTTTATGAGAGCCGACAAATGGTCTGGCCAACATTAATTGCTACTCGTCGATGTACTCCTAAAATATCTCACTGATAGTGCGGCATTCATCTCGGTGATAAACAACGTAAATCTGGATGGATAAGTCCTCCAGCGTGGCTGCCTTCCAGGGTCTTTGACGGTATTCCTGACATTTGTCCCGAAATAATCAGGCTATCCGACGATACACCGTCTTTCACACTCCTCTAGTTGTTCACTGAGCTCTGGGATATGTCTCCATAACAAAACGGATAAGATTCCTTCCATTCAGTTCTTACTAATTCACTCAAGTGGTTGTCTTATCGAGTATTTCTCAGCCGATTACTCCACTAGTTCTGGAAGAAATAGTGACGCTTCGGTGGCCTTTCTGTGGAAACAGTCGTCAGCAAACCGTAAACAGTGACACAGCTATCTACACTGTCCATTTTCAATACATTTGGATATTTTTCACTTCTTTTTACAAGAATGATTGTAAAGTCCTCCACAACTACCATTCCATACCATGAGCTGCGCGTTTGTTCCTTTCGGTATTACTGCAGTAACACTATCTTACAAACTTTATGTCCTTTCATGGAGTTGTCTTTAAGATTACGAGTGGAAGAAAGATATATATTTCGTTACTTAATTATTTATATATTTCGTTACTTAATTACTTTTTATGTCTGGTCTTTAGTGCCCGCTATTTTCGGAACTAAACGACAGTGGTTTTCTACGAAAGGCAAACGTTAAACCACGCTGAAGCATTGTCGTGACGGGAAGTCGCCACATTCCTATGCTTGTTTAACCAGATTTAGTTTATAGGTAAGAATAACTGTGAAACGTGTAGTGAGGCGTGTTAAGTTGAAACCCAGGAACATTTTCTTTGGAGCTAGTACAAGGACATGCGTTGCAGCTCAGGTATAGAGTTGCTTTACTTATGAGTCGCTGATATTACGGAAGAAAAGGGAGAAAATTTCAAAAAATGAGCAACAGTGCAACGAAAAGAGATACGAAACTAAGATTTACAGATCGCCTGTGACCTAAATTGTGAAAACAGTATAAGATATATGGAACACAATGAAGACGTTACTGTAGACAAAATCTGAATTAAACTACAACAGTGACAAAAACAGAACATGGTAGAGGAAGTGAAGGTCGTGTGTTACTTGGGAAGCAACATGTTAGTATAAGGACATACCATGAAGACATATGGATAAATTAACACATGAAAATAAACTTTTGCTCACTTGAACGTTTCTGCTGATGGAAAATACTAACACTGAATTATGCTAGAAATATATATACCATTTAAAATAAACGTGCTTCGTATTCTTACAATAGATAATGCTGAAGAAAAAGCTACTAAATAGGAACAGTTGCTAAGGTGTGGGACACTCTGTCCTATGGGAGCCAGACAGTTGATTCACAGGAGGCGAGCGATATAGTTACCACTATTTTACATCCTTCAGGCTAGGCTTACCATTCATCCAGGATTACCCAAGACAGTTCTGGTTTTTTAATGCTGTCCGGGGTTGCAAAAATGTCTGAGGTTTCAGAATTTTATGTCTGGTGAGGAATTGTTTTTTTAAATCTTAGACCCATATGTACGATATCGCCTTTTTAAACATTCGCCTCTCTCAGCCGATATTTGAGCAAGTGCCGAAGTCGATGGGGAGTCGTGACCAATGGTTCCACCACAAATTTTCACTTAGTCAGTTGGCAACACAACTAAGTTAATGTTTCCATAAACTTCTTTAATTGATTAAAAAATATTATGTCCTGCGTTGGATCCAAAAAATGGTAAAATGTCCTGGGTTGAAACCAGAAAAGTATGGTACGCCTACTATAGGCCTCCATCTCAGAGAATCAAAAAATCGTGCGATCACAGTTGGCTGCTCTCAGTTTCGGTCACACACATGGGAAACACTCTCTTTTAACCGGTGCACGTTGTTCATCCGTATGGAATACACCAATGTCTTTAATGTTTCCATCGCCAGAAATCTAAGGCATTAAGTTCACTTGAATGGGACGGTCAGGCTACTGTAATATTTCTGCCAGGCACATTGACAGGCTGTCAACAAAGAATCCGACACAGATCGGTAGTCCAGGAAACCGCGGGGAACTCAGTAAGAGAAGACAGAAGGGAAAGACACTTCCCCAAGGAGTTTTCAAACGTACTCCGAAACGAAACAGCCTTCTCTCGTTCACACACTCGCGTAGCCATCATCTGCAGACCTGTGTTTACTATCGTCTTAGTTAGTGATGTACTAAGCAGTGATGTTAATAATTTATTAGTATTACACTAAAACAATGAATATTTTTATTGCAATTACTACAAAAATCGTAGGCATCTGCCTGCACGCTAAAACAGTGACGGCAAGTTGATTACTAGGTTCGAACTTAAATAGTGCCAACACTGCTGTGGAGACACTATGCAATGGAATCTACTATTGTCGCTGATAGCACACGTTGTTGACATACCTACTTTACCTCAGAGCAAATGGATTCGCCCGTCCCATGTCACCGGCGTGTGCACAATCGAGGAAAACACTGTCACTTGTGAGCGAGCGGTCTAACGTAACGGTGTCACTATGTTTTCGAAACAGGAACAACGGAGTTGGATCAAGATTCAATGTGCCAGAGGTCGCACAGGACGACAGTGTCATCAGGGTCTTCAAGAGGCGTGCGGGGTATCGATGTTGCCGTACAGAACAGTGGCACGTAGGCTAAAAGCCTTCAACGAAGGTCGGCAAACTGTGGCAGACATGCATCGGGCAGGTCGTCCTAGCGTCTTTGAAGAAGAAGTGCATGCTGTTGCCGCGTTAGTGGACAGTGATCGACGCCATACGATTCGTGAGCTCGCCCACGAAACCGGATTAGTGCATACGACTGTGCTTCGCATCCTGAAGAAACGCCTGGGCGTGCGAAAAACGATGGGTTCCGCATGACTTGACGGGAATGCAGAAATGGGTGCGCTACGACGCTGCTTAGACGCACTTGGAGCGCTATGAGCGCGAAGGTGAGCCTGTCTTACGCCATATCGTAACACTGGATGAGACATGGGCCAAATCGTACCAGCCAAAACTGAAACACAAATCCAACGAATTGCGTCATTATGTGTTGCTGCGAAAGTCGAAAGTGCGTCAGAGTCCCAGTATGGTGAAAGTTATAGTGATTCTCGAGTACGACTGTGATGGTGTTAGCCTAACGCATTACGTTCCTCCACGCCAGATCGTCAATGTACAGTGTTATTGTTCGTTTTTGGAGTATCACCTGCTACCAGCTTTGGGAAAGAAGCGGCGACACTTTCTGCCCAACTCACCCATCATTTTGCAAGACAATGCTGGGGCGCATACAGCGCAAGCTGTGGCTGCTCTGTTCGGTCGATGGGACCGGGAAGTACTGTACCGTCCACCATACTCCCCGGACTTAGTCCTCGTTACTTTGATTTGATGCCGAAGATGAAGAAACCACCTCGTGGCATTCGCTTCAGAACTGTTCCAGAGATTCGACAGGCTGTTCGCCCCATGAACGGAACAGTCTCTGCTAACAGTATACTACCCCTTCCACACCGCTGGCAAGGGTTCTACACAACGCTGGTGACTATTTTGAAGGACAGTAACAGGTGCAAACAAGTAACTCTTTTATATCGTTTGTGAATAAATAGTTGCCACTATTAAAGATCCAATCGTATTTAAATGGGAGGGAGGAGACGATAACGAATTCTACCTTCCCCCCACGCTTCTCCCGCCCACCAGAAATCCAGAACTGAGGCCTAGACCCGCGCCTGCCACTTTGGTGCCTCCGATGTGGGAACTTTTGTCTTCGCGGTATCTTCTCCTAGGTGAAGGTTCATAAGAAGTAGGCAAGGTAGTGGAGCCTCTTCCGGGAATTTCTGTTCAGACATCCAGATTAATTTTTTGTGTCTTTCCTTAACCATTTATGTAAATCTCGGAAGGGAATATTTAATTTTCTGACATGTCCTCACCCAATCCGAGTTTGTGTGGCTTTTCTAACGACCTCGTCCTCGACCAGACGTTGAATCCTACTTTTACCTCCTTATGAAAAGAGACAGGATAAAATTATAAACATCAAATATGTTAGATCCCATATAGTGAAAGGATCTTTCTTCCTTTCTCACATCCATAAATTGTAGTCTGAGTGTTTACCATCCCTATTACATTGGACGGATGTAATTAATTCCTTCATGCGAAGGAGTCAGGCCACGACCGGTTTTTAGCGGACAGTTCCGACGTAGTCCCTAAGGCTAAAGGGACATGAGACACGTAGCTGATGAGACATTCTGTTCCTGCGTCTGGTGATGTCAGCGTATTTTAGTCTCTAAAGTCATGGGATTCATTGAACTGGCAAGTATCGTGGAGAAAACTACATTGCGAGACAAAATTAAAGGATTACTTCCTCGAAGCCCTAGAATTTTCTTCCATTCCGACGCATAAGCTTGAAATTTGGTTCAAAGGTGTCCACAACCTCTTTCCGTAACGGTGCAAAAGTGTGGCACTGTGAGACGTCACTCTAGGGCTCTGCGACGCTTCGAACAGCACAGAAGTTCATGTGAGCTGTAAGGTGGGTTAACGATTTCACATTGGCACCAAATTTCGCCACAATTCTGGTCAACACCACCGTGGAATTGTCACACGTAGGGAAGGTCTTCACACCCCGTCTTACGTACAATTCACCCCTTCTTTTGACGCGTCTGCAATGGGGTTGAGAACCGCGACACCCAGCGTTGAAATCACGCGGTTTTCTTATGGGTGGCCGAGCATAACATTTCAGATACATCAGCTCTTAGAATGGACATGGAAAGGCCTCAGAGGGTGGCATAAAGGGCTTCCTTTAGGGCGTTGTTTGCCACACGTTTCGCAATCGGAAACGACAGTTCACATCTCGATGTCCAACAAGACGGCGTTCTTGACAGTGTTCTACGCTTTTACCCATGACTGGGTGTTTCAACCTTACTATAAGAATACCATGGAACTGCGACACTATTTGACGTGATCTTTTGGAGAGTAGTGCAACAGAAATTTTTGCTCTGGAATACAGAGTGAAACAACTAGGGACTGTCAATCGATGAAACTGTAACGTGATCAGAAGCACAAAAGAATTTTTATGCTTTTCAGTCCTTCCTTTTTCGCGCTCTCCTGTGATGTGTTCACAGAGGAGGTGCGCTAACACTCTCGGTGCCACCCACGCAACTCTGCTGAACACGTTGCAAATGTACCTGACTTCTATGTACATACAGTATCCCATTTGGTCTAGCGCCTGAAGGTTAGGCAACGCCTTCGATAAGTTTTAGGTGCGGTTTGCCAGCTCTTAGGCGCTAGGCAGCCCCGAGACAGAATGTGGGTCGACGTTTTTGACAGATACGTGCTCAGAAAAGGTGCGTGGGTGGCACCGAGGGTGTTGCCAAACTACGTGGGGTCTTAGAGGGACCCTTAGCCGTTTCATTCAGGTTCATCTTTATTCTTCACCGCACCTCTGCCCAAGGAGGAATGAAAAAGCATAAAAATGCTTTTACCCTTCGGGTCGCTTTCAAATTTGGATTTGAACGGTCAGTAGTGGTTCCATCCTGTGTACCGGAGAAAAAATTGCAGTCACACTACACTCTAGAGTCACATCAAATGAGTTCGCAATTGCCAATGACTACCACCAGGTGTAGAGTGGAATGACGACAATGAAAATCTGTACCAGACTGGGACTCGAACCCATATTCCACACTTATCACGAGAGGTCGCCTTACCATTTGGCAATCCGTGCACGACTCACGGCCATATCCAAACTTCCATTTGTCGTCAACCATGCGTCTACGACCTGAACTAGGAAATCCATCACGTATATTCCTGTACTGGTCAGACGTTGTACTTCAACGTACAAGACGTCATTGCCGTCATTCCATTCTACAGCTGATGGTAGTCCTTATTCGCAACTACGAATTCATTTGATGTGTTTCGTAACGGCTGTGGTGTTCGCAGTGTCCGTTCCTTTGGATATGCATGCATGTCCAAAGGAACTTCGCACAGTAATCAGAATAGCACAGGAACTGCAACGTCCTACACTCTGGAAGAGTAAGCTGACGTTTAATGGGGTTGCAGCCCTATGATATCCTTAAAGTCTGGTTGAAACGCCCAGGGGTTGGTAAAAGTGTCCATCATTGTCGAGAATGTCGTCTTGAAGGTCACCGCACTTCGAATTGTAATTCTCAACCGAGAAATATGTGGCAGTCAACGCCCTAAGGGAAGGAAGGGGTGGTTTCATTGACGCCCTTTATGCTACCAAGTGAGACCTTTTCATTTCAATTCCGAGCGGCGGTGCATCTGAAATGCTTTCCTCGGCCACCTGTAAGTAAACCGTGAGATTTCAACGCTGGGTGTCGCAGTTCTGACACCCCATCGCATAGGCGTAAAAAGAAGGAGTGAAATGTAGGTAAGAGGCGGTGCGACCACCTTCCCACCGTGTGGCACGTCCGCGGTTGGCGTTGGAAAGATTTGTGGTAAAATCTGGTGTGCACCTTACAGTTCGCGTGAACTAGGCTGTGCTTTTTTTCTGCATGTGTTGACACCTTGCTGTGTGAAGCGTCGCTGAACCTGTGAGTGACATCGCAGAACCCTACGATTCTGCACCGCCCTGTTACAGAGGAAGGTTGAAGGTAAATTTGAGCCAAGTTTCATACTTATGCCTTGGAATGGGAGACAATTACGGAGTATCGAAAACGTTATCCTTTAATTTTGTGGCGTAGTGTAGCGTATCCTGTTCAGTTATTTGTTTCGGTGGGTTTAATCGTATTTCGGAATTCATTCATTTGTGCTTTCTTAAACTGTACAGTTGAACGACCAGTCATTTATTATGGCTAGCTTCGTAAAGATCATATGTCAGAAAATGAAACATCTACAGCCGTGAAACTTCCTGGCAGATTGAAACTGTGTGTCGGACCGACACTCGAACTCGGGACCTTTGCCTTTCGTGGGCAAGTGCTCTACCAACTGAGATACCCAAGCACGACTCACGCCCCGTCCTCACAGCTTTACTTCTGCCAGTAACTCGTCTCCTACCTTCCAAACTTTACAGAAGCTCTCCTGCGAACCTTGCAGAACTATCACTCCAGAAAGAAAGGATATTGCGGAGACATGGCTTAGCCACAGCCTGGGGGATGTTTCCAGAATGAGCCTAGGCTGTGGCTAAGTCATGTCTCCGCAATATCCTTTCTTTCAGGAGTGCTAGTTCTGCAGGGTTCGCAGGAGAGCTTCTGTAAAGTTTGGAAGGTAGGAGACGAGGTACTGGCAGAAGTAAAGGTGTGAGGACGGGTCGTGAGTCGTGCTTGGGTAGCTCAGTTGGTAGAGCACTTGCCCGCGAAAGGCAAAGGTCCCGAGTTCGAGTCTCGGTCCGGCACACAGTTTTAATCTGCCAGGAAGTTTCATATCAGCGCACACTCCGCTGCAGAGTGAAAATCTCATTCATCTACAGCCGTGCTTATAATGTCATTTATTGTATGGGTACCAGTTTCGGTGCTTGAGTGGATCATCTTCAAGCCTTAGCTGATGCCGAGAGGGTTAACATCATCCGCATACACGATATAACAGAGAGAAACATCAATAACTGGCTTTCGCAGATTACGTGTAATGGCAATGTCGTCTTTCCAAACATCGACTACCAACTGACTGGAGAAATATTCAAAAAAGTTTTTGAATGTTTCTCCAGTCAGTTGCTTTCGACACTACTTTTACCAGTAACTGGCAACACTACACTAAGACATAAAATTGGTTGATCCCACGAGATTCGACATCTGCATCCATAACGATCGTCTTCCCCATTGTTTCAGGTAACACGCATCTGGCAACCACACACGGACCGATGCTTGCCCAGAGGCAGGTGGTATTCCACTCCTGCTAGAAGTGCGGTCTGTCTGCCGTTGCTTGTGAATGGCAGTACAAGTGGGTACGTATTAGAGATCAGAAATGGAGGTAGTACAAGTCCGATGGTGAGGAATGCGTACATTAGAAATCAAGACGCCAATGTTACATCAGTAATACGCTGGCTTCTCTAGCTCTGCAGGTACAAGTCTGAGAATGGTGGCACTGCAGTTGCTTCCTACTAGTCGACTTCTTTCCTTAATGTAGCGTGCAGGAATGTGTCATGTATCGAGTTCTGAGTAACACCTACACTTCTTTTTTTCACTTTACAAGCAGAACGTTTTCCAAAGCGGTATTTTACGCACCCATTCGACAGAGTGGTCCCAAAATAGTCTAGTTTGACATTTATTTGATGGATATATATTAAAAGGGACAGTAAAACACTAAAGATAGCCGGTACTCTAGTAACGACTGGGAAGCGCTGCTGCATTGCGGTTGCAGTCGCGCAGGACAGGCCAGTGCTGTCACCGATGAGTCGCTGGTTATTCTCGGTGTTTTATTGTTCCTGTTCATACATATCGAAAAAACGAATATCGCACTACAATAATGTGGATTCTCTCTGTCCTATGGGCAAGTAAAAATCAATTAAAAAAAACATATAATTTGCAAAGGGGAGCTAACCGACGCTTTCTTTTGACACTGAGCATCGCATGAAAGATGTGATGAGCAGAATTTGCTTAGGCAGATTCCAACTACACATTGCAAACACAGAATTGCAAACATGTGATGAAACACTTAAGAAAATGTAACTGAAGGTTATTAGGAGAGACATCCTCTATATAGGATGAACATTAATAAAACCGACAGACTACAAGGATGGATTCCAGACTGGAAATGGAGGAAAAAAATGTCTTATGAACATGTGTCCATAAATGTATCGTTGCCACGGTAAATGGCGCTGAGAAATGGAAGTTCCTCTAATGGCGTGCGGTGTGTTGCTTGTGTGTTGCTGGCTGTGTGATTGACGCAGAGTTCTGTAAGCAGCAGAATGGTCCGGTATTCATGTCAGAAACACGCCCAGATGGTTTTTGAGTACGACCAAGCAGATGGAAAAGGTCGAAAGGCCGCACGGATGTACGAAACAGTACTCTCATAGACACCACCCACGTCAAACAATATTCCAGGCCCGTTTTGGGCGTTTGCGTGATCATGGGTTCTTTCAGATAGACGAATGTGCAGGTAGGCGGCCAACTGTGCGTACACAAGATATGGAGGACCTGTTTCCATAGGATATTAAGACGAACCCTAGTACAAGCTCCAGGCAAGTGGTCCGCCAACTTTGTGTAAGCGAAAATACATTATGTGCAACCTGCATGATAGCCGCCACTATTCCTATCACCTGGAATCCCACGGAGACGACTTTGAACATCTGTTGTGACGTGAATGCGATGCAGCTCTGTACTGTGCATTTTCTGTCATCGCTGCACCCACGCTGTCCATTTCCGGTCACCTGTTAATAGAACACTTTTCCCTCCATTTCCAATCAGGAATCCGTCTCTACAGTTTGCCGGTTTTATTAATATTCACACTGTATACATGCATACATACAGTATAAACACACACACACACACACACACACACACATACACACACACATACATACATACATACATACAATACTGTCGGAAAAAAAGCAGTGCACCCTTTTAAGGATTTCCAATTTAATCAAGATTCAAGAATTGTTGTTGCTGCAGTTCACACTGAGTACATAAAAAGATTGGATACACGTATCAATAGCACAAGCGATTTTGATGTTCTCGGTATCGCCGCCGGCCGCGGTGGTCTCGCGGTTCTAGGCGCGCAGTCCGGAACCGAGCGACTGCTACGGTCGCAGGTTCGAATCCTGCCTCGGGCATGGATGTGTGTGACGTCCTTAGGTTGGTTAGGTTTAAGTAGTTCTAAGTTCTAGGGGACTGATGACCACAGCTGTTAAGTCCCATAGTGCTCAGAGCCATTTGAACCAATTCGGTATCGCCTCACAGGCGCAATGCGGTCGCTGCCTCTGGCATCCATTCAATCACATAGATGGCGAATGCTGTCCTGAGACACGTCATGCCACGCCAGTTCGACTTGTTCATGTAGTTCTGTAAGAGTTGTTGGCTGAGGAGTTGCAGGAGTCACTTCTGGTCGCATCATATCCCACATGTACTCGACTGGAGACAGGTCCGGAGATGGTGTTGGACAGGGAAGTTGCAGAGCATATTGAGTTTCACGGGCAGTGTGTGATCGAGAATAATCCTGTTGGAACAACACATTACCTTCCTATTGCAAGAACTGCAAAAGAACGGGGCTGACAACATTCTACACGTGCCGATGACTAGGTAGCGTCCCCCCTAGAAACACCAGAAGTGTACGAGAGTTGTAGCTTATCGCACCCCAGAGCATAAGGCCAGGGTTGGGGGCCAGTGTGTCTTGGAGGAATGCACTCTATGAGACGGTGCTCACCAGATCTACGTCGTATGCGCACACGACCATCACTTGCGTGTAGGCAAAGTCTGACTTCATCGCTGAAGACCACGGCGCGTCATCCCATCTACCAAGTGATCCTCTGACGGTGCCAGTCGAGTCATGCACCTCGATGCTGTAGTGTGAATGGAAGAAGGACTAGAGCTGTGTGTGCCTGCAGTCCCACTGCTAATAATTGATTCACAACAGTTCGTATTTAACTTCTGGGCTCACAAGGCGTCTTATCTAGGCTGTAATAGCTGTACAATCTACCGTTACTGCCCTTACAATACGAAGATTCTGGCGACGTCTGTGCTGCGTGGACGTACATAACCTTGCCTACGGTTGTCAGATTGTTCACATGACCACTGATACCAATATAATTGCACAGCGGACGCAGCACGTCCGAAATGTGAGTCAGTTCTCCGAAAGGAACATCCCGTCACCCGAAAGGCACAGTTTGACCCCTCAGTTGGCTGTAGGAAGCAGGATTGCGTCTCCGTGGCTTTGTTGCCTACTCGCTTTACACGTTTGACCTTACAATGTAACTTATAATCCGTCTTTATTGCAAAAATATTTATTCACATGACCGGTTTCGGTTCCGCTAGAACCATCTTCATATCTGAAACGACAATGATACTAATTTACTATTTCACAAATGCAAATCTTTTACGTCCTATCCGGTTAATATGAAATGTACCAGAACATACCTGCAATTTCGGTTACAGGAGTAACCCGTCCGCACACCGCAACCTTCACATGCTGCATCACATTAAATTGGTTGGCAGTATGCACGTCATTTATATTAATTATAAGACTATTACCGACAGGTGGCGTCTGGTACATTTGTTACATTACGTATTCACACACTGTATTAAGTAGATTTTTCTAATATACTCGTACTTTTATCTCTAAAAATACTTAGTTAAAATCTGTAGTTGTCAAGATTAAAATCTGTACTTGTCAAAATTAAAATACACAATAAAATTATCATTTCTGTACGATCGAACACAAAGGGCGATTTCTATATCCATGGCACTGGTGTAGATTTGTTTTCCTCCATGGTCTGCTTCCGTGGTTCCCGCCATTTAGGTGTTGTGCCGCGAGTCGTTCAGTCGTCTGATGTCCATCGCCATGGGTAGGAGGGCCGTGCAGGAGGGCCCCGTCAACGACGTTAGGCGCTGTACGTACCTTCCAGCTTTTTCACCGTGCACCATCTCTCATATTTCCGCTTGGACTTCTGTACGCAACAGTGATCATCTCAGTAAGTCGTCATAAATACTAAAATAGGCGTTATGATTGAACTCGCCTAGAGATAAAAGTAAATTAGAAAAATCTACTTAATACAGTGTGTGCATGTGTAATGTAACAAATGTACCAGACGCCACATGTCGGTAATGGTTTTATAATTAATATAAATGACGTGCATACTGCCAACCAATTTAATGTGACGTAGCATGTGAAGGTTGCGGTGTGTAGACGGGTTACTCCTGTAACTGAAATTGCAGGTACGTTCTGGTACATTTGATGTTGATCGGATAGGATATAAAAGGTTTGAATTTGTGAAACAGTAAATTAGTATCATTGTCGTTTCAGATCTGAAGATAGTTCTAGAGGAACCGAAACCGATTATGTGAATAAACATTTTTGCATTCAAGACGGATTATAAGTAACATTTATAACCAGTGATTGCGGTATCCCATCACACATTATGTCTGTTTTTGCAACGTCTGTACTTCACTGAGCCTCCTTGCTGTGAGCATTCCCTATTAAATGATGACGCTATGGTAGCTATACCACTACTCTATCTGCTGGCGCACGACGTTGAAACCATTGTCAGTACATCTACTATCCCCCTGGTGGCATATGGCGTCATCGGATAAAAATCGACGTTGTCTTTCGAGGTTTAGTAATTTTTTTTCAGCAATGCGTGTATGCCCTGCTCACCGATCAGTATTGGTACATAACCAGTGAGCTGCCACAGATTCGCTCTGGTAACACGAAGTCCCAGAAAACTTGTCTGGCATAATTCCAATAAAGTATAGACGCACATCTTGTACGTGAATCAGTCTGTCTATTAGTGCAGAAGGTATAAAAATCCCTATAGGAGCTCCTAAGATTAGCCTTCATAGAGAAAAACATGTTCAGCGGCTTTAATTTGTAATGGTCCGCCCCCGGTAGCTGAGTGGTCAGCGCGACAGAATGTCAATCCTAAGGGCCCGGGTTCGATTCCCGGCTGTGTCGGAGAATTCTTCTGCCCACGGACTGGGTGTTGTGTTGTCCTAATCATCATCATTTTCATCCCTATCGACGTGCAAGTCGCCGAAGTGGCGCCAAATCGAAAGACTTGCACCCGGCGAACGGTCTACCCGACGGGAGGCCCTAGTCACATGACATTATTATAATGTATAACGTATATAGGTAATGGTCATACCCTATCGCTGTGCGTGTAGCGGATGAGTTGTGAGTCCTCGGCTATCCTTGACAATTCGTGTACTCACTGTCCTGTCTTCGTCAAGTGACATGTTTTCGGTTAACTGTGCGGAGACTGGCCAGTCGAGTCTAAATGGTTCAAATGTCTCTGAGCACTATGGGACTTAACTTCTGAGGTCATCAATCCCCTAGAACTTAGAACTACTTAAACCTAACTAACCTAAGGACATCACACATATCCATGCCTGAGGCAGGATTTGAACCTGCGACCGTTGCGGTCGCGCAGTTCCAGACTGTAGTGCCTAGAACCGCTCGGTCACTCAGGTCGGTCAGTCGAATCTCCGAGCATACGAAGACGGCGAGTTCGGAGGTGACGCCAGAGGACTCGCTGGCGAATTTAAAGCGAGTTTATGGATTTTATTTTTGATCTGTGTGGTGTGTGTACTGTAAGACCTTCAGTACACACACCATCAGATTATTTGACTTGTCGCTCTAGCGGAGTAGGCGAGTGTCAGCAATATGTCTCGTGGTCTTATCGTGGCGTGTTTATCTTCTGCCGTTAGGTCAGACGATAGAAATGCCACTTGCACGCTTAGAGTAGCAGATTGACGGTGACCAAATTTAAACAAAACGTGATTAATTTTCACACACATTTATTAAAATAATAACAATCATAAACCTTACTTAACTTGATTCTGGATGCTATTTACCATTGACAATCTGAAGTTCGTTTGGTCTTGGTACGTTAACCTTATTGTCACATATCTCTGATACTTGACGAAGTGTCTATTCATTTATCTTCATGGCCATGTACAGGAATATGATAATTTTATTAGGCGCAGGCTGAAACTTGACTATAGACTGGTACAGATTAATGCCGACCGCGGTGGTCTAGCGGTTGAGGCGCTCAGTCCGGAACCGCGCGACTGCTACGGTCGCAGGTTCGAATCCTGCCTCGGGCATGGATGTGTGTGATGTCCTTAGGTTAGTTAGGTTTAAGTAGTTCTAAGTTCTAGGGGACTGATGACCACAGATGTTAAGTCCCATAGTGCTCAGAGCCATTTGAACCATTGAACAGATTAATGCAGACTAATGGAGACTAACTCAGACTGACTAATCGGAGGTCTGTACACTCGTTATAATACCTCGCGCGTTCAGGTGTCATTGCGCGAGTGTGATCCGCGAGGAGAAAAGGTTCTACGTTACCAGCAAACTCATTGGTTGCGTTACATATTAATACGCGGATCGGCGGAAGCAGAATTTGGTCCGTCTCTAAGACAGCGCCATCTCGTAGTGCGGAGACGGACGAGCGCTGCGCCTGCGCTGTTGTGCTTAGCGGGGCGCGCTCTATTGGGAAAGTTGTGTACGGGCTGACTACGCGGAACTACACTCCTGGAAATGGAAAAAAGAACACATTGACACCGGTGTGTCAGACCCACCATACTTGCTCCGGACACTGCGAGAGGGCTGTACAAGCAATGATCACACGCACGGCACAGCGGACACACCAGGAACCGCGGTGTTGGCCGTCGAATGGCGCTAGCTGCGCAGCATTTGTGCACCGCCGCCGTCAGTGTCAGCCAGTTTGCCGTGGCATACGGAGCTCCATCGCAGTCTTTAACACTGGTAGCATGCCGCGACAGCGTGGACGTGAACCGTATGTGCAGTTGACGGACTTTGAGCGAGGGCGTATAGTGGGCATGCGGGAGGCCGGGTGGACGTACCGTCGAATTGCTCAACACGTGGGGCGTGAGGTCTCCACAGTACATCGATGATGTCGCCAGTGGTCGGCGGAAGGTGCACGTGCCCGTCGACCTGGGACCGGACCGCAGCGACGCACGGATGCACGCCAAGACCGTAGGATCCTACGCAGTGCCGTAGGGGACCGCACCGCCACTTCCCAGCAAATTAGGGACACTGTTGCTCCTGGGGTATCGGCGAGGACCATTCGCAACCGTCTCCATGAAGCTGGGCTACGGTCCCGCACACCGTTAGGCCGTCTTCCGCTCACGCCCCAACATCGTGCAGCCCGCCTCCAGTGGTGTCGCGACAGGCGTGAATGGAGGGACGAATGGAGACGTGTCGTCTTCAGCGATGAGAGTCGCTTCTGCCTTGGTGCCAATGATGGTCGTATGCGTGTTTGGCGCCGTGCAGGTGAGCGCCACAATCAGGACTGCATACGACCGAGGCACACAGGGCCAACACCCGGCATCATGGTGTGGGGAGCGATCTCCTACACTGGCCGTACACCACTGGTGATCGTCGAGGGGACACTGAATAGTGCACGGTACATCCAAACCGTCATCGAACCCATCGTTCTACCATTCCTAGACCGGCAAGGGAACTTGCTGTTCCAACAGGACAATGCACGTCCGCATGTATCCCGTGCCACCCAACGTGCTCTAGAAGGTGTAAGTCAACTACCCTGGCCAGCAAGATCTCCGGATCTGTCCCCCATTGAGCATGTTTGGGACTGGATGAAGCGTCGTCTCACGCGGTCTGCACGTCCAGCACGAACGCTGGTCCAACTGAGGCGCCAGGTGGAAATGGCATGGCAAGCCGTTCCACAGGACTACATCCAGCATCTCTACGATCGTCTCCATGGGAGAATAGCAGCCTGCATTGCTGCGAAAGGTGGATATACACTGTACTAGTGCCGACATTGTGCATGCTCTGTTGCCTGTGTCTATGTGCCTGTGGTTCTGTCAGTGTGATCATGTGATGTATCTGACCCCAGGAATGTGTCAATAAAGTTTCCCCTTCCTGGGACAATGAATTCACGGTGTTCTTATTTCAATTTCCAGGAGTGTATGTACACAACAATCTGTACTACGTATGGAGTGACCTGGGAGTTGAGGTCACAGCAAGTCCATCAGAACGACCAAAGGTAAGAGGTACCGGCCAAGATAGTCGATAAAAAAAACTTATCTCAATCTGCGCAGTCTGTGACGTGATGAATGAAGAACAGCCAAGAGCTCAACTCGTCAGGAAGGTCACGTTCGTAAATCGGCGGTGAAGGTTGTTATGGTGGTCGCGCCTGGAAACCGACAGCCGAACTTGAGCTCCGAGGGCGCGTGGCAGCGTGAGGACGGCGGAGAGGGCGCGACCGCGGTCGCAGACTGTGAGCCTGGCGCGCGTCCGGCTCGCGGCGTCAAATGGGCGCTCGCGGCCGAGCGGGCGCCTACAATGCCGTAAAATTAGTATTGTCGGGGCGGGCAAGGTGGCGGGCTGCGGCGCCAGATAGCGGCCATTGTGCGCCGGCCGCTCACCTGCGCTAATGGGACGCGACAAAACAGCGGCACAAAGCGGCGAAGCGCCGGTCTTAGCGCCACCATTGTGGCCGGCCGTGTTGTGCGCCGCCCCCACAAAGGACGGCCCGGCCCTATCTGGCGCCGCTGTCGCCGCCTCCGTCGCTGCCGTCGGATCGGCGTCCGCGTCGCTGGCCCGCCGTACAGCTGGCGTCGCTGTCGCCTTACGAGCAACACACTTTCTGGCAATCTCCACAGTGTGCACGTTCAGTGTGTAAGCGACATTCTCTAATGACCACGTTGTCACCTGGACGTTAAACCAAAATCTTTCTTCCTTCCTAACCAATGTGTTCTGCGCGGGGAGAAACTGAGAATACATTGTAACGTCGCCTATAAGAAACTGTGTTTACAAGTGGGACGATGTCACTCTCACAAGGGAACCTCCCCATCGCACCCCCCTCAGATTTAGTTATAAGTTGGCACTGTGGATAGGTCTTGAAAAACTGAACACATCAATCGAGAAAAAAAGGAAGAAGTTGTGTGGAATTATGAAAAAAGTAAGCAAAATATACAAACTGAGTAGCCCATGCGCAAGATAGGCGACATCAAGGATAATGTGAGCACAGGAGCGCCACTTTCAGTTTTGAGACCGATTTTATTTATTTTTAAATAACCGATTTCGGTCCAGCTGCCGTCTTCAGACCATTTGTTACCCGTCGATACGCAACTGCAAGTTGACCGTCGTAATCGAGAAGTTACTTTGTAACTGTAAGAAACGGTCTGAAAATGGGCAGCTAGCGCGAAACCGGCTACTTACAAGTAAATAAGAGCGATCTGAAGAATAAAATCGGACATTTTTGTACATACTTTTATTACTGAGAGATGAAGGTACATTTAGAAGAGTTGCTGAAAGTGAACTCCCTGCACCTGTAAACACAATTCAACATTGCAGTTACGTGAATGGAGCAGGGAAGGGAGAGAGTGGATGGTGCCATCTCAGCTATCCTTCTGCATAGACTGTAACGTCGCTTGCGGGCGAGTAACGAAGAATCACATACCGGCACAACTTCTCATTTGTCGGAGCGTATTCCATTCAAATACTCTTACAAGGGCCGGCCGATGTGGCCGTGCGGCTCTACGCGCTTCAGTCAGGAACTGCATGACCGCTACGGTCGTAGGTTCGAATCCTGCCTCGGGCATGGATGTGTGTGATGTCCTTAGGTTAGCTAGGTTTAAGTAGTTCTAAGTTCTAGGGGACTGATGACCACAGATGTTAAGTCCCATAGTGCTCAGAGCCACTCTTACAAGGAAAATGGTTCCGGAGCTACCATCTGAAAACACGCAAATCTCCCTATATTCACACACCCAGCAGTGGATGGCGCCTGCTTGGTAGGCGTGGTGATAGTGATTTAGTAAACTTTTAGCAACTCTGCTATATCTCCAATCACTTGCCCAATCGGCAAGCCAGCTTATAGCTCGTGACAGAGAGGCGTTGTGTACCTCCGTCACTCACAACTCCTCCTCCTCCCCCTCCCGCCCCATTTCTTTTCCCGTCGTGGATGGTAGGCTGGAAGAACGATAATTTGTACCGTCCATGTGAGCTTGAATCTCTCTGGTTGTACCTTAATGGGGTTTCCGGGAGATATGTTAGTTGACCCTTCTAGGAACATACGCCCTGGTAACTATGACAGCACTCCACACTCTGATGGACAAAGCCCGCGGTTCCTAACCAAGCCTCTGATGACAGGTACTGCTCTTCTTCGTATCTAGATCTGTTATAAAAGTATGTTATGGGTAGATTTGGTTTCACGTTCTCTTTTATTAAGAATTTTATAACATCATTCCCAGCACCCTTCACGAATGAGATACCATCCATGTTTCCCGATTCTTTTTGGAATGTACGTTATCGGAATACCAATAGTAAAGTCTGCCAGTAAAGTCTGATGAGAATTTCCATAACTCCCTCGTGCTTACTATCGCGTGACGAAATGTGCCACTCTTTAAGGAATATTTTGTTTCTCTTTTTTTAAATAAATGTGGTAAGTTCCAGACTGATCAGTGATACTCAGGAATTGGTCGAAGAAGCGTTTTGTATTTGACCTATTTCGCCAGTCATGGATAGGTTTATGGGGGCCACCTTCAAATACTACAGACAAAAACTTGTAGCACTTCTAGGGTGTGATTGCTTCTGGACTAAATTAGATGAAAGTGATGTCGTCATTTAAATAAATTCACCGTAGAAAAGCGAACAGAAGTGTGCAGTTGTGGAGTAAGAGGTAATAGGTTCGTGATCTACTATACACCGATAATTTTATTTTCGTCTTCGTGTTTCTAACGTGTTCTGGGATTTTCTTATTAATGTAATACAAGCATTCTCTCAAAATTTATTCTCTCAGCAATATGATTCTTCGACTTTGTGGCCTCCGTCTGATTAAAAAAAATACTGCGAGTGAAACTACCAGCGATGACATTTGTATTCTAGCTAGTCATAAATATTTGGCCTTTTTCCCCGAATATGTTGCATTTACGGTGATGTGATTAGGCAGGAACCTAAGACGACAGCTTGCACTATGACATTTAAATTTTTATGTAAGTTCGTAGGCTTCATGGCCAATGTCATTTTGAATAAAACAATTTTGGGTATTAGGCTACGTCATTATAAGAGACTAAATCCTGAAGAGGACCGCTGCAAACTCGGTCGAAACTTCGGCAGTTCAATTGCTTTAGTCTTTTATAGTGACTCGGCGTTATAATAAAAATTATTTTATTCAAAATTTATATTCTTTCTTGTTACAAGTGCTTGGTTTTTCTTCTGCAAATATGTTGCGATCTCCGAGGGCCCATTCAGAGACGGGTGAAGCTGGTGTCAGACTTGGCTTACTGGGTCAAATACCATTGATTTTCGTGGTTGTCATTTTGATGTCACATCCGAGTAAGCTGAAGTGAAACCAACGCGACTCTTATAACCGTCGAAAACAGCAGCGGCCCTGCCTCGAGGGGCGCCAGACTCTGCCAGCGTTTCAAACGACGCCTCTCTAGTAACACCGCACACCGAGCTCTGTTCAGATGGACATCTTGGACGCAATCGAATAACTATTCGGATATTCCGTATGGACCCATTTTGTTTACTAGGTGACAGTGCGGAACTGCTTCGAGGGCTTTCCGGAACTCCGCTACTTGCTTTCTTCTGAGCGTCAAAAGTTCTCTCTCGACGGTTCGGCATAACAGCGTTGCTGAATGTGGTTTACATGTATGGGACTTAACATATTAGCTGCTGTTGATTCTTCCGGGTTCTATGATCGTATTTCACAGAAATTTTTCCGTCCCTAACGTTTCGTCCAAAACTGCGCTTGACATCTCCAGAAGTGCACCCGATTCCACTGAGTCTTGCCGGAAGAATCAACAGTTGACGATGCTGTGGCGTACGGTAAAGCGCCGAAATTGAGTGACTGTAGGAAGATACAAGACGACTTAGACAAAATTTCTAGTTAGTGTAATGAACAGCAGTTAGCCCCAAGTGCGGAAAAATATAAGTTAATGCGGATGAGTAGGAAGAACAAACCTATAATGTTCGGATACAGTATTACTAGTGTCCTGCTTGACACAGCCAAGTCGTTTAAATACACATGCGAAACGTTGAAAAGCAATGTGAAATGGAACGAGCATGTGACAACTGTGGAGAAGGCTTCGCTTTATTGGGAGAATTTTAGGAAAGAGTGGTTCACCTGTAAAGGAGACCGATTATAGGTTGCTGGTGCGTATTGCTGGTGAGTATTGCTCGAGTGTTTTGCATCTGTATCAGGTAGGATTGAAGGAAGGCATCGAAGCATTTCAGAAGCGGGCTGCTAGATTTGTTCTCGTTAGGTCCGAACAACACGTAAATGTTACGAAGATGCTTCTGGAACTCAAATGGTAATTCCTGGAGGGAAGGCGACATTCTTTTCGAGAAACACCGTTGAGGAAATTTAGAGAACCGGCATTTGAAGCTGACTGCCAAACGATTTTACTGCCGCCAACATACACTGATAGTAAGGACCACGAAGATAAGATACGAGAAATTAGGCTCATACGCAGGGACGTAGTTGGTTTTCCCTCGCTCTGTTTGCGAGTAAAACAGGAAAAGAAATGACTAGTATTGGTACTGAGTAACCTCCGCTGTGCACAGTTCGGTGCCTTGCGGAGCATATATATAGATGTAGATGTAGATGTAGCTAAGACATCCGGTCGTGAAAGCCTTCATTGTATTTAACATATCACTTCGATGCAAAGTCTCTACATTTTCATCTGTTCCACGTATCCCATCCAAATGTTACTGATGAAAATTTATTCCATCACCAGTACATGAAGCGCCAACCATCGGATCAAACTCTAGCATTTTAGTGTGTATCAGCGGTGTACTGAAGTACGTAGGCAAACTTTAATACACGTAAAGCAGATATAATGGGACATCTGATGCAATAGGCACGCCAATGTGTTGATTGTCAACAGAGAAGTGATGGAGAAAGACATAAATTCAGCTGATGGTTCAAATGGCTCTGAGCACTATGCGGCTTAACTTCTGAGGTCATCAGTCGCCTAGAACTTAGAACTAATTAAACCTGACCAACCTAAGGACATCACACACATCCATGCCCGAGGCAGGACTCGAACCCGCGACCGCAGCGGTTGCTCGGCTCCAGACTGTAGCGCTCAGAACCGCACGGCCACTCCGGCCGGCAAATTCAGCTGAATTGGAGGCAATAAATAAGAAAGGGAAAAATGAATATTTTCTATCATACTGAGATGATGGAGGCACTGGCATTTGTGGAAGAAAGGCTTTCTGCCTTAGGTAGAACGTTAAAATACGAGGAGGAGTCAAATAAAAATAAGCCCCGCCTGTGATATGCACCAAGGAAGAATAGCGTTCTGCAATATGTTTTCTGATCAGTGGAGGTACGAAACCTATTGAAATCCATCAGCAATGGAGGTATAGTATGGTGACGCATGTCTGTCACTGCAACATGTGTATAAATAACATAAACAAATATTGACCTTAAATTGGCAGAATGATCCACTATTGTATGATAACGCAATTGAACGAGTAGCACAGTCACTGGTAGATATCGTATCCACTAAATATCTAGACGGAGTGATTTAAAATGGAATGAAAACATAAAATGAATCACAGGTAAGGCAACTGCCAGATTGTTTCAGCGGAAGACCTATCAGGAAATGTGGTCCATCCACGAAACCCTCGTGAATCAATACTTGACTATGTTCGTCAGTATGAACCAGATTTCATTGGTAGAAAAGATGAGCAGCGCGTTTTGTTACAAGTTAATCTAAGAACCCCGAAAGCGTGACGGATATGCGGAGCCAACTTCTGTGGCAGACGCCGCAACAGGTTTACTGATAAAATTTCGAGAACATTCCCGGAATAGTCAGCTGACTTACATCTCACAGACTGTCCTTGAAGGCAAGATTCGAAAGATACGACCTCTAATACCAAAAGATGCGGACGCGAAGATATTCGGACGGCAGTTTGGGCAGCCATGCTTCCTAAGAATTTTCTGTTAAAATGCTATTCAGGAAATTCAGTCTGAGGAGCTCAGTTTTTGTTTTGTTTTATATGTGTAGCATGAGGACTTGCGTGAATGCATATACATGAATGCATATACTGCTATTTAAGGCCTTCCTCAAGCTGGCGGTGTCTGCAAATCTCCGCTTTGAAGCCGTCGTGTCCGCATCTTCCCTGACACAATCAGTACATAAGGGGGCTCCGCGAACTGAACATTTATTAACAAGATTGTGTTGTCCGTTCTTCAATATATATTGACGCTACCACCGCACCACCAACAGTTATGTCAGTATTTTCTTTGGAAAACGCGATTTCCAGAAGCCAAGATGTCAATAAACGATTAAGCGTTTGCTGCTATCTTACTAACTAAGGCTGCCAGAAAACAATAATAGAAGAGAAAATGGATACGTGAATGACAGAGAAAAAAGAAAGAGAAACTCCATGCTCACTGAAATCCGATGTCTTTTTCGGCTTCTGAAAAATTATTAATAATTTCACGGAACGGGATACTGAAAGAAAACACGGTAATTAGAGAGAATATTCCAGTCGAAAAAAGTTTAGGTGTAACTGAACTTTATGGTGACAGAGTCATCTGAGTGACATTTAGTGTCGCAATATCAACAAATGCCAACAGCACAGCTGTTATGAAAATCTAAAAGCCGTGATATCTGTCGTTTTTAGTTAATTAAAAAATAAAGATACAATGTTTTAAAAGTTCTTAATTGTGCAGAGGCACCGTTATGCAGCATTTTTTGAGAGAATACTCTTCCATTTGACTGTATATTACTGTATTTTTCTTCTGTACAATCTAGATTTCGGCTTTCACGCAACTACCGAGTACAGTGTTCGTAGACCACTAACATCATTTAGCTGGGTACTGTGCAGGATGATGAATTCACAGCTCAACACATTTGCTTATCATTGATATAAATGGTACAACATTAACGTCTTGTAGAAATGGGCACATTATTGTACAAGCACGTCACATCAGCTAAATTCATCCCTGAGCCGGTAGACACTTGTATCCTGCACTTGCTTCGGAAGCAAAGTAAGCATAGGGATTTCTGTTTCTATGACATTAACACAGTCCTTGAAGGATGGTGGAGGGTGGTATAGTACTAGCCGAGGAGTGAGGGAGGGGCCATGGACCAGGTAAATCCTTATCAGAACCAGTTGTGTGCTCAAATCTCTGCATCCACATATCTCCTCTCTGCCGAACACCGTAAAGGTCCTCATACACAGGCGGACTAGTCGGCCGACTCGTCCGCCAAGCGTTTCTGCACCGAGTCCTTCGCCTGCGTGTGGGAGAAGGGTTCGCGATCGAGTCCATGGTTCAGGTGCGTCAGGTCGACCGGCGAATCTCTACCTGCCCCCTACCATTACCTGCCAAACCGCACTCCATCATTGCAGCCAGGTAGGGTCTGCCAAGTAGTCACCCTGTTCACACACAGTCGGACGAGTTGCACAGTGGGTCAGCGAAAGAGTCAGGATGTGAATAGGGGACGTAAGGTGGCTTGCGGAGTACAGCTGTAGATGTTGATGCAGAAGTACGGCGAACCATCTGCTGTTTACTTATTAACGTTCGAAAAGCGCAAATGTCAAAGGCACGGTTAAGCAGCTATAAACCAGCGGAAGGTTTTTGACTACACATCTGCGAACAGCAGAGAAGAAGGCTGCAGCCACAGGTAGGAGAGCGCGTCTAATCCCAGAGGCTGGCTGGCTGTCTGGCTGCCGGCTGCCCCGCGCCGCTGCGGAAACAATGGCTGGGCGGCGCCGGGCCGGATATTGCCGGACGCGCTGCGCCCGACCTCGGAAGCGGCCGCGCTAATGGCTGAGCCTGTTTGCTGGGGCCCGCTCGTTTCTCCCGCCCACTTCTCTCTCAAATGCCATGATTCACCAAAGCATTGAAACCAATGACTACCATGAGACAGAATTCCGTCTGGTGGCGTCGCACACGCGTAATGCTGTAAGGAAAGTATATGAGCGAAGCTGAAGCGATTGGGGAATCATTATTGCGACCACACGGGCCGCAAATGGGGAAAACCACAGACATCAGCGTCTTCGACAAAGGGTAAATGGTTATATCGCGGCGTCAGGGAACGAGCTTCTTGGAAACGACGAAACTGGACGTCTCTGAGCGTGCTACGGCCGTGAACACCTTTAGAAGGGTGGTGGGAGTCACGGTGTTGAACGTCTACTTCTCGTACAGAATGGAAACGTCTGAGGCTTGGTCGCTCAGTAATTTTGCTTTACTTTATTAGTTGTCATTTACAAATGACCTGCAACTTAGTTGCAAAGACAGGACCTGTTTTCACGATACGAAATTGTACATGTACAGAATATCGTGCTTCTTTGATTTCTTCTTGTTTCAACAACGTTAAAACAAATCTTCTAGCTTTGAATACTTGTAAGCTAATTAGTAAGCGGAAACACCTAAAATACAATTTACGTATTAAGAAGGTAGAAAATTAGAAGATAGAAAAGAGTTTAGATTTAGAATGTCACCATCGATGCTGCCTCTCGCTCCTGGGCGGACTCCACCCCATCTACAGCTACTAGCCATCCAAGGGTGGGTGCTCAGTAATACGTTTAGCCTCTAGCCCTCAAATGGCTTGATTATACAGTGAAGAGCCAAAGAAACAGGTACACCTGCCTAATACCGAGTAAGGTCCTGCGAGCAGCAGAAGTCCGCAACACGACGTGCCATGGACTCGACTAATGTCTGAAGTAGTGCTGGAGGGAACTGACACCAAGAATTCTGCAGGGCTGACCACAAATCCGTAAGAGTATAAGGGGATGGAGATCTCTTCTGAACAGCACTTTGAAAGGCATCCCGGATACGCTCAATAATGTTCATGTCTGGGGAGTTTGGTGGACAGTAAAGTGTTTAAACTCAGAAAAGTGTTCCTGGAGCCACCCTGTAACAATTCTGGACGTGTGGTATATTGCACTGTCCTGCTGGAATCGCCAGAAGTCCATCGGAAAGCACAATGGACATGAATGGATGCTGGTGATCATACAGGATGCTTCCGTACGTGTGACCTGTCAGAGTCGTATTTAGACGTGTCAGGGGTACCATATCACTCCAACAGCGCAAGCCCCACACCATTACGGAGCCTCCACCAGCTTAAACAGTACCCTGCTGATACGGAGGGTTCATGGATTCAAGAGGTTGTCTCCATACCCATAGACGTCCATCCGCTCGATACAATTTGAAATGAGACTCGTCCGAGCAGGCAACATGTTTCCAGACATCAACAATGAAATGTCGGCGTTGACGGGCGCTGGAGAGTCGTAAAGCTCTGTGTCTTGCAGTCATCAAGGATATACGAGTGGGCCTTCGGCTCCGAAAGCCCATATCGGTGATGTTTCATCAAATGGTTCGCACGCTGACATTTGTTGATGGCCCACCATTGAAATCTGCAGAAATTTGCGGAAGGATTGCACTTCCGTCACTCTGAACGATTCTCTTCAGTCGTCGTTGGACCTGTTGTTGCAGGATCTTTTTCTGGCCGCAGCGATGCCGGAAATTTGACGTTTTACCGGATTCCTGATATTCGCGGTACACTCACGAAATGGCGCTACCTCGGAAATGCTGTATCCCATCGCTGGTGCACTGACTATAACACCACATTCACATTCACTTAAATCTTGATAAACGGCCATCATAGCAGCAGTAACCGATCTAGAAACCGCGCCAGACTCTTTTGTCTTATAAAGGCGTTGCTGACCGCATTCTGCCTGTCTACATATCTCTGTATTTGAATACGCATGCCTATACCAGTTTCTTTGGCGCTTCACTGTTCATTTATGTTAGGTTACTTTAGATAGAAGCTCGTGCCGCCCGATATTTCTGCATTTCTCTAACTATTTATCTCTTGCTGCATTTCTCTTACTGCATTTCTCTTGCTGTCTAGTGAACACTTCGTAACCCTCTGGTGACAGTAGACAGAGTACTTACTCTATGTTCGTCTGTCCCTGCCTGTGCCGCTGTCGTTTCAACTGCTAACGCTACTACCGTCTTCTGTCTCGCTCGTATTGTCTTTGGATCACTGTTGCCTGTGCTTGTTACTACCATTATTCTCGTCGCTGCAAGTACTCTTCACGCAACCCTGCAGATATTCTGCCTGCACAGTCGTTTAGATAGGTCCACAAGGTCTAGTCTCTCATTGTGTTATATCGTCTATTCGCCTATCGAAAGCGTCCGATCGATTACTGCGAAAGGACTAGCCCGGGGTACACCACCCGCTGCTGGACTGCTTTCATTCAATGGCGAGGCGTGCAGCAGCGGCTATAGCCAGCAGTGATGGCAATAAATACTGATTTCATCATCTTCCTCGTTTAAAATAATAACGTATTCTCAATCATATGATCTTTGTACAATGTGTTTGGCCCAAATCAATTTGTCTGTGACATTCCGATAGTTCTTTATACTGTATTTTGGATAGCGAGAGGTGGATTTGACACGTGCGTCCGCGGGCAAAGCCACCGGTAAAAAGCTCATCCTAAACCCCTGGAACGAATTCAGACAAATTTGTTACACGTGTTACTTACGATTTGGAAAGAAATATTATGGAAGTAAAAACCACCAGCGTTCTACAAGGGCGAGAAGGATAACGTGGAGAGAGATGGGAGAGGAGGAGATGGGCAGAGAGAGGGAGTAGGAGGAGATGGACAGAGACAGTGGAGGGGAAATGGACAGACGGAGGGGGTGAAGGATGAAATGGACCGACGGCAAGGGAGAAGGAAATGGATATAGATTGGGGGTAGGAGGAGATGGAAAGAGAGAAGGGAGGGCGGGGGGGAATGGACAGAGAGAGGGTAGAGGAGGAGATGGACAGAGAGAGGGAGTAGGAGGAGATGGATGGAGACAGGGGAGGGGAAATGGACAGACGGAGGGGGTGAAGGATGAAATAGACAGACGCCAAGGGAGAAGGAAATGGGTACAGATAGGGGGTAGGAGGAGATGGAAAGAGAGAGGGAAGGGGGATGGACAGAGAGAGGGGAGAGGAGGAGATGGACAGAGAGAGGGAGTAGGAGGAGATGGACAGAGACAGGGGAGGGGAAATGGACAGACGGAGGGGGTGAAGGATAAGATGGACAGAGAGAGGGAGAAAAATAAGATGGACTTATAGAAGACTGGCAACGCCTGGTACTCAACTAGTCAGGAACGAATTCCTTTTATTTCCTCCAATGTCCACAAATCCTTTGGTCTTCAGGGTACCAGTTTCAGTCAGCAAAAAATGGTTCAAATGGCTCTGAGCACTATGGGACTTAACATCTGCTGTCATCAGTTCCCTAAAACTAAGAACTACTTAAACCTAACTAACCTAAGGACATCACACACATCCATGCCCGAGGCAGGATTCGAACCTGCGACCGTAGCGGTGGCGCGTTTAGTCAGCAATGATCATCTTCAAATCTTCAGCAAAACATGGCAAATGAACTACAACTAGTGAACAGATTATGTCTTAGAGCAATAAAATATGCCACAACGAAGAATTATTACTTTCGTGGATATGAAAACATCGGTTTAAAATATGACGAGACATGCCTGGGTTATTACTTGTCCTAACATAATAAAGCCATAGTGGCATCGCCACAAAATATGCACACAACGAGCATAGCATATAGCACATATTTAAAATATGATGTACATTAGGCCACAGTTATGGCAGTGTCATACTGTCTCTGTCGCTACTAATTATAACAAACCGCAGTTGCTGCAGATCTGAAGACGGTCATTGCTGACTGAAACTGGTAATCTAAAGACCACACGTTTTGTGATTATCACTCTTTTAATTCGCGACCATATCGCAACTTGTTAAGCAGCAGTGAATGTGATCTTGGATTTTAAATCCCTCCGAAGTAACGTTACTGTCAGTCCATAGTTTTCAGGCTTGCCGAGATGATATCTGACGGCCCCGATGATATCTGACACTTGCTGGTGCGTTAGGGATATGAATGAGGTGATGTAATAACCGAGCAACGCCAGATAAATCTAGTAGGAATATAAAATTACTGCCGCGCGAGGTAGCCGAGCGCTCTGACGCCTTGTCACGGTCCCCGCGGCTTCTCCCGTCGGAGGTTCGAGTCCTCCCTCGGGCATGGGCGTGTGTGTTGTCCTTAGCGTAAGTTAGTTTAAGTTAGATTAAGCAGTGTGTAAGGTTAGGGACCGATGACCTCAGCAGTTTGGTCCCATATGACCTTACCACAAATTTCCAAAATATAAAATAAATAAATATAAATAAGAAATTTACTTTTAATGATGATCAGAATGCCGTTTTCCGATGACATTGGGAATCGCATGAAACGCGAGATGATTGACTGAAGAACAGCGGTGAAGGTGGTCTTTCAACAATGTGCAAGCCGTTGCTACGCCACGGCTGCTCCCTCCTGCAGCAGACGAGCCGTGAGGGAAAGCCGACACCGGCGGCGGAGGCGTGATCCCGCGACGGCGCGGCTGCCGTATCGCCGGCTGTCAACACGCCGGCAGGTATCCACGCAGCTGATAGCGTTCGCCGGCTCCGGAACTCTTCTCGCGCCGTTGCAGCTCGGCACGTCCCTCTACTCGTCGAGCTCTCCCTGTCGTGTCTGGCGGTGACGGAGCTTATCCGGAAAAAGGTTTTCAAGTGGATTCCCCGTGTAAGCCTACACATTTCATGTTGCAGTGGAATATAGTATGTGTCTGAAGTGCCGTTGTTGTATTGCCGCTGCGCGTGAGGATTCCGTAACCGAGGAAACCTGCGGCTCGATATCTGCCTCGCACTGCTCAGACAGCCCCATACATGTACCTTCACCTCTGTCCCCTCTCGCACAATGTACTACTCTGCTTACAGCATGTGCAACAACTTCTGCAGGAACGAATAAAACTCGGAATAAACAAAACTAAATTGGGATTTAATTACAACTCTCATACCCCATCGACAATACATTTGAATTAACGTTTCGGAAGCACTATTTACATTTTTAGGATTCCGTATCTCACTCAGTAGAAACGGAACCCTTCTAGGACAACACTGTTGTCCGCCTATCTTTCTGTCTGTCTGTCTGTATGTTAGGGTGTTTCTACATATGAATGATAATGTCTACTTCAATTATGTGCCAGTCGCAAAAGACTGGCGCTAGTAGCACCACTATGAAGATGCAAATCAAGTTTGCTTTAAATACATGTTGTAACTATCGTGCACGTTACTTACCTTGCAGACAGGAAGTGGTGAGTTAACGTTAGTCAAGAATAACTTTAGGGCGACAAAGACGCTATTATAAACACATCACTGAGTTTGAACGAGGTCGTGTAATTGGTTTACGAGAAGGTGGATGTTCCTTCTGTGATACTGCAGAAATACCTGGCAGGAATGTAGCCCCTGTACATGCTGGTAGCGGTGGTCACCAGAATATACGGTTGCCAGAAGTCCGGGCTCCGGACGGGCACGTGGCACTACCGAGACGAAAGACCCTCGTGTCCGGCCTGTGGCTCTGCAGCATTGCGCTGCATCTGCAGCAGCAATTTGAGCAGCAGTTGGCTCCACAGAGACACAACGAACTGTTACAAATCGGTTATCTCAAGGACAGTTCCGAGGCAGACGCCCTGTGGCGTGCATTCCACTGACCCGAAACTACCAACATTTCCGACCTCAGTGATGTCAATCGAGAGCTCATTGGAGGGTAGAGTGGAAGTCTGTTGTGATTTCTAATGAAAGCCGCTGTAGCCTCGGTGCCAGTGATGGCTGTGTGTTGGTTAGAAGGCGGCCAGTTGAAAGTCTGCGTCCAACTTGTCTGCTTGCTAGACGCACTTCACCTACACCTGGAGTTATGGTCTGGGGTGACAGCAAGAGCACTTTCGTGGTTGTCCCATGGCCTGGATGCAAAACTGTACGTCAATCTGGTGATTCGACCTGTTGTGCTTCCAGTCATGAACAGAATTCCATGGACTGTTTTCCAACAGAATAATGGTCGCCCAAATACCGCTGTTGTAACCCGACAAGCCCTACAGAGTGTCGAGATGTTGCCTTGGCGTGCTCGATCACCAAATCTGTCTCCAGTCGAGCACATATGGAACATCATCGGACGGCAGCTCCAGCGTCATCCGCAACCAGCATTAACCGTATCTTTATCGACCTACCAAGTGCAACAAGCATAGAACTCCATCACAGAAACTGACATCCGGCACCTGGACAACACAATTTATGCACGTTTTCATGCTTGCATTCAACATTCTGGCCGTTACACCGGTTATTAATGCACTAAGAAGTCACACTTGCGATGACTTATCTCACGCTTGCATTAATCTGTGATCTTGCAACGTTAATCACTTAAATATGTTTTCTAGAGAAATGTTCATTACTCTAGATAAATTATTTTTTACTTTGCGATTTTTTCCTTCAGTGAACTTCAGAATTACACAAGCATGTCGGTGTTCGATAAATTCAAATCAACTAAAAATCAACTAAAATTTCAAACCAACTAAACATACCCAGTAGTTTACTGGGTAGCATGTGATTGGCTGATGGCCAGTATTTAGTGTAACGTTCACAAAGGGAAACACGATAAAAATAGGAAAAACCCAACAGATAGTATACAATATGCGATTAGCAGGTACATGGAATAACATTGCAAGTAACACCACCCAGTCTCCATAAGATTGAAGCTTAACTGTCATCCTCTCAAGACATAGCAAGACTCAGGGAACAGCATACAACATGTGAATTTACCCCAAAAATGTAGAATAAAGAGGACCAACGAAACCTTTGCGTTACGTTCTGAAAGAACTGTACAAAAGTAACCGCAAACCCAAATCTAACTAATGTCACCGGAGCTTTGTGCATGATGCTAAAGCAATGCTCGCAGAAGCGCGGAAAAGTGCCTGACTACCGTCTATGGGCGCGAGTTGGCATGACGCCATTTGTGGGGGGAACAGTATTGTTGCCAACTGTAGTCTGTTGAAAATTACTAGGACTGGCAGCTACGGTGGAAGAAGAATGAGAAAGAGGGGGGGGGGGGGGTCGCAGATGCACGAGTGATAGGTATGGACTGTATTCTGCCAGTCCCAGGACCCAGTGTGCCCGTAACCACAGTAACCACCCCAAGATGCCACATCTTCATCCTACAACAACAACGCCTCCCGCTTGCACGCAACTGAGTTTCAGGCAGTTTGCTGTCCTGTGTGATCGTTGGTGCCTGTGATTTCGTTTGTTGTCATTTTTACTAGAGCTATTATAGTACTTGTTGTGTCTGTTATTTGTTGTGTGATACCAGTGTCAGAAAGAAATTCTTCAAAAGTTACGAGTCGGAAAGTTCTGCATCTTCTCATGGCCAGGGGACTGCCGTCTGGGGTCAGTCGAGATAAATGGTTTGCGCGTTACGTCCCTACTTTGAAACTGCTGCTCTCCGTTAACAATGTAATTAACAAAACTGCTGCAGCCTTGAACGTAAACAAAACCACCATTGCGAAGAATGGCAAGGAAACGTTCGAAAAATATAAAGTAGCTGAAAAAAAATCACAGCTTGAAACTCTTGGCGAAAAACGTTATATTGATTACCAGTATAAATAAATATGCTAAGAATGTGATTGCTTGTCATATTTATGATTATTACTGCAAAAAAGAACATCCGACATTCAGGAAGTTGTTGATCATCCTTAAGGAGCCAGTTATTTTTCACGGTGGTCGCACATAGCATTGCGCGGCCTAGGTTTGTACGGTGGATATTCCTGTAACCGTGAGCTGTTGATGGATAGGAGGACGTAGCTGCGTGGCGATGCTGATTTTTACGGCACATCCGTGGCATGAATATAGACGACGTGATGTGGCTTGATGAAACCGCACGACTAAAAGGAACTAGGGACTACATTCCACCACTAAGCTTTTCTCCAAAATCATCACATGCTTTTTAAATCATGGGAAACAGAAGATTATCTTGAGAAGATGAATCACGTTGCGTTTACGAAGTAGTTCGTAGAATCACTATTTCAAAATCTGGGGAAACCATCAACATTGTTCTAGATAATATTCCTTACCATTTAGTTGTTGACAAGGCGCCTACCCTGGCAAGGTGATAGGAGGAAATTAACGATTAGGTTCAATGACGTAATGACGATGTAAGTGATAAGATTATTTAAAGACTGAACCTATAAACTAATATCTCTCAATAAAACATAGTGCCCCATAAACGAAATAACTGTTAGTGTGGCACCTTATCGCTGCCATTTCAACCCAACAGAGTTAACATGCTTGAAAGTTAGAAGGTTAAGTTGGCAGGAACAATAATAAATTTACCCTTTCTGCTGTCACACGCCCACAAATGAAGCTTTTACGAACGTAATCTCTGAAGACTGGAAGATGACCGACAAACATACGTAGCACGTCGGTGCAGGAGATGATTATTTCATTAAATAACGACAGTGAGTGATACTTCAAGGATTTATCATAGCCGAGAAAGTGATATCAGGGGAATTTTTCCATTATATATCAGAATGAAAATGAGGTATAGATGGATTCAGTTTATACGTCTGAAGTACGCAATTTGTAATGGTAAGTAGCTCCATAACAAAATTACATTTTCGTAAGTTTTTACATTTTAGTAAGAAGGTCTTATGAGTAACTAACCCTAAACGAAGTTAATTTCATGAATTGAGTCATTGTCACACAAAATAAGTGTTACTGTTTACAGTATAACTGCTTCAATACTGAAGTAAAGATTTTCATATCGCTTTTCTTCTTCCGCCCAGTACTGGCTGGATTATTTAAGATACGATTTCTCAGCGTGGAAGACACTCATAAATCTTATACTTGATTATGTTGGAGTAAGTGGGTGAATCAGAAAAATTAATAACAGGTTTATTATAAACCTACCGATCCTTTTCTCCTAACAAAATCCGGGAGACCGCCTTGTGCTTGAAGTCCGAGCGGGCCATCGTCCGTAATATTCAACAATTTCGTGTTAGAAAACTCTGACTGAGTTCCGGTTTGGAGTATGTCAAACTCTGATGAATTCTCAAAATTTCATTCGCTTAATGTGGTCACATAACTTCAATATCAAGAAGGCTTTCCGTACGCCGAAAGTTCGTTAACGACGTCAGGAAAAGCATATTCCGTCCGTATATCGTCATAACAATTTGCTGCCGCAAATAAAACTAAAATGGAAACGTACTGCAGCTCTTGCAGAACACATCGACGCAAGTTCCATGTTTATAAAGTGAGTAGCGCGGGAGTTTGAGCGAGTAGAATAAAATGTAATATTACGCGTGTGTTCCATAAGGGACCTGACAACTCAGCTCCTCACCTCCAAGTGCTCGTGCCCAGGTGCCAATCATAATTTTGAAGAGACTATAGACACCTGGTCCTCGCGAAACTGGACCAAAACCCTCTATTACCGTCCTGCGTCTCTGGTTTTAGCGACACTGTCTAAAAGTTATGTTGGCACTACAAAGCTACAACTCTACGAACGTCTCTGAATGCAGTGGAGCGGATTTCAAATTACTCATATCTTCCCATTTACACACACACGAACACACACACACACACACACACACACACACACACACACACACACACACACACGAAGACACAGCGAAAAGATGGGAAGAAAAATGGTCTGCATAAGGAAAAACAATAAAATAAACACGGATCCACTCTCCTTTGCAAGAGGCTATGTTTTGCTTTGACAACGGAAATACAGACAAGAAAACTAGCTGCTGTCAGCGTGTCAAGGCACCAACTGCACTTAACATTAATAATGTAGGTCATATTAACCGCTTTAACGCTCTTGTAAAAATATGACAGCAATCACTCCTAAAACTGATATGAAAATTAGAATTTCTGATATCTTTACAGAAAAATGTAGGTATTATAGCTACAGTATTTGGAAGAAAACTTTCGTAAGACTAATCATTAAACTCAAAGATTCTTTGATTCTCATATATCATGGCCAGGTAGATCCACTGTTGCTTGTTCTCGGAACGAACATCTGCATTCAACCTCGGACCTGTGTCCTATTTAGAGTTTTGACAACACGAGTACACAGTTTATTGAGAAATTCATTCACTCATATGGTCAACACAGTTCAGAAAACAAATGAAACGTGCTTGTCCGTTGTGACAGTAACGTCAAAAATAAAAGCTATGAAGAGAAAGAGAAATTAGATGTACTGGTGCACTTCATGAACCCAATAAATTTTATCCTACTAAACAACACCATGCTGGTACTCATTTTTACGCTAAAATTTATTTCTTATCAGGAGAATTCCTTCTTCAAGTGAGAAATCTGCCTTGTGTAAATCACAGTTTTTCACATGTGTGCGACCCCTAAAATATCCAACAGTTGTCTTCTGAAATGGTTACTGCCTTTTCTGTGTACATACTACGTCACTTTTTGTTTGCAAATTAGCTTTAGACAGTGTGGAAAGATAGGAGATATATGTATGAAATAATTGAGATAAAGAGTAATTTACTGTGACTGCGAGCACTGCAGCAATCTTTGTGTACCCCTTCTGGATTATGCAACACGCCTCACGTCCTGAAGCGGTGCAGCCACGACCAAACTACTTTCTTATTTCACTGGCAAATGACTTTGACGCTTCGAATCACCGAGATTCACCGTGGTTCCCAGTACAAGTTAAAATGTGTGCCCCTTTAGCTCAGGACAGTTAGAGGTAAGAACAAGATAAGGGCCAACAACATTCAATACAATGCAGTAAGACAAGTGGTGTTCAAACAAATCTTTTGGTTGACGAGGTCTTTGGTTTGAAATACAGTACTAACTTGTGATCCAAAGAGGCGAACATACTGAATACATCTGAGAGAGATGTATGTGATAACGCAATAGAAAGCTGATATTCAAAAACTCATGGTCTGAGTTTCCCACTCGAGTTTGTCTGTTTATTGCTATAGCTCAAAATGGTTCAAATGGCTCTGAGCACTATGGGACTTAACATCTGAGGTCATCAGTCCCCTAGAACAGAACTATTTAAACCTGACTAACCTAAGGACATCACACACATCCATACCCGAGGCAGGATTCGAACCTGCGACCGTAGCAGTCGCGCGGTTCCGGATTGAAGCGCCTAGAACTGCTCGGCCACCCCGGCCGGCTGCTATAGCTGAAGTAACGCAATGCTTCGATATACATCGAAGACTCCTTGCAGGACATCAGCACTTTCTCCGTTCATTACCAAAAGATATATTAAATTCTGATAAAAATTAAACAAACAAGCTGTTTAGCTACCAGCAGTTTAATCTTGTTGACGTCTTTCGCTTAAGCATCTCACTGTGAGTGTTGTCAAGTACAGCAACGCGTCTTCAGTACAGAGTATAATGAGTGAGAGTAAAAAAATGTAGTGAGAAATAGCAGAAATGACATTGCGGATAACTTAACATTACGTTTGAGGACGGCTTAGTAGACGAAGTGAAGGAATTTTGCTACCTCTGGAGCAAAATGGTTCAAATGGCTCTAAACACTATGAGACTTAACATCTGAGGTATCAGTCCCCTAGACGTAGAATTACTTAAACCTTGCTAACCTAAGGACATCACACACATTCATGCCCGAGGCAGGATTCGACCTGCGACCGTAGCAGCAGCGCGGTTCCGGACTGAAGCGCCTAGAACCATTCGGCCACAGCGGACGGCTGGAGCAAAATAGCACCCGACAGCCGAACCAAGGAGGATATTAAAAGCGGACTAGCACAGTTAAAGAGGGAATTCCTAGCTGAAAGAAGTCTACTGATATCAGATATGCACTATCTGATCAAAAGTATGCAGGCACCCATATATGGCGCGGACTTGACCATACAAGTCACGAGTGGCGGGCTAGCCAGTATGAAATCAGCTTGGAGTACTATGTTATCAATAGAGAAGCGGTGACGCCAGACTGGGTCACTCAGGAGAGGTCAATGACTTCGAACGTCGATTGGTCATTTAATGTCACCTAAGAAACGAATCCACCAGGGACATTTCAACCATACTCAAGTTGCTCAAGTCGACTCTTCGTGATGTGATCGTGAAGTGGAAAATCGATTTTGAAATGGAAACGCAAAGGACACGCACGCACAAACATACACACACACACACACACACACACACACACACACACACACACTCACACACACAAACACACACTCACACGCACACACACACAGACACACAGCTAAGCTAAGGTCAGGCAGACCTCATGCACTGACGGACAGGTGACGACGATCACTGCGGAGAGTGAGTGTAATAATCACATGAGATTAGCAAAAGGCATCACCCATGAGTTCCAGAGTGCTACCAGGAGTCAAATTAGGATTATGACGGTACTTTGGCAGTTAAAAAGAAAGAGTTACAATGGTCGAGAAGCTCCTCGTAAGCCACACATTTCTGTAGTCGACGCTAAGCGACGCTTCAGATGGTGTAAAGAGAGACGTCACTGGACAGTGGTCGACAGGAAACAAGTTACTTAGAGTGATAAATCACGCTATGCTCTGCAGAAATCCAACGACAGGGCTTGAGTTTGAGCAATGCCTGGAGAACGTTACCTGTCAGTGTGAAGTGCCACCACTGAAGTACAGAGGATGTCCTGTTGTAGCATGGGGGGGGGGGGGGGGGCTTAATGGGGAAGATTTGGTGAACTTATTTTGCTTAGTAAAACGCCAAATTCGGAAGCATAGGAACACAACTTTCAGCACTATGTACTGCGCGCAGTACAGGAACAGTTCTGAGGCGATGCCTGTTTGTATCAGGGTGACAATGCACACTGTCATAGAGCAGTATGTGTGAGGCGAAAGTGTGTGGACAATAATATTCCTGAAAAGGAACGCTTGCATAGAGCCCCTACCTGAACCTAATGGAACACCTGTGAGTTGAGTTACAACGTCAGCTTCGCTCCAGACACCAGTGTCCAACATCACTACTTTGTCTAGTTTCCTTCTCAGACATCCTGAAACCGCACTGAAAGTGTCCCAAGCGGAGTTCAAGTCGTCACTTACAGGTATCCGGATATTTTTGACCATATAGTGTACATCTTAATTAGAGGTAAAAGTTTCTAGACTGCACGTCTGGAGCATATTGTATGGAGGGGAATTTAGAGGCTGTCTAGAAAGCTTAGAGGAAAAGAACCTAAGCGTTTGAGCTGCGGTGCAACAGAAGGATAGTGAAGATTGAGTGAATTGATAGGCTAAGAAATGAGAAGCCCTCCCCAGAAGCGATGAGGAAATGAGTACACGATGAACACTGACTAGAGTGGTGTGCAAATAAAAACGTGACTGCGTGATGGTTTTGGGCGCAGAGGGGGATGGCCAATACTCTGCGGTGTACCGGGGGAATTCTGTGTCTACCCGGACATTATCCATACTGGTAACTGGCTACGATGCGGAGAGCACCACATTGACACTGTCTCGCTGCTTGTGAGTGCTCCATGAAAAATTATTTGCTCGGAAACTAATCATTGTCGCGACCTATCTCGTGTCTGCTCAATGTTACCATTAATGAACACTACAGTAGCTAAGTATCCTCACTATACTTTCTCATCATACTTTAAATGAACATGAAAATCAACGATAAATTGTCTACACGCACTCCAAGATGCACACTACAGACAAACATCGTGGGATGACGCTGTTGATTGGAGCGTCACGTGGTACACAGCTCCTTGTCACTGTGCGTCAGCACATCACCCGCCTTCTTACGTGTCACTATAGAGGAAGAGTCAAGCTGATAGAGAATGTCTTGTTTCGTCAGGGAATAGCATCCATGGTCCTAGAAGCAGCTGTGGAGGATAAACACTCAGGGAAAGAGAGAGACTGGCATACACACATATATTGAAGTGACAAAAGTCGTGGGATATCTCCCAACATCGTGTGGTCGTGTAGGGCCTCCTATTGTCCGGTAGCAACGCGAAGTGACATGGACTCCGCAAGTAGATGGAAGTCTCCTAAAGAACCATTGAGCTGTCCATAATTGTGAAAGCGTTGCTGGTGCAGAATTTTGTGCTCGAACTAACCTCTCAATTATGTCCCACGTCGATCGATCTGGGTGGCCAAATCATTTGCTCTAATTGTCCAGAATGTTCTTCAAACCAGTCGCGCACAGTTGTGAGCCAGTGATATGGCGCAATGCCATCCATTAAAATTCCATCATTGTTTGGGCATATGAAGCCCATGAATGGCAGCAAGTGATCTCCAAATAACTGAAAATAACTATTTCTAATCAATGATACGTTCAGTTGGACCAGAGGACCCAGTCCATTCCATGTAAATATAACCCACATTATTATAGAGCCATCAGTTTGGACAGTGCCTTGTTGACAACTTCGATCCATGGCTTCGTGGGGTCTGCACCACACTCGGTTTCGTGGGGTCTGCACCACACTCGAGTCCTACCGTTAGCTCTTACCGACCGAAACAGGGACTCATCTGACCAGGCATCTAGGGATCAACTATTATCGTCATGAGCGCAGGTGATGTCGTGCTGTAACAAAGACACTCGCGTCAGTTGTCTGCTGCCATAGCCCATTAATGCCAAGTTTAACCGCACTGTCCTAACGGATAACTTCGTCATACGCCCTACATTGATTTGTGTGGTTATTTCAAGCAGTTTTGCTAGTATGTTAGCACTGAAACTATACGTAAAGACCGCTGCTCCCGGTCGTTGAGTGAAGGGCATCGGCCACTGCGTTGTCCAGCGTGAGAGGTAATCCCTGAAATTTAGTATTCTCGGCACGATCTTGAAATTTTGGATCTCGGAATTCTGAATTCCCTAACGATTTCCGAAATGCAATGTCCCATGCGTCTAGCTCCAACTGTTATTTCACGTTCAAGGTCGTTAATTGCTGTCGTGTGGCCATAATCACGTAGGAAAACTTTTCACATGAGTCAGGTGACTACAAATGACAGCTCCGCCAAAGCACTGCCGTTTTATACTTTGTGTACGCTATACTACCGCCATTTATGTAGGTGCACATCGCTGTCCCATGTCTTCTGCACCTCAGGGTATATCCAACAAGTAATCAAGGGAGATTGATGCTAAGTGGAACTCCGTGAAAAACAGATTGGCACAGGGGAAGAAATGGTTGCGGGACGCATCAAACCACTCAGGAGGCTAATAAAAAAAGTCATCTTGATGGCTTTAGTTTCAGGTTGCAACGTTCTCTTCATAAATCTGCCTTTTTGGCCACAGCACCTCACGTTCTATGGAAGCAGTCACTAAACTCACCTGATCCACTGCCAGGTGCCGCAGTCTTGGGATAAGCGGTCAACCACCCGTTCATCTACGACGTCCAGTGATCAGACAAGCAAAGGCACTCCACCTGTGCTGTTGCATTTCTGTCACTGCTGCACTTGTTCAAGTTCCCGCATCCGGTATGTGACTCTTTTATCGGGAAGTAGACTGTGGGCGATATTCTATAAAAGATTACCAAATAAATCTAATGTTTCACGAGATCAGAATTCTACTTACTGTGTGAAAACAACCACCTCGCAAAATTTACACTGTGGTGGGAACGTGACAAGATGTCTCTACTAAATGGTGACATCAAATGGAACCTTATATCTATGCGAATATGAAGCTGATAAATAAGTAATTTTGGGAGGAGACCGTTTGAAATAAATTCCAGCCGTTCAGGAGCAGTCTTGTACCATACGAAGCGTGTTATATTCTCTTTGTTTATTGTACATACATACATATACATATCGGCGATCACTGACCCTTACGATAATGCGCTGACCTTACAATGTTCCTCCATAGATGGTGATCTTGTGCATTTTGGATCCAGTTCTCATGGACACCCAACTGCAGAAGGTCCTCCTGCAGTTCATTCTCCCATCGCTTCCTTGATTCTGAAATTGTGAAAGTTCCATCAGGTTTTCGCATATGCACAGCTTTAGGCTGGCACATTTCTGGCCTTCTAGCAATGTGCCCTTCTAGGCTTATTCTCCACGCTTTCATTTTATGCACGATGTTCGGTTATCTCATTAGATCGTACAGTTCGTGGTACTTTCAATGTCCCTGTTCAGTGTCCCCGTGTATTCTGTTCGAGAATTGGTACATAGATCTTTCTCATGATTCTCCGTTGAAAGATCAGCAGGTTCCCTTCATCCTTTATGTGGTGCTTTATGTTTATGTCCCATACAACAACAATGGTACTATCACTGCATTATAAGCTTTAAGTATGGCCTTAATTAACAGATTTTCTTTTTATAATGTTATTTGCTTCAGATTAAAACAAATTTTAGACCTATTAAGTATAGTTGAATAATTCCTTTATTTAGGTTATTATGCCTGTTGAACCAGGTTCCGTATTCTAAACTCTAATGGGGATATTCTGGATACTTCTATCATTTCAGTCTTCTCCATATTAATCCTCAGCCCAATCTCACGGTCATTCTTTGCTAAATCCTCTACGTTTCTACCATCATTTTCTCTGACTCTGCTATGCCTACAATTTCGTCACCATACCCCAACAGCTGTTTTCATTCATTTAAATTCACCCCTTTACCTTCTCTTTTCATTTCCCGAATTTTAAAAGCAATGGTGAAGTGGCATTAACGCGTCTCACACCTATTGTGATGTTAATTTCCTTGGATAGCTCGCCCTGGTGTTTCACCTTCGCTTTTGTCTCTGCTGTACACACTGTCACCAAGTTAATTAAGTTCCTTGGTATGCCACACTCCCTCAGGATGTTGTATATACTTAAACTGTACATACGGTCATACACCTTTGAGAAATCTACATACGTTACCAGGAACCAATGATTGAATTCCGAGTAAATCTCCCAGATTTGTCTCATGGTGAAAATTTTACCCGTGGTTGACCTTACTGCCCGAACTGTACTCTCCAACAATATCTTCACCAAAATGATACGGCTTTTCGAGAATCATTAATGCCACCACTTTGTATTGTACACTGAGAGGCAGTACGCTGACAAGGCAGTTGTCAATTGACAGTAGCAGAATACTGTTGAATGGGATTATCTGTCCCACACACTAACTTCATCAGCACACCAGGACAGCCGCGGGTGTTGGAACGATGCTTCCTGGATGCAGGGAGATGTGCCAGACCTGTATCGAATCCACCCAGCGGATTAATGAAGAGAGTCGGTGTGCTGGCCAGCCTTTATGTGATTTTTAGGTGGTTTCCTACATCCCAATCGGCGAATACTGGGCCGATACCCATGTACCTCCTCATTTACACTATTCGCACCCTGACTCTCGGCAGCATGTGCGGATGACAAGACGGTAGAAAGTTTTTCAGATATGTTTAAGCGAACTGTGACAGTGTAATTACGTGTTTCCTTATGCGATCAGAATCAAAAAGCGCCTCAACTGTTTAGATATTCCATACACCATCTTGTACTGCATAAATTATTTAAATAAACAGTATTCCACACGTTGTCTAGATTGTTTAAGCAATATTGCATACACTGAAATCGACTTCCAGCCAAATGGCCAATCAATTGAGTGTTTATCACGCCAGTTTCCAGGTGGGGGAGGGGAGGGCTGGAGGGTTTACCAGAGGGGTAATTAAAAGTATGCTTGAATTGGTGAGGGGAGTTCCCAGGGGGAGGGGTATGGGTGGGGGTTTCTTGGGAAATCACTTAACTGAATAATAGGTTAAGGACCTGTCAATCAAAAGGGCAGATTATCCCCAGGGTGTCATAACCCTGTTAGCAGAACAATAGTTTAAGGACCACTCAATCAAAAGCGAACAATAGGTTTGACCCTGAAGTAGGCAACGCACACTAACAAACAGCGCTTGTGCTCTCCTTGCTGCACTACTTACTCACACTTTCGCATGGGTTAACGCAAGATCCAGATATATGGGCTCCATGAATTCCGTCTCAGAGAGGAAGGGGTGGTGACAGGAAAGAGCATTTGCTACCTCTTCCACTAGCATTGTCCAGTCGAGACTAAGATGCCGATCCCATAAAGACTAGAGATAAAAGCCTGGAAACTTCATCCGTTGCACGCTTAAAATTCACGACGCGGAAATTTATTTACGTTCCACCTTGCGCTGCGTAAGATCTCCTCGCACGTCGGCAACACGAGGGCCCGCTCTCCCAGAAAATTGTCTTGGAGCCCCTGACTTCCGCTCCACAAATGTTTTGGCGTGGCTTTGCTTGTACCCTGCACGTGCTAGCCAGCTATCCTTAAAACGACGTAATGGCCTGTTTGCAAATATTTGCCAATATAAGATCGTGTAGAAGCAGTTTCTAATAGTTAGGCTCACAGAAACGGCATTAAATTTAGGTATACCTCATCACGTGTCGCAGTGTAAGTTGACTGCCTCGTTAGGAGTTGTGGCGCCGTGCATCGCTCTATCTTTCAGAAATTGTGTATTCCCACTTTTCCTTTAAGTATGTCCCCTCAGTCATCTCACATTATTTCTCTTTGTGCGAAAACAGGGACCGCACGTTCTTGCTCAGATTCCTATTTTCGCAATTTCTCACTGCTGACCGTGCATTGCTGAGGCGTTCATTTGGACGTGTCTGTGATTATTTGTTTCTCCTTTAGTACACCATGGACAATGTATGTAAATGAAAGGCAAACAATGTCTGTTGTTCTTCACGAGGTGCCTCTTTGTAACAAAATTACGAAAGAAATGTGGGCCAGTTAGCGCTTGCTTTTCGCCATGATGAGGTTATTTGCATGTGGGATAATGAAATGCGTTGGGCAGGCCCCTACTGTCAGAGGATTACTGACAGCTGTAGTTAATGAGCTACGACGAATAATGTAGAGGTAACGAAGTTGTACTTGATGCACGCAAGAGGTGTACAGAAGCCTCTTACCTTAGTCATTAATTAATCCAGGAAACAAATGTGATTAGTTAGTTAAATTGGTGCAAGTATCTTGTGTCTCCTAATAGTCTAAACACGGAGTTTTCCTTAGTAATTTTCAACTGGTGACGCGAAATAATCTCTTCAGGAATAGCAAGTACCCCGAAAAATCTCTTAGAGGCCGATATTTTGCGTGGATAGCTTTCAAACTTTTAACAAGAGTACCGATTATTGTTAAATGTTGAACATAATTTTTCCTTTTCTAGAAATTAAACTAAGAGAACAGAGCGCATAGCAAAGATTCACAAACATCTAGTCCTAAAAATGAGAAACTGTCCCATATAGTCAAAGAATTAGCAACTATGTGCGATATAGATATCCAAACAGTAAGTGTAGGAATATGACTTGAGAGTTCTTTTTAATTTCTGATGGATCCTTCTTAACAAAGGATTCCAAAAATAAAACAATTTTCGGTCAAATTTCAGAGTAGGGACTGTTACAAGTGTGGTACATGAGACGTTTGAAAGTAATAATGTGGTAATGTGAGACAGAAAGTTGAAGTCAGAAGCTGAATGTAGTTATGGAAGGTGAAATAGAAAAATGAGTTATAATCGTTTCCGGCTCGCTTTACAGTCCTTATCAGTTAAGCAATGAATGTAACAGGAGGAGTATAGTAACAGAATTGCTCTAGGCGAACCCTGCATCATTTGGAACCAATTCAAAAATACTGTTGTCAGGATGAAAATAAATCTCACTAGAAAGAGTTAAAGTGATAGAAAAGTAAAGATAGAATTGCACAACGTGTAACATTTCCGAAAGTAAGTAAGACTTGGTGTACTGAATTGTGCGAGAGAAATTGTAGAAGAATCTTTGGAAATAAACTAGAAGAGAAGGACGACAAAAATGTTTCCAGGATTCTTCAATATGTTTCACCTAGTAACAGCAAATGTTGACCTCAGATATCACAAGAAGCCGTCCTCGTAAAATAGCTTGAGAGATACTGAGTTGCTAGTTCAAATACAATGTGCTTAAAAAATTCTGAATTAGAATTTCGAAGCGAAACATTCTGATGCAGGCATAACCAGACATCAATACTACTTCGATCTATCACTTTTTAGTGCTGAGTGGTTTTGTTGTAGTTGAAAGGAACAAATAAGTATAGCTATCAATAACACATTAGGTGGGAAACTGTTAATGTAGCTGTTGAGGTATGTTTTCGGGAGATGTACGCAGTAGGTTAGGTAAAGAGGCTGCAACAGTGTGATTCAATTTACACTGAAGGGTTATTGTGGAGCTCAGAATTCTTAACGTATGGCTGGATGGAAGGTACCACTACTTCTCACGGAATACTGTTCATCCAATCTGAGACACTGATTTTTCATGTCATCCGTAAAACAGGTAGTGTACATTAAACATTTTATTAGTGACAAGAGGAGAGAGATTGGGGAATATGCAAAGGAATACATACAGTCTTTCCTCGCTCAGTAGCAATCGATAAGAAAGCTTCTAGAAGTTGTAATGTTCAGTTACTTGCGAAGTACGTATGTGTGTATTAAGAAGAACAAAAAGTCTGACCCGAAATAAGCTGTAGAATTGCTTACTAGGAAACGAAACCATCAGTCGACGTCAATATAATAAAGCAGAATATGCGAGAGAAATATGAAAATAATTTGAAAAAGAAATTAGTAACTCACAGTAACTGATGCAAAACTATCTACATGCATCCCACACAGGGCGTGTTGTCCAACGCAACAGACAGCGAGATATATCTTGCTGAGTTCCACATCAAAATAATAACAAAATAGATACCCCCTTCCACAAATTCTCCTAATAACAGCAGAAAAGTGCAGAAAAATGTCGCTGTGGTATTACTGTGTTAGTTTTCACAAATAAAGACGTTTTATCATAAACCGTATATATCTGTAACTAAACACGCCTCAAGATGAGGAAAACAAGCTCGAAATGCGTAACGTTATGTTAAAACTGAAAATAACTGTAGCTTTGATTGTGAATTTAAATTTTTCCCGGTAAATTGAGTATTTCTAATGGGTTATAAGCTTGCAACTGCTCACATTTCACGATATTTTTATTGGGCACCTACCAGTCATCCTCAGGTGAGCCATCCAAGGCATTGGTAGAGAGCGATGATTGGATGAGAGTCTGAAATTTCTTCCTCAAATTACAGTGACTGGTGGCATTACAACGCAAATAATTACTATATGTTCGTTAAAAGATAGCGACTATTGCGAACATCTGAAAGTCCACTCAGATCCCACAGATATTGATACTTATTCACAATGGCCTATGGCACTTGTGTACTCCTCTTTTCTGATGATCGCATATTAGTCTCTGCTCTAAAATGACTTTTTTCTTGGTAAAATTATTTACTTGTGCCTGGTAAAGGGAAGAGCAGATGTTAAATAACGGAACTTATGGACTCTAAAGTAACCGAAATTAGAAAAATTAGTCAGTAATTAATAAGAGATAATGAATATTTATGAACCAAATGACCTCCGTCAACGAAGTGTGGCAGTTCGAACTCACGCGTCGTATTCTTATATTCACGAGGATGGTTTGATAAATGTGGTAAATTTCCTTGAAGTAATGGAACACTTTTGTTGCACCTTAATAGCTGGTAACCTTGACTATTCTAAAGATCAAATACAGAATTTCAATAACGTACAGCGCACGGTTCATTGCTGACAGCAGCCTGAATTGGTCGGTGTGTCGACAGCGACTGAAAATGGGGAAATCCGAGTTTCATGCTGTTATTAAATATTTCCATTCGAAGGTTGGACTGCCGCATAAATCAAAACAGAACTGGATGAAGTTCACGCTGACTTTGTACCTTCATTGAAGGCTATTTACTTTGGATTAACAAAATTTAAGCGTAGTTACGCAAGCAACGAAGACGAAACGCACTCTGGCCATCCAATTGAGATTACCATAAAGCCATTGGCAAAAACCATAATATGGTAATGCAAGACCGCCGAATAAAAATTCGTGGCATTGCTGAGACTATAGACACCTCAAATGAACGAGTGCATAATATCCTGCACGGAGAATTCGCTATGAAGGAGCTGCGTGCGAGGTGCGTACCACGATTGCTCACAGTCAACCAGTTCCGTATCCAGCACAACACACATTTCAGTACAATGTCTGCAGATGGTTAATAGCCTCCGTAAGACTTTTGGAACCGATTTGTGATTGTTAAAGAGACCTGGATCCATATTTACACATCAGAGTCAAAACGGCAGTCAAAACAATGGACAAGGGCTGGCGAAAGTGCACCGAAGAAGTGCAAGACCATTTTGTCAGTTGCCACTGCATTTATAAATTCTCAAGGAATAATCCTCATAGATTACTTGGGTAATGGCAGAACGACAACTGGACATTATTATGAGCCGGCCGGGGTGGCGGAGTGGTTCTAGGCGCTACAGTCGGGAACCGCGCGACCGCTACGGTCGCAGGTTCGAATCCTGCCTCGGGCATGGATGTGTGTGATGTCCTTAGGTTAGTTAGGTTTAAATAGTTGTAAGTTCTAGGGGACTGATGACCTCAGAAGTTAAGTCCCATAGTGCTCAGAGCCGTTTGAACCATTATTATGATTTTTGGTCGTTTAAAACTTGCGTTGGCTGAAAAAAGCCAAGGCTGGCACACAAAAAAATGCTGTTTCACCAGGATAATTCAGCGTCAAACAAATTAGCGATAACAATGGCAGAAATTACGTGAACTGGGTTTTTAATTGTTTCGTCGTCCACCCTATTCGCCAGACTTAGTCCCATTGATTTCTACCTGTTCCAGAACTTAAAAATTTGACTTTGCAGAAATTTTCATCAAATGAGTTGCAGGAAACGAGTATTTTGCTGAGTTCGACAGAACCTGTTTTCCGGATGGGACCAAGTGCATATCCCTCAGAGGGGACTGTGTCGAGAAGTAAGGTGAGGTGTTCATAAAACAAACATTTCTTCACCAGGTTACCTTCCATTCAGAAGGCTGTTGAACGCAGCGACTGTTATATTGACTTGTAAATAATAGATTCCAGCTATCAATCGTCCTCTTGAAATTTTATTGACACATCTAGATTTCAGCTAGAAACTAGCCATTCTCAATGCTAAGAATACAACAGGTACATAGTTAGATGATGTCATAAAAAAGTTGTAATTAATAGCTTAACTCATGTGGTTTGTATATTACACACCACTATCATTTTTGATCAATGCATGTAATGCCCGTTGGTCGGGCTTCATCCACACTTCATTGAATACTAATGTATGCGGAAGGCGGGCTGTGTGGTATGTAATATACAGTCCATATGAGTTAAGCCATTAGCTGCAAACTTTTTTATGACATCATCTATGGACCTGTTGTATTCTTAGCATTGAGAATGGCTAGTTTCTACCTGAAATCTAGGTCTGCTAATAAAATTTCAAGAGGACGACTGACAGCTGAAATCTATTATTTACAAAACATTTTCTCTTTCTTTTTTACCATACGTAACAGACCACCTTCATATATTTTGGTTTTCCTTGGCACCGCGCAGGCAAGGCTCTGGACTCACATATTGGAGGACCATGGTTCAGATCTCCGACGATCCATGCAGATTTAGTTTTACCGAGGTTTCTCTAAATCGATTACGGCGAATGACGCGTTGGTTCCCACGAAAAGAACACGGCCGATTTACGGCCGATTTCCTTCCGAATACTTGCCCTTATCCGAGCTTGTACTTCATCTCTAGCCATCTCGTCGTCGACAGAACGTTAAGCACTAACTAACCATAAGGCGGAATTAAAGAAAAAATTAATTCGAGAATATGGAAAAACATTAAGAGGAGCTTCCAACCAGAGCAAAATTATCTCCTGGCCTCCATTCTTTCGTCAAAAATCTCCCACAGAAAGAGTGTGTACATGGAGGCACACTTCGTGACTAAGATACAAATATTCGGCTTGATAATTTTTATATGTCACATCGGAAAATTCGAGAGAACGTTTACTGATAAATACTGCTTATTTACAAGTCTCTAAATTTTGTTCGCAAAAAACACATCGCCCTTTGGAACAGCGTAAGCTGGCGCCATTTTCATGACACTGGACTCGAATTCGGGAGGACGACAGGACGACAGTTCATGTACACGGCCGGATATACAGATTTAGGTTTCCTGTGATTTTCCTAAATCGCTCCAGGTAAATGCTGGGATGGTTTCTTTCGATGGACATGGCCGAGTTTCTTCTCAGTCGTTCAAATAATCCGAGCTTGTGCTCCGTCTCTAATGACCTCGATGTCGACGGGACGCTAATACCTAATCTCCCCCCTTTTCTTCCCTTTGGGATATTTAAAGTCCAATTTTAAACTTCCTGTTTTTGTTGGCAGTGGCTTAAGGAAGTAAGAAAGAAGAAAGGCTGCCGGCTGTTGGCCGAGCGACTCGAGGCGCTTCAGTCCAGAACCGAGCTGCTGCTACGGTCGCAGGTTCGAATCCTGCCTCGGGCATGGATGTGTGTGATGTCCTTAGGTTAGTTAGGTTTAAGTAGTTGTAAGTGTAGGGTACTGATGACCTCAGATGTTAAGTCCCATAGCTCTTAGAGCCATTTGAATTTGAAGGGAGACTAGAACAGAATTGGCTGGCAAGTTAATGACATGCAGAAATCCACGTCCACAAAGAGCAGGAAAACTCATAGAGAAGCACTATCGTCAAACCAAACAGCAGTCTTCTTCAACTTGGAAAAAAAAAAAGGTTGACGTGTGCATCTCGATGGTTGATAAATTTACGAAAAATTACTGGTCGTTTTCTTTTAAGCTCATTGTGTCTGCTGCTCAAAGTAAATGTAAATTAGGGCCTGCCAGTACCTTTAGTGTACAGAAAAGAGATTCCCGTCCTATAAGTAGTATTCGAGAATCCGAAGTTGGCACGAGACAGCGGAGAGTTGTGTGGTTGTTTCAAACGTCCTCGCTCCCTATTCAACTAGAAGAAGTCGAAGACTCTGACCGAAATGTTGTGAGACCTTGCTCTTCGGTTTAGCCACCAGCGACCAGCGCTTGTGCATGCTCGGATCCAGGGAGTGGGGGTGGGGCGTTTGGAGGTGTGGACACCCTCCTCAAAGCAAAACCAGTATACAGCAGCGACGTCCATTGTTGTAAGGATTATATTAAAACATTTTATTGTTGTTATTGTTAAAATTGTAGGCAAGTTAACTAATTGTTCCGTCTCTTCTTTGTAGAACAATATAATTATAAATGAAAAGCACAATTTGTTTATGTTCTACAGAATTAATGTATTTTGTTAACCGGTTTTCGCCGTAGACGGCCGTCATCAGACTTTGACTGGCTATCGTCCTCAAAGAACGAACCATATTGGCGAACGGCATTGAAAACCAAGAGTGAGGCACGAACATAGGATGAATGTCATCTTTGGTGGTGCGGTGGCAATGCAATTAAAAAGAGAAAAGTTAAACAGGAAATGTATATAAAGGGAGGAAACCAGAACAAACATTAACACTAAACTCGAGAAGAATAGGTGTGAGTATGACAGTTTAAATTAAATTAGCAATTTTATTTTATTGGGATTCTTAATTTAATTTAAATTGTTCTACAGACACTGTTATTTCGAGTTTGCTGCTTACGTTTCTTCTGTCTTACTCTCTTTATATTAATTGACTGTTTAACATTTAACTTTTTAATTCCATTACCACTGCACCGTCAAAGATGACATTTACCCTGTGCCCGTGCCCCGCTTTTGAGTAATATCTCTTTGAATGTCTTTGAAGAACATTGCAACTACTTTGACGACGATAGTAAGTTTGTTTAAAGTCTGTTGATGGTTTCTAAGCCGAAAACCGGTTAACAAAATAAATCATTTCTGTAGAACATGCAAAACACTGTACTCTTTATTTATAAAATTTTAGGCACATGTACCATCCCGAATTTGGGGGAGGGGGCATGGCAACTTTATTTTTTGGGGGGCAGAGGAGACATTCAAAAACGTTACTAACCCCTCCCCCTATAACGATACACCAGATAAGGTCTTGCATTAATCGTACAGCATATTGTGGAACACGGCAGTAGGTGTAGAGTTGAACTCTGCTGGAACAGATTGGATTGGCAAGATTAGGAATCAGGATGGTCTTTGCGAATTCAACGAAGAAAGGAATATAGGAAAGTACTGACAAGGAGACAAAAGATTTGTTAAGACATCAGGAAATAACTTCCATGGTAACAAAGGGAGCTGCAGAGGGTAAAAGTGGAAGGGGAATTGAGAGATTGGAATACATTCAACAAACACAATGGTAGAAGCAAAACCACAACCCAAAGAAGGAGTTGTGCGACATAAACTAATGCTGATATCGTGTTTCTAGATTGAAAGTTGATGTATACTCAAATTTCATGCCGGTCACATAAGAGTAGCAATAGTAATTCACTATGAGGATGCAAATCAGGTTTGCTTTAAATACACACTGTAACTGTCGTGAAAGAATACCTTTAAGGAGACAAAGCACCTGTCTGAGTTTGAACGAGGTCATGTATTAGAGCTACGACTAGCTGGATGTTCCTTCTGCGATACTGCAGACTTGGCAGGAGTGTAGCCACTGTACATGACTGCTGGCAGCTGTGGTCACGGGAATCTACGGTCGCAGGAACACCGGGCTCCGGACGGACAAGTGACACTTCCGAGAGGGAAAACCATCGTGTTCAGTGTATAGCTCTGGTGCATCATATTGCATGTGCAGCAGCAATGTGAGCTGTAGTAGCACCACAGTGACGCAATGAAATGTTGCAAATCGGTTACTTCAAGGACAGCTCCGAGCCAGATGCAATGTAGCGTGCATTCCACTGACCCCAAACCGCCGCCATTTGCGACTTCAGTGGTGTCAAGCGAGAGCTCATTGGTGGGTAGGGTGGCGGTCTGTTGCGTTTTCTGATGACAGCTGGTTCTGCTCGGTGCCAGTGATGGCCGTGTGCCGGTTAGAAGGAGGCCAGATGAGCGCCTGCATCAACTTATGTGCGTGCTGGACCCGCTGGACATCCACCTGGAGCTATGGACTGGGGCGCGATTTCGTATGACGGCAGAAGCACTCTCGTGGTTATTTCACGTTCCTGCCTGCAAATATGTACGACCACCTGGTGTACGACCTTTTGTGCTGCGATTCATGAACAGCATTGCAGGGGGTGTTTTCCAACAGGATAATGCTCGCTCATCGCTGTTGTAACCTTACGTGCTCTACAGAGTGTCTACAAGTTGTCTTGGGGTGCTAGATAACCAGACCTGTCTCCAATCGAACACATATGAAACATTGGCGGACGACAATTCCAGCGTCATCCATAAACAGCACTAACCTTTCCTGTAATGACCGACCAAGTGCCACAAGTGTGGAACTCCATATTATAAACTGACACCCGGCACTTGTACGCACAATGCGTGAACCTTCGGATGATTTCATTCAACATTATTAATGTACCAAAATTTCACATTTGCAATTGCATAAGTGCCGCTTACATTAACCCGTATCAAACTTCCTAGCAGATAAAAACTGTGTGCCGGGCCGAGACTCGAACTCGGGACTTTTGCCTTTCGCGGGCAAATGCTCCACCAATTCTTTTTTTTTTTTTTTTAAATAATGAGTAGGTGGAGACAAGACGGGCAGGGGTCGGAACCCGAGGCCTGGCCGCGATGTCTCCCCCCTCCCGTCCCTGAAGCACTCCCTCAAAGTAGTTTTTTGATTTATTTTTATTTTTATTACTATTATTATTTTATTTTTACCAGGAACGTGGTAAATGAACAAAGGATCTTTATTGATACAAACTTAAATACAACAGAAATGCCATCCTTCCGGCGAAAATAACACAAGACAGTACACTCGTACAAGGCGAGCAAGTTTTTCTTTCTTTTTTTTTGTATGAACAAGGTGTGGGAAAAAAGAATAATAATACTGATATAAGCTAAGAGGTGTCAAGCAATGTACAGTGGAGTGGGGGAAAACCAGTGTGTTCTGGTTTAGTGCATAAAAGAAAGGAGGCGCGTGTCCATGCGCCTACTTCACTGTGGGTTACAATATAGAAAGTAGCGCGGGGAGTCTCAGACGTCAGCAGGGGGGGACGGGAGTGCTGTCGGCGTGTGGCACCATCCAACTGAGCGGGGGTGACGTAAAGATCGCATGTAGGTAATTGGCGAAGAAGGCGCGGTAGCGCGGTCGGTGTTCGACTACACTGTGGGCGGTTTGTAAGTACTGCCAGAAATCAAGGCGTGATTTGTCGCCAGCATTATACATGTAGGTGATCGTCCATCCCTTGACCCATACAATCGCATGACCAACTAAGCCACCCAAGCACGACTCACGCCCCGTCCTCACAGCTTTACTTCTGCCAATACCTCGTCTCCTACTCTCCTACCTTCCAAACTCTACAGAAGCTCTTCTGCGAACCTTGCAGAACTAGCACTCCTGGAAGAAAGGATATTGCGGAAACATGACTTAGCCGCAGCCTGGGGGATGTTTCCAGAATGAGATTTTCACTCTGCAGCGGTGTGTGCGCTGATATGAAACTTCCTGGCAGATTAAAACTGTGTGCCGGACCGAGACTCGAACTCGGGACCTTTGCATTTCGCGGGCAAGGCTCTACCATATGAGCTATACAAGCACGACTCACGACCCGTCCTCACAGCTTCAATTCTGCCAGTACCTCATCTCCTACGTTTCAAACTTTACAGAAGCTCTCCTGCTTCAGGAGTGCTAGTTCTGCAAGGTTCGCAGGAGAGCTTCTGTAAAGTTTGGAAGGTGGGAGACGAGGTACTGGCAGAAGTAAAGCTGTGAGGACGCGGCGTGAGTCGCGCTTGGGTGACTCAGTTGGTGGAGCGCTTGCCCGCGACAGGGAAAGGTCCCGAGTTCGAGTCTCGGTCCGGCACACAGTTTTAATCTGCCAGGAAGTTTCATATCGGCGTACACTCCGCTGCAGACTGAAAATCTCATTCTGGAAACTTAACCCTTATCCTTCGTGTGTTAATGGCCTAAAAATGTTACCTGCAAAAATGTATTCTCGAAATTGCATTGTTCCACATTATTTATCTTTAGGTGTTGCAATTTTTTTCCGTCAGTATAACTGAGGACTATGATTTGAAGAGCTACTCTGAGATGGAGACGTAGGTGACGAATTTGTTGCGGTCCTCATGAAACCAGTCAGAAAGTTGATAACTCAAAAAAGAAAAGAGGAGACTGAGAATGTGGAGTGCAGAGTTTGAGGAGGGTGTGGGGAGAGTGATGTGGGAGACGGCGAGTGCCCGGCTGCGTCGCCGCCTCTGCCGCTGCGGCTGCCGCCTGCTGGCCCCGTGTTGCGCGACCGCCGACCGCCCTCATTGATTTTCGGACGCGCCACGTCGCTCCGCGCAAAGAAGCAGGGCGGGGGCCGGCACGCGGCTTTAATCGGCCCGTGATTTGTTTGCGCGCTATCTGACGGCCCCCAGCGTCGCTGTCCGCGGCTGCCGCGAGCGTCGCAGCGCCGCCGCGCAGTTATCTGGCCGCAGCGCCCGCCACTGGCAAATAATGCCGTGATGTAGCGTGCACCTCCGCTTCTCCGTATGTGCCTGTCCTCGCTCTTTAATTTGCTTCGCTGAATCGGGCCATTAATACCGCTTCTGACTCGTGTGAACGTGAGCTAGAAAATCGGGGGGGGGGGGGGGGGGGGTCACAGTAGCATCAGCCTAATATTGTCGATTATTGAAAAACGTGTGGCTCGGTGGCCAAGTGGGAGTACTCCCTTCGGTGTTACAGATATTGCAGTTCTAACGATACATGCTCGATGGTCAAGGACGACATCAACAAACGAAAAAAGGAAAATAAAATAAAAGGTAAAACAAAAATAGAAAAAGTTAAATGAAAAGGATGGAATAGAACACTTTTAAAATGTAAAAATAAAAATATATCATATAAAAGATAATAAATAGGAAAACGAAAAAGGAAAAAAAATCAGTGAAATACAGGACACGAAAAAACAAGTATGAACAAAAATTTAAAAAGACTGTGTAAGTTTCAGGTTACAGCTACAAAATTCATCGCCGGGTTCCTCAGTCGGTCTTAGGGTTTTTTACATCTTCATCTACATTTATACTCCGCAAGCCACCCAGCGATGTGTGGCGGAGGGCACTTTACGTGCCACTGTCATTACCTCCGTTTCCTGGTCCAGTCGCGTATGGTTCGCGGGAAGAACGACTGCCGGAAAGCCTCCGTGCGCGCTCGAATCTCTCTAATTTTACATTCGTGATCTCCTCGGGAGGTATAAGTAGGGGGAAGCAATATATTCGATACCTCATCCGGAAACGCACCCTCTCGAAACTTGGACAGCAAGCTACACTGCGATGCAGAGCGCCTCTCTTGCAGAGTCTGCCACTTGAGTTTGCTAAACATCTCCGTAACACTATCACGCTTACCAAATAACCCTGTGACGAAACGCGCCGCTCTTCTTTGGATCTTCTCTATCTCCTCTGTCTCCCCCCCCCCCCCCCCCGCCCTCCCCGTGTTATCGTTTCTTTCCTCTGTGGCAATGATTTGTTAAGGGGGAAAATGTCACACAGCACCGCGTTTCGCATTCCGAGCTAAACTGTAGGTTACTTGAGAACTGGGTAGGTTCAGAGGTCCGGAAGAGAACTACAGCTCTGCTGGAACAAATGTAGATACCGATGTTTCAATGACACCTTGAAGATAGTGGTCATGATCTATAGTAAACAATCTATTTACACTTCTTCAATTTTAAATCATCAGGTTTCTGACGTACGTAGCTATTTGGAAGATAATCGAGAGAAAAACAAGAGTAACGAGCGCCTTAAGTTCGCGGCACAAAAATGACATTGGATACGGAGTGCTGACGCTGCTTCAAATCTTAACCTTCTGTCATGGTAGAAGAGACACTATCCAGACACTGTGAGCTCTAAGTATGGCTAATGAATTTAACACGAAGCTTGTATTTTGCCGACTCGTAATTCAGTGGCTGTCCTCGGCAAAGTTCAGACAAAATTATGTCTGAATCGGTGACTGGTGACTATTCTCGTCAAACTGCAGTGTATCTGTGGCGCTTGGCTTGGAGGTCCACCGCTCGAATCCTGGCGGTAGAAGGAATTTCACGTACACAACCGGGTCGATAAGGCACAAGAAAGGCCAGCGTGCGGCCTGTATTATGCTTTTAGTAGTTCGAACAAGACGACAGGCAAACCATGAGTAGTCAGATCGCAGCCGTTTGTCACACCGTCGGCAGTAGCACCCTATCAGTAAAGGGAAGAAACTGATGAACTGGGCAACGTTACTGCATGAAACAAAACACAATTCCCGTAAAGTAATCACTATCATTTGTAACTGGCTGAAAACCCCGGCGTTGCTTGGGTCCTTATTTATCCGAATATTTATCCGAATCTTCTATCACTCCATCGCCTCTTCACGCCTTTCTCTGTCCATCTCTCCCTACCCCTCGCTCTAATCCATCCCCCTCTCTGTTCATCTTCTGCTCCTCCCTTTCTGTATTCATCTTCTCCCCTCCATTCTCTCTTTGTTCATTTCTTCGTCCCCCCTCTCTCTGTCCAATTTCTCCTTGCTGCATTTTATCACCACAGTATTTCTTTCCAGATAGTTCATAATGTATGTATCATTGGTTGAAACCGATCCAGGGTTTAGTAGGAGATGTTGAACATATGCTTATGTGACGTATAATGCACACTGTGATACCGCGTCATAATGTAAAAAAAACTGCACTGTATAGTATACACACACTATAGTGTTTTACATTATGACGCTGTCGCATTCTCAGAAAACCTTTACGTCAGCTGACTCTGGCCGCGTAAGCCACTCTGGCCGCGTAAGCCTATGCAGTTACATATATTTGTACACTTACGTGTCTGCATTTTTGCTGCTTTACACCTCGCGATTGAAAAAGAGGACGTTAAATTTTTCTGTGGTATTCGGCCGCGTGGCTTGATCTTAGGTCTCGAAAAAAAAAAAAAAAAAAAAAAAAGATTCAAATGGCTCTGAGCACTATGGGACGTAACATCTGAGGCCATCAGTCCTAGAACTTAGAACTACTTAAACGTAACTAACCTAAGGACATCACACACATCCATGCCCGATGCAGGATTAGAACCTGCGACCGTAGCAGTCGCGCGGTTCCAGACTGTAGCGCGTAGAACCGCTCTGCCACCCCGACCGGCGGTCTCGAAACACTTTGGTAAAATTATTGGCTTGCTGCACTGCTCATTCTCGCGACTTGGGTGAAACACTGAACAGCACAAATAAGAGACAAATTGGGCTTCCTACTTTTGAAGGTATTCCAAGTCAACAAAATGTATGAAATAAATTCCACCAGATTATTTTCGAACATTTCCAAATGACACCTTCTCATCCAAACATCCTCAAATCTAATGGTAGGCCTGTTAAGGAATCCTATTTTCACAGTATTTTTATACAAATAAAAAGTCGTCTATCTAACAAATTTGGTTGAAACTGCTCCAGATGTTTCTGAGTTACGTTTCAATGCCACCCCCTTTTTATTCCCAGCCCTATGGGATGTAGGTGGTTCTTAATCCGACAGTGCTCCTTTACAGATAGTAAGTAGCCAGTAAAACGCCGATTCTTTACAGAATCGCACTTAAATGTATAAAACAGTTTCACAGTTCTGATTACACATGAGACAATGTGTTAAATATTTGGCTGGAAGCACGCAAGCGAGAAAAAGTTTTGAAACTATGTTTAAAGTCGCTAAGTGCTCTCAATATCAAATACTGGAGGAGTACAGTCTGGGTAATTTGCGCTCCGCTTTAAGAAATCCTAGTTTCTGACGCATCTCAATGTTTGTGACGTCATATCTCCTGAACTATGTGTCATACAATGATATAATTTTGCAGAGACATTGAGTGGTGTAAGTGGATACCGCCTGCGAAATTTGCTGCGAATAGAGGTAGTAATAAAAAAGGAATAAATTAAAACGTCATGCCTGATACGGCAGTTTTACTGCACGAATAGCGAAAATGTAATGAGCTATACATTTTTTACTTTCATCATATTTTAGGGACGTCAGCGAGACGAAGTTTAGTAAAGGTTTGAAATTATTTGTAAGGTTTGTTGCATGTCGCTAAATGCTCTCAATACTGGATTAATATAGTCTTGGTATTTGCCAGCAGTGGTGTTACTCCCACAGCACTTCTTTATAGATAACAGTTGGTATGTGAACCAAGTGTGGTTGAAATCTACCCAGACGTTTAGGAAAGGATTTTGAACATACATACATACATCTTTATTGTGTGTCGAGATTACTTTTACGAATTATGTAACTTCACCGTCGTTGTTGATGACTGCTAAAGAATAAAGTATATAGTCTTTACGGCGTACCTTCTATTAAGTTTACTCTGTTTTTGGATCTAAATCAGCAAAAAACAACGATACTCAACTCTGAAAGAGGGAAGAGTAAGGTCCGAAGTCTCGCCACTATGACGTCATTAAAGGCGGAGCAGAAAATCGAACTGAACAGTGATTGGAAATGAAATCGGTTGTATAATTTCAACCGAACCTTCACGTCATCTGCTTCTGATGATTTAGTGAAACAGCGGAAAGCTTAGATCTGGTTGCCGTAAGGGGCTCTGAACAACACTCCTCCCACATTTTGAACTGTAAAGGCAAAGCAGGAGCGTTAGCAGAGATGAGGGGTGGCGTACATAATAGCCACATCCTACACCTCTCACATACGCGCTTTTGTTTTCGCGAAGTTTGATCTGCACTGTTGTGGTGCTCAGAGAATCTAACATTCTGGATAACCCTAGAAATAATCATGCATAATGTTAATGAGACTGAAAATGTGGGAAACATGGAACTTCAGGAAACATTCCGCATCAGTCGCAAAATTGAGTTAATCAGTGGACTCTCACGTAGGAAATGGCTGCTTCATTCTGAGCAGCAGTCCAGTACTTAAAAAGTGTCACCTAAATCACAGATAATTACAACAAAAATCAGTTACATCATGATTGGAGAGAATGATCCAAAATGTTTTCAGCAAATATGTCTGTGTGTGTGTGTGTGTGTGTGTGTGTGTGACAGAGAGAGAGAGAGAGAGAGAGAGAGAGAGAGAGAGAGAGAGAGATGAACATACGTTAATGATTCATTGATACTGGAAACGGGAAAAATCAAGACAAAAGTAGAGCTTTGTTCACTCGAAGAACTTTAGAACGGATCAAGTCATACTCGTATTTTTCAAGTAGCATTCATTTTACTGAGCAGGCACTACAATTATTCTGAGTTATGTATCTCATGTTTTCGACTTTCCCAAGGAATTCTCATACTTAGTAGTGCCGTGCTGGCCTTCTCTTATTTTGTGGCGTTAGGAAGTATGCGAGGGAAGCACCAGAAGAAATGACCAGTTAGTGCGACAGCGCCCAGGAAAAAACTGGTAATGATAGTGGCACCAACAAAACTCTAGAAGGAGGCCAACTCGTGAATATTTGAAGCAGGTCTTCGGGAAAATTGTATTTCATAGTTCTACATACGTGAGAAGAGTAAAACAGGACGAGAAGTGGAGGACGGTACAAAGCAAAAAGTTTTTCTCTGTGATATACTCTAAGGCTTAATTCTAGCAATTTTTCGAGGTTTTCCTGCATTTCTTAGTGTCAACACTCTTCTATTAGCCCACTGCATGGACAGAAGATAAACTCCGTCTACAACAAGCTTGTGGTTGATTGCTAGAAGCCACTCTTCCACTCTGCGATATTCTCTACTGTTCACTGATGTTTGAGTAATCAGAACTTTTATAACACCTGTAGTTATTATCCGTAGACGTCTACGTTTTATGTCAACTGTGAATACAACGCATGTCGTCGTACAAGTAAAGCCGAATTTACTCTTCAGCGGGTAATTTGCGGTCCCGCTCTAGCATGTAATGCACCACTATTCGCCGCATTACAGCACGATGGCACTAAAGTTGTTGGTCTAGTTAAGCGTCGAATCAACAATATATTGTAAGAATTCGAATGATATAAATATCGCAGTAAGAGCATCATGTTAGTAACTGTAATTAATTTCCATATAGTTACAATGAACATCGACCTACGCTGGGATGACGATTTTCCAGGAAGTTTATTTCTCTTAGACATAGCCAAAGTTGTTCCACATTTTATTTTATGCAACTTTCTCTCAATACCAAGAAAAATGCGTGACTCCTTTATAAAGTAAAATTTGCACAGTTTCTCTTTACGTTGAATTTAAAATTTTTCTTTTCGGGTCACACTAACTTTACGAACTGTCTGCAGTTTACTGAAAATCCTCATCGCATAGACAGAAACATACTGACGTTGAGCCATAACCAATATTAATTTTTGAAGCCAATTAAATATTAGTGTAGCAGGTATTTTATTTCGTTTTTCATTGTTATATGAGTTAAGTCACTTATTTTATATGATATATACAAAATATGGAATTCAACATGTGTGCTTAATCTACGAATTAACTTGCGTTGTTGAGCTCATCTGACTGCTCTACAGCGCTGGTATTTTGCATTCAACTTCTTTGATTGATTTGGGCCCTAGAGTCTAATATTTTCCTTTCTTTGGAGTCAATATCTTGAGCGAGTGTGGTGTTACGTATGTCTGTTTAACATGAAATCGTTAAATAAATGTGACGCTGGAAGCGTTAGTGGTTACAAGATAGTAATGTGATACGTCACAAAACACCTGCGACTCGTCGAGCGATTCTTCTCTCAGCGCATAAATGCTTTCTGGGGTTTTCACTGTAGTTTATTTTTTTCCTTTTCTCTTGGACTAATTATGGTGTGTAGGTCACTTAACATTAAATGGAATTTGAAATTCCACCTCTAAAATTTACAATTCTAGCGACAGGATAGTGTCTTGGATAGAGGCTGTCATTCTGCCACACCTCTCATCCTTATGCACAAGGTAAAGTTTTCCACGATAACTCGTAATATAATAAATACAGCAAACCCGTACCAAAAGTTTATCAAAATAAAAAATTTAAAAAACTGAATTTAGGCACAGAAAATTGTGTCAACAGAACTAACACATACACAATGTTCTAAACAGCGCAGTACTAACCGCGTACTTTTTAAACAATTATTTTGAGCTTAAATAGTCTCTATTCTAGGATAGTATAGCACAAATGCGCTATATTCAGGCGATGCGCGATGTCCCTACAATCAAAATGTCTCACAGAAATGTCGCTGCAATTTAGTAACTGAAGTAAATGTATTTATCTTAATATAAATTACATCATATTGCCATACTATAAAAATGTAGAATTTTCGTTTAAAGGGAAAACAAACAAGGTCAAATTGTAAAATAAAAACTGTTTTCTAAGACTGGCAGAGGATTCCTCGTCGGAAAAGATGCAATGTTTTTCGGTATCGGAAAATGTTTAGTTTTTGGTAAAGCTTCATTCTAGGAAGTTCTAGTCTACAGTGTATGTACAAAAATGGTTCAAATGGCTCTGAGCACTATGGGACTTAACTTCTGAGGTCATCAGTCCCCTAGAACTTAGAACTACTTAAACCTAATTAACCTAAGGACATCACACGCATCCATGCCCGAGGCAGGATTCGAACCTGCGCCCGTAGCGGTCGCGCGGTTCCAGACTGTAGCGCCTAGAACCGCTCGGCCACACCGGCCGGCGTGTATGTACATAAAGACCATTTACCAACTAGTCATAAGCCATCACAAGTGCGTTGCAACGACCTGCAAGAACGTTTCTTCAACGAGAAGAACAACAGTTCTTACTCATTTTACACGCTGTGTTTATAACAGTGTGTATAAAAAAGCTGTTACTCTCTTCTCAGCAACAGTCCGTGACAGGATTCTAGACTCCTCATTTTATATGAGCTTCCTGCGAAAGCACATGTGCAGATGTCTTTTCCCTTAGAGAACTCGTTGCATACAGAAAGTGTCTTATTCGATGTAAATATTTTCTCTATAAGAGCCGAACGATGAGTTGAGCAACATAACTGACAGATTTCCTTAGATACCCGGGAATAAGCTTTCATGCAGAAAGAGAGGCCTTAAACTTTTTGCTGCTCAGAACCATTTTGTTCCATCGACAATTTCCTTTTGACGGGACATTGTTCTGTAGAATCAGTTCGAATGCAAACCCGATAGGCCTAATTAGCGTCACTGTGCCACGCGAAGGAGTTTGCCACACTTCATCGTTTCGACGCAACAGTCTGTCTCTGTTAGGAAATACTTCATGCGTGTCATCTTGTATAGATACTAAATAAAAGGAATTGATGACGAACTTATACATCACAGCTTAATTCGCATATTAGCAAGATGTTTGTCTGAATAACATCTATAGAAGGAAGATAAATTCTTGCATTAATGGATCGGACAAATACAAGAAACTCTGTAAAATCAATTTAACGAGACGCAGCGGACAATGATAAGCATTGACATTCTTGGGCTTAGTTCTTCATGTTAACTGTGTCGGTCTGTTTCGCAAAAACCGAATTTTCACGGCATCTTTCTCTAATCAGTATTAAATGTTAGCTGTATGGGATAATGTGCTTTAACATACGACAGAAAATAATTAGATGGTCTGCAGTCGAGCTGATGATTTGGAACTACGCCACGTCTAAAGCAAACTGTAAGTGCAACGTAATGGACATGAGTAATGCTAACCCAATAGTGTACTGTTGGCGACACAAGCTGGTGAGACCAGGGTTACGCCAGCTGTCCACAAATTGGCTGTCAGAGGCAGCAGCGACGTACGCAGTGCGTGTTGCGTGTGCGTGAGCGTGCCGGCTACTGGCGGGAGGCCAGGGCGGGCGCAGCCGTCGCTTGTCGCGGTCACGTGACCGCTAATTGCGAGTCGCGATCTCCCAATCCTGTGGTACCCGGCGCGTGGTTTCATCGTAATGAACACTAATGAAAACGTTTGCTAATCTTCCGCTCAAAATGCAACAATTGTTAACATGAAGGGGAAACGACTAAAATCCAGATAGTGATACAGAGGCAGGTTTTCCTCCAGAATAAAGGGAATCTGACTTTCGATGTGCGTGACACTGGACCGCTATTCCGGTGTAGGGGATTAAATAATGTATGCTTTACTGTATCGCTTGTGCTTGAAAATTTTTCGCGAACATGTCTCTAATCACGCCTTATTTATTATTGAGGAAGAAATAGTTCTTTCTTAAAGGCTTGAAACTGATGCGAAAAGAGATTTCTTGTATTTTTTCGACATGTAAATTGCAGAGAAGAGACCTGAAAGTGTGATGCGCTCCACGCAAAATAACCGTCAGAGGATACAGGTTTATCTGCGTTTGACTGGTATTAGCTAACTGATTCGAAAAGGCATTTAGTTTATGTGGACAGGAAATACGCTGAACCCAGACTAGTTCTTGGTGAGATGACAGAAAGCGGTCTGGCTTGTAGGAAGACTGTTGGTATTCCGCTGAATGGGTTAGAAGAGCCACAGGCCAACTTAAATAAGTGTGACCGAACGGCATTTCAACCCTGCTGCTCTTGAGTACGAATTAATCGCTTTAACCAAGACGTCACCTTGCTCGGCAATCATGATCTAGGTATGGCGTAACTTTCCAGGCGGCTCGTGATGACATTAGTTTAGCAAACCCACAGCACGGTGCTTCAGTCTACCCAGATACAACCACCGATGCTGCTGTTTTGAACGTCTTTTCGTAGATACGTGTAACGTGACATGAGACATTTAATACGTGGTCCACAACTGGCAGTACACTGGTTACGTTTAGTGATTCATTTAAAATCATTTCGTTTCTCGCGAGGATCTCCAGTGACGGGTGTCTAAGGTATCGAACGAGACAGCTCGGTAGTTCAGATAATCGACACGTTTTTGACAGGTGCAAGCTTTAGATGCATCTGGATATAAGTGTTACTATTTAAGTATAATGCGGGATTTGTTTCTTCAGACGGCCATGAACTAAGGCTTTTTCTGTTGCTTGTCCTTAACCAATCCGAGATGGATTGCGTCTCTAGGAACCTCAGAATCAACAGGACATTAAACCTTCGTCATGCTTTAATATGGTCATCTGGCCTCTAATGCGCAGAGCTGAATTTGAAAGGCAATAATTCTTAACTGAAGAACAGACGACGAATATGGGCATATAAGCAACACAAACTAGAAACCGGCGCCGTTTGGAGAAGGTGACGAAAGGAATGATCCGGTTGATCAGATTTTGCATCTAAAGGAAACTATACGAAATTTTGATGAATAGAAAGGCAGACACGAGTGGCTGATAAATTTTAGTGGCGTTGCAGGACGATGATAACGTGGAAAAGGTTTTCAGGTCTTCTCGTTTTAGACAGCGGCTTATGACTGTCATAAGGAAGGTAGCTAGGTGACTGACCTGAGCCGCTTCGCTTCGTCGATGAAGGGCCGCTTCTCCATCTCGGAGAGAAGCTTCCACTCGGCGCCGAGCCGCTTCGAGATCTCCGAGTTGTGCATCTTGGGGTTGTCCTGCGCCATCTTGCGACGCTGTCCACGCGACCAGACCATGAAGGCGTTCATGGGCCGCTTGATGTGGTCGGGCGCGTGCTGCGGCCCGGCGCCGGCGCCGCCTCGCTGCTGGCCGCTGCTCATGGCTGCTGGCTGTGCCTCTGGCTGCCCACTGCCGCCCTGCCTCGCTGCCAGCCGGCCGTCGTGGCGCCGCCCCTCCCCCCCACCCCGCGACGACCCCCACCCCCTCCACGACACGCCCACGCGCTGCGCGGGACGGCCCACAACATGGCGCCGGCGCCCAGCCACAGGTGGCCTCTGCACGTGCGCCCAGTCGCCCAGCGGGCGCCTTCGTCTTTAGGTCCTCGTTGTAGACGTCACATCTCCTTCTCGTCCTCAGTTCGTAGCTCACTCGTCAGCGGCTACACAGTATGTAGCTACACTTCATCAGGATCATCATAATCGTAGTCTGACAATTCACGATCATTGCTGCGAAAATTCCCTCCCTCAGTTATGGATTTTTCCATTCACTTCAGTCTTCTGCTAAACATCCAACTTTGCTTCTGCTTATTTTCTTATGTCATTTACCAAACCTGCATTAGTGGTTCACTTCGCTCTAATTTTATATTTGGAATCAAGTAAAAACTTATTACACCTTTTGTTATGTCATCTGTTCGCCTAACTGCTGCCTCCCCCTCCCTTCATAAAAAATACGGTATTCTCTGTCTCATATGTTCAAATCTACATCTACATTTATACTCCGCAAGCCACCCAACGGTGTGTGGTGGAGGGCACTTTATGTGCCACTGTCACCTCCCTTTCCTGTTCCAAGCGGGTATGGTTCGCGGGAGGAACGACTGTCGGAAAGCTTCCGTCCGCGCTCGAAGCTCTCTAATTTTACATTCGTGATCCCCTCGGGAGTTATAAGTACGGGGAAGCAATATATTCGATACCTCATCCAGAAACGCACCCTCTAGAGACCTGGACAGCAAGCTACACCGCGATGCAGAGCGCCTCTCTTGCAGAGCCTGCCACTTGAGTTTGCTAAACATCTCCGTAACGCTATCACGTTTACCAAATAACCCTGTGACGAAACGCGCCGCTCTTCTTTGGATCTTCTCTGTCTCCTCTGTCAACCCGACCTGGCATGGATCCCACACTGACGAGCAATACTCAAGCACAGGTCGAACGAGTGCTTTGTAAGCCACCTCCTTTGTTGAGGGCTACATTTTCTAAGGACTCACGCAATGAATCTCAACCTGGCACCCGCCTTACCAACAACTAATTTTATATAATCATTCCACTTCAAATCTTTCCGCACGCATACTCCCAGATATTTTACAGAAGTAACTGCTACCAGTGTTTGTTCCGCTATCATATAATCATACAGTAAAGGATCCTTCTTTCTATGTACTCGCAATACATTACATTTGTCTATGTTAAGGGTCAGTTGCCACTCTCTGCACCAAGTGCCTATCCGCTGCAGATCTTCCTGTATTTCGCTACAATTTTCTAATGCAGCAACTTCTCTGTATACTACAGCATCATCCGCGAAAAGCCGCATGGAACTTCCGACACTATCTACTAAGTCATTTATATATATTGTGAAAAGCAATGGTCCCATAACACTCCCCTGTGGCACGCCAGAGGTTACTTTAACGTCTGTAGACGTCTCTCCATTGATAACAACATGCTGTGTTCTGTCTGCTAAAAACTCTTCAATCCAGCCACACAGCTGGTCTGATATTCCGTAGGCTCTTACTTTGTTCATCAGGCGACAGTGCAGAACTGTATCGAATGCCTTCCGGAAGTCAAGGAAAATGGCATCTACCTGGGAGCCTGTATCTAATATTTTCTGGGTCTCATGAACAAATAAAGAGAGTTGGGTCTCACACGATCGCTGTTTCCGGAATCCATGTTGATTCCTACAGAGTAGATTCTGGGATTCCAGAAATGACATGATACGGGAGCAAAAAACATGTTCTAAAATTCTACAACAGATCGATGTCAGAGATATAGGTCTATAAATTTGCGCATCTACTCGATGACCCTTCTTGAAGACTGGGACTACTTGTGCTCTTTTCCAATCATTTGGAACCTTCCGTTCCTCTAGAGACTTGCGGTACACGGCTGTTAGAAGGGGGCAAGTTCTTTCGCGTACTCTGTGTAGAATGTGTGTGAATTACTAAGGAAGCAAACTGCTGAGGTCATCAGCCCTAGACTTACATACAACTTAAATTAACTTAAACTAACTTATACTAAGAACAACACACACACCCATGCCCGAGGGAGGACTCGAACCTCCGGGGGGAGTGGCCGCGCAATCCGTGGCATGGCGCCTCAAACCAAGCAGCCACACCGGGCGACACTCTTTCTCATTTCTCGCATTTCTAATTCTATTGGCTGGTTGCAATTAAATTGCAGCTTCTCGCAGAGGACCAGTGTGGGCTGTAATTGCAGTATGGCTGTGAAACTTGTTGCGTTAATGCAGAGCCGATGTAGACTGGAAAAAAAGTTAGTTCCACTTTTGGCCACCAGGTGCAAATGTGGCGCTGTGAATACAAGAAAGAGTATAGAAATGTTTCCATACGTAATGGATTTGGAAGGGGATGTGGACAGAAAAGATCAAACAAGTGAGGAAGTCATAATTTTTATTTGATTATTAACTGCCAATTGCACAGTTTGATCAATATAATGATTGAAGATATCGATGAGATGATGAACAGCTCCATATTTGCACCTGGTGGCCAATAATGGAACTAATTTTTTTCCAGCATAGATCTGTTCCGCTTTAACGCATTAGCATTTCTACAAAATTTCGCTGTCAAATGATATTAGGGCCCTCTCCGTGCCTCTGAGAGTAGCTGCAGTTTAGTTACACCCACCCAGTACATCTACATACCGCAGCTATCTTACATCTACGTTTATACTTCGTGAGCGTCCTTATAGTATGTCGCGGAGTGTAATTTGCTTACCACTCTCGTTTTTCCTATTTACTGTTCCAGTTGCGAAACTTTCGAGTGATTGCTGCTTAATCTCCATGTGAGAGCGAGTTTCTAAAATTTTATTTCCTTGATATTTTCGCGAGATACCAGTAAACCCTCGATTATTTAAAGAATCAAACTGACGTGTATAGAACTGTTTCAAACGCCTGATTACTTTACAAATGATTTGCGTGTTCAATTTTTGACGATAAGTATGTAAGCGAGAAAATGTTTAGAAAATGTTTGAAATTATGTTGAATGTTGTTTGGAAGTAGCTAAATGCTGTCATTATGAAATACTGCCTGATTGCAGTATGGGTAATGTGGACCCCCTTTTAGGCAAAAGCTTCTTTTTCACGCATCTCAGTTTTTATGACGCCAAACCTCCCGAAGCACGTGTCGTACAATGATATAGTTTTGCATGTACAGTCAGTGGCATATATGGATACCGTCTGCAAAGTGAGTTGGAAATAGAGTTATTGATAAAGAAGAAATAAATTAAAACGTCATGCCTGATGATGAAGCTTTATTGCGAAAAGAGCGAAAATGTAACTAACGATAAACTTTGTTCCTTTGGTAATATTGTGGCTGGTGTGAGTTTTATAAAGGTTTGAAATCAATTTTGAAGTTGTTGGAAGTCACGTAAGTGGCCGAATATGGTCGGGGAAACCTGAGGGTAGTGGGCTATTCTGCCTGAAGCCATAAATACAGTTTCTAACTGCAGCACTTGTCTTACTGTGTTAAGCCTTCATCATAACGTTAGCATCTCAAAGAGTAAATTATGAAAGTATTTTAAACTGATAAATTCGGCCATTAATTCTATGAGATACTGAAAATCTAATTTTTGTTGCCCCTGGAAGACAACATGACCCTGGAATCGTGAACCATGAACCACGTACCATGTACTATGATTCGTGTTAGTCGGTTAAAAATATAGACTCGTAGGAGGAAGCGTTATACTTTGGTTGTTCTCGGATCTTTAAGAGTTGGTTTACCGCAGAACGCCTCTCTTGCAGCGTATGGCACTGGAGCTGGCTGATGTCAGCATCCCCATAACGTTATCTCGCTAACTAAATGAACCTGTAACGAAACGTGCTGCTCTTCCTTGGATCTTCACTATTTCTTCTAAAAGTCCGTTTGGTACGGCTCCCAGACTGATGAGCAATATTCAGTTATTAGTTCGAAGGAATGTTTTGCAAGCTACCTCATTTGTGGGTGGACTACGGTTCCTGAGCATTCTTCCAACTAATCTCAGTCTAGCACGTGCCTTACCTGAGATTAGTTTTGTGCGGTCGTTTCACTTTAAATCTATCCATACGCGTACTCCTAAATGCTTTAGGCTTGTGAGTGTTTCCAGTGATTGTTCTGCAGTCGTGTAGTCTTGAAAGAGTGCGTCTTTCTGCCTATTTATGCTCACTACGCTACATTTTTTTTATGTTAAGGGTCAGCTGCCAGTCCCTGCAACAAGCGTCAATTCTGTGAAGGTCTTCCTGCAATTCACTGCAATTTTCTAGCGTTGCGACTTCTCTGCATTCAACAGCATCAACCGTGAAAAGCCACATGGAACTTCCGACGTTATCTGCTAGTCACCTATGTATGTTGTGAAGGTAATTGTCCTATAGGACTCGTTTGGCGTACACTGGAAGTCACTTTTACGCGTGAAGATTTCTCTCCGTTAAGGCGCGTTTACCCCTGTGTACCTTGTGCCCAGTCGCCGTTCGCCTGTGTTTGCCTCATACGCAGGAACAGGCACGCCTCTGGGTGTAGAACGCTTTCTCGACTTGTGCACGTGCGTGATTTCATCAACACCTGGAAGAATCACGTGCGCTGTTTTAGTGCTTAAGATGCCCACTTTGCAAGCAGTCACTGCAACCGCAGCCGCTATTATTTCGAATCCAAGTCGTCATCATGGAAATAGGCGTAAGTGTTAGTTTAATGAATATCTTTTACGTGGTGGAAAAGAGAAAGATGGCAAGCAGTATTCTGTTTAAAAACTTACCTGTAATTTCAGGGTAATACTTCACCCTGTCAGGCTACTGATGTCGAAGGAAAACACAAAATACATCTCTAAAGTTCCACTTAGAGGTATGTATTACGTCGAAATCTAACTTCAATCCAGAAGTTTTCTAGCCTCTGATGAAATACTTTAAGAATTACATTGCGCTAGCTTTATGAGGAAGTGACCCGTGGTCTAGGGTTCGATCCCCGCCACTGCCTAAATTTTGATAAATAATCAGCATTGGCGGCCGAAGACTTCCGGCATAAGAAGTCAGCCTCATTCTGCCAACGGCCTTGTCAAAGAGGGCGGAGGAGCGGATAGAGGTTCAGGGCACTCTCTTGTCCTAGGGGTGGGAAATTGCTCCTAAAGGCGGAAGAATCAGCAATGATCAACGACATGAGGACTCAGAAGGCAATCGAAACCACTGCATTAAAGACACGTAACGTGTATCCACAGGACATGTGGCCTGTAATTGAAGAAGTGTCATGATGATCTCTCCATTGGCAAAATATTCCGGAATAGTCCCCCATTCGGATCTCCGGGAGGGGACTGCCAAGGGGGGGGGGGGTTACCATGAGAAAAAGATTGAATAATCAACGACAGGATAACGTTCTACGAGTCGGGGCGTGGAATGTCAGAAGTTTGAACGTTGTAGGGAAACTAGAAAATCTGAAAAGGGAAACACAAAGGCTCAATCTAGATATAGTAGGGGTCAGTGAAGTGAAGTGGAAGGAGGACAAGGATTTCTGGTCAGATGAGTATCGGGTAATATCAACAGCAGCAGAAAATGGTATAACAGGTGTAGGATTCGTTATGAATAGGAAGGTAGGGCAGAGGGTGTGTTACTGTGAACAGTTCAGTGACTGGGTTGTTCTAATCAGAATCGACAGCAGACCAACACCGACAACGATAGTTCAGGTACACATGCCGACGTCGCAAGCTGAAGATGAACAGATAGAGATTGTGTATGAGGATATTGAAAGGGTAATGCAGTATGCAAAGGGGGACGAAAATCTAATAGTCATGGGCGACTGGAATGCAGTTGTAGGGGAAGGAGTAGAAGAAAAGGTTACCGGAGAATATGGGCTTGGGACGAGGAATGAAAGAGGAGAAAGACTAATTGAGTTCTGTAACAAGTTTCAGCGAATCCCCTATTCAAGGATCACAAGAGGAGGAGGTATACTTGGAAAAGGCCGGGAGATACGGGAAGATTTCAATTAGATTACATCATGGTCAGAGAGAGATTCCGAAATCAGATACTGGATTGTAAGGCGTACCCAGGAGCAGATATAGCCTCAGATCACAATATAGTAGTTATGAAGAGTAGGCTGCAGTTCAAGACATTAGTCAGGAAGAATCAATACGCAAAGAAGTGGGATACGGAAGTACTAAGGAATGACGAGATACATTTCAAGTTCTCTAACGCTATAGATACAGCAATAAGGAATAGCGCAGTAGGCAGTACAGTTGAAGAGGAATGGACATCTCTAAATAGGGCCATCACAGAAGTTGGGAAGGAAAACATAGGTACAAAGAAGGTAGCTGCGAAGAAACCATGGGTAACAGAAGAAATACTTCAGTTGATTGATGAAAGGAGGAAGTACAAACATGTTCCGGGAAAATCAGGAATACAGAAATACAAGTCGCTGAGGAATGAAATAAATAGGAAGTGCAGGGAAGCTAAGACGAAATGGCTGCAGGAAAAATGTGAAGACATCGAAAATGATATGATTGTCGGAAGGACAGACTCAGCATACAGGAAAGTCAAAACAACCTTTGGTGACATTAAAAGCAACGGTGGTAATATTAAGAGTACAACGGGAATTCCGCTGTTAAATGCAGAGGAGAGAGCAGATAGGTGGAAAGAATACATTGAAAGCCTCTATGAGGGTGAAGATTTGTCTGATGTGATAGAAGAAGAAACAGGAGTCGATTTAGAAGAGATAGGGGATCAAGTATTAGAATCGGAATTTAAAAGAGCTTTGGAGGACTTACGGTCAAATAAGGCAGAAGGGATAGATAACATTCCATCAGAATTTCTAAAATCATTGGGGGAAGTGGCAACAAAACGACTATTCACGTTGGTGTGTAGAATATATGAGTGTGGCGACATACCATCTGACTTTCGGAAAAGCACCATCCACACAATTCCGAAGATGACAAGAGCTGACAAGTGCGAGAATTATCGCACAATCAGCTTAACAGCTCATGCATCGAAGCTGCTTACAAGAATAATATACAGAAGAATGGAAAAGAAAATTGAGAATGCGCTAGGTGACGAGCAGTTTGGCTTTAGGAAAAGTAAAGGGACGAGAGAGGCAATTCTGACGTTACGGCTAATAATGGAAGCAAGGCTAAAGAAAAATCAAGACACTTTCATAGGATTTGTAGACCTGGAAGAAGCGTTCGGCAATATAAAATGTTGCAAGCTGTTCGAGATTCTGAAAAAAGTAGGGGTAAGCTATAGGGAGAGACGGGTCATATACAATATGTACAACAACCAAGAGGGAATAATAAGAGTGGACGATCAAGAACGAAGTGCTCGTATTAAGAAGAGTGTAAGACAAGGCTGTAGCCTTTCACCCCTACTCTTCAATCTGTACATCGAGGAAGCAATGATGGAAATAAAAGAAAGGTTCAGGAGTGGAATTAAAATTCAAGGTGAAAGGATATCAATGATACGATTCGCTGATGACATTGCTATCCTGAGTGAAAGTGGAGAAGAATTAAATGATCTGCTGAACGGAATGAACAGTCTAATGACTACACAGTATGGTTTGAGAATAAATCGGAGAAAGGCGAAGGTAATGAGAAGTAGTAGAAATGAGAACAGCGAGAAACTTAACATCAGGATTGATGGTCACGAAGTCAATGAAGTTAAGGAATTCTGCTACCTAGGCAGTAAAATAACCAATGACGGACGGAGCAAGGAGGACATCAAAAGCAGACTCGCTATGGCAAAAAAGGCATTTCTGGCCAAGAGAAGTCTACTAATATCAAATACCGGCCTTAATTTGAGGAAGAAATTTCTGAGGATGTACGTCTGGAGTACAGCATTGTATGGTAGTGAAAGATGGACTGTGGGAAAACCAGAACAGAAGAGAATCGAAGCATTTGAGATGGGGTGCTATAGACGAATGTTGAAAATTAGGTGGACTGATAAGGTAAGGAATGAGGAGGTTCTACGCAGAATCGGAGAGGAAAGGAATATGTGGAAAACACTGATAAGGAGAAGGGACAGGATGATAGGACATCTGCTAAGACATGAGGGAATGACTTCCATGGTACTAGAGGGAGCTGTAGAGGGCAAAAACTGTAGAGGACGACGGAGATTGGAATACGTCAAGCAAATAATTGAGGACGTAGGTTGCAAAAGCAGCTACTACTTAAGTTATAAGCACGATTTCAGTGTTCTTTTGTTTGATCTCGTCGTCGTTAACGTGAACTGCATTAACAGATTAACCCTTAGTCCTATTGCTACTTCCCAATTGCTGTCCAGAAGACGGTACGAGGAGCGATCTGTGATTCTTGGACATATTGTCGGCATGTCGCTAATCCTTCCAGCCGCTATTGCCAGTAGATAGAAGCCTGGTGACGACGCTGCTTCTTTTTTGAAGCAGCTTCTAATTTGGCCTCACATGGGCTGAGTGGACTCCTACGTCATGAACATCTGAGGAGATGTAAGTTATCGAACCCGGGCCCTTCCTCACAGAAGCCAACCATTCAACTACGGAGCGGTCTCTTGAGCCAAAACTGTCAATAAACTGAAGTGGCTCGCAAAGGAACCAGGCCAACGTTGGCACATCAAGGACCCCACAACCACTCCTCTTCTTTATCAACATGTGTTCGCCGAAACTACGAACGAAGGCTATTTATTGTGTTCTGATTTGTCTTTGCTGTTTCCAGGATGTTGTTGTGCATAAGTCGCTTCAGGCAGTCATTTAGTTTCACTTTGTGTTTATAATCACAGAATTAACGAATTACAAAACAAGGAAATCGCACGACAATACTCTTTAAATTCTATGTGTTTGTCGCTAGACCACTCGGCAAAGTGCTAATGGAAAAAAACTCCATTCTGTAACATTCAAATGAAGAAAAAACAAAGCAACAAACGAACAGAACGGCGGCCAGGCGCACGGCCTTTGCATGTGTCTCTCCATCCGCACTAATCAGAGGCATGCGTCACTTTGCAACCTCTCCGTGCAACAATCACTTTCAGGATGACGAAAAAGTCCGTTAACATATGAAGACAAGCGCGGAAAAACGGGCTAACCCTCAAATGTAAAAGCTTAACGATAGGTGTTACCATCTGTTGCTGGGTACGGAAACTATCAAAATTGATATTGGTCTCACCCCAAAATATCACACTAGCGTATTTAGGGGTGAGACCAATATCAAATTTGCAATGTCAGTTTTGATAGTTCCTGTACCCAGTAACAGATGGCAACACTTATCTATAAGTTCCTACATTTGACGGTTAGCCCGTTTTTCCGCGCGCCTTCATATGACAATTCAATACTTCACGAAATAATGTATGTAGAGAGATAAAAATTGACACATATGTTTGAAATGACGTGAGTTTCATTGAAGTCCCGAAAAGTGGCCGGCCGGTGTGGCCGTGCGGTTCTAGGCGCTTCAGTCTGGAACCGCGTGACCGCTACAGTCGCAGGTTCGAATCCTACCTCTGGCATGGATGTGTGTGATGTCCTTAGGTTAGTTAGGTTTAAGTAGTTCTAAGTTCTAGGGGACTGATGACCTGAGATGTTAAGTCCCATAGTGCTCAGAGCCATTTGAACCATTTGAACCATCCCGAAAAGTGCACAAAATGAGCAAGAGATGGCGCTTCTTATGATACAAAAGCAATAATTTGTGCAAGAATGGGTGTTTAGCAAATGCTCAACATGTCGGTGTTTAGCAAATGCTCAACATGTCGGTCGTCATTCATCAACAATATCTGTAGTCGAGGGACAATGTTGTGAACAACACTGTACAGCATATCAGTCGGTATGGTGAAAAACTGCTATTGAATGTTGTCTTTCAGCTTTTCTAACGAAGTCGGACGAATGCGATGGACTTGTGACTTCAGATAACCCGACTACCAATTACCACACGGATTGAGGTCTGGGGGATCTAGAGGTCAAGCGGTAAGGAAGTGGTGGCTCAGCAAGCGATCCTCACCAAATGATGTGTTCAACACATCTTTCACACCTGTAGCAGTGTTGGGTGCACCACCACCCTGTATAAAAGTCGTACCTTCCAGCGGGTGTTAATCAGCCAGGCTAGGGATGGTCCGATTCTCTAACACATCGGCACACCTCGCACCTGTCACGCTGAGATCATATAGATGATCCTCGTGCAGCATCACTGACATGTTGCTGTCCAGTGCCACCTATTGGCCGGTTTTTGCACTCGTTTTTTGATTTCAATAAACCTCCAGGTCGTTGCTGGGATGTGGCTCAAGTTTTACCTCTCTACCTATATGATTCCGTGAAGTAGTGCATTTTCAAATATTAATGGAATTTTGGGTCATCCTGTACATCTAGTGGAAACGTAGAGTTTCAAAGGTGTAAACGCACCTTTAAGCAGTTTGATGGAGAGTGCCTCTTGTACCAATCTCGTTTTCCCTTTCCCTGTTCTATTTGTGGATGAAGCGAATACCTCCGTGTTAGCTCTTATGTCTGATTTTCTCACCGCAGTCATTTCCAGAGACACATCTGAGAGAAAAGAATTTCTTCCCCGGCTCTTCTCCAAATGTAAACTCTCGGAACTTTAGTATTAAACGTCTCCGTGATGAAAAATGGCTCTGTTGTCGCGTTTGCCGCTGGAGCCTGGAGATCTCCGTAACGCTACCGTGCTGGCTAAACGATCTCGTGACGACTCACGCCGCTCTTCTTTGGCTCTTGTAAATCTCTCCTCTTAATCGAACTTAGCAAGGGTCCCAGACTGGTAAGTAATCGTCAAGGTTCGGTCGAACAAGTGTCTTGTAAGCCACTTCTTTTGTAAGTGAATTGCACCTCCTTAAGATTCTTCCAGTGAATCTCAGTTATTTGCTTTTCCTCAATTTTTTTCATGTGGCCATTCCACTTTAGGTGGCGGTCTTTTACGGTAGTGCCTGTTTTCAGTGATTTGCCGCTAAAAGTGTAAGCGAGCAATAGCGGATTCCTTCGGCTAGTCATGCGTGATACCTTATATTTATTTGTGTTCAGAGTCAACTGCCAGTCTCTGTAACATACATCAACACGCTGCAGGTCTTCTGCATTTCGCTACAATCTTTTGACGTTGTTCCCTTCTTACAGACAACGACGCCGTCTGCAAAGAGTCTTACAGAGGTCAGTTATACAAATTTTTAACGGTAACAGCCCTGTCACACTTTTTTGGGGTACTCCTGAAATGACATTTACATCTGTCGATTTTGTTACGTCCAAAGCATCGTTTTGAGTTCTTTCTGCAAGCAAGTCAAAATCCAATCACACATCTGATTCGATATACAGTGAAGACGTATTTTGTTCTCTAAAAGAAAGTGCAGAACTGTATCAAATGGTTTCCTGAAGTCGAGAACCACGGCATCAACCTAGCCGCCTATGTCTAAGCCGACCTGGGTCTGGGTCTCTTGTAGGAACAGAGCGAGCTGAGTTTCGCAGGGTCTCTGTTTGCGGTATCCATGCTGATTTTTGTATATGAGACATTCGTTCTTCATAAATATCATATTATTGAGATCTAAGGTTTTCCATATTTCTATAAGAAATTTATAACAACGATATGGGTCTGGAACTATGTGCATCTGCCCTACGACCCTTCTGCACAATGAGAATAATTTGGTCTTGCACTTTTTTTCCTTTTCTGCCCTGTTAATTTAGGGGCCTTCTTCCCTCACATCATATACACTACAGACTATCGGTTATTTTGTGAAGGGCGTATTATGATTGTATGACATAATTCATCACACGGATTCCAGTACATTCGTAATTATTTATTAAATAATTATTTTTTAAAGATTTATAAATATGCCGTTGACAAACACCAAAACAGAAAGGAAAATTCAAAAGGTACAGAAATTTAAATACCTAGGAGAGTAGATGAAAACAATTCTGAGGGAAAAAGAAATCGGTGGAGCACGAATAAACAAGTTGATGTAGCACACTAACTCACTATGAACATCTACAGTAAGAGGAAGCTTTCGATCAATGCAGAACTAAACCATTACCAGGCAGCGATTCGCCCTGAAACCTTATACGCCTCAAGGTCAACCTCGTAATAAAAGGATTACTTAAGAGACTAAACCTTGTGGAACGAAAGATTCTCAGGAGGATATGGGGATCTCGAATAACAAGTGAAGGTCAATATGGAAAACCAGTAACTCTATACCTAGATGGGGAGGGAAAATGTTGTATGACGGGTGATCGGCAGCCTGTGCGTATTTGATAAACGACGCCTTGTACACAATGAGCTGCACATAAGACGTTCTTAAATTAAAGATAGATATTTGAGCACATAGCGCATCATGAGGACCATGTTCTTCCGGTTCTTCTTTACAATGTACTACGGGAGGTTATTACATCAGATAACCCAGTTTTTTAGGTGAAAAAAAAATCCGCCGTATCCCAACAAAGGGATCTGAAGAAAAGGGAATACAGGAAACAGAGATTTACAACAGATGACTTTCAAATAAAAACTCAGTTTGCCATGCATTTCAACAAAACATAATTAGACGCAGAACAAAAAGATCATAGACAGAAGAACGAAGAAAACTATTCAATATGAGAATGAAAGAATATTGGCAAGGATAGAAACCAGAAGAGACGAAGCTGATCCACACGAACATGGTTCTCAGACATTCAAATGAGCGAAATGGCGCAATGGTCAGCACACTGAGCTCTCATTCGGGAGGAAGAAGGTTCAAAATCCCCGTCCGGCCGTCCACATTCAAGTTTTCCGCAATTTTCTTCAATAGTTTAAGATAAATGCCGGGATGGTTGCTTTGAAAGGACACGGCCGATTTACTTCCCCATCCTTGAAACACTCCGATCTTGTGCTCCGTCTGTAACGGCGTTAAGCTCTAATCTTCCTTCAAGCATCCAAAACTACAAGAAGAAGGAAGTACTGTCTTCTCAACAAGTTATTTGCTTTGTCTAGCTAGATTGCATCTCCAATTCCTTTTATTTCCTGTAAGCATTTCGCTGCGTGTTATTACATATAAAAGTTAAAAAGCAGTACTTATATGTTTCACAGAGCACATAATAATAATTTCTTTGTTGTGTGTGACAGTAGTATCATATATTACAAAGTAAAAAGTACGAGTATAATATACTGAACCATTCCGTTATAATCAAAACGAATATTTTCGGTAGGGCTACATTTCTAAGTACGTGATCAGTCTTTTACTGCCTGAAGAACGATTTTCCGCTGTTTCCTATTTCATCTTCAGCTCTCTATGAAGATTCTACCATTCTGACGTGTCAGCAGCCGACATTGCGTCACAGGCTATCTGATCAAAAGTATTCGAACATATTAATACGCTTGAAGTCTGTTGAGCACACTTTCAACAAAATGTGGCAATGTCCGTGGAGGAGTAGCAGCCAATTCCTCCTCAAGGGCCGGAATCAAAGAAGGTAGTGATGTTGGACGAAGTAGGCATTGAGTTCAGGTCAGAACTCCACGCAAACCTATCCATTTCAGAAATATTATTGTACACAAACCGTTGCTTAACAGATGCTGCTTTATGACAGGGTGCATTGTCCTGCTCATACAAAAGGTCATCGTCTCCGTAATGACCCTTTACTGAACACAGTACATAATATTGTAAAATGTGCCCTTTTCTTTCAGGATTTAACGTTTTATTAAGTGCAGTGAGTGGACTACATCATGACCACCAAACACACGCCCATACCGTAACATTACCTCCTCTGAACTTCGCTCTTTGCACTGCACGTAACAGCAGGTAACGTTCTCCATGCACTCGCGAAACCAAACCATTCCACCGGGTTGCCACAGGATACAGCAGGATTCAGCACTTCAAAACACTGGTTTTTAGGCAGCCACCGTCCGGGGGCGTCGCTCTTGACAGTATCTCAGGCGTCTCTTAACGCTGGTTATTGAAAAGCCTGGCATATGAGGAGCTGCACGTTCATTTTACCTCGTTAATTTTAACTTCCTCATTGTGCTAGCCGGATTGCTGGCTGCACTTCCGAATTCACGTGTGATTATTTCTGCTGACTTCATGAAATTTTTTACGACAACTCTTCGCAATGCTTCACGATCGCTGTCCGTCAGTACATGACGTTTGCCTGATATTGCTTTAGCTGTAATTGTTCCTTCGCGTGTCCACTTCACATACACAGCACTAACAGAAGACTTGAGCGGCTTTAGAAGGGTTGATATGTCCCTAACGGATTTGTTACTCGTGTGATATCCAGTGAAAAGTCCAAGTCGAAGTCATTGACCTCTTTCGAACAACCCATCCTGCTGTTGCTGCTTTTGTACTGACAATACAATTCTCTCTGACTCCTTTTGTCATGGCGGGTGCGCCTGTCCTGATATCTAGAGATCAGTTCCCCATTACAGATACTTTTGATTAGATTTTGTACGTTTGCTTAGTTCCGTCTCTAGGAGCTAAGGTCGCTGATATCCAACCCATGGTTTCAGGAAGGTAATTCGTAAATAATGCAGTGAACTTTCATATGTCACATGTAGAGTTATTTGTGAATACATCATACAGCACAGGGCTGGGCGCAAGAGCTGGCCGCGAGGCCGCCTGTGGGAAAAGTGGTCATTTGTATCGCCTTGCGGGAACGATGCGCGAGCACAGTACAGTTTAACGTGTACGTAGTATTTGACCCCCCCCCCCCCCCCTCCCTCCATAAACCATAGACATTGCCGTTGGTGGGGAGGCTTGCGTGCCTTAGCGATACAGATAGCCGTACCGTAGGTGCAACCACAACGGAGGGGTATCTGTTGAGAGGCCAGACAAACGTGTGGTTCCTGAAGAGTGGCAGCAGCCTCTACAGTAGCTACAGGGACAACAGTCTGCTGGATGATTGACTGATCTGGCCTTGTAACACTAACCAAAACGGCCTTGTTGTGCTGGTACTGCGAACGGCTGAAAGCAAGGGGAAACTACAGCCGTAATTTTTCCCGAGGGCATGCAGCTTTACTGTATGGTTAAATGATGATGGCGTCCTCTTGGGTAAAATATTCCGGAGGTAAAATAGTCCCCCATTCGGATCTCCGGGCGGGAACTACTCAAGAGTACGTCGTTATCAGGAAAAAGAAAGCTGGCGTTCTGCGGACCGGAGCGTGGAATGTCAGATCCCTTAATCGGGGAGGTAGGTTAGAAAATTTAAAAAGGGAAATGGATAGGTTTAACTTAGATATAGTGGCAATTAGCGAAGTTCGATGGCAGGAGGAACAAGACTTTTGGTCAGGTGAATACAGGGTTATAAATACAAAATCAAATAGGGGTAATGCAGGAGTAGGTTTAATAAAGGAGTGCGGGTAAGCTACTACAAACAGCATAGTGAACGCATTATTGTGGACAAGATGGACGCGAATCCCACGCCTACTGCAGTAGTACAAGTTTATATGCCACTAGCTCTGCAGATGACGAAGAAATTGAAGAAATGTATGATGAGATAAAAGAAATTATTCAGATAGTGAAGAGAGACGAAAATTTAATATTCATGGGTGACTGGAATTCGATAGTAGGAAAAGGAAGAGAAGGAAACGTAGTAGGTGAATATGGATTGGGGGTAAGAAATGAAAGAGGAAACAGCCTGGTAGAATTTTGCACAGAGCATAACTTATTCATAGTTAACACTTGGTTCAAGAATCCTAAAAGAAGGCTGTATACATGGAAGAAACCTGGAGATACTGACAGATTTCAGACAGATTATATAATGGTAAGACAGAGATTTAGGAACCAGGTTTTAAATTGTAAGACATTTCCAGGGGCAGATGTGGACCCTGACCACAATCTATTGGTTATGAACTGTAGATTAAAACTGAAGAAACTGCAAAAAGGTGGGAATTTAAGGAGATGGGACCTGGATAAACTGAAAGAACCAGAGGTTGTACAGAGTTTCAGGGAGAGCATAAGGGAACAATTGACAAGAATGGGGGAAAGAAATACAGTAGAAGAAGAAGAGGGAATCCGTTGGAATTCGATTACTCGATAAATAGTACAATTCTCAAGGCTGTCAATTCAACTAAGTACCTGGGAGTAAAAATTACGAACAACTTCAGTTGGAAAGACCACATAGATAATATTGTGGGGAAGGCGAGCCAAAGGTTGCGTTTCATTGGCAGGACACTTAGAAGATGCAACAAGTCCACTAAAGAGACAGCTTACACTACACTCGTTCGTCCTCTGTTAGAATATTGCTGCGCGGTATGGGATCCTTACCAGGTGGGATTGACGGAGGACATCGAAAGGATGCAAAAAAGGCAGCTCGTTTTGTACTATCACGTAATAGGGGAGAGAGTGTGGCAGATATGATACGCGAATTGGGATGGAAGTCATTAAAGCAAAGACGTTTTTCGTCGCGGCGAGATCTATTTACGAAATTTCAGTCACCAACTTTCTCTTCCGAATGCGAAAATATTTTGTTGAGCCCAACCTACATAGGTAGGAATGATCATCAAAATAAAATAAGAGAAATCAGAGCTCGAACAGTAAGGTTTAGGTGTTCGTTTTTCCCGCGCTCTGTTCGGGAGTAGAATGGTAGAGATATAGTATGATTGTGGTTCGATGAACCCTCTGCCAAGCACATAAATGTGAATTGCAGAGTAGTCATGTAGATGTAGATGTAGATGTAGTGAAGGCAGCAGAGGATCAAGTAGGTAAAAAGACGAGGGCTAGTAGAAATCCTTGGGTGACAGAAGAAATATTGAATTTAATTGATGAAATGAGAAAATGTAAAATTGCACTAAATGAACCAGGCAAAAAGGAATACAAACGTGTCAAAAATGAGATTGACAGGAAGTGCAAAATGGCTAAGCAGGCATGGCTAGAGGACAAATGTAAAGATGTAGAGGCTTATCACACTATGGGTAAGATAGATACTGCCTACAGGAAAATTAAGGAGACCTTTGGAGAAAAGAAAACCACTTGTATGAATATCGAGAGATCAGACGGAAAACCAGTTCTAAGCAAAGAAGGGAAAGCAGAAAGGTGGAAGGAGTATATAGAGGGTCTATACAAGGGCGATGTACTTGAGGGTAATATTATGGAAATGGAAGAAGATGTAGATGAAGATGAAATGGGAGATACGATACTGCGTGAAGAGTTTGACAGAGCACTGAAAGACCTACGTCGAGAGAAGGCCCCAGGAGTAGACAACATTCCATTAGAACGACTCACAACCATGGGAGAGCCAGTCCTGACAAAACTCTACCATCTGGTGAGAAAAATGTATGAGACAGACGAAATACCTTCAGACTTCAAGAAGAATATAATAATTCGAATCCCAAACAAAGCATGTGCTGACAGATGTGAAAATTACCGAACTATCAGTTTAATAAGTCACGGCTGCAAAATACTAACGCGAATTCTTTACAGACGAATGGAAAAACTGGTAGAAGCCGTCCTCGGGGAAGATCAGTTTGGATTCCGTAGAAATATTGGAACACGTGAAGCAATACTGACCCTACGACTTATCTTAGAAGCTAGATTAAGGAAAGGCAAACCTACGTTTCTAGAATTTGTAGACTTAGAGAAAGCTTTTGACAATGTTGACTGGAATACTCTCTTTTAAATTCTGAAGGTGGCAGGGGTAAAATACAGGGAGCGAAAGGCTATTTACAATTTGTACAGAAAACAGATGGCAGTCATAAGAGTCGAGGGACATGAAAGGGAAGCAGTGGTTGGGAATGGAGTGAGACAGGGTTGTAGCCTCTCCCCGATGTCATGCAATCTGTATATTGAGCAAGTAATAAAGGAAACAAAAGAAAAATTCGGAGTAGGTATTAAAATCCATGGAGAAGAAATAAAAACTTTAAGATTCACCGATGACGTTGTAATTCTGTCAGAGACAGCAAGGCACTTGGAAGAGCAGTTGAACGGAATGAACAGTGTCTTGAAAGCAGGATATAAGATGGACATCAACAACAGCAAAACGAGGATAATGGAATGTAGTTGAGTTACCTCGGGTGATGCTGAGGGAATTAGATTAGGGAATGAGGCACTTAAAGTAGTAAAGGAGTTTTGCTATTTGGGGAGCAAAATAACTGATGATGGTCGAAGTGGAGAGGATATAAAATGTAGACTGGCAATGGCAAGGAAAGCGTTTCTGAAGAAGAGAAATTTGTTAACATCGAGTGTAGATTTAAGTGTCAGGAATTCGTTTCTGTGAGTATTTGTATGGAGTGTAGCCATGTATGGAAGTGAAACATGGACGATAAATAGTTCGGACAAGAAGAGAATAGAAGTTTTGAAAATGTGGTGCTACAGGAGAATGCTGAAGATTAGATGGGTAGATCACATAACTAATGAGGAGGTATTGAAAAGAATTGGGGAGAAGAGAAATTTGTGACACAATTTGACTAGATGAAGGGATCGCTTGGTAGGACATGTTCTGAGGCATCAAGGGATCACCTATTTAGTATTGGAGGGCAGCGTGGAGGGTAAAAATCGTAGAGGGACACCTAGCGATGAATACACTAAGCAGATTCAGAAGGATGTAGGTTGCAGTAAGTACTGGGAGTTGAAGAAGCATGCACAGGATAGGGTAGCATGGAGAGCTGCATCAAACCAGTCTCAGGACTGAAGACCACAACAACAACAGTATTTGACCAGTCATTGCAGGAGTTCTATCCGTTGCAGTCAACGAAAACTTTTAACTTCTTAATAGTAGGTATATCCATCTTTGGCGTGGGTAATAGCTGCAATGCGTCTTGACATGAAAGCAATGAGGCCTTGGTAGATCGCTTCAGGGAGCTGCCACCATATCTGCACACACAAGTAGCCTAATTCCTGTGAATTCCTAGAAGGGCGCGATGAGCTCTGCCACCACCTTCAATCATATCCCAGATGTGTTCGATCGGGCTTAGATCTGGCGAGTTGGGGGGCCAGCACATCAATTTGAACTCGCCACTGTGTTCCTCGAACCACTCCATCACACTCTTGGCCTTGTGATATGTCGCACTCCCTTGTTGAACAATACCACTGCCGCCTGGTAACATTGTCGTCATGAAGGGATATACGTGGTCTGCAACCAGTTTACGATATTCTTTGGCCATCGTGGTGCCTTGCACGAGCTCCACAGGACTCATGAGTGCCCACGTGAATGTTCCCCAGAGCATAATGGAGCCGCCGCCAGTCTGACTCCGTCCCGCAGTACGGGTGTCAAGGAGCTGGAAGACGACGTGTTCGCGTCCTGCCTTCTGCCACTGCGGCAACCTCCAATGCCGATGGCACGTGTCCATTTTAGTCTTAGTTACCGATGTCGTGGTGTTGACATTGCCACATGCATGGGCCGTCGGCTCCGGAGGTCCATCGTTAGGAGCGTGCACTGTGTGTTCAGACACACTTGTTCTCTGGTCAACATTATAGTCCGATGTTAATGCCGCCACAGTTCGCCATCTGTTCTGTATTACCCGTCTACCCAGCCTGTGACGTCCGACATATGTATGTGGGATGGCTGCTCAACGCCAAGACGTCTGTACGTGGTTTTACCCTGGTTTCCCCACGTGTTAAAGACGCTCATCACAACACTCCTCGAGCATCCGACAAGTCATGCAGTTTCCGAAATGCTCGTGCCGAGCCTCCGGGCCATCACGATCTGCCCTCTGCCAAACTCAGATAGTTTGCGCGCCATCCCCATTCTACACACAAACTCACGCTCACTGACACTACATGCACCATGCATGTGTCTGATTAGCAGTCATTCCTCTCCAGTTGACGCTGAAGTTGCCTGGATGGGTTTATATCTTTAGTAGGTTGGTGGTCATAATGTTCTGGCTGATCAGTGCATATCGCCGACCGTAGTCGTACCGTGCATTCCTCCATCAAGCTGAACTCAGCGTCAACATCTCTCACAAACACAACAGTCCGAGTATCCATGCTTTTATCCAAAGCCAAAAAGAAAAAAAAAACAAATGTTTAGTCTTATCGTTCATTTCAGTTACCACGTCGTTTGCCATTTCTTCGATGCGTCTGCAGACTGTTCTTCGTGAAAGAGGAACTGTTTCCAAAACCGGAAGAGCCTCTGGGCACAAGATGGTTGCGGCAGCAACAAAACACTGTTTCACACATTCTCTATCGCTGAAGGGACGCATTGTTTTGGCTACTTTAAGAGTTACGTGATAGCTCACTCTCACTGCACAATCATTGTGGTTGACATGGTTTTCTTCCTGTAAATACGTTACAAGGAAGACGTAAAATCAGGGCAAAACCACATAATGCTTTATAAACAATATCAATGACTTTTCAAGAAATGATTTATATCTGTATCAAGTTTCTTCTTTCTCCCTTTCCTGTTTAAGTTCGAGAAGTTTGGCCTTCCTTTGCTCGGTATGAAAAGTAATCACGAATTTCTCGTGAAAGAGTAGGAAATATCGTTTCACATTGTACTTCTTTCGCGTCGATGAAATAGCATTACAAAACAGACTCCGACGGCCGGTATGTGTTAAAAAAGCTGATCTTCTTCCTACTGTGGATTGAAGCGCAGGGATTAGATCGATTTTCGTTTTGAGGTCCTTAACCTTTCCTCAGCCATTTTGCTCTGACTAATGTTGTCCTACCGTGAACGCCAAAGTGACTTGAACCCCGGCAGCGCTAACGAAACGAAGTAAAGATGCCTGTCATGCTGCGCGATCATCGGTAAAAACGCGAGGTGTTGGCATAGAACTGTAGGGGGAACTGCTGGCTGACAGCGCCCGCGGCCAACCCGTGTGGGCGGTCACGCGCGCCCGCACCCACAGTAGCGCACCTGTTCACCCGTGTTACAGCATTTTCCGATTGTAACATGTGTATTTTGTATTATCCGCGTTTTTTCGGTTACCCGTGCAGTCGTGCCCACATTAACTCGGATAATCGGTAGCTTGCTGTAATTACCAAATATCAGAGCATGTTCACACTAATAACCGCAGTGTGCCAAAGGCTGTCTTGGACGTAATGGAGTCATCGTCAGAAAGTGCAATGCCCTTGAAGCAGCGTATTCATGGTCGTACACGTAATGAGAATCCGAACAATCCGATTTGGACCAGAATTTGGGCACCACATCTATAGAAACTCCCTGAACTTGCTGTTAGAGTTGATGCCTTCACACGTAGAAACTCTCTGCTGCCGGTGGCTTTGTCCGCCATATCACAAGAAATTGTCGTTGTTCTGTCATATTTTCTTCCGCGGAGGCTTCTTTTTTTTTTAAATAACTCGGTCACCGAATCGCGCTACGTCTGCGTCGACTGATAATACGAGCAACCGGTGATCATCTTCAGAGTAAACGCACACGCTGAAGGTGCGTTGTGTTGCGCTGCGTAGCACTGCAGTGTCGACATGTTATGTTGACGAGCAACGCAGCGGAAACGTTACGTCACCACTAGTCGTATGAGGTAACACCAATGTGAAATACAATTGTTACTGTATTGTATAAAATAAAAGAACACTGTCCATGGATTGTGCTGTGTGACGGGGTCATTACTATCCACAATACACATTGCCGGAATGGCAAACTGTTACACCATGACACACCAATCTGATACTTATAAAATTTTGTGGAGGTGTTCATCACATAACGGGTATTAAACTATTAAATTGTCATTCCATTCGTAACTGATGTTCATCGCCAACGTCTGCATCGGTTGTAACACCCACAAGCCAAACACTTTCATTGTATTATCCTGAGGAATCAGAAAACTGGCCGGCAGTCAAGTATCCGTACATTCCTGAGGGCATTTTGTTGTGAGGACAGTACACCAAGCTGCTCGTAGTGTTATTATTCTGCAACTCTGGAAATTTTTCATGGTTAGTACCATACGCCTGTAATTCCAAAACGTAATACACGATTATTTACCTCTGTACGGATATGAGGCTGCTGCCTATAGCACGAAAAGGTGCCGTATTTCGTTTTAAAACTAATCGCAAAAACGTCATAGAGGTGCCAGGTATTTGCCTAATTGGAACGATGCTAAAACATGCGAGAGGCCGTTGTTCTGGACCCACACCAGTTAACTGGACAAAACTTTGAACGGGGTTCGGCGGGAAATTTGCATGACTTTGCCTGTTCGCTTGCTTGACCGTCTGCTGTTTTCAGCCACGTCAGGCCACAACCCACATCTGAAAAAAAGACTAAACGGTAAGTTTTGAAGACTCTATAAAGAGGAATAAGTAAAACTGCGAAGAGTACTATTGGTACATGTGCACAATCAGTTACCTGCACATCCACACATTGCAGAGTTTATTCGCGGTGAGGATTACAGAAATGCAACATACAAAAATGATGACAGTGCATGAATAGGCGTTGCATAGGCGCTGGAACAAGCTTCTTTCAGTATGACATGACTATATACCTGTAGTTCCAGATCTGACTACATCATGCTCTACATTGCGGTTCTCGATCTGGCTGGCTGATTGTATGGTGAAATATCCAATTTGTTGACCATCCTGATGTCGCGTACTTTTTGTCAAGATTCCGGTCCATAACGTGTGACCACCACATCGTAGCCCCGTCGCATCTGGGCATGCCATCCGAGAACAAGTAATTGATTTCCCTGCAACATACTTTGCCATCCCACACTATTGGTAAGAGATTAGCGGCGGACCAGACTAGGGAATTACCGTGTGATGTATAGGCTGCCGTTAATACCACAACATTAACGCCTGCGTTTGGAATGGTTCCGTGATCGGGAAGCATGGACTGCTGATGAATGGCTTCACATTGTGTTCAGTGACGAATTGCGGTCTGCACTACTCCAAATGACAATCTTCGGCGAGAATGGTCGTGACCTGGGGAAAGGCCCTATTTTTCCAACGTTTTGGAGAGGCCCAGCACCTTTACTCCTTGCGTCATAGTATAGGGAACCATCGGTTATGATTTCACATCACGAGTGGCAGTGATTGAGGGAAATATAACGACACGGTGGTACGTCATCGGACATCCTTCGTCTTCATGTGTTACCTCTCATGCGACAGCACAATGGTGATATTTTTCAACAGCGGAGTGCTCGTCCACATATGGCACGTGTCTCGACGAATCGTCTCAGTCCTGTTAAGCCACTCGCTTGGCCAGCAAGATCCGCAAAGCTGTCCCCAACAGAACAAGTTGGGACCAGCTCTGACGTCAACCCATCCCAGAGCCATTATCTAGGATATTAAAGGATGAATTACAACAGTTGTGAGCCAGGTGGCCTAACGAGAGGAAACAACGGCTGTATGACACCCTTCCCTACCAAAATCAGCGCGTGCATGTAGGCCAAAGGGCGTGCAGCGTCATAATCAGTGAAATAACATCAGGTACCCTCTCAACCCATGAAGTTTCGTTTGCTCCTCCATTTCTGGGTGCCTCACTTTACCAGGCAGTGTATAAATGACCGTACGGACGTTTTCGGATGCTGTATGAGTCTGTGCGTGATTGATGCTGTTGTATGGAGAGAATTTGCAAGGCTTGAAAATTTTAAGAAAGGTAAGATCTCTTACAGAAGGTCGATGCTTGATGCAGGGATTGTCAGTTGACTCTCAACAGGAAGAAATGTAAAATATTGCGCATAAATTCAGTGGGAAGACCCGTTACTGTGTGATTACATGATTACCGAACAATTGGCTGGCTCTGAGCACTATGGGACTTAACATCTGAGGTAATCGGTCCCCTAGAACTTAGAACTACTTAAACCTAACTAACCTAAGGACATCACACACATGCCCAAGGCAGGATTCGAACCTGCGACCGTAGCAGTCGCGCTGTTCCGGATTGAAGCGCCTAGAACCAGTCGCAGTCGCGCGCTTCCGGACTGAAGCGCCTAGAACCTCTCGGCCACCGCGACCGGCACCGAACAATTGACTGGGAACAAAACTACTTGAGACTCGGCCGGAGTGGCCGTGCGGTTCTAGGCACTACAGTCTGGAGCCGGGCGATCGCTGCGGTCGCAGGTTCGAATCCAGCCTCGGGCATGGATGTGTGTGACGTCCTTAGGTTAGTTAGGTTTAATTAGTTCTAAGTTCTACGCGACTGATCACCTCAGAAGTTAAGTCGCATAGTGCTCAGAGCCTTTTGAACCATTTGCAGTACTTGAGAGTAAGCGTACGAGGTGATTTAAAGTGGTAAGACCACATAAGACTAATTGGAGGAAAGGCAGATTCCAGACTGAAATGCATTCGAGGTAGCGCACAAAAACCTCAGCGGCCGAATTTTGAATGTTGCTCGTCAGTCTGTAACCCTTATCAGAGAGGACTGATACAGGGAATATGGAAGATAAAAAGAACAGCACATTCATCACAGTTTCGTTTAGTAAACATGAAAGCGTCACTGAGATGCTAAACTCTATTGGCAGACGCTACAAGACAGACTTCCTGCATCACCGTTTGGCTTACCGTTAAAACTTCCGAGAGCTTACATTCCTCGAAGACTCAACCGATACATTGCTTCCTTCTACGTATATTTCGCGGAAAGACAATAAACGTAGTATGCGACCTCACTCGGAAGCTTACCATCAATCGTTCTACCCGGCTTTCCGATTACGATGTGCATGCCGATGTAGATGTACGCTCTTCAGCTGTACCCACTGACAATATATCCGTTTACTGTCTCAGGCGATCTATTAACTCTCAACTAGGTCGCCATCTCAGTCTATGTCTGTCTGTTGGAAGAAAGGAAGCAAGAAATACTCTGAAGCGCCAAAGAAACTGGTATAGGCATGCGTATTCAAATACAGAGATACGTAAACAGGCAGAATACAGCACTACGGTCCGCAACACCTATATCATACAACAAGTGTCTGACGCAGTTGTGAGATCGGTTACTGCTACAACAATGGCAGCTGATCAGGATTTAAGTGAGTTTGAACGTGGTGTCATAGTCGGCGCACGAGCGATGGGACACGGCATCTTCGAGGTAGCAATGAAGTGGGGATTTTCCCGTACGATCATTACAGGTGTGCATCGCGAATGTCAGGAATCCGGTAAAACATCAAATTTCCGACATCGCTGCGACCGGAAAGAGATCCTGCAAGAAAGGGACCAACGTCCGTAGCTCGTGGTCGTGCGGTAGCGTTATCGCTTCCTACGCCCGGGTTCCCGGGTTCGATTCCCGGCGGGGTCAGGGATTTTCTCTGCCTCGTGATGACTGGGTGTTGTGTGCTGTCCTTAGGTTAGTTAGGTTTAAGTAGTTCTAAGTTCTAGGGGACTGATGACCATAGATGTTAAGTCCCATAGTGCTCAGAGCCATTTGAACCATTTGAACAAAGGGACCAACGACGACTGAAGAGAATCGCTCAGTATGACGTTAAGTGCAACCCTTCCCGAAAATTCCTGCAGATTTCAATGCAGGGCCATCAACAAGTATCAGCGTGCGAACCATTCAACGAAACATCATCGATATGGGCTTTCGGACCCGAAGGCCAACTCACGTACCCTTGATGACTACACGACACAAAGCTTTACGCCTCACCAGGTAAGGCTGTTGATGACTGGAAACATGTTGCCTGGTCGGACGGACCAGTCTCGTTTAAAATTGTATCGAGCGGCCGGACGTGTACGGGTATGGAGAAAACCTCGTGAATCCATGGAATATGCATGTCAGCAGAGACTGTTCTAGCTGGTGGAGACTCCGTAATAAGACTCTGATACGTCTAGATACTACTCTGACAGGTGACACGTACGTAAGTATCCTGAACGATCACCTGAATCCATTCATGTCCATTGTGCATTCCGACGGACTTGGGCAATTCCATCAGGATAATGCGACACCCCACACGTCCAGAATTGCTACAGAGTGGCGGCTCCAGGAACACTATTCTGAGTTTAAACGATTCCACTGGCCACCAAACTCTCCAACCGCGAACATTGTTGAGCATATCTGGGATGCCTTACAACATGCTGTTCGGAAGAGATCTTCGCCCCGTCGTTCCTGAAGGAACCATGGTTTGAAATCCCTCCGGAACTACTTCAGACGTTAGTCGAGTCCATGCCACGTTGTTTTGCGGCACTTCTGCGTGCTCGCGGGGGCCCTACTCGATATTACTCAGGTTTACCACTTTCTTTGGCTCTTCAGTGTATTTGGATTTAACGTCTCGTTGATGATGAGGGAATTAGAACTGCAGGACAAGCTCAGATTGTGGAAGGATGACAGTGGAAACTGGCGATGTCTCTTCCATCGCAAACATACCCTCTTTTATCTCAAAGCCTTTACAACCATTGGGACATGCGTGCCACACGATAGGTTATCAGACAACCAGCAGGAATTTACTGCATGTTACTGTCGTGTGTCAATGTCCCACTGGAAAAGGGAAACATGCTCACGGTTTGCAGAATGCTTGTAATTAGAGCTTGCATCCGTAGGCTGTACCGTCTTCAAGTTTAAACTTTTATCCTCTGCTTCGCTCCACATCATCGTATCGAATTAGTTCGTGGCCGCAGATAAGCAACCCAAAGAACAGCTATCCAAAGCCAGTTGCTGCGACGCCTTCCAGGACGATTTGTGTCCGCACACATTGACGTAATCTGCGTAATGAACGCTGACTATATTTAGTACCTGGCAGTGAAAATTTTAATCTGGATGAGCGATCAGGTATTGGAGCTGCCATCCTCGCGAGTGCAAGTCCTGTGTTACCATTGTGCCACGTGCCACAGGGGCCTAATTGCAGTCATGGGGCCCTCGGGCCAAAAAATTCTAAGAAAAAATATATAGTTTGAGAAAAACTGCATGATTTATTCAAAAGAAAGAGATTCACAGATTGAGAAAGTCAGTAATGCGTTGGTCCATCTCCGGCCCTTATGCAAGCAATTTTTTGGCTTAGGTTTGACTGACAGGGTATTTGATCATCCTCCTGAGGGATATTGTGCCAAATTATGTCCAATTGTCGCATTAGTTCGTCAAAATACCGAGCTGGTTGGAGGGCCCTGGGTAGACATCTGGCCACCTTGCTGGACACGTTAGAGTTTGATAACCACGAAGACACGCAATAGAAACTCTCGCTGCGTGCGGGCGGGCATTATCTTGCTGAAACTTAAGCCCAGGATGGCTTGCCATGAAGGGCAACAAAGCGGGGCTTTGAGTATCGTCGACGTACCTCTGTGCTGTAAGGGTGCCGCGCATGACAGCCAAAGGGGTCCTGCTATGAATATAAATGGCACCCCAGACCATCACTCCTTGTTGTCGGGCCGTATGGCGAGCGACAGAAGGGTTGGTATCCCACAGTTGTCCAGGACATCTGCAGACAGGTATTCGCTGGTCATTGAGGCTCAGTTCTAAGCAGGACTCAATACTGAAGATAATCCTTCCGCAGTAAATGAGATTCCAGGCCGGAGACGTGTCTGCAGACACCCTAGACAGCGATGGGACAGCAACTTCACATTCGCCTGCCAAACCCTACCTTCGCCAGCAAGGTCATTAGACCTCTCCCCAGGTGAGAACGTTTGGAGCATCATGGGTGGGACCCTCAAACCATCTCGGGATTTTGACTTCCAACTCGCCATTAGGACAGGAGGATCTGAACAACCCTAACAATCATTGCCAAGCCGAATAACTGCTTCTATAAAGGCCATAGATAGACCAACGTGTTACTGACTTGTTTAGTTTGTGAAACCCTTGAACAAATTATCTGATTTTTGAAATTTTAATCATTTATTTGTTTGCAGATGTAGGTTACACATTCCGATTTCCGTCCCATTCGGATAATTCGTTCTTGGTGCGTCTTTTTTTTTGTCTTAGAGTGTACATAAAATGAGACTCCCTCCCCCCCCCCCCCCCCCCACATGTCTACCTCAATTTCACCCCATTCCAGCCTCAAAAAAACATTGTCCACACATCGTCCCTCATAGTCAGCCATCCATCCCCTCCACTCCCCTCCCATCCTTACGCACCTGGGCATCGCTCCCCTCACTGCTGAGTTAAAGAGCGAAGAAAGTGAGCGAAACTTAAAACAGTATTTTATTTTAAACTACTTGAATACCTGGCGTTCCCTGGAAATGTATTTATTCCAATCTTTATTAGTTCAACTCCACTCACCCCATACTCTCTGTCCATCTACTCCTGCTCCTCACTCTGCTCATCTGCTCCTTTCCCCTTTCTCTGTTAATCTGCTCCTTCCCCCTCTCTCATTCTATCTGCTTCTGCTCCCTCCGTCCATCTGCTCCTTCCCCCTCTGCCCATCCCATTAACCCCCTCTATAGCCTCCTCACACCCTTTAAGTCCATTTCCTCCTCTTACGTCTCTTTGCTATGTCCTCCTCCCCTTCTCCCTGTCCATCTCCTCTCTCTCCTCTCTCTGGATATGTCCTCAGTCCCCTCTCCCTGCACGTCTCCTTTTCCCCCTACTCTCTGTCCACCTTCTATTTCATTTCTTTGTCCATCTCCTTCTCTTCCCTTTTCCTGTCCATTACTCTCTCTTCCCTTCTCTCTGTTCATTTTCTCCCCCCTCCCCTTTCTGGGTCCATTTCCTCTTTCCTCCTCTCTGTCTGTTCATCTCCTCCTCCCTCTTCTCTCTCCACATTGTCACTTCCACACAACATGAGGTTGCTGGTTCTTATTCTCATACTACCTCTTTCCATACAGAAAGTGATTTGTGTACCAAGTTTGGTTCAAATCAGTCCAGTGGTTTAGTAGGAGATGTGGACATACATACATAGGGGCCTACATAAATACATCCACTTTCATAATATGTACGGGTGCTTTGGTGAAGTGAAATGATCTTAAGAATTTTTTCTATGACTTACCCATACGTGAAAGATTTATTCGGCCATGTATCATTTCACATGACATTTACTATATTCTATGCAAAATATATTTTAATTAAATACAAAAACAAACTATTTCTTATAAGAATCTTCGTTTAACTACTAAGACAGTCTTCTTACGTTTAGAATGGAAATGGAAAGATATAATTAATTAAAAAATTGAATAATTTCTCAAAAAGTGAAACAACATTATTGCTTTACTGCTAGACAAAATAAACAACTTTGAATAGCAATGTGAGAATGTAAACTGTTGATGAACTGTGCATGCTTAGTGACCTAATACTTATCTTATTTAAATGCGTTTATCGTCGTTCCTGTATGTACAAAATGGTCCAAGATGTTAGAAAAATCAGGTTTTCGTGGTCTGTCAGTACCTACACAGGCTTATACATCTACGTCCTCATCTATATTCCACGAATCACTGTCAACAGAGTCGCAGAGGATATTTTTTATTGAACCACACGTTAAAGTCTGCTCATGTTCCATTCGCGTGGGGAGCGGGTGAAGAATTTTTGCTTGTGCGTCGCTGTGCGAGTTGTTACCGGCATGGTTTTATCTGTGCCATCTCTGCGGGACAGGCACATTGTGGGCTGAAGAACATTTGTGGTTGCTGCTATGAAGGATGAGTCTTTTAGTTTTTCAAGCACGTTCTTGAAAGATTTATAGCGTTTTGCTTCAAGTTCTGAAAGTTAAAATTCTTCAACATCTGTCTTACACTCTCTCGTCAAACAAGCCTGTGACAATTCGTCCACCTTTCTTCTACTAACAGTATCTACAACTTGGATAATCATACTGACTCATTGCAGGACGAAAATATTTTAAAAACAAAAATTTTTAGTTTGAGGAAAGAATGACTAGCTATTGCAACAGCTTTCAGACACATCAGGATGGCAGTAAATGTAGTTCGTATCAGCCTTAACCGTGCTGGAAACAGATACCTCATGAGAGAATGCAACTGAAAAACCTAAGTGCTTCATTTTAAGACCATCGCCAAAGGCGCTAGTTATTATAAATGGTTGTATTCCTGCTTACGCATTTATACAAGGCTTGTCCAGAAAGTAAGTTCCGATCAGTCGTGAAATAGAAACTTCATTGCAAATCAGAAATGTTTTATTTGCAACAGTTGGCTCCACCTGCCAGCTACTTCTCTACATAGTCGCTACTCCAGCTAGGACATCTGTCGCACAGTTATACCAACTTTGCAATATCCTCGTCATAGAAGGCAGCAAGCAGCCTGTGCTTCCGCCAATTCTCTACGTTCATCTGTAGCTCGTTGTTTGTGCGAAAATGTTGTCTTCATAGCCAGTAGTTAATGTGAGCAGAGATGAAACACAGAGGGAGCCAATTACCGGCTGTAGTGCGGGTGATCAAACACTTCCCATCGAAAACGCTGCAGGAGCATTTTCATTGCCCCTGCAGATTGCGACCGAGAACTGTCTCGAAGTAGGAACTGTATGACGGTTCTGTAATGTGGGCTGCATAACATCAGGTTAAATCTCTCACCAGGACCTCATACTTGGCGGGAGACACTATTTTCTACGCGTCTTTATGTGCTCGCCATGTGCTCACAACTGAAAAGAGCGAAGTGATGCAACTGACAGGGATACTAGAGATACTGTCGATCACATATGTGCAAAGCTTTATTATATTTTCATAGTAGTTTCCATTTCTTGACCGACCGGAACTTACTTTCCTTCGTACTTAAAGTAAGTTTGATTGACATTCTTAAAGCTCTGATAAAAATAATTCATAGCTGTTGGAGCCAACTGTCGCAAATAAAACATTTCTGATTTTCAATGTAGTTTCCATTTCGCGACTGATTGGAACTTACTTTCTGAAAAAGCCTTGTATGTAGATGATTTCTTAACTGCCGGTCTAATGCATTGAATTTGGTGTCTCAAGCGTTACTTTAGAAGTACTCACACCTTTCTACTTCTCGTTCCTGTTTTTATCTTAATTTTTTTTTATTTTTTAGTTTCCAGAAGCATATCATCCTTGGGGGGACTGCCACGGTCTTCCCAACCTAGTTACCGTCCTGCTAATATCGCAGGATAGTTTCCTTGACTGTGCGGTGACTATTTTCTGATTATCCTCTTAGAGTAAACAGCATACCGCGACGTGACGCAGTTATCAACAATGCAGGAGTCTCTGGAACGGACTAAGCCGTTGCTTAGCACCAGTCTCAGACGCGAAAGCTGGCGAGGAATATGAATACATTCGTCCTGTCAGCAGAGTCGCAAAAGAACCGTGAAACACATCAAGAACAAAGAGCATCCATAGCAGTCACAAGGTAAGCCATCTACGGACATCTGAGTTTTCCAGTCTGTAACATCCATACATAGGTGTCAAATTAACTGCACCTTGCTGCGGAAGCATAAGATAAATTCTCACAGGCGTCTGTAGTTAATGAATGTGAACATCTTCGGCACTACAGTTATATCAAGGATAATTTGATATTGCAAATCAGTCATACTAACTATTTATCAAAGTTTTGCTTGAGACAGTTTGTTTGCAGAAGCAAGATTTTTATGAATCTTATATTTACAGAAAAATCAGAATACTAAAAATTATACATTCACCTACGGAGTTTCTGGGCCCAAGGGATCTCTTTATTCGCTCATGTAGATGTTGTTGACCAAAGTCGAGCGAGTCACCATTGTGTCTTAAACACATTTTTCGTGCACATATCATAAAAAACAAGAAATTTTTATAAGAATTTGGGTCAATTGTAGACAAACTTCAAACATAAAACAGTATGTATGTCAGGAAACTCTCTTTTTTAAATCATAGGTTTCTGATTACGTATAACTGAATAACTTAAGTCAGGTTTCGTCTTTGTGCCAGTGTAGATCGTATACTCAATCCCAGTACAAATTTTCCTGGCTTCTCGTTTCCCTGGTAGCAAATCAGTAAAGATCGCCGGATCCTAGCTGCTAACATGGTGATTGTCCTCGCTGCCAACTGCTCGATTACATGATACTTGGCGCAAAGGCCTGGCACAATAGTCGTCATAGTTTAATGCTGTGATTCATTCCAAAGATAAGTAATTTTTAGCAGTAAATATCATTTCTAGATGACGTCTTACGCCACTGCGTACCCCGTATCTGACGCAACACTCATTATTTGTTTACTCTAAGAAGACTAGGAGCAATGGCTGTCATGCGTATCTTTTTCTATAGAAGTGGAAAGACTCTGCATAACTTCGTGTTTCGTTCACTCTTAGCTTTCAATTTTGAGTGCGAAGAGTATCTTCAATGAAGATATCAATAAATTAAAACAATTTCAAATTAAATTATACGTAACATTTCTGTGATCCATAACTCTGTCTGTTACGTCTACTATCATTTACCAGTATATAAACATACGGAACACTGAGTAATCTAATTAAAGTTGACTAAATGATTTGCATTTCTTTACGTCAGAATCATTTCCAATATAAGGCGAAATTTCATTACACTGATCGGTTTTACTAATTTTTCCTTTTTATCGTTTCTTTTTTTCGATGAATAGGCATCCTCTTTGCTAGAACCTCTTTCTTGTTCAGCTTTCTTCTTTCTTTCCTCTCTTTTGCACTTACTTTGTAGTTTTCTAATGTTTAGGGTTCTGTACCTTAATCGGTAAGAACGGGACCCTTATGGGATAATTTTTTTTTCCATCTGTCTGTCTTTCTATCTGTCTGTCCGACTGTTAAAAATCCCTTTTCTCGGGAAGGGAGCGATGTGCCAAGTTTAAATTTATGTCAGTTATTAAAGTCTGCGATCTCTTAATGGTGTAAAAAATTAAAGCTTTGACCTAAAATCATGAACTTTGGCAAGTAGGAATGTTTCACAGTACAACTAAAGGGAAAAACTCGGACAATTCTTAATTTCAATTATAAAACACAAAAACATTTTCTTTTGGACATTTGTTGTCTGAAAGTGTGTCTGTTCGTCCATCTGTTAACACCCCTTTTTCTCTGGGACGGCTGGAAGTATCAAGTTGAAATATCTGTCGCATACTAAGCTCTATGTTTCTTCTTGTTGTAATAAATGTAAGCTTCTAAATCAATGTAATCAAAATATACGGCCATTTATGTCTCAAATTTTGGTACTTGCAAATTAACTCACCAAAACCCATAGGCTGCTTCCCATTGACGTAGAATCATGAAATTTGCCAAGAAGCAGAGTTTCACGGTAAAACAAAAGGAAAAAGTCTGAAAATTGGTAATTCGTAACTATGCAACGTTTTTTTAGGGCCAACTGTCTGTCTACCCGTTTGTTAACATCTGTTCCTCTCAAGACCAGTTGGACGTATCAGGTTCAAATTTACTTCTGACACTAAGGTCTACGGTCCTTTGGCGGTGTAAGAAATTTAACCTTCTAAGGCAACGCGATCGAAATATACGGCTATTTATGTCACATATTTTTATACTCGCAAACTCACACATCAAAACCTGTAGAGTATTTCCCGATGACCTAGAATCATGCAGTTAGGCAAGAAGCAAGGTTTCATACTACAAGCAAAGGAAAAAATCCGATAATTGTTCATTTGTAATAATATCACAAGAAAAAATATTTTTCTTTTGCTATTTGTTATCCAACTGTCTGTCTGACATTGTGTTAAAACCCCTTTTTCTCAGGAATGAGTAGTCATTTAACTTACCTGTATCGATATCTATAGAAAGCAGAAATCGTCGAGGCTATCTATTCCTGGGAAGACTGAACTGTCTGTATACATAATGAAGTTTGTTCGGAACCTTCGGTGCTCGAGTCCTTCTCGCTCTTATCCAGATTTTTTTTAAACCATGTTCCACGTGAATGATTCAATATTATACATCTCGTTTCAATTTATGCCTGTAGTTCAGTCTCTTGACTTCATCGACAACTTTTTTTAGATTACTACGTGAACGTTTTCTCTTGACAAGTTTTAACGACGGAAAATCTCATCTTGCTGTATATATGCAATGCTACAGGGAGAGGAGTAATTCCCCGTCTCCTACACGCAGTGTAGTCACTACGCTCTAGGTTTTTACTTCGTATTCAGCGACCACTCCAACACTAATAATATGCCAATACCAGAAGGTGTTTCATTGGACTGCGAAAGATACACAATCTGACCAGTGGGCTGGAAAACATAAGTTGCTGACCGTCAATACATCACCTCCAAATGTTTCACTGCAACGTCAACATCAAATCCCCACAAAGATAAAACGTAGTAACAGTTAAAAAACTTTGTAGGTAGACAGTACACAACAGTAAAAATACTTCACGTCCGTGTCTGTCATCAACTTCTGTAGCAAGCGAATAGTTCGAAGACCTAATTCAAAACTCCGCCGACCAATCTCATTCGCACATACTAAACCGCAACTTTCGCCTTCAGTGATAAACGTTGCAAAATGACTGATCAGACTGATTACAATCAGAAACACCATATTAGGCACGAATGGTTCACTGGAACTCTTGCCAAAATTAACATCCACCGGTGGCAAGAAACTGGCGGGGCCATAACCGAGAAAAATTTGTCGAATACGAACTTCAGACGGACTGAATGATGGAATGCAAGACACAAGGCATCACAACTGTGGAGAAAGGAAAGTATGCATAATAGATATTGGCATCCCTGGTGATAGCAGAATCGACGACAAACGACTTGAAAAACTACAGATACGGGAACTTCAAATCGAACAGCAGCGAATCTGGTGTAAACCACTGAAAGTAGTTCCAGTGGTTCTCAGCACACTGGCTCGGTAAAAAAAGGATCTTAATGGTGAAACGTCCCCTTTTGAACAATTAAACACGACTGTCCTTAAACTGATACACAATATTTTTTAGCGCAACGCAATCTGACTTTCAAAAATCCCTACAAAAGAATGGCCCTGACTAACATTAAACTATACCTTTCACAAATCACTTACCTCACAAAAATCTTGGTTACTCGAACTACTGCAATACAGCAGGCGCCACTACTGCCAGCTAAATAAAAGATTCAAACTATGGAAGGCACTAACTACTGATAGGCATAGTTAGCAAATGAAAGATTTTAATAGAGAACAAATAATGTATTTACCTTAATAGTCATAATATATATAGCAGTTCATGACAAATTACATAACTCCGCCATCTCTCTCCCCACATCCACCACTGCTGGCGGCTCACCTCCAACTGCGCAACGCTACGCGCTGTTCACGTCCAGCTGCCGCTGCCCGACACTACAATGGCAGACAACAATGCAAACTACCCACAGACTGCACACAGCACAGCCAGTGATTTTTCATATTGAGCGCTACGTGGCGGTACCAATAAGAAATCATAAACAGCCTACTTACAATGGGCACTGCGGAACCATTGGCATTGATAAAATATCCTTCTACCAAATACAAAAAACCTCTTTACAGGGCTCTGCACGAATTATCTGGCAATACAATGCAGTCCTAGACGCTTGGAAAGTGTTCAATTAGTGATAAACCACGAAATATATCATAGTAAACTCATTCTCTGTGTCTATTTTTATAATAAAAACAATAATAATTTAAAAATGTTGCCCGCCTGTGCAGAGGAACCCACTCGCGGAGCTTCTTAGGTTTCCCAACTGGAAGAATAGTTTTATCCGTTACTTTGTATCATTACCTTCTGGGCTCGGAAACATGTAACACTCTGAATCACCACTTCTGTCCCCTCACGTTCAGCGTTCTGGAGGACTGCTGACCTACTTGTAGAATTAACGAGCCCGAGATAACTCTCGAAACTCTCGAAACATTGACTCCTCTCCGCCAGTGAGTAAATACAGGGTGTTACAAAAAGGTACGGCCAAACTTTCAGGAAACATTTCTCACACACAAATAAAGAAATGATGTTATGTGGATATGTATCCGGAAACGCTTACTTTCCATGTTAGAGCTCATTTTATTACTTCTCTTCAAATCACATTAATCATGGAATGGAGACACACAGCAACAGAACGTACCAGCGTGACTTCAAACACTTTGTTACAGGAAATGTTCAAAATGTCCTCCGTTAGCAAGGATACATGCATCCACCCTCCGTCGCATGGAATCGCTGATGCGCTGATGCAGCCATGGAGAATGGCGTATTGTATCACGGCCGTCCACAATACGAGCACGAGGAGTCTCTACATCTGGTACCGGGGTTGCGTAGACAAGAACTTTCAAATGCCCCCATAAATGAAAGTCAAGAGGGTTGAGGTCAGGAGAGCGTGGAGGCCATGCAATTGGTCCGACTCTACCAATCCATCGGTCGCCGAATCTGTTGTTGAGAGGCGTACGAACACTTCGACTGAAATGTGCAGGAGCTCCATCGTGCATGAACCACATGTTGTGTCATACTTTTAAAGGCGCATGTTCTAGCAGCACAGGTAGAGTATCCTGTATGAAATCATGATAACGTGCTCCAAGTACAGTACATACTGACGAAACTAAAATGAACTCTAACATGGAAATTAAGCGTTTCCGGACACATGTCCACATAACATCTTTTCTTTATTTGTGTGTGAGAAATGTTTCCTGAAAGTTTGGCCGTACCTTTTTGTAACACCCTGTATATGCAGAATGATATGTGTTTGACGCTGCTTTCTCACACTAATCACACTTGTCTCGTAAGTACTGCCTTCTAGCAGGTCGTCTCGCATTAGTGTTTCCCACTTGAAGTCACCAGAAGGTCTGTGAGTACAATTTTTAACATGTATTGTGTCTGCCCGACAACCCACAGTACCCGTAACAGGAAAAACCAGTCCATCAACTTCGGATTACAGACAAAAGCGATCAACCCTAGCCCACAGGGACTGGAAACGTCTCACACAAATTTCGCAAAACACGAGCTCTTGCCTCGCTCACAGCTAAGATCATGTCACAAGGAAAAATCGTCTGTCAGGCAAGCCTGCAATGAACAAAAGATCAGGCCCCAAACGAAATACAAGCATAGAAGCATAGCTCTATAAAAGCAACCCTAAAGGCTCGCAAACAATTCTGTTGCGACCTGGACAGCTGGGGGTCACGTTGCGAACGGAGTGTGGCTGAGTGGTTCAGTTCACTCCCGAGGACGCCTGTGACACAGTGATATCTGCTGTAACATTTGTGTATCGTCTAAGGTGTACAGAGTTAAGTGTCTTCAGAATGGCAGCTGGCAGCCGAGCGTAAATGCGAGTGCCGCAAAGACGTGCTGATGTTTTTGCAGTGAGTCATGACTTCGCCCCACAAGTCACTGACGCGGGTGCGTGCTGCGCTGGCAGCAACGCAGGAGCGAGGAGGCGTGACCCGCCGAATGTTTCGTCTTTCACCTTCCACCTCAGCGCTCCCGATGGCAGCCCACTAAGCGCTCAGGTGGGGACTGCCGACTGCGGTCCAGCATGTAAGTTGTCATGAAGACTAGGACCTGGTCATCCACCATGGATCGAATAAGACTTCAGAAGACAGGAGGGAGGCCGTCATCGATCAGCATGTTATGATTTCACCCAAACTCAGTAGATTGTCATTCTCTCTTATTCTAGCGACATGGATAGAATGGTAGCACAACTGAATGTGTCTCTTGAGTTCCGAAATCCTCGTTATTTAAAGGGCCGAATGCGGACCTACGATGCTGTGGCTCTGTGTGTATGAGGACATTTTCCCTCGTTTATCAGACCAATCAGCGCTCCTTGAATCGCTGTGGTAATTCACTAACAATTCTTGGTCGCCGATCTCGGTTCTTTCTGCCGACGTTTCATTTTGCAGTGCCACTTGGACCTTTAAGTTACTTAGTATTGCCCCAGAGTGTCTTGTTATGAGGCGTGTCAATGTTTGCGTTTCTGCCTGCTTCGTTGTGAGGTTGTGTGGTAATGCTCGTCTCTTGCCCTGATGTCTGTTGCATTGGTGGTACGCCTGCCTGACATTCCAGTTGGCACACTGGCCCAGAACTAACCTTGTCTGTTCTGAGCTCACCTGGCAGAAATTTAGAAAATTTAAACATATACAATAAAATGATTCTGCTGTGCAACAATTCGTTATTGGTACCTAAGACATCAAGAAAGCGGACATTGTATGTGTCATGTAAGGTTATTTTACAAATTTTACGACTATTTGCAAATTCTGCGTTCTTATTCTGAAATGTAGGGAATTAGGTGCACAAATGACGGGTCGTAACCGTTATATGCAGCGAACAAGGGCGACGGACAGATGAATGTGCAATGCGCCTCAGACTGCCAGAGATAATACGACGAAATAAACCCTCAACCATGGAGGTAAAAAAGAAGGGAAACGGCGCTGTAGACTTACGCTGTACGTTGTTTTGAAGACAGTGTGGGTGGGGCCATTTTAAATAGCCCAAAACATTAGCAGACTACTGTTTACGACTGCTTCTTGTTTATTATTTCTGTCACGTGCACGCAACAGCTGTCATAAATACTAAAAATTAAAGTGTTCACGTGAATGACATAGTGTCAGGAAAACAATATAAAAAGAATTTCTGTTCTTGAATGCATTATTGCTCTAGTAATACGATACATTTGCCAAGTAACTTGTTTTTCGTTAATATATTTCGAATAATCAAGAGGAGAAAGATGTGATGTGACAATTATGCTTTCGTAATCCATTCAATTCCACTTCTACTGTATTTGTATCGATAGAAAAAGAAGCTGAACTCTGAAACTAATGCTTGTTTGCTTACTGATACTGCTTTTTGTTCGGCACATTTTCAACTTTCAACTCGTATGCACAACATTTTTGCTATTCACCTTTTCAGAAAAACTTATCTACACCTTCTTTGGTAGCCCATAAACGTGTGCAATGAGGAAAGAAGCAAGCCATACTATTGTATCTTGTGCACGTCAAGAAAGTGAACGATTAGAGAAATATCAACGAAACAGAACCGCATAGGGGATGATAAGAAATGTAACGTCAAGTGACAGAAATAAAACCACTCCAATAAAAGTGAACAGCACAAACATAATTCATGTATACATAAGAAAATATTGCTTGAACGGCTCCACTTACGAATCAGATGTTATTTCTTTAAACTGTAGATTATGATCGGATCGATTAGTGCACCTGTAAACCACGCAACCTGGCATTTTTCATGAAACTGTGTGGAAGGGACTGGGCGGTCTTTTAGGTTAGAAGGTCTCAGGGAACCACAGAAAGGGCGTCCATCTAAAAGGGGGCAGGTAAAACATAGTAATGTAGTTGTAGAAACGATTGGTATTGTAGCTGTAAATTGTTGCAGCTGTGTTGAGAAAGAACCAGAGCTGCAAGCCCTAATAGGGCACCGAAGTTCAAATAGTTATAGGCACAGAAAGCTGGCTAAAGCCGGAAATAAGTTCAACCGAAAATTTTCAAGCTATCTTACAATTTTCAGAAAGGATAGATTAAATACAGTTGGTGGTGGAGTATTTATTGCTGTCAGAAGTAGTTTGCCTTGTCCTGAAATTGAAGTAGATAGTTCCTGCGAAATAGTATGGGTAGATGTTATACCTGACAATCGGGCTAAACTATTAATTGGATCTCTTTACCGACTACCCGACTCAAAAGATATAGTTGCTGATCAGTTCAAAGATAACTTGAGCCTCGTTTCAAGTAGCTACTCCACTCATACAATTGTAATCAGTGGTGACTTCAATCTACCCTCGATTTATTATTATTTATTATTGTGGTCTTCAGTCCTGAGACTGGTTTGATGCAGCTCTCCATGCTACTCTATCCTGTGCAAGCTTTTTCATCTCCCAATACCTACTGCAACCTACATCCTTCTGAATCTGCTTAGTGTATTCATCTCTTGGTCTCCCCCTACGATTTTTACCCTCCACGCTGCCCTCCAATACTAAATTGGTGATCCCTTGATGCCTCAGAACATGTCCTACCAACCGATCCCTTCTTCTGGTCAAGTTGTGCCACAAACTTCTCTTCTCCCCAATCCTATTCAATACTTCCTCATTAGTTATGTGATCTACCCATCTAATCTTCAGCATTCTTCTGTAGCACCACATTTCGAAAGCTTCTATTCTCTTCTTGTCCAAACTATTTATCGTCCATGTTTCACTTCCATACATGGCTACACTCCATACGAATACTTTCAGAAATGACTTCCTGACACTTAAATCAATACTGGATGTTAACAAATTTCTCTTCTTCAGAAACGCTTTCCTTGCCATTGCCAGCCTACATTTTATATCCTCTCTACTTCGACCATCATCAGTTATTTTGCTCCCCAAATAGCAAAACTCCTTTACTACTTTAAGTGCCTCATTTCCTAATCTAATTCCCTCAGCATCACCCGACTTAATTAGACTACATTCCATTATCCTTGTTTTGCTTTTGTTGATGTTCATCTTATATCCTCCTTTCAAGACACTGTCCATTCCATTCAACTGCTCTTCCAAGTCCTTTGCTGTCTCTGACAGAATTACAATGTCATCGGCGAACCTCAAAGTTTTTATTTCATCTCCATGAATTTTAATACCTACTCCGAATTTTTCTTTTGTTTCCTTTACTGCTTGCTCAATATACAGATTGAACAACATCGGGGAGAGGCTACAACCCTGTCTTACTCCCTTCCCAACCACTGCTTCCCTTTCATGTCCTTCGACTCTTATAACTGCCATCTGGTTTCTGTACAAATTGTAAATAGCCTTTCGCTCCCTGTATTTTACCCCTGCCACCTTTAGAATTTGAAAGAGAGTATTCCAGTCAACATAATCAAAAGCTTTCTCTAAGTCTACAAATGCTAGAAACGTAGGTTTGCCTTTCCTTAATCTTTCTTCTAAGATAAGTCGTAAGGTCAGTATTGCCTCACGTGTTCCAGTGTTTCTACGGAATCCAAACTGATCTTCCCCGAGGTTGGCTTCTACTAGTTTTTCCATTCGTCTGTAAAGAATTCGTGTTAGTATTTTGCAGCTGTGACTTATTAAGCTGATAGTTCGGTAATTTTCACATCTGTCAACACCTGCTTTCTTTGGGATTGGAATTATTATATTCTTCTTGAAGTCTGTGGGTATTTCGCCTGTTTCATACATCTTGCTCACCAGATGGTAGAGTTTTGTCAGGACTGGCTCTCCCACGGCCGTCAGTAGTTCCAATGGAATATTGTCTACTCCGGGGGCCTTGTTTCGACTCAGGTCTTTCAGTGCTCTGTCAAACTCTTCACGCAGTATCGTATCTCCAATTTCATCTTCATCTACATCCTTTTCCATTTCCATAATATTGTCCTCAAGTACATCGCCCTTGTATAGACCCTCTATATACTCCTTCCACCTTTCTGCTTTCCCTTCTTTGCTTAGAACTGGGTTTCCATCTGAACTCTTGATATTCATACAAGTCGTTCTCTTATCTCCAAAGGTCTCTTTAATTTTCTACCCTCGATATGCTGGAAAAATTATACGCTCAAAGACGGCGGCAGGCATAAAACGTTATCCAAAACTGTACTGAATGCTTTCTCAGAAAATTGTTTTGAACAATTGGTTCATGAGCCCACTCGAAGCGTAAATGATTACGAAACCATACTTGACGTCTTAGCGACAAATAATCCTAGACAAATAGTAAGTATCGTGACGAATACTGGGATTAACGATCACAATGCAGTTGGTGCTAGGGTGAATTCCGTAACACCCACAACCATCAAAAAGAAAGTCAAAGTATATCTATTTTTTAAAAAATGATAAAAATGTTCTTAATGCCTTTGTAAGAGACAGTCTTGACTCCTTCCGATCTGATCATGTAAGCGAAGAAAAGTTGTGGAATGATTTCAAAGAGATAGTATCGACAGCAGTTGAGAGATATATATCACATAAATTAATAGGTGATGGTAGAGATCCCACGTGGTACACAAAACTGGTCAGACAGCTGATGCAGAAGCAGCGAAAAAAGCATGCCAAATTTAAAAGAACCCAAAATCCCCAAGAGTGACAAAGTTTTGCAGAAGTTCGAAATATAGCGCGAACTTCCGGAGCGATCTGAAGTGGAATGATCACATAAAACAAATAGTGGGAAAAGCAGGCGCCAGGTTGAGATTCATAGGAAGAATTCTAAGAAAATGTGACTCATCGACGAAAGAAGTAGCTTACAAAACGCTTGTTCGTCCGATTCTTGAGTATTGCTCATCAGTATGGGACCCTTACCAGGTTGGATTAATAGAAGAGATAGACATGATCCAGCGAAAAGCAGCGCGATTCGTCATGGGGACATTTAGTCAGCGCGAGAGCGTTACGGAGATGCTGAACAAGCTCCAGTGGCGGACACTTCAAGAAAGGCGTTACGCAATACGGAGAGGTTTATTATCGAAATTACGAGAGAGCACATTCCGGGAAGAGATGGGCAACATATTACTACCGCCCACATATATCTCGCGTAATGATCACAACGAAAAGATCCGAGAAATTAGAGCAAATACGGAGACTTACAAGCAGTCGTTCTTCCCACGCACAATTCGTGAATGGAACAGGGAAGGGGGGATCAGATAGTGGTACAATAAGTACCCTCCGCCACACACCGTAAGGTGGCTCGCGGAGTATAGATATAGATGTAGAACTTCAATGCGAGATGCTTTTAATAATTTCCGCAACGAAATTTTGTCTCGAAATCTGGCATAAAACCCAAAGAGATTCTCGTCATTCAGAAAGCACACCAGTGGCAAGACGCAATCAATACCTTCATTGCGCGTTGACAACGGTGAAGTTACTGATGACAGTGCCACTAAATCAGAGTTATTAAACGCGGTTTTCCGAAACTCCTTCATCAAAGAACACGAAGTTAATATTCCTGAATTCCAATCAAGAACAACTGCCAAGATGAGAAACATAGAAGTAGGTATCCTTGGTGTAACAAAGCAGCTTAAATCGCTTAATAAAGCCACGGCCTCCGGTCCAGATTGTATACCAGTCAGGTTCCTCTCAGAGTATGCTGATGCAATAGCTCCATAATTAGCAATTATATACAACCACTCGCTCACAGAAAGATCCGTACTTGTTGTTGTTGTTGTGGTGGTCTTCAGTCCAGAGACTGTTTTGATGCAGCTCTCCATGCTACTCTATCGTGTGCAAGCTTCTTCATCTCCCAGTACCTACTGGAATCTACATCCTTCTGAATCTGTTTAGCGTATTCATCTCTTGGTCTCCCTCTACGATTTTTACTCTCCACGCTGCCCTCTAATACTAAATTGGTGACCCCTTGATGCCTCAGAACGTGTCCTACCAACCGATCCCTTCTTCTAGTCAAGTTGTGCCACAAATTGCTCTTCTCTCCAAGTCTATTCAATACCTCATCGTTAGTTATGTGGTCTACCCATGTACTCTTTAGCCTTCTTCTGCAGGACCACATTTCGAAAGCTTCTGTTCTCTTCTTGTCTAAACTATTTATCGTCCATGTTTCACTTCCATACGTGGCTACACCCCACACAAATACTTTCAGAAACGACTGCCTGACATTTAAATCTATACTCGATGTTAACAAATTTCTCATTTTCAGAAACGATTTCCTTGCCATTGGCAGTCTAAAGACTGCAAAATTGCTCCAGTCACAACATTACCCAAGAAGGGATGTAGGAGTAATCCGCTGAATTACAGGCCCATATCACTAACGTCGATTTGCAGTAGGGTTTTGGAACATATACTGTATTCGAATATTATGAAGTACCTCGAAGAAAACGATTTATTGACACATGGTCAGCACGGATTTAGCAAATATCGTTATTGCGAAACGCTAGTAACTCTTTATACTCGTCATGTAATGAGTGCTGTCGACAGGGGTTGTCAAATTGATTTCATTTTTTTAGATTTCCCGAAGGCTTTCGATACCGATCCTCAGAAGCGTCTTCTAACAAAACTGCGTGCCTATTGAATATCGCCTCAGTCGTGCGACTGGATTCGTGACTTCCTGGCAGAAAGGTCACAGTTCGAGTAAAACAGAAGTAATATCCGGCGTTCCCCAAGAAAGTGTTATAGACCCTCTATTGTTCCTGATCTATATTAACGACATAGGAGACAATCTGAGTAGCCGTCTTAGACCGTTTGCAGATGACGCTGTCATTTACCGTCTTGTAAAGTTATCAGATTAATTGCAAAATGATTTAGATAAGATATCTGTGCGAGTTGACCCTGAATAATGTAAAGTGTGGGTTATTTACATGAGTACTAAAAGAATCAGCTAAATTTCGATTACGCGTTAAGTCACATAAATCTGAAGACTGGAAATTCAAGTAAATACTTAGGGATTACAATTACAAATGACCTAAATTGGAACGATGACATAGATAATGTTGTGGGTAGAGAAAACCAAAGACTGAGATTCATCGGCAGAATACTTAGAAGGTGCAATAGGTCTACTAAAGAGACTGCATACACCACGCTTGTCCGCCCTATTCTGAAGTATATTGCTGTGCACTGTGAGATCCGCAACAGGAGGGACTGACGGATACACTGAAAAAGTTCAAAGAAGAGCCGCTCTTTTTGTACTATTGCGAAATAGGGGAGTTAGTGCCACAGACGTGATACGTGAATTGGAGTGGCAATCATTAAAACAAAGGCGTTTTTCGTTGCCACGGGATCTTCTCATGAAATTTCAATCACCAATTTTCTCCTCCGATTGCCTAAACATTCTGTTGGCACCCACCTACATAGGGAGAAATGATCATCACCATAAAATAAGAGAAATCAGGGCGCGCATAGAAAAATTTAAGTGCTCGTTTTTCCCGCCCGCCGTTCGAGAGTGGAGTGGGAGAGAGACAGCTTGAAGGTGGTTCATTGAACCCTCTGCCAGGCACTTTATTGTGAATAGCAGAATAATCACGTAGATGTAGATGTAGATGAAACAACTATATCCCCACATAATCGAAGCACCCTGTTGTGACTGACAATTCGTAATTTTTCACAAACACCACTTTTATTTATGTAAGTTACGAGGTTGATGACGGAACAACGAAAGTAAGGTAACAATAACGATGCAAGTAAAAGTCTCTTAACTGAGGCAAACAAAAGTTCACTTCTAATTTTCCACAAAGGTTAGTGGCAACACACACACACACTAGAAAAGTTCAATTCAGAGACGAAGCCACAAGGTTGGCATCTGGAGCGAACTGTACTTCGAGGCTGGTTCTAGCCCCTAAATAGCTGTCTCCAGCCAATCAGATTTTGGCGTGGTGATACTCCCTGCAGGCCGTGGCTCGAGCTCCCTCTGCAGGAAGTAGTGCTCTGAATGTCTGTTTCCATTATTTTGTATGTAAATAGCCAGTGTTTACCATGGTGCTTTTGGTACGCCTTGGACATAGACAACCCCGTCCTCTGTGGCGTAATATAGGTTGCCAGCCCTCAGGGCCTACCTTGGCTCCAGCATAACACATTCTAAGCTATTTGGGATACGATCACGAAAGTCAATAGATATCCCAAACGGTCGTAAGTGGGCACAGGAACATCAGAGTGCTAGTGCGGTGAACCATGGTGGTATAAATGCGGTGAACCTAACCCTTTGGACTTTATAAGACGGCGGACGTCGGCTTTAGGTCTGTGACGTAATGGCAACTCCTTTCCTTTTTTACCTGCATGCCATCATCAGTGCAACGAATTCTCTGATAGCACATTTATTGTTTCGAATTAAAAGTAATATGTGTACTGAGTTATTAAATTTTAATCACGATAGTGTGCAGCTTTGTAATACAAAGGTGTGTTATGAATTTTGGGAGATTTAAGTGCATTACTGAGTGTCATTAGAAAAGGACTGCTAATGTGATGGAGCTTATAAAAAATAGTCAACTTGAAGTCAAGTGTATGTCGTTTATGGATCATTAAATGAAGACTGAAATTATGTTCAATCAAGAGAGTTTTATGAAAATAAATATTTTATTATTTAACTCGCTGTATAAGTAGTAAATTGGCGTCACGATGCCATACATAAATCACATATGCCGAAAGTACACCAAACTTACGTGACATGTGCCACAATTACGCCATAGTTACACCACAATTACCCTTCCATTACGCGTTAAATCCTCTACGTTTATACCGTGTGTACACCTCACATGTGTCTTACATATGACACGGTAAGATACTTCAGCAGTATAAAAATAATGACTTCATGGCATAGCCTGTAAAAAGGTTGTAAAATTCGCAATTTAGTGCGACACCAAATTGTAAATGATAAAACTCGTAGTGATGAATAACCTTTAAAAAATGGCAAGGTGAGATACTTTGACACATATGTGTGAAGTCATAGCATGTTCCAAAAAAGTGTTGGTTGGTTGATTCGGGGGAGGGGACCAAACGGCGATGTCATCGGTCTCATCAGATTAGGGAAAGATGGAGAAGGAAGTCGGCCGTGCCCTTTTCAAAGGAACCATTCGGCATTTACCTGAAGCGATTTGCGAAATCACGGAAAGCCTAATTCAAGATGGCCAGAAGCGGGTTTGAGCCGACGACCTCCCGAATGCGAGTCCAGTGTGCTAACCGCTGCACCACCACGCTCGAAAACAAAATGATCGTAAATATCAACGTAGAGTACTTTGCCGTTACAATGTGTGTGAGTTCTACAAAAATGTTAGTCCTCTAGGTGAAAGCCCATTTTACTATAATTAGTCGCATTCATATCTAGAAGAGTATTGGATATTTTCTGTAAGCACACCCCAAATACTAAGGCGCTGTAACACATTGACATTAAATATTTGGGTGCTGTGAATATGCATCAGCGATCGCGAACGTTGGAATATTTGTTTGACACATATGTTGACTAGGCAGCTCAGCTTTTTGCTGCCGCCACACACATACATTTCCACTTAATTGGCGATTGCTTAAAGTATTGATTAATGGTTCTAGCAAGCCCCAGCTTGTCAGGACGAACATTCTGTCTGCTGCTGTGTGTAGACCAGTACCTATGCCACTACACAAGTGTTGTATTAACGCAGCAGCAGAAATATATTTTTTTCAGCGCAAAACCGTCAAGCAATGTTGTTTCATGGAACTCAACAAAAAAAGAGCTGCTCTATCAAACGCGAACAGTTATCTACATGTTTATAGTTTTAATTATTTAATGAAGACATCAAGACACTATTGCTCAGGTCTTACAGTATATGGTTTATCTACTTAGTGTGTCAAGTTTCGATTATAACTGCGGTGTATTCCCTACACATACAAGGAAGAAGATATTGTACTACTGCACTGTGGGTGCATCAAAAATGATGTTAGCGTGTCCGCAGGTCATCTTGTCAAGTGCAGCCACCCAAAAAAAGTGGTCGAATAGAGCAAAATGCAAGCGTAAAAAACTGGTTTAATTAGCTGATGACGTTAAGATAGCATATTTCCTTTTGACTAATTGAATCGCTGCCTTTAATCCGATTAGGAGCACTGCCTTCACTATAATGTGCCCTAGAAAGAAAGAAACTTTCACTGTCCACCGTGTGTTTTTGCTAGTCTCAACTAATCCTGGGAAACACACACATAAATTTCTGCGTAGTTGGTGGTTCAAAGCTAAGTACATTTGCAAGCCTCAACTTCTTAGGACTTGTCGAGATGCTGACATACAAAGTTACGTACTTGGAAATAACGTTTCCAGTATAAGATTGTTTGTGATTATTTGTTCTAGTTTGACGATATATTGGAGAATAAGGTTTCTCCTACTTTAATACACCATTTCTGTATCGTATTTGTTTGAGTCAGAGTAGTTTATTAAGGTTGTAAGTAGATAGAACAGAGTTAATAAAAATCTTGGATGACTGGATTGGTTTACCTGTACGCCGGTAGCCAAACTACAGAGTATTGTTAAACACTACACACAAGCAATTCTGTAAGCTATTCGTTGGCTTACACCACATGAAAGCACGTTGTAAACGTTGTTTGTAGCGTTTAAAACATTTGTACGCTCTAGCACAGGGTCGAACACATGCTTACCGATAACTTTGTATACACTTGGGCTTGTGGTTTGACACATAAATTTATTGTTTATTTTTACCCTACAATAGGAGATCATCCACGTAAAACAATCAATCCAATTGGCGAAATGTGTACGTGTCCTACTTAAAAATGGCAGTCGGTATCACCGTAATTTTGGCCACTTTCAAGGCTCATTAGTAGCAAAGTATTGGACACTCCACACATACGAGCAAACACGTCCCCATAATTCTGGTACAGTTTCCGTCGACGTGGTGCGATATATTTGGCATGTCATTTGCTCTGTCCGTTCAACTCACAAACGCAATATTTTTCTAGTGATGTGAAGTGAAATCCTTGAGCTTAAGCAACACCTTTGATTTACAAGGGGATGCCACAACGTTTGGAACGCGGATTTACTGTAAACTTCGTACACTTGTACTACTCCATGAGGACAACAAACTGTGTAAGCAGTAACGCGAACTTCTCAAGCGTTACTGAGAAAATCGCAAGATAATTTCGGTCGTCAAATATATATCTGTGCGTCACCATTTTAACCATGAAGCGGCTGTAGCCGAATGGTGCCGGCACGGTAGCTCAGCGTGTTGGGTGAGAGAGCTGGTTGGCCTCTGCAGTAAAAAAACTGAGTGGAAGGATCAACCACCGAATTTGAACAGGATGTCTTGCGACGTCCGCAACGACCAAACACAACGATCAATAACGAACAAAATGAAAAAAAAGCGTGTTCGGTCAGAGCGTTACCTACCCATTCTAATAAGGAAACTGAGTGAACGGATCAACGAACAAACTGAACGAGTGTCATCGGTCGTCCACCCTGATCAAATTCAACGAACAATATACAGGGTGATTCAAAAAGAATACCACAACTTTAAAAATGTGTATTTAATGAAAGAAACATAATATAACCTTCTGTTATACATCATTACAAAGAGTATTTAAAAAGGTTTTTTTCACTCAAAAACGAGTTCAGAGATGTTCAATATGCCCCCCTCCAGACACTCGAGCAATATCAACCCGATACTCCAACTCGTTCCACACTCTCTGTAGCACATCAGGCGTAACAGTTTGGATAGCTGCTGTTATTTCTCGTTTCAAATCATCAATGGTGGCTGGGAGAGGTGGCCGAAACACTATATCCTTAACATACCCCCATAAGAAAAAATTGCAGGGGGTAAGATCAGGGCTTCTTGGAGGCCAGTGATGAAGTGCTACATTTTCATCACTCGTTCTCGGCCGTCCAGAACTTTTCCCTTTGCACAAACACCCATTCTCTGTAAACTGTTTATACCAACGTTTAATACACCACCTATCAGGAGGTTTAACACCATACTTCGTTCGAAATGCACGCTTAACAACTGTCGTCGATTCACTTCTGCTGTACTCAATAACACAAAAAGCTTTCTGTTGAGCGGTCGCCATTTTAGCATCAACTGACGCTGACGCCTAGTCAACAGCGCCTCAAGCGAACAAATGTACAACTAAATGAAACTTTATAGCTCCCTTAATTCGCCGACAGATAGTGCTTAGCTCTGCCTTTTGTCGTTGCAGAGTTTTAAATTCCTAAAGTTGTGGTATTCTTTTTGAATCACCCTATACAACAAAATGTTTTATTTTTTTTTTTAAAAAAAAGTGGTTGGCGTTCAAGGCGCTGGATTGCTGGATCGAGTTCCGTTCGTCAGTTTTTTTTCTTTTTTCAACACAGTCATTTTCTTTACTATTTATATTACAACTGATATAAAGGGAAAAATACGTGTAATTGGATGAACTTTTATTAAATTTACCATGTTATTTGGCAGTCTACTAATTTTTATCATCACATATTGAGAACTATCGACTAGTAAACGAAAAAACGCATAAAGTGATACTGAAAGTGTATGCTTGTCCGTGTCTTCAAAACTGTTCGTATTTAATTAAAAGAGAACGAGAAATTGCTTCTATACTGCATAACCAATTATCAGCGCTGATTTTTAAGGAAATACTGCGTTATGAATGGTTTGCTTCCAAATATCGTCTGAAAGAGAGGTTTTTGAAAATGATGACGTGGTTTGTTTTTCCATGGAAAATGTCAAAAGACCTTGCGTATGCTGAAACATAGCATTTATTCACTGCAGCTGGTGCCACTTAACTTTATGTTTTCCATGTTTTTACAAAAAACACCATCCTGCAACTTGTACTCGTAATGTCGAAAGCGACGAATAATTGTACATCTTTCGAAAGCCGTCTGTTCCAGTGAAAACTTGGAGGTAACAAGTCGTTTCGGGCTCCTTCCAGGTACAAGGGATTTCTCAAATCACGGACAAGCATACATTTTTCAGTATCAATTTATGCGTTTGGTCGTTTACTAGTCGATAGTTATGAATATTACATTATTTGTGATAATAAAAATTAGTAGACTGCCAAATAACATTGTAAATTTAATAAAAGTTCATCCGATTACACGTATTTTCCCCTTTATATCAATTGTAATATAAATAGTAAATAAAATGACTGTGTTGAAAATAAAAAAACAACAGAGGAACCGGACTCGATCCATTGATTACGGGGATTGAAGGCTAACCACTCGGATGCCTCCGCTTTACGTTAAAAATGGCCACGCATAGATATATCTTAGACGACCAAAATTACTTTGCGATTTTCTCAATAACGCTTGAGAAGTACGCGCTACTGCTTACACATTTTGTTGTCCTCATGGAGTACTATGAGTGTACGAAGTTTCCAGTAAATCCGCGTTCCAAACGTCGTGGCCTCCTCTTGTTAGTATTCACAACGATATAACGTAAGAACTCCGCCATTTACGATTTTACGTGCCTCCATTGCAACACAGTTTATAAAACTCACACTTTAAGTATGAATCTATGTGCTAGCAGTAATAGCAAGTTTCTTGATTGCACACAAGCTGTGCCCATATGTGTTAAGTTGACGTGCCAAGTGAGGAAAGTGTTTAAGAACTATTGCCACGAATAACTTTCGTTCGAATATCGTGCGCCACGGCATTTACCTGAATCAGAAAGTGTAGTCGGCGTATTTACATTTCACAATCGTTAATAATAAAGCCGTTTTTCCCATTTTTTCAATTTTACAGACAATTTGAAACGTCCCCTTAGAATAATTATACATAACTGTGCTTAAACTGACACACAATATTTTTAGCGCAACACAATCTGACTTTCAAAAATCCCTACAAAAGAATGACCCTGGCTAACATCAAACTATACCTTTCACAAATCACTTACCTCACCAAAAATCTTCGTTACTCGAACTACTGCAATACAGCGAGCGCCACTACTGCCAGCTAAATAAAAGATTCAAACTACTGAAGGCACTGACTACTTACAGGCATAGTTAGCAAATGAAAGATTTTGATAGAGAACAAACAATGTATTTACCTCAATAGTGTTCAAAAGTCATAATGTATATAGCAGTTCATGACATCCAGTTTTACAAATTTCGAAACTCCGCCATCTCTCTCCCCACATCCACTACTGCTGGCGGCTCACCTCCAACTGCCCAGCGCTACGCGCTGTTAACATCCAAGTGCCCAACACTACAATGGCAGACAACAATGCAAACTGGCCACAGACTGCACACAGCACAGCCAGTGATTATCATACAGAGCGCTACGTAACGTTGCCAATAAGAAAACATAAACAGCCTACTTACATTGCCCCCATGCTCCCCACAAAAAATTTTACAAACTGTTTTGGGCAGTGGCCAATAACGATTTGATAAAATTTTTCATAATTACAATAACAAAGATATCAAATGCACACACTTATTGATACAATGTTGGTCAAAAGCTAAAATTTTCTCACAGTCCATAAAGACAGTCCTGATCGTTCATCACAGTAAAACCGCAGTGTTTTTCTCAAAGGCTGTGCAATAAAAGAAAATGCACACGGAAGTAATGGATTTCCATGCTGTCTTGAAGAAGTGGTGTTGTCCTTCCAACGGAAAGACAGTGCTGACTCTCGACATGCAGACAGGTAATGGGCCACAATAGAGCAAACCCACAGCAGAGTCATTCGACGTTTTGAAGAATATTGGTAGGAAGGTCATCACAGATCAGACCCACTATAGTCTTGGAAGAGAGTATGGTATAGGTGGGCCACCAAAGGTGCAGACCCACTACAGTTCTTGTAGAAATAATGGTACTGATGAATCATCAAAGGTGTAGACCCACTGTAGTCCTTGTAGAGATGGCTAGCAGCCATCTGCTGCGACTGTGCAGGTGCACAATCACCATCGAAGAGTCTTGCGGACAATATAGCAAGTTCATAAACCACCACTTGTGCACTCACAAGGTTTTTGGAATTGTCCTTAGAACTAGCAATGCTGTTATCCAGTCCCTTGCTGAATTATTAACACACGTGCAAACACTAACAGTCCCTACTTCTCACATATTGTCCATATACTATGACCAACAGAAACGTGTGCAGTGAAATGGAACTTACAAGTTAATAATATGATGAACTGGTGTCAATTACAATTTTATAACATAAGAATACAATTACAAAGGTACAAAATACATCATTAAAGAACATCACAATACAGATAACATTTGTAGTACAGGCTTTACAAGAGAGTCAAAATAACATATGCATCAGTGTTACAGGAATTATGACATGAGCACGTACATAAAAGATCAGAATAACTTTCAAACATCAGCTTCACACATGAACATTAAAACAGAACAGAATAAATAATGTCTAAACATCTTTACAAAGAAAATAACATATTATCATAAAAATTCTACAACATAACTCTTATTAGCTAAACACATTAACACAGGAAAAACACAAATACACATAGTGTAATAACACAAAAATACAGGACAGGGATTGTTTTCAGTGTGACATTTGGTACTGCAGTCCACCCCAAAACTTCATTCTATATATCTTTCCTCTTATTTCAACATTTGTTTCCACCAGAAAAATTCAATCCAAGCATGCTTTCTGTATTTATATGTTCACACATTTCTTACCTCATTATTTATTTTTCCATTATCTTACCTCATCATTGATTTCCAAGAAAATCCTACCTAAACCTGTTGTCCCTAAACCCTACTTTTTTGGTTCATATCCTCTTTCAAAATACTTTTTTGGCCAAACCATTTTCTTATAGCTTTTCAATGCATTTCTTCCAATTCATCACAACTTGTTCTCTTATATGGCCTACCCCATCTTAAGCTAACTTAAATTTACTGAGCTCAGATGCTAAACTAAGGGACGAGGCAATGCAGCAGCACAAAACAATTAACACAAACAGCAATGACAAAAAAATGCAAATTGGCAAAGCAAGCAGCAGTATTACAACTAGTATAAGGCAATGAGCAGCAAACAAGAAAAATAAATCAGTAGTAAAACTGGTTTAACATAGTAATGTAAAGTGAAATTTAGTAGCACTATGCCTGGCAAACAACAGCAGCAAATGCAATAACTTATATCTAAACATGACAAAGCTCAAGCAGAAAAAAATAGTACACTAAAGACAACAATTCAGATAAGGGAAATGTATATTCACATCTTAATATCTATGTCATTAAAGTGGTGCACCACAACTTATTCTACAAAATAAATTACCAAGTACTTGAAAAGAAAATTATGAAAGCAGTTCCTGTGAAGGTAAATGTCTTTTTGTGCTCCCTCATTTTTTTGAAAAAAATTAATATCTACTCGATCGGTAGACAGAAAATATTTATATTAGTACATCTATAAAATTTTATTTTAACCAACGCTGAAGTGCAGCCAAAAACTAGATATGAAACAAAATGAGTTGATAAATACATAAAGCAACCCATATGGCATTTCTCTCAATTAGCAAGACAATAGCCGTGAAATGTTTCTCATCATTTCATTAGGCATTTTAGTAAATATCATAAATTAAGAGCTCCACAGTATAATCGTATGTTTTCAAGTTTGCGATGCTTTCTACAAAGGAATGTCAATAGCGAGGATAATGGCCTCCCTTTTTTTTCTCCACCTGTGCCTCTGAAAGGCACACACTAGTGGCTTTTTTCCAGACGACTGTCGCCCAGCTGGGTGCTCACGACGCATTACGTGCAGGTGGTCACTTAACTTTCTTACCGAAATATTTACAACACCAGTTTGCACTACAGTGGCAGTCTCATATACAAAATTTCACGGGTCGAGAATTTGCGTTGCAAATGTGTAGATACAAAATCTTATGAATATAACAGTGTCCAAAAAATTTTCGCTGGCATTGTGATACATTCACGCATTTACTCACATTTCATAACTCTTAAAGTACGATTCTTGGTTTCCAACATCCTTTTTCACAAGTCAGAGTCCCTAACCACTATTCATTACTCCTTACCTTATTACACATATAAATATCCGTCGACACTTCTTCAATATTTCATCATAATAGATACGTAGCATAATCAAATTCCTCATATAGCATCAGCTTATTGACCATAAACATACCTCAGCAGCATAATACACATCGTTGTCATAAAAATAACATCATAACACCTCAGTCAAATCTCAAAAACGTCATAGCTTTCTGCAATAATTTCAAAACCTAAAGAAAATTCTCTGCTCATTTCAATAGTGTCATCTACTTCAAATGTACTTTAAAATCATGATCCCATACCAAACACATCATTCAAAGCTCTCATAGTATCACAATCGTTCCGAAAAAATATGAACAGTTCACACAGTACAGAGAAAATACAGTTTCATAAGTGTGAAGTTACCCAACTGTGTAATTGCGTAAACATGTGTCACTGATGTAGTAAAAAAAAAGTTTATCTCTCAGTTAAATGATCAGATAGCTGTGTAATTTGTGTGTTAGAGGAATATGGTACTGATGTGTAAAGTTGTATAAGCAAATACCATATTAGCTAGGGCTCCTTGTGCTTGCCAAACACATGGCACACAAAGTAAGCATGTACCCCCCTGAGGATTAATGTAATTATACCCTCAGGGGTTACAGATTACAGCAATGGAATGAAATGTATCACAGAAAACTTTGTATCATTGTACTTCAAATATCTTTAAAAATAAATGATTGAAGTGCAAAATTAATCACTCAAATACGTGTCCTGTAGCGCTAAATGTGCATCTTGCTGTAAGATAATCTATGTGGAAGTGTCGTAGTTATTGTCCTCCGAAAGCTAAGTTCTGCAGAAGCCATTGTACTTACCTCATGATAAACAAAAGTGAAATGCTTTGCGTATAGATATCTTAGTTATTACGCTTATTGCCGTGATGAAGAAAGTACTGTGCTGTAACGTATTGTTGTGCTACGGAAAAGGCTGTCTCCTTGTAGCTATACCACAAAAGTTACTACTAAAACATGTTTTACTTTCCAGAATAATACAGAAAAACTGTGCAGATGTCAAACAGATACACCACAAAAGCAACATTGTAAATTGTCACTCATTAGTAGCGCCATGATAAAATCGTGTAGCTGTCACATAAACTAACCACTGTCTCATCTGGTATCTCACTGAAAGTACTTTAAATCCAGAATGTATTTTCAAGTAAACCTAAATGTTGCATTAAAATCTCATTAGCAGTACCAGTATATGTTCTAAGTATGTAAGCCTTATAGTCGTTACGTAATCATGCAACTACCAAGCAAGAATGTACGCACACAATAACACTGTGACGTCTGTTCACTATAAAAATGCATTCGTAATTTCTGTTTAAATAAGTTCTCTTGGTTCTTGATTGGATATTTAACTTCAAACATTGTTGCATGGTAACAGTTTCTAAGTCTGACAATGCATACTAGAAATGTGAAGTGAAAAGTTTCACGACAAAGACAAAGTTAAAAAGCAGATTATCTTTCAATAAACGGTTTTACATGTGAAATGTGGTGCAATCCTTTACTCTTCCTAGTACGCAAAGTTTCAACCTGAACACAATTATCATGCGGTATACGTCGATAAGGAATACTGGAATTTTTCTCAAGGTTAGCGTCTATGTTATTTTTCTCTGAGCCAGTCGGCGCACGCGGCTGCCTGTGGTGCGAGTCATTGTCTGTCTCTTTGTTGGCGCACGTCGTTATTGGGATTAGGAGACCTAACTTTTGCAAATTCACCTTGTCGAGAAGGCCCTGCCCTGTTTGAAGCTCGCCAGTTCCGATGGAATTCAGGTCTGTCGTTTTGTCGGTAGTTTACATATTTTCTTGTTTGTCGGTCATGTGGTGGAGAATTTCTCCCGGAATCGTAACTGCGTGGTGGACCGTTGCGTCTGAAGTTATTCTGTCTCCCTTGATAATAACTATTTTCGTTCCCATATTGTCTGTTTCTATGGTTATCTCTGTCATATTCATTACTACAGAAATGCGATCTTTCTCTGTAACTATTACTCTGCCAGTGGTTGTCATATGGGTGGTGTCTGTTTCATTCACGATTTGCGTTGTAAGAATAGCCTTGTCGTGTCCAGTTATTATTTCTTTCGTCGCGGAATGTGACGGATGTGACCTGTAATTGTTGTGTTCCTGTTTTCACGTTCCGCGATTGTAAGTGTCAATTTCTAATTCTTGTAAGAGTCCCTTAAAAACTTCAGTGTCGTCTTTGCAATGTCCTGCCAAAATAATATGTCGTAAATGTTCAGGTAATTTGAGTAAGCAAATGCGGATGAGTTCTGAGGGGCTGTATGGGTTTGACAGGTACTGATTCTTATGCAACATTTCTTCAAAATATTTCACAAGACTGGAGAATTCAGATTGTTCGAAATGTTTTACTCGGTCTTGTGTAGCTTGAGACCAATATGCTGAGAGGAAGGCATGATAAAATTCTCCTTCACTGTGGCAATCGTGAATGACTGATCGCATTCTTACAGCTGGTTCATTCTCAAAATAGCCACACATAAATTCTAATCTGTGGTCTAATGACCAGTTTGGAGGAAAACAATGAGAGAATTGATGGAGCCATGCTTGTGGATGAATGTCGTTGCCAGAATTCTTAAATGTTTTGAATTTACGTGTAGTAATGAACAGCTTATAGTCATAATCATCATGTCGGCGAGTCACATGTCGGTCATTGTTACGTCCATTCGGCGGTTCCATCTCAAAATTCGGTGTGCCTTGCCAATTTCTTTCATAATTTCCGAAGTGTCCTGTGTTATTATTTTGTGGTTGTTCCGTATTTCTAAGTCCCTCTTCCCGTGTTGGAACGCGAGTGTCCTCTGAAATATGTAATTTTTTTATTACTTGTGTCAGCTGATCTTGTACTTCCCGGATTTCTCTTTGGTGTTGCGTATTAATTTGATTCTGATTTTGTTTGAATTTCCTAATTTGTTCGCACTCTTCCGTGTCATTAAAGACTACCGGTTTTGTGTCATTCAGATTATCATCTACCTTTGTAAATAAATTATTTAGCTGTTCTGAAAGTTCAACTACTTTCTCTGATAATGAACTAATTTCCTCCATGTGTCTTCCTACTGTGTCCTTTAAGTTTTCCTGAGTTTTTGCAAGTTGCATAACCAAATCGGTAGATGCAACTGAGTCAATTTTAGCTTGCAAGGTCTCATGATTTTCATGAACAATAATTTGCAGTTCTTTTATGGCTGCTTCGTGATTCTGTAATGCATTTTCATGCCGCGAAAAAATAGGTTGAAAATGCTCACAAATTTGTGTTTTTACGTCGTTACAGACTTATTGACATTTCGATTCGATTTTATGTAACTCAGTAGTTAAATCTTCACGTGTTTGTTCAAGCGTGGTGTGAAGATTTTGTTCAATTGCGTCTAACTGTTGCTGTGTTTGTCTCTGGTGTCGTTCCATTGTGTCTAACTTTTGAAGATTTAGTTCCATTGTGTCTAACTTTTGAAGCTTTTGCTGTGTTTGTCTCTGATTTTGTTCCATTGTGTATAACTTTTGAAGCTTTTGCCCCATTTGTTGCATTAATTGTAATAACAATGCACTGGTATCTGAAACATGTTCAAATGGTTCAAATGGCTCTGAGTACTATGGTTCTTAACATCTATGGTCATCAGTCCCCTAGAACTTAGAACTACTTAAACCTAACTAACCTAAGGACATCACACAACACCCAGTCATCACGAGGCAGAGAAAATCTCTGACCCCGCCGGGAATCGAACCCGGGAACCCGGGCGTGCGAAGCGAGAACGCTACCGCACGACCACGAGCTGCGGACTGAAACATATTCCTCAGTGCTTTTCGGCAGTGAATTTGCACCGGCAACATTCACATTTTGACAAGCAGAAAATGTGTCTTGGCTTATTTGAGAAAACAGTGAGAACGCAAAACCTGAATCTACAGTATTTGCAAGATTGTGTCCTGTCATTTCGGATTCCAGAGGCGAGCTGTTGCCGACCGATCGATCGATAATGCTTCCCTGTTCACTAATTGTTTCACTGTCTACGCCATTATTTGCCGCCCGCTCCATTTCCCTACGCACAATTACCAAATCACTAGTTTGAACATTAGTTAATTCATTACACAGTGGTGCTGATAAACTACGCTCGTCGTCACTGTCATTTCTCAGTTTACTTTGGAGCCTAGTATTACGTTTTTCACACGCCATTATTGTCACAATATTTCACACGACAACACAAAAAAGCACAATTTGAAGAGCAAAATAAGAAAACATTAACATAGCATTGAAAATAATATCTAGTTAATTGCAAGCGCAGCTGTGAAATACTTTGTGCAAATCTACATGCATGCCACAACATCAATGAAAGACTACAACTACAAAGGAGATTCTCTCTACAATTACGTGCTAGCAATAAACAATAGCTACACTAATTACACAAACTACAAGAAAAAATCAGAATATTCCAGTGAGGTATCCTCGGCTAAGGGTCGACATATGTAAAGTCCCCTTTTGAAAAATTGTACATGACTGTGCTTAAACTGACACACGATATTTTTAGCGCAACACAATCTGACTTTCAAAAATCCCTACAAAAGAATGGCCCTGACTAACATTAACCTATACCTTTCACAAATCACTTCTGCAATACAGCGAGCGCCACTACTGCCAGCTAAATAAAAGATTCAAACTACTGAAGGCACTAACTACTAATAGGCATAGTTAGCAAATGAAAGATTTTGATAGAGAACAAACAATGTATTTACCTCAATAGTGTTCAAAAGTCATAATGTATATAGCAGTTCATGACATCCAGTCTTACAAATTTCAAAACTCCGCCATCTCTCACTCCACATCCACCACTGCTGGCGGCTCACCTCTAACTGCCTAGCGCTACGCGCTGTTAACATCCAACTGCCCAACACTACAATGGCAGACAACAATGCAAACTGGCCACAGACTGCACGCAGCACAGCCAGTGATTTTCATACAGAGCGCTACGTAACGTTCCCAATAAGAAAACATAAACAGCCTACTTACAAATTTACCGATTTCCGACCGTTTCAGTACAGGAAAAATCCTGATGCATCTGACAGTTGCAACACACTGCTGCTGCTGCAAGTTTAACTGCTAGCACTTTATAAACTGCAAGCGTATGTGTTGCTATTAAGATGGAGTTAAAAGCTAAATGCAGTATTTATAGGATATATTTATTCACATACATATCACACAGACAGACAGACAGAGAGGCACACGCACACATACACACACACGCGATCTCTGGTACACACACACACACACACACACACACACACACACACACACACACACACACACACACACATCAAATCACCAACTCCCACAAACTATTACTTCTTCTTTTACAAAGTGAGCTACCCATTTCCCAGCAATCACTCGCCAGGTAACCTTGCATCTACATATCACAAAAACCGCCCCTGGTGTATATTGATGGCAATTCAGGCCAAAGTGGCCAATCAGATAAAAAATGCTCATCCTATGGGATACAGGTCAATGCCAACGCCTCTCATACTGCTTCTACACTGAAGCGCCAAAGAAACTGGTATAGGCATGCATATTCAAACACACAGATATATAAACAGGCAGAATACAGCGCTGCGATCAGCACACCTATATAAGACAAGTTTCTGGCGCAGTTGTTAGATCGGTTACTGCTGCTACAATGGCAGATTATGAAGATTTAACTGAATTTAAACGTGGAGTTATAGTCAGCGTGAGCGATGGGACACAGCATCTCCGAGATAGCGATGAAGTGGAGAATTTCCCGTACGCCTATTTCACGAGTGTACCGTGAATACAGGAATCCGGTAAAACATCAAATCTTCGACATCGCTGCGGCCGGAAAAAAAATCCTGCAAGAATGGGACCAACGACGATTGAAGAGAATCGCTCAACATGACAGAACTGCAACCCTTCCGCAAATTGCTGCAGATTTCAATGCTGGGCCATCAACAATTGTCAGTGTGCGAGCCATTCAACGAAAGATCTTGATATGGGCTTTTGGAGCCGAAGGCCCAATCGTGGGCCCTTGACGACTGCACGACACAAAGCTTTATGCCTCACATGCTTCATCTGGGTCCGTTAACACTGACATAGGTCTGTTGATGACTGGAAACATGTTGCCTGGTCGGACGAGTCTCGTTTCAAATTGTATCGAGTGGATGGACGTGTTCGCGTGTGGAGACAACCTCATGAGTCCAAGCGCCCTGCATGTCAGCAGGGGATTGTTCAAGTTGGTAGAGGCTCTGTAATGGTTTAAGGCCAGTGCGGTTGAAGTGATATGGGACCCCTGATACGCCTAGATACGACTCTGACAGAAGACACGTACGTTCGCATACTGTCTGATCACCTGCATCCATTCATGACCTTCGTGCATTCCGACAGACTTGGGCAAGGTGACGCCCCACACGTCCAGAATTGCTACAGAATGGTTCCAGGAACACACTTCTGAGTTTAAACATTTCAGCTGGCCACCAATTTCCTTAGACGCGAACATCAGTGAGTATATCTGGGATGCCTTGCAACGTGGTGTTCAGAAGAGATCTCCACCCCGTCGTACTCTTACCGATTTATGCACAGCCCTGCATAAATTCCCTCCAGCACTACTGCAGACATTAATCGAGTCCATGCCATGTCGTGTTGTGGCACGATATTAGCAGGTGTGCCAGTTTCTTTGGCTTTTCAGGGTAAATTCAATAGAGTGTTGTGACTATACGAGCACCAGATCACTTTAACAATCTAGTGACATGGCCTTGGTACAATAATCCGATCTCAGAATTCCGGGAGCGAAGATGATATGGCCTTGCAGCAATTTTCTGGGTGCGATTGTGACAGAGTTCCCGGAACGCTGAGGTTGATGTCTGTGATTTGAGTCTGTACATACACTGGCCTTCTATTTGCTATGTCAGTATCAACATTTTTGAAGAAGAAATCTCTTTGGGCGCCATGATCACGTGCGCCTTTCTTACCTTGGAGTGAGTAGGTAATGCAGGTGAATAGTCACTTTCCAAGTGTCCATCAGATAGAGGGGACCTACTCCAGATGTGCTGCGTACAAGTTATTGGTAACAAATTCTCGGTTTTTCTTATATATGTTTCGGGAAAGGCCTTTGATTATTCGGATTGCCTGCTTTATCTGTTAAAACTGAAGCCACATTCTGGACCTTATATAGACCCAGAATTTAGATTAGTTGATTTTTGCGTGTTGAACCACCAGTCGCTATTTCGACACATGCTCTGGCCCACATGGAAGTAGTTCTTCTTTCCTCTTGTGTCAATTGTTCTTGAAATATTTTTAATAAGAGTTCACCAGACTTCGAAGTGTTACCAACCTATATTTGTGCCTCTTGTTAGTCTCCTGGACGTTCTTCTTCATAGATCTTCATGCTAATGGTCATGTTAAATAGTTAGTGAATAAATGCAAACAACACTTTAGGTTTACATTTTTTATTTTTTTCCTATTTATTGAAACTAAACTTAGTTTTTGTGATTGGCTTTCTTGTGAGTCGTTAGTATAAGTTTCACAACACATATCAGTTAGGTTCACAAACTATGATTCTTTTCATAGTGTTCGCACAATTTCGTAAGTGACGAAAACGGTTAACATAGTTGTAATTAATGATATAAATTACGTGGTAGAAACAAAACACTGATTGAATTGATAATACTAAACATAATGTGCACTCATTAATGACTAACTACTACATTAGGAACTGTAACAGAAGCCCGAACAACAGGGGACTGACGTATTAGAACATGCATTGATACGATAAAATGGCGCATTGATAATGGCTAGGCACTAGCCGAAAACTGGATTTGCCGAATAAAAACCTGCAAGAAAAGGACGACAGACTGCTAAGCTCTATCATTTGAAAGTTTATGACGTTATTGTGGGGCCCTGGCTGGCTACTACTTTGTATACGACGCCTGTTCATAGCCAGGTGTACTAGAGAATCGTAAAATACAAGACTATTACATTTCAGATATTAACAGCAAGACAGAAATAGTAAAAGATATGAAAATAAAACAGACAGTGAAGTAAGTTTGTTTAATGAAAAGTTGTGTAATTAGAAAATTGCAAAATAATAGGTACTATGTTATGAGAGGAAGTTTTAACGAGAACAGGAACTACCAGAGTCCATGAATAATTTCTTGGAAACTGGCATTTTATAACTAGCATATATTTTTAACCAACCTGTTATTTTGGAAAAAGTATACCTTCTTGAAAACAGAAAAATCTGAGTTGTAATATTATAGCAGTGGGATTTTAAGAGGATTGCATTTTAATTTCCAACATTCCAGAACACGAAATACACTGCTGGCCGTTAAAATTGCTACACCACGAAGATGACGTGCTACAGACGCGAAAATTAACCGACAAGAAGAATATGCTGTGATATGCAAATGATTAGCTTTTCAGAGCATTCACGCAAGGTTGGCACCGGTGGCGACACCTAAAACGTGCTGACATGAGGAAAATTTCCAACCGATTTCTCATACACAAACAGCAGTTGACCGGTGTTGCCTGGTGAAACGTTGTTGTGATGCCTCCTGTAAGGAGGAGAAATGAGTACCATCACGTTTCCGACTTTGATAAAGGTTGGGTTGTAGCCTACCGCGATTGCGGTTTATTGTATCGTGACATTGCTGCTGGCCTTGGTCGAGACCCAATGACTGTTAGTAGAATATGAAATCTGTAGATTCAGGAGTGTAATACGGAGCGCCGTGCTGGATCCCGACGGCCTCGTATCACTAGCAGTCGAGATGACAGGCATCTTATCTGCATGGCTGTAACGGATCGTGCCGCCACGTCTCGATCCCTGAGTCAATAGATGGGGACGTTTGCAAGACAACAACCATCTGCACGAACAGTTCGACGACGTTTGCAGGAGCATGGGCTATCAGCTCGGAGACCATGGCTGCTGTTACCCTTGACGCTACATCACAGACAGGAGCGCCTGCGATGGTGTACTCAACGACGAACCTGGGTGCACGAATGGCAAAACGTCATTTTTTCGGATGAATCCAGGTTCTGTTTACAGCATCATGATGGTCGCATCCGTGTTTGGCGACATCGCGCTGAACGCACATTGGAATCGTTTATTCGTCATCGCCATACTGGCGTATCACCCGGCGTGATGGTATGGTGTGCCATTGGAACACGTCTCGGTCACCTCTTGTTCGCATTCACGGCACTTTGAACGGTGGACGTTACATTTCACACGTGTTATGACCCGTGGCTCTACCCTTCATTCGATCCTTGCGAAACTCTACATTTCAGCAGGATAATGCACGACCACATGTTACAGGTCCTGTACCGGCCTTTGTGCATACAGAAAATGTTCGACTGCTGCCTTGGCCAGCACATTCTCCAGATCTCTCACCAATTGAAAACGTCTGGTCAATGGTGGCCTAGCAACTGGCTCGTCACAATACGCCAGTCACTACTCTTGATGAACTGTGGTATCGTGTTGAAGCTGCATGGGCAGCTGTTCCTGTACACGCCATCCAAGCTCTGTTTGTCTCAATGCCCAGGCGTATCAGGACCGTTATTACGGCCACAGGTGGTTGTTCTGGGTACTGGTTTCTCAGGATCTATGCACCCAAATTGCGTGAAAATGTAATCACATGTCTGTTCTAGTATATTATATGTGTCCAATGAATACCCGTTTATCATCTGCATTTCTTCTTGGTGTAGCAATTTTAATGGCCAGTAGTGAATTTGAACCCGAATAACTTTAGATATGCTAAGTTTTCAGAGAAAGGATAACGTCTGCTTCAGAGAAGAGAACGAGGGCTTTCATGTTAACTATGCCCGTCGTAAAACAAATAATTTTTAGCATGGTCAAATTGTAACAAGCACGTGGTTTACCGGTATCTTAAATTATGAATATTTCTTTAAATAATACGTTTCCGTATGAACTGAATATACCTTTACCATAAGCAGACTGAAAACTATCCAAAAGCTTTGTGAAATACTGCATGAATAAAAATTGAGCAGTTTTGCTGCCATATGGTACATGCATTATGTGTATAACAGGAAAGAGAAAAAGAAATTTATTTTAGAAGTGGATTTACACCAAGTGGAACTATGCCATTTAGCTACATATCTATTTATATTTTCAGTAACATGCGGTGAAGCGTAGTGTGCCTGTAGTAGTGGACCATTTATATGATTACATTGTCATTGGAGCCCCCTGTGCGTATATGTTCGTCTCAGTATACACTAATCTGAAATAATCGAGATCACTGATTACACACACCCACTGCATAATCTTCAATAATCCTTGGAATTACTATTCCCTTAGTCACGACCTCGTCTGTTTCAATAGACTGAGCTACTGGCGTGTACACTGAGATGCCAAAAGTCTTGGGGTAGTGATATGCATATATACAGATGGTGGCAGTATGTCGTACAGAGGGTATAAAAGGGCAGTGCATTGGCAGAGCTGTTATTTGTACCCAGGTGATTCATATGAAAAGGTTTCCAACATGTTCATTGTGGCACGACGGGAATCAACAGACTTTGAACGCGGAATGATAGTAGGAGCTAAACGCAGAAATTGTTAGGGAATTCAACATTCTCAAATCCACAGTGTCAAGAGTGTACCGCGAATACCAAATTTCAGGCATTATCTCTCAGTACTCAAAACGCAGTGGCCGATGGCCTTGAATTACAGACTGACAGCAGCGGCGTTTGCGTAGAGTTGTAAGTGCCAATGGACAAGCAGCACTGCGTGAAATAACCACAGAAATCAAAGCGGGACGTACGACGAACGTATACGTTAGGACAGTGCGGCGAAATGTTGCGTTAATGGGCTATGGCAGCAGCTCCTCTCCTGGTGTTGTAACCACATCAGTTGGACCCTAGACGACTGGAAAACCGTAGCCTGCTCAGATTAGTCTCGATTTCATTTGGTAAGAGCTGATGGTAGCTTTCAAGTGTGACGGAGACCCCAAGAAACCACGGACCCAAGTTGTCAACAAGGCGCTATGCAAGCTGATTGTGGGTGTTCTGGTCCAACTGAACCTATCATTGATTACAAATGGTTATTTTCTGCTACTTGAAGCCAGTTTGCAGCCATTTATGGACTTTTGTGTTTACAAACACCGATGGAAATTTTGTGGAAGATAATGCGCCATGTTAGCAGGCCATGGTGTTCGCTATTGGTTTGAAGGACATTTTGGACAATTCGAACTAATGACTTGGTCACCAAGATCGCCCGACATGTATCCCATCGAAAATTTAAGGGACATAATTGAGAGGTGCTCATAATCCTGCACCGGCAACACTTTCGCAGTAATGGTCGGCTGTAGAGGATCATGGCACATTGTTTCTGCAGGGGACTTCGTTTGTTTCTGCAGGGGACTTCCAACGACCTGTTGAGTCCAGGCGACGTCGATCTGCTGCCATACGCCGGCAAAAGGAGGTCCGACACGACATTAGGTGGTGAGTCATGACTTCTGTCACCTCAGTGTATTATTTCTCACCCCTAATACATGAATGTTATTTATTTGGGCGCGTGAGTTAAGTTCGTCGCTCTATGGCTCTACAAGATGTGGGACAGTTGCACTGAGAGATTCATTTGCGCAAATTGGTACTGACTGTTGGGTTATTTCAGACCTATGATTCTAGAGCTGTAAGAAGTATTATTAATGCATATAAGTTATGGGTCTCAGCAAGTTGTACAGGTAGTGTCGATTTTCAATAACAGGGATTGGTAATTATCAGACAGAAGCTATAACCAAGTAAATGTACACTTGTGCGCAAAACTTAAGGACGAAAGTAACTTTCACATGATGTGTCACTGCCAAGTGACATAGCTCGATGAAACATAGAGAGAACTTTCAGTGTACAGTACAGAAGATAACTGAAAGAAATACGCAATGAGATGCACAGAAATGTCACTTTTATTCAGATATAACAGTTACACTAAAATCACGGCGATTCACGATGGCCACCTGGCCATTAAAAAAGGCGGGACATGGTTCTTAATAGAGTGTGTGATCTCCACGATAGGCAATGCATGCTCTGCAATGTGTTTATATCCTGTGGACGAGGTTAGCGAGGAGTTATCGTGACAGAGCATTCCATTCCTCCAACAACTGCTGGATGGTCATTGGTCTGTGTCGGTGTGCTCCAACACGTCTCCCCAACGCACCCCACAACCACTCGATGGGATTTAGGTTTGGGGAAGGAGCAGTCCCGTCCACTCGCCGAATATCCTCTCCTCCACCTGCGCTGTTCGATGCAATCGCGCATTGTCATCCATAACAACACATCCATCAACACGAACTCGGGGCTCTCCTGAAAAGACTCATGTGGGGAAGGAGTACAGTGTCACAACAACATTGACTGGTGAGTGTACCGTGTTCAAAAATTCAACATTATGCCTATCCAAACCATAACACCTGCACCACCAAAACGATCACGTTCACAGTGCTGTACGTACCTTCATATGGCGGGAGCTGGTAGCATATAAGGTCCCGTGGAACAATGTTGACCGTTTCGTTCAGCCAGCAGTAAGAAAGCAACAAAATAAATAAGGAAAAGCACGAAGGTTTTAGAATTATTTTACTTCTTCTTCTGTACACTCACGAAAATCTTATCTTTAGCGTGTTGATACTCTTCTATCTATTAACTTCATCATTTTCATCTCCGCCGTGCTTGTCCTTAACCCAAATTCCTTATTAAGTAAACTACCCAATATACACAATAAGTCTAAATACTTCTTGCCTCTCACCCTTTGCTACAGTGAGTAGGGTTGTATCATTAGCCAACATTTTCATTGGCATCTGTTCGTACGCATTATTATTCTGTTTTTATTTTCTCGCTCCTTGATTCGCATCCTCGATATGAAAGTTAAATAAAAGAGCTGGTAGACTATAATTGTGTTACACCATTTTTAATATAAATTTCTCCTTTGTTTATCCCTTTCAGCGTCTCGCATTTGGTTGTAAATGATAGTAATGGTTACTCGTCTGTCAATGAACTTTATTTCTTTCCGCTCGCGATCTCGACCATATTATTACAGCTTTCAAGGTGAGGGGGTATTCTTGTTTTTCCTTTTTGTAACTTACATTACTAAGCACATGATCTTATCTTCATCCAGAACGTATTTCGTTTTTTCTGTCCTTGTACATGCTATTCTACAAAACGATTTACAAACGAGAGATGTAAAACGCATGGTGCTTAGGTTTTCACACACATGAAAGTATTTGTTTCTTTGTTTCTTCCTTGCTAGCATACTTTCAGAAAATCTCATGCAGTTTCCTGTCTCATGCAGTTTGGACACCATATCAAGTAATTTGTCCACATAAGAGCATTTCTATATCAGAAACGAAAGGTATGAACGTCACTGGACGATATTTTTTATTCGCGCTAGAAGCATCACATTACAAATTGAAAGAGAAAGTGAGTACAGTTTATGCGAACACAGTAAATACACTTACTGTGCCAGTAACAAAGAAGAGAAAAATCGTAACTAAATGTGGTCGAAAAAGAACAAATTACTTTTACTAGTTTGGAACACAAGAGGGCGACAGCAGTTGCATTAGGAGCAGATGATATGACGTCATCGAGATTGCACTATTTTCTATAGGAAGGGCAGGAATATGTGTCTTGGGCTGTCTGAATCTCCCGCAGTAGCACAGTTTATACAGTACTGTGTATCCTCATTCCAGGAGATACGCTTTGGGTCTTGTTACTCCCGTCCGATGTTTGTTAAGAGATTTAAGCGGCCCGGAAACTACTCATAGTTCCTCGATGGTTGCTTCCACTGGGAGTGTTATGAAATTGACAACATCTGCTGCTAGGACTGAACATAGTGTCCGTAGTCCTCGTTGCTTTGAAGAAACCACTAGCGATTGAATAACCTTTCCGTTAATATGGTTTTATTTTTCAGGTAAAAATCGTTATCAGCACATAGGCTACGTATTTCGTTTAGCATCAAGTCGACGTTAACAGCTCAATCTGACGGGAAGATAATCATCAATAGTGCCAGTGCTATCACTTCACATGAGACTACAGACAGGTTTGGACGTTAGCAAAGGGCTTTGGGGTAAAGATTTATGACATGGAATTTTGCGCATCTCAGAGTGTAGTGCCATCGTATAAATATGTGTAGCATCGTCAGATACGAAAGGAAATATACCGACGAGCAGTACAACTCTGCGATCTATTTTATAGATCATCGCGGACCGTTTGTCGATGTGAAACGACTCTTTTATTAACGTGTTGGTATGATTTTACTATTACAGTTTCGGTATTTGCGCCATTTTCACCATCAACAAAACATAACCCAGCGCATTGATGACATAGTAATATGGGATTAATACTGCATACAACCAATTCTGTAGTTTGTTGAGATTTATATACTTCCAACATTTTTGTACATGCTAGTTGACGTTGGGCAGAGGTTACCATGTAATATGCACGCACATGAAAGAGCAACAAGTCAGCGATACCAATTATCGATCATACCGTTCCATTTCATGTAATGGAATTATCAATGAGCTATGTATATCACGATAAGCTACCACGTGTAAAAGTGTGAATTTACAATACTTTATTTTAAATGTCTAAAAAAATAGAGAAAATTTTTATTTCTGAGGTTCGTTCGTTTATCGAGTATATATCATGGTCGTTCTTTGAAGGCACCATAATATCTATTTCTTCTGGAGCGTCCATTACTCTGTCTTCCTCCACTCTATGTAATACCTTTAAAGATTCCTCGATGCTGCTGGTGATATTATTGTAGTTTCGTAGATGAGCAGTGAATGAATATTTACAGTCGCGCTTTTATTTGTGTGCTCTCTGCATTTGGTGGAGAAACATCTACCTGTTTGCCCCACATACAAACTCTCACATTCACCACCTCTGATTTTATAAATTCTTGATTCTTTTAAATGGTTTTGTTTCGTGGGTGTGTGCCTGACTATTGTCCCCACATTTTTGTTGCTGTAGAAACCAATTCGTACATTAGTTTTACGAAACCTATGGGCTGTTCTATCTGATACAATAATAAGGTAAAGCAATGTACAGTATTTATTTTTTCTGGCTCTGTTTCTCCTTTTAATGTTATTTCCTTATCCATATAGTAGTATCTATATTGTTCCGTAATTTTGTAATATACAACTTGTCTACCATATCAGCGCTGCAGCCGTTAGTTGTTGCTATATGTTTTGGTATACATAATTTCGTTCTGTTGTAATGGGAGGGTAATGATTCTGATGGTGTTGGAACTGAAAAAGGCTTTCTTACGCACGAGTGTTCCTGGATGGCACAAACTAATGTCGATTATCCTGTCACTGCGGATTGGAGTACGAAGCATTCCGAATTTATTGGTGCCAAACATTATTTGGATGTACACAGTTATTTCTGAGAACATACTTTCTATTTAAGCAATCATGCCACTTCCACAATTGTTTTAGACATTTACTGGAATATATTATAAGTATACATATTTAGATCCGTCAGCCTGTCGTGATGTACATAATATACTCAAAATTTCACCACATAAAATGGAATTGTATGGTATGATCGATAATTGACCTGTATCGCTGACTGGTCGCTGTTTGATGTGCAAAAGCAACATTGCAACATTTAAAAAAACTATAACAAAACTATATATTGGTATGGCATAATTGAAATTCATTTCACACACTACTCAGCTTGTAGCAACTTGCAGGGTACATTTGGAAAGGATATCAGCTGGAAATGGCGCTTAAGAATAAATATTGATATATATTTGCACTTAGTGATCGGAAATATCCGGACATAGCCTGTTCAGAGGAATGGAGACACGGCGACGCATACCGTTTGAAATGTTACATACGGACTCAGTTAAACTTCGAGACTTTATACATAGGCGCGGACGAGCGCGCGATCTGATTTGACAAATGAAGGGGTCGCCAAGAGCGAGCTGTCACACACGCACAACGCTCACCAGGAGGCAGCGACTTGCCATCAGCTGCTAACTCCAGCAGGCGATAATTTCAGACTGTGCTGCTGCAGGAAACGAGAGGCCACGAAGTAACCCGGCCAGCAGAAATGAGCAAGTAGCTTGTGTGCTACTGACTTCGTTACTGCCACTGGGGAAACGCAGGCGCTTAGCGGCTGGAGGACCAATGTGGTGTGAGATTGTCCCATGGCGGGAACTGAGCAGCTGAAAGAGCTTTTCACGGTAGCAAAAATCCATAAAATCTAACTGGAGACGAGAATGTGTCTCTAAAGGCCCTCTCATTACGCCCAATAGATCTCAAACTATTGATGATAGAAGATTTGTAAATTCCTATGAACTTCGAAAGCTAGTAACTCCTGAACGCCTTAACCGATTATAACAAATCAAGAGCCTACGTATAGAGCTTGAGGGACTTTATCGAAATGTAGTTTATGATTTATTTATAACATAAACTGCTAAAAGTAGTGGCGGCACGAGAACGTGGACTACAGAAGTGATCCATAATGGTGTAAATATCGCCTTGTTTGATAAGAATTAACAGCAAATAAAAGCTGATTAACTAACCAACTAATTAAACATCAGAAAAGATCTAAGGGTACTGTTGGAAAGCGGTAAACTTTTGGTGCTATTGAATATGTCACATGTATGCTAGCAATAAGGAAAATGTATTAAAATAATTTTCACGATGAGATACCGATGATCAATGGTATAAATAGGAGGCGGCTATGAATGATCTGGTACAGGGTTTTTTTTATTGTCTTTCGAACCATGTTGCTTGTATCGTGGCAACGGTCAACAGAATGACCACTAATTACATGCATTTTTCTACCTTCTTACAAAATTTGAACCCATTCGCTCAAGCCTGAAACACGGAAGCTGTCCTTGTAGAAAGCTAAAAAAAATGTTTTATAATAATATGCAGCATAGGAATGCAGTTCTTATTTATTTGGTTCGCTTCAAATCGTTTCCGCGCATCCACTTCACCTAAAACGTATTGTAAGTGCTTCATTTAGCATGACTGCAACCCTCTCGACAACGAATAAAGCTTATTGGTTAAAAAATTTCATTTTGAGTTTACCCATTTTTCTACCTTCCTACAAATTTGAACCGATTCGTACGAATTTGAAGTATAGAAGTAACGAGCTCCAAAACCACGCAGAAAAACATTAAACGTCGTCTTTCGACAGCGGATAGGAATTACTGGATAAAAAATTTCATTTTGACTTTACCAATTTATCTAACTTTGTGCAAAGACTGAAACTATTCATGCAGTTTTAAAGCATGGAAGTGGTGCTCGGCAAAAACCTTCCAGAAAAAAAGTTCTTTACACGTAAAATCAAAACGGAGCAAGATATTTTAAGTCGGTTAAAATTTGTCTTAGACGAACGTCTGATACACCGGTGGAACAAATTATGAACTCCAGTCCTGAGTCATTTAAGGGTCACGCTCCAGTCCTGAGTTATTTAAGGGTCACTATTTTTGCACGTAAAATCCAAACGATTCATATCCAAATGGCATCATTAGCTGGGCATTAATTTCAGCCCAATTAAAATTCTTTGCTTACGAAATTATTCGATTCGCACAATTTGCCTGAGTGCCAGTCCCGGATCGTCGTTCAAACGTTTCTTTTTCTGTAACATGGCTACAGTAAGGCAGATGTTCGAATGCCTATAAAAATGACCACTGGTCTGGGCTAAAGCAAAAACTTTTCACCCCATGTTACTAACTAAAATAGGAACCGAGCACCAAGACTCCAGGAAACCGCGATCCTGAGCGCTCTTTTTCAGATATTTGTTGAAGCGCTTCCGTACACGAGGTATAAAAGGGTTGTGCACTGCACTGCACTGTCATGTACTCATGTGATTCATGTGAAAAGGTTTCTGACGTAATTATAGCAACAACGACGGGAATTAACAGACTTTGAATGTGAAATGGTAACTGGAGCTAGAAACACGGACTTTCCATTTCATATATCGTTAGGGAATTGAATATTCCGAGATCCACAGTGTCAAGAGTGTGCCGAGAGTACGAAATTTCATTCATTACCTCTCACCATTTTAAACGCAGTGGCCGATGTCCTTCAATTACAGACCGACAGCAGCGGAGTTTGCTCATAGTTGTAGACAAGCAGCACTGCGTGAAATAACCACAGAAATCAAACGAACGTACCCGTTAGGACAATATGGCGAAATTTTGCATTAATGGGCTATGGCAGCAGATGACCTACGCGAGTGCCTTTGCAACAGCACGACATCGCTTGCAGCGCCTCTCCTAGGCTTGTGTCCGTATCAGTTGGACCCTATACGACTAGAAAACCGTAGCCTGGTCAGAAAAGTCCATATTCAGTTGGTAGCAGCCGATAATAGGGTTCGAGTGTCGTTCAGACTCCACGAAGCCGTGGAACCAAGCTGTCAACAAGGCCCTGTGTGATCTGATGGAGCTGCATAATGGTGTGGACTGTGTCTACTTGGAATGGACTGGATCATCTGATTCAACTGAACCGATCATGGATTGGATATGTTTATATTCTGCTGCTTGGAGACCATTTGCACCCATTATGGACTTCATGCTCCCAAACAAAATGGCTCTGACCACTATGGGACTTAACTGCTGTGGTCATCAGTCCCCTAGAACTTAGAACTACTTAAACCTAACTAACCTAAGGACATCACACACATCCATGCCCGAGGTAGGATTCGAACCTGCGACCGTAGCGGTCGCGCGGTTCCAGACTGTAGCGCCTAGAGCCGCTGGGCCACTCCGGTCGGCCGCTCCCAAACAACGATGGAATTTTTATAGATGACAAATACTCCTGTCACTGGACCATAATTGTTCGCGATTGGCTTAAAGAACATTGTGGCCAAATTGAGCGAATGATTCGGCCATCTAGGTCGGCCAACACGAATCCCATCGAACATGTATCAGAAATAATCGAGAGTCCGTTCGTCCACAAAATCCTGCACTGGCAAGACTTTCTCAGTTATTTCTGCAGGCGACATGCAACCATGTGTTGTTTCCGTGCCACGCCGAGTTACTGCACTAAATCGGGGAAAAGCTAGTCCCCTTCTTTTACTCTCCTAACTCAGCCCAGGACATATTCTCCTTTTTTGTGCAGCGATAGGAGCATTCTTCTTTCTGTTTACAATATAGCTGACTCAAAGTGTCCCTTGCAATTCACGAATAAATGATCAGGCTGTTAAATCTACAGTGTGTATCAACATATTTCCTGATAAGAATTTGGAATAATTCTAAGTCACTATATAAACCGAATTCACCATATTCTAAGTCCCAACAATAACACTACGCAGCCACTTAACGCCCAGAAATCAAGTTACGAGGGCGTGCTGAAAAATGATGGTTCCTAATTTTTTTGTGAAAACTCTTAAAGCTTGAAAAATAAAACAAGCGTTATTAACATTCTACTTCTTTATTCTTCATGTCTACACGTCTGCAGCCATCTACCGCTAGAGGACTCTGAATTATAGCGTGTAACATGGCGATGTGTAACGTGACTATGTCGGTGCTTGAGAAACGGCGTGCTGTAATCGAGTTTCGAATTGAAAGAGTTCGTCCACACATGAAACACTTTCTCCTTCAGCTCGACAATGTCAGATTACACACGATCGCTGCGAGATCTCCAACAATCCGACACCTTGGTTTCACTGTCATCGAGCATCGTCCATACGGTCCCGACTTGGCCCCATCCGATTTCCATCTGTCTGCAAAAGTTAAAGAACACCACGAGTACCAAGGTGTACGTAACGGCAGTATTCAAATAGCAAACATCCAGACTCCTGCAAAAGAGATGCTCTGTTCCTCTTTGTTTTAAACTCTATTTATCCTCTTACTGTCCTTAATTTATTTTACTTGTATGCATAATAAATTTTTGGTTTTTTGAAGTCAATGTAGTTCTGAACCTGCTTGCATTTCCTTATTGTTTATGCTATAAGATGCCGAACTCGATGTCAAATTAAACTAAATATTGTCTTACCATTACTTTTTTATCACTTTTGAAGTAATACTTAGTCTAGGAATCATGGTACCCAATTTAAATCAGTTTAACGAATATAACTTATTGTTCACAACAAATGAAATCTGTAGTTGTAGGACGCTACTTACTTATGTTATCAATAAATGGATAAATACTGTACTGTTAACCCAAACTCAGTCAATCGATTCCCTTCCTTTCGTACTAAGGGTCCTGCTGCACCTTCCAAAGCCGGCAGCTGTGGCCGAGCGGTTTTAGGTGCTTCAGTACGGAGCCGCGCTGCTGCTGCAGTCACAGATTCGAAGCCTGCCTCGGGCATATATGTGTGCGCTACCCTTAGTTTTGCTAGGTTTAAGTGGTTCTAAGTCTAGGGGACTGATGACCTCAAATGTTAAGTCCCAAAGTGCTTAGAGTCATTTCAACCATTTGAAGCACCTTCCAAAACCCACACTCAGGAGTTCTGCAGCGACGATTTGCTTGGGCTGGAACTTCTGTCCAAACGACGTAGGACACTGTTTTCCACACTGAAATTGCTCTTAGAAATATTCAGGTACTCTCCAAGTAAGTAGATGTTCGTGGTATAATATCTCAAACTTTATTAAGTACTCGTATATTATACGTCCCTAGCGAAGAGCTGGTTTTTACACCGTTGGCGCCACCTCCTGCACGGTCTCTGTTTCGGCGCTAGGGCGCTGCATAGCTCTGGCAAGTAGCATGGTAGCCTGCTGCTAGTGAGGCGGTGTCACAAGCAGTTGCCAGATGGAAGAGTAATTCCTTCACACTGATTGGTCCAGCAAAACCTCCAATGTTTATTGTAGCCTGTACCATGTACATTGAGGAGAGAAAAAGTCATGGATAGCGTATAAAGATGGCGGTAGCTGTCATTTGTACTCACATGACTCATGTGAACAGGTTTCTGACGTGATTATCGCCGCACGACGGGATTTAACGGACTGTGAACATGCACTTGTAATTGGAGCTAGACGCTTGTCACTGTGCGTTTCGGAAATCGTTAGGGAATTCAGTATTCCGAGATCAAGAGTGTGCAGAGATCAGAAATTTTAAGACATCACCTCTTATCGCCCAAAACGCAGAGGTCGACGGCCTACACTTAACGACCGAGAGCACCGGCGTTTGCATAGAGTTGTCAGTGCTAATGGACAAGCAACACTGCCTGAAATAGGAGCAAAAACCAGTGTGGGACGTACGACGAACGTATCCGTTAGGACAATGTGGATAAATTTGGCATTAATGGCTATGGCAGCAGACGACCGACGCTTATGTCTTTGCTAACAGGACGACATCGCCTATAGCGCCTCTCCTGGGCTCGTGACCACATAGGCTGGATCCTAGACAACTGGAAACCCGTGGCCTCGTCAGATGCGTCCCGATATATGTTGATAGCAGCTAATGGTATGGTTCGAGTGTGGCGCAGACCCCATGAAGCCATGAACCACGTTCTCGTCAAGGCACCATGCAAGCTGGTAATGGTTCCACAATGGTGTGGGCTGTATTTATACATACATGAAAGTGACAAGGTCCTCTGGTCCAGTTGAACTGATCATTGACTGAAAGTGATTATGTTCGGCTACTTGGAGACCATTTGCAGCCTTTCATGGGCTTTATGTACCCAAACAATAGAGGAATTTTTATGGATGGCAATTAACCATATCACCGGGCCACAATTATTCACAAGTGGTACGAAGAACGTTCTGGGCGGTTCGAGCGAACGATTTAGCCACCCAGATCGCCCGACATGAATCCCACAAACATTTACGGAACATAATCAAGAGGTCAGTTCATACACAAAATCTTGCACCGGTGACACTTCCGGAATTACGAGGAGCAGCCTGCCTCAATATTTCTGCAGGGGACTTCCAGCGATTTGTTGAGACCATGACACCTCGGATTGCTGCAATGACTTGTCTCAGATCGGCGTATGTCTGGTATATTAGCTAGAATGCTATGGATGACCACAATGGTTGTGCGCGGGATGCAACAGATGCCCAAATGATATTATGAAACCTGTACCGGCGATAATGAATGCAGTTACTGCATAAATTGCAAGATGTAAGATTTACATACTGATGTATTCCTAGAACACGCTATACACTCTTTACAGGGTGAGCACACCGTCTTTCTCTGATTAAAATTTATTTCTAAGGAACTATGCTAGATGGAGCTACACGGCTTTTTGCAAATAGTAGCATACCTCGTAAGGTATTTAACGGATACACTCCCATTTGGGCACTATTTATCGTTCGTAGAATCTCTAGGCGGTACTCAGTTTCACTCCATGTCTTTGCCAGCATCTTTTCCGTAAACGCCTCTATAGCATCGCCTACTCGTGTCGTGATAGTTCTCATTTTAGGAAGTGTTTAACAGGTTGCTTTTTCCTTGGCATAACGGAACGAAAAAGTCAAAAAGGGTGTGACTGGTGAACGTGGTGGCCATGATGTTGGAACGTCTCTACCAGTCCATTTGTCCAGAAGATTTCATCTAAGAACTAGCGAGTAAATAATCCCAATTGTCTCGGTACACCATCTTATTGAAACATTGCGCATGGCTGAAATTCCTGTAACTGAGCACACGTGCAAGTAAGCCTGTGGAAGTGTGTAAATAAAAATCTTTTGTTAGTTAAGCTACCAGAAAAAATAAAAATTTTGTCATCATGGAAAATCTTTATGCTCATCCCGTATAATCTTGCACCTCTGTTGATACTGTTTCTGTGCATACTTTCACATCTGTGTTTTATCATATGTTCTACACCGTGTGACGCACTGAAGGAAAGTGTTTGCAAGAATTTGCAACACCTCCCGAACCAAAGGTAGTCACAGGTCTCTTTATCGCACCCTAGGGCCGTAGGTTTCCGTCTGTCGTGCATCACTCACTGCTTGTATTGTTCCTCTATACGTAACCACCAATTTGTCTTTTATCCGACACACTTTTCGTTTTTGTTGAGTCCGACTTCTTGGACACTGAGGTGGCGAGTAATAACACAGTTAATTAGAACCCTCTAGATAAGTAATACTTTATTAATTACTTTATTATTAATTACTTTATTATCTTTGCTCGCCAGGCTCAGATATAGCTATGAAACTGCGCACGTGGACTTACATTTCAGAACACGCTAAATGAGTCACGACTACTGTGTGGCGAATCGATACAAGTTCAGAATGGCCGTACTTTGGCTTCACTACAGTCACTAAAAAACACAAATTCTTAGACATTTGTTGACATAGTTCTGATTGCTTTGGCGCATAGGCACAGTTCACAAGTGACAGAAGTCTGTTCACTCCCCGATGGTTGACATGGGGTGTGCGATGGCGATTAAGTAGCACAACTGTGTTACCCCGGCAGGAACTTCCTGGCAGTGGGCAGAATCTGATCTCGAACAGAACTGCCCTCCTGGCCTCTGGAGACGCTATTTCAGGGCAGAGGCGTGGTGGTGGTGCCCCGGAACTGCGGGAGGCACGGACTCTTCCGAGCATCTCATTGATTCCTCGTGATACCGCTTTGCTGTGCAGTATCTCGACAGTGGTGGATACTTCTTGCGCCACTCTCGATATTTGGCAACGCCACATTCCTCCCTCGCCGAAAATCCGCCCGTCGTTGGTTATGGAGATGTGACACGACGGCGAGGGGTAGGAGGGACCGCCGAAGCAGTTGTGGAGGTAGGTGCCGAAACTTCAGTTGGCGCCGAGCACCCAACTGCGGCTGTGCGCGACTGGACACGCCGACTGGGAAACCAACCACAGGATGCGCATCGGCGGTCGTAGACGCAAAGGCAGACGATGTGACAGGTGGACCGCTGCAGACGACGTCTGAGGCCTCCTGGGCGTCCGGCCGGGCAACCGGATGCGAGCCTGTTGCCAGCTGCGTCACAGACTGCCAGCACAACTGTGACGCTGCTGGTGTGGCCAAGTCGACGTCCGTGGGCGTCTCCCACTGCAGAGACGACTGTGGTGCTGGAGGTGACGTCTGTGGATGTAACAATGACTGCTGCATAAATGGCTGCGTGTGAGATCTGTGAACAAAAATATGGCGGCAGAATCTCCCTAGTGGACCGACCGAAATGTTTCCAATGCTGCCTGTGCAACACTATCGGATTGTGGATGATGTAGATGGAATAAGATAAAACCTCAGCCACCACACCCCTCTCCCATCTGTGACCCCTGCCAAACACATGAAAGAACACTGGTTGTTGAGACCGAAACTATGACTCAGCTGCGGAAGTAGCAAATGGACAATGCAGGAGCTTCACTGGCGATTTTCCATCTTTGGGCGGGGAGCGATATGATGACGGAAAAACTTTCAAAGCTTGGTCCTGTCTATGGGTGGCTCGCAACTTGTCCATCTGTGATTTGAAGGACCTTACGAAGCGTTCTGTTTCGCCATCCGACTGTAGATGAAAGGGCGCTGTAAGGACATGTTGAATACCATTATCTACACAAAACTGTTCAAACTCCCGAGTCTTGAACTTTGGTCCATTATCTGACACTATCACCACAGGTAAAGCTTCAATGCAGAAGGCCGGTGTAACAGCTGATACTATGCTGACTGATGTAGTAGACTTCATTGTAATGACGAGGAGGAACTTGCTGTACACATCGACAACCACTAGCCAGAATATGTTCCAGTATGGTCCAGCGAAATCTATGTGCAGGCGTTGCAAGGTTGGTCATGACGTGGCCACTCAAAGTACCGCTGTGGGGAAGCGGATTCATACTCTGTACACACTGCACACTGTGAAGTCACGACCTATGTTTGTGCATTCATGTAAAATAGCGCCTTGTCAACGGCTTGGCGTGGACAGTATTCCAATGTCCTTGTTACAACAACCAAAAAACGTCCTAACGGAGGGACTGTGGGATCATGACTCTTGTATCGGCACTTTCGGTGTGTGTCAAGATGAACCCATCTGTACAGAGATGGCACGCTGAAAAGCAAAGTCGCGATGAACCACCGCGTGGTGGATCTTCTTCAGACCACGGCCACCCACGACGAACAAAGTTGAACACCATCTCCAATGCCAGGTCCAGTGCAATTTCTTGCGCCAATGGCAGATGGCCAATAAGACGATAGGAGTCCTCAGAGGAATCAAACGCAGCATCAAAGCCAGTGGGGAGCCTCGACAGGAGGTCAGCATTGGAGTGTTTGGTAGTCGGCTGATATTCCAACTCATACTTGTAATTGGACAGGAGAAGGGCCCACCATTGTAACTTCTGCGCTGGACATGTTGGGACAGGCTGGGACGACAGAAACAGAACCGTCAATGGTCTTCAGTCCATAACTAGAGAAAAGTGGTGGCCATACAGGTATTAATGGAAGTGTGTGACCCTGTAAATGATAGCCAAAACCTCCTTTTCAAGTTGGCTGCAGTTGCATTGGGTCTAGTCAACGTCTGTCACGAACGCAACTGGTCTGTCACTAGAGCCCACTCATTGCGGCAACACCACGCCAATGCCATAAGATTAAGCATCTACTGCAAGAATGACAGGCTTGCTGGGGTCAAAGTGGACCAAACACTGATCACTTACCGGTCTAACATTCGGCTGACCATATGAACGGACACAACTGATATAGAGGTGCCACGATATGAGGGGCTTTCAGGCTAAGACGGATGTAATACGTTAGCTTCCCCATTACAGCTTGAAATTCTGACACATTGGTTGACGCAAGCAAATCGTCAATGGTCACTATGTGCTTTTGTGATGGATGAATGCCATGCGCATAAATCACGTGACCCAGATAAATTTCAGTGAGAAAGAAGGAACACTTAGAACGGTAGCACATCAGTCGCGCTTTGGATAATACTTGAAACTATTCCTCTAAATTTTGTAATTGTTCTCCTGGTGTATAACCAGAGGAAATTATATCATCTGAATGGTTAGAACAAGAAAGTGCTTGCGACCTCAGTTGTTCAAGATACCAGTTCAAGTAGCCAGTGAAAATGAAATAATCCCTAGTGTGTGTTGATTACAAAAATCTTCTTTGACTCTTCATGTAAAGACAGTTGCAGATAGGCCTCCTGGAGATCAATTTTTGAAAAGAAATGACATTGACCTAATTTGTCCATTCAAATCCTCAGGATGGGGCAATGGAAAGGAATCAGCAACAGTTTGCATGTTGACAGTTGATTTAAAGTCTACACAGAGTCTCAGTCCACCAGCCAGTTTAGTAAGATCCATCAATGGTGACGCCCATTGGCTATCTGACATTGGTAAGATGACGTCACTGTCCTGCAACCGCTTCATTTCTGTGGCAGCCCGGTCCTGCAACGCATAAGGACAGGGTGAGCGCGAAGAAACTTGGGCTGTACATTGTCTTTCAATGTCACATGGGTCTTGAACCCTTGGGCCATGCCTAAACTACCATGGAACAGAGAACTGTACTTGTCACATAACGCATTAATTTTGGCCAGAAACCGAGATGAATTAATTTTTAACACTTCTATGAATTCACAATCCGAAAAACTCAAAGCTATCCGTGCCACAAATGTCAGTACACTCGCGAGAGCAGTAGCACCTTGTTGAACACGCGCATGGATTGCCAATTGATAAGTTCAGAGTTCATGCCCTGGCAATCTGACAAAACGACAATAGAATCGGGGCAACTTCGCGCAGTAGACACGAGTACACCTCATTAGGATCACTGTCTAACATGTGAAAGCTGCGTAACACCAACTCCACTTGAATATATCGAATTGTTTACCACATGCGAAACACTTGGCTTTGTGGCACGTGTACTGCTCCCTATTATGGGTTTAAAAGCAATACAGGCAGGACTCCCGAGACTGTGTGGGCTGTGCCACGGCTTGACAGTGCGACTGTTTTGTACATGACCTAGACGTCGGGCGACGTCTGACCTGGGCGGGAGACGGGAGGGATTGGTCCCTAAACTGTCTCAGTCGTGGCGGCAGATATTGCAGGAGCTTGAAAATCATGCTCAGTTACATCGACATTGTCCTGTGACTTAATAATTGACAATATTGCACTGAATGAAATTACAGTGAAATACTGACCTTTAGATGCTTACAGACGTTGATAAATGTCAACGGGGACGGTTGAAAATGAGTGCCCCGACCGGGGCTCGAACCTGGGATCTCCTGTTTGCATGGCAGACGCTCTATCCGACTGATCCATCGACGACACAGAGGATAGTGCGACTGCAGGGACTTATCTCTGGCACGTTTCCCGTGAGACCCACACTTCCAACTTACTGTCTAAACATTACATTTGTAGTGCTGCTGCCCCTCTATACTCATTATTCGCTGCAGTCAATCTACTGATTCCCGTAAGAGTTCGGACAATGTGAGTGCATCCTCACTGAAGAAGCCTTATCTATATGAAGATGGTATTGCCGGCCGGAATGGCCGAGCGGTTCTAGGCACTACAGTCTGGAACCGCGCGACCGCTAGGGTCGAAGGTTCGAATACTGCCTCGGGTATGGATGGGTGTGGTGTCCTTAGGTTAGTTAGGTTAAGCAGTTCTAAGTTCTAGGGGACTGATGACCTCAGAAGGTAAGTCCCATAGTGCTCAGAGCCATTTGAACCATTTTGAAGATGGTATTTGTTCTTTCGGACAGTTTTCCCGTTGGATACCTGTAAACCAGCACCTCACTAGGATTAATGTTGGTTTGAATCAAACGCCAGAGTGCACGGGGGGAAGTGAGCTGACCTAGTATAACCATTATCCTCCTTCTTTAAAGTACCTCCTAGATTTGTTTGTATCCTATTGGGGATTTGCTGAAGTCTGCGTCTTGCTGCTGTAGCTTCCTCCTCTTCACAGAATACCTTTTGGAATGATTGTTTCGCTTGCTGAACACCAACTTTGTCTTTAGCAAGGCCTCTCGATATTTTTCCCATTGTCCTGTACTTCTTGCGAAGTTAAACAGTCTTGTCATCTGCCTACTATATAATGCCAAATAAATGCCCCTTCATCAAGGGGCATTTATGTTTGTGTACTTCATAGTGACTGGACAGCATTCTAAATCATCGCAGTCGTTACTTCGTCTGCCATTTGCTCTAGTCCTCTGGATCTATTGCTGAAGCTTTAACATCCGACAGATGTAAGTCTAGATCATTTCTGTACACTCCTGGAAATTGAAATAAGAACACCGTGAATTCATTGTCCCAGGAAGGGGAAACTTTATTGACACATTCCTGGGGTCAGATACGTCACATGATCACACTGACAGAACCACAGGCACATAGACACAGGCAACAGAGCATGCACAATGTCGGCACTAGTACAGTGTATATCCACCTTTCGCAGCAATGCAGGCTGCTATTCTCCCATGGAGACGATCGTAGAGATGCTGGATGTAGTCCTGTGGAACGGCTTGCCATGCCATTTCCACCTGGCGCCTCAGTTGGACCAGCGTTCGTGCTGGACGTGCAGACCGCGTGAGACGACGCTTCATCCAGTCCCAAACATGCTCAATGGAGGACAGATCCGGAGATCTTGCTGACCAGGGTAGTTGACTTACACCTTCTAGAGCACGTTGGGTGGCACGGGATACATGCGGACGTGCATTGTCCTGTTTGAACAGCAAGTTCCCTTGCCGGTCTAGGAATGGTAGAACGATGGGTTCGATGACGATTTGGATGTACCGTGCACTATTCAATGTCCCCTCGACGATCACCAGTGGTGTACTGCCAATGTAGGAGATCGCTCCCCACACCATGATGCCGGGTGTTGGCCCTGTGTGCCTCGGTCGTATGCAGTCTTGATTGTGGCGCTCACCTGCACGGCGCCAAACACGCATACGACCATCATTGGCACCAAGGCAGAAGCGACTCTCATCGCTGAAGACGACACGTCTCCATTCGTCCCTCCATTCACGCCTGTCGCGACACCACTGGAGGCGGGCTGCACGATGTTGGGGCGTGAGCGGAAGACGGCCTAACGGTGTGCGGGACCATAGCCCAGCTTCATGGAGACGGTTGCGAATGGTCCTCGCCGATACGCCAGGAGCAACAGTGTCCCAAATTCGCTGGGAAGTGGCGGTGCGGTCCCCTACGGCACTGCGTAGGATCCTACGGTCTTGGCGTGCATCCGTGCGTCGCTGCGGTCCGGTCCCAGGTCGACGGGCACGTGCACCTTCCGCCGACCACTGGCGACAACATCGATGTACTGTGGATACCTCACGCCCCACGTGTTGAGCAATTCGGCGGTACGTCCACCAGGCCTCCCGCATGCCCACTATGCGCCCTCGCTCAAAGTCCGTCAACTGCACATACGGTTCACGTCCACGCCGTCGCGGCATGCTACCAGTGTTAAAGACTGCGATGGAGCTCCGTATGCCACGGCAAACTGGCTGACACTGACGGCGGCGGTGCACAAATGCTGCGCAGCTAGCGCCATTCGACGGCCAACACCGCGGTTCCTGGTGTGTCCGCTGTGCCGTGCGTGTGATCATTGCTTGTACAGCCCTCTCGCAGTGTCCGGAGCAAGTATGGTGGGTCTGACACACCGGTGTCAATGTGTTCTTCTTTCCATTTGCAGGAGTGTATATACAATAGTCCGTTTTCCTAGGATACCCAAAGACAATGATGTGTTTAACACACATTTCCATCTTAAACTTAAAATACATGTGTTCCGCTAAAGATGGTTCCGTTACTACATGCCACTGTTTGACATAACTAAACATTAAAATGGAGCCAAAAGTTATGTCAATAACTTGTTCAGTTCTACTATTCCTGAAGTTAGAGGCCTCACCCTATTTAAGATCTATGTACCCTCTAACAACTTTTCAAGTAGATACTCACTCTGCATTCGGTGTCACTACTTCCACACACCAGGTTTTGGGACTTGGATCACGTCCATGTCTACCTCCTGTCTGTGCAGAAGATGACTCAAGTCGTCGTTTTCTCCCTTACTGTTTTGCGGGCTTGACTCCAACGTTTCACTCCGCCAAATTGCCGCCATTGTCATGATAGGTGATTTTACTGCTCTGACGATCATCTGCGAGAATCCTAAATACATTTTTAAATCTTGGTCTCACAATGCCTTCAGAGATTTCTCTCTGACTTTCGTCACATGCATTTAGCTGTCAGTTCCACTTTTATGGTTTAAGATCCTCTTCTCCACGGGTCGCCCAAATAAAAACCGCGGGTCGCACCGGCCCATAAATGAATTTAATCCAGCCCACGCTTGAGCGAGTTTTTAAAAAAAGCATGCGATTCTTCCCGCTCGTTCAGCTCTGCTGTTATTTTCAAATTTTCTTTCTTTCGAGTACGTTTGGAATGTGTCTGTTCAAATTAAATTGAGAAAACTGAATAGTGAGTCGCGTATCTTCAACACAACGTGGGACGTGCAATATTTTGTTCTAGAGAAAGACAGCAAACAAATGTCTCTTATTTTTATCGAAATTATTGTTGTTCTTAAGGAATACGGTACTCTTTGCCACTACGAGAATACGAATGGTCCCCAGTTTCATAAAGCGGTGCATTTTAATTACAGCTGAGGAACTGTTTCCTCACAAAACCGAACAATGTAAAACAGTTACTCTTCCAGCAAATACAGTGGCGTGTCGAGTTGAAGATATTGGGTTGTAATATATTCTAACAGCTACGAGAAAAGGCATCTAAGTTTGCTTGGTACTCAATAGCGCCGGGCAAATCTACAGACTTCTCTGATACTGCTAAAGTCTTAATCTCTGTTAGAAGTATTAACACACCCTTCAAAGTTACTGAAGAACTAGCAGATCTGGTTTCCTTGCAGGGTACAGAGGGGAGGAGAGGGGGAGGAGGGGAGAGAATACAGAGGTTGGACAAAACTATGATAAAATCGCGAGAAATACAAGCCTGAATATAAATGCAGATTGTGTGGTTGTATTCAATCACGGGCGGCACCTGTGCAATGTCCTCAATGTTTTGCGAGTGGCAGTCGCAGTGAGAATTGTGTTATGTGTAGTTACGAGTGTGTTATGTCGGAGCAAAGTGAATTAGAACGTGGGCAAATTGTTGGTGCTCATATGGTGCATGCTTCCATAATCAACGTACCCTACCGAAACTTATAACGCCTGTACACAATGGGGGAAAACGTCGTCCTTTAAGTCAAATGCGGAAGAATATGTGTGTCGAGTGATCGTAACAGACGGACATTGCAGAGGACTGTGACGAAAAATAGGAGGACGACATCTGCAAAAGTCTATGCAGAACTGAACGCCATAACTGCAACCCTGTCTGCACCAAAACTTCACGAAAGGCGCTCCATTAGCAGGGAATTGTAGGGGAAGCTGTACTTCCAAAACCTCTCATCAGGGATGCAAATTCCAAAACCACTCATCAGTGATGCAAATGCTCGTAACTGGAAAATGTGGTTCCGCAGCCACGTAACCTGGACTATGGAGCTATTGATGAAAGTCGTTTGGTCGGACGAGTCTTGTTTCATCACGTTTCTAAGTTCTGGCCGATTTTACGTTCTAAGAGTGAAACATAGTGAGGGTTCGGTGATGATATGGGAAGCCATATTCCTTGGTCCTCGTGGTTATAATGCAAGGTCGCATTAGTGCCAAGGATTACGTGAACAATTTGGCTGATACGTCCATCGTCTGGAACAATGTTGGTTCGCCGGTGGGTATGCATTGTTCCAAGACGACTGGGCCCCTGCTCACACAGGTCACATCCGCTAGGACTGGTTTTGTGAAAACAAGAAAGAATTGTCGCATCTCCTCTGGCCACCACAGTTACCAGATTTCAATGTTGTTGAGCCTTTTTGATCTGCTTTGAACAGAAGGGTACGTGATGAGTACCCATCTCCATCAATATCACCTGCAACTGGCACTATTTTGCAGGAAAAATGGTGTAAGATTCCCCTGAAAACCGTACAAGACATGTACAGTCATGCTCAAAAGTATCCGAACCACCTGAATTGCTTTTCACCTGATTCGCATGCAATCCTCATAACGCAGCTGTCTAGGAGGTCCTCTAATCGCTCCTTGGTGCAGTCGTTTGACTATTGAAAATGGTTCCAACTAGTCCCCACTAGAAAATACTGCTCTGTATCGTAATAACTCAAGATGTTAAGTAATACCACGATACTACAAATATCAGGGAACACCTTATCGCAGATAAGGCTGTCCTTAAGGCTCGTAAGCTCACACTTATCACAATAAATGACATACCTGAAATGTTACCACTCTCATTATTACGTCAGATAGGTAATACAAGTAGTAAGTTCGTCGTATTCATGATTTCCTCTTCAAAGTAATATACCGTACTTATTATTTAACACAAAATGACATTAAAAATTTAAGTTATTCACGAGCAGCTACTTGAGAATATGTATGAACTTCAAATGACACGACGAACCGTCTCGTTCTGCATATGGATTCAAACCCAGGTCATGCAGACTAAGATAAGATTTCGTGACTGATGAAAACTAACAGTCATTACTGATTAGGCATACAGAGAGTGATATACCACGATTTTAGACAGTATCAGTTAGCAAATGCCAACTTTAAATTACATAATTGTGTCAGAGACAACAAAGGACTTGGAAGAGCAGTTGAACGGAATGGACAGTGTCATGAAAGGAGGGTATAAGATGAACATCAACAAAAGCAAAACGAGGATAATGGAATGTAGTCGAACTAAGTCGGGTGATGCTGAGGGAATTAGATTAGGAAATGAGTCACTTAAAGTTGTAAAGGAGTTTTGCTATCTGGGGAGCAAAATAACTGATGATGGTCGAAGTAGAGAGGATATCAAATGTTGACTGGCAATGGCAAGGAAAGCGTTTCTGAAGAAGAGAAGTTTGTTAACATCGAGTATAGATTTAAGTGTCAGGAAGTCGTTTCTGAAAGTATTTGTATGGAGTGTAGCCATGTATGGAAGTGAAATATGGACGATAACTAGTTTGGACAAGAAGAGAATAGAAGCTTTCGAAATGTGGTGCTACAGAAGAATGCTGAAGATTAGATGGGTACATCATATAACTAATGTGGAGATATTGAATAGGATTGGGGAGAAGAGAAGTTTGTGGCAGAACTTGACTAGAAGAAGGGATCGGTTGGTAGGACATGTTCTGAGGCATCAAGGGATCACCAATTTAGTATTGGAGGGCAGCGTGGAGGGTAAAAATCGTAGAGGGAGACCAAGAGATGAATACATTAAACAGACTCAGAAGGATGTAGGTTGCAGTAGGTACTGGGAGATGAAGAAGCTTGCACAGGATAGAGTAGCATGGAGAGCTGCATCAAACCAGCCTCAGGACTGAAGACCACATCAACAACAACAACAAATTACATAGCGCAAACATTTTTTACGGACGCGAAGTCCCACCCAGCATCTATTGTCCTTGTTAACGAACTACGAGATATGTTAAATATTGCTTCTTAACAAGTAACTTACTTGAAATGCCGTGAGTTGAAGCCGTGTGTTGGACAGGGATTCGAATCCAGAACGTAACCGGATTGATATCGAATCACAATCAACTGTGACATTTCGGATTTTCTCGGCAGTAGCTAGATGTCTTAAATGAAATAACGAAGAGTTCAGTGCTGACTGGGAAACACACATCGTTGTTGACTACACACAAAGACATGTCAGCTACCGAATTTTTCTCCACCACCAGCTCGGAATAACATCTTGAACTTACAGTGATCTCGCAAATTTTCTATGTCTCACTGGGAGTCAGAAACGTCAGATATCGTTAGTGTTGACAACGAATGAAAATACACGAAAAATCAAATTTATCATCCACCAGCAGATAGGTGTTCTCATGCTAGAGCTTGATAATACGTAATGAAATATCTTTAGTGCCGGGCCAGGATTCGGACCAATTCACGCGCAATATGTGGAGATGTTGAGGAATCTGCAGTTTTGAACAAACGACAAATTGTAGCCGAGCTGTATTGTCACGAAGGGATCAAATTCCGCGTTAAGGGCGGTCTGAATTGCATTCCCTGTTCAGAACCAATTTTATCGACATAGAGAGGCTCAGGTGAAAGATGGAATAAGTGTCCTGTGAGCCGACATAGCATTTGTTTCGTCACTAGAAATAAATAACTAGTATAAGAAAGGTTACTGGTGATAGTTTCTACATATCGGCACTCCAGACTTTATTGTGGTCGAACCTAACGTCTACCTGGTAGAGAATGAATATCATTTTTAATGTGAATTTCAGACCACAATGCTCTTGTATCTTCTTCACTCGGTGTAGCCAGACGAGAAAGGAATCTGTCACTCCCTATCTAAAATCATTAACAGAAGTTGGGATTGAACCCAGACCATAGGTATATGATCGTATCATCAGTCAAACAGACCACCAAATCCTCTTCCTTGTGCCTCGTTTTTCTATCGTAAAGCATGTTCAGTAAATTCATTTACTTGGTTGACCGAATCACCATGAACTAGCTGCCTCAGCTACCCAGTGCGTGCATTCGACTGTAATTTGTAATCACCGAAATAAAATTACGTAACTGCCACCTACACAGAACTGCCAACAGTGAAGGATGCAGAAATTTGAATAGGAAGTGTTCCTTTGCATTTGAGCTACTGTATTTGCGCTATCTTTTTGTTGAAAATATCGTGCAGTGCAAAAGAAAAGGTGTAACTGTTTGTCTCTCAGAAGTCTAGACCCGGCCGTAAGCATTAGCTCACAGTGTTGTGGAATGCAGAAGTTCTGGAGGAATTGTGGTTGAGTTCTGGATGTGTTGTAGCTACGTCTCAACTAATAGCATAATGGTAAGTGTCGCATACTGTAGATAAGATTTCGCGAGTTCGAGTACATTCTTTGCTACATTTTTTTAAAACGCAATTCTGCTGTCTCCTAAAGTTATCAATATAATGGAAACTGTAACATAATTCCCCTCACATGTTAACCCAAAATAGTCACATGTGAAGAAAGGGCTAACTTCTGCGACATTTTGTTCTTTTCAGGTTTAATAGACAGCCAGGCAGCAGATGTATCTCGAAACATTTGTATTATGCATGGGGAGAGCACATCGTACCAAAATACGTCGCAAAAGTATTTTCTACATTAGCTGTCGTCTGGTAGTGGTATTTTATTTTTCTTTATACCTTGTTTGACAGCTTTAACTGAGAACAAGTTTTCTACATGCATGTAATCAATAAACTGCATGTGCATTGTCAAACTGTTATAGATAACATCAGAGAATTCACATATATCGTTGATGATTAATTTCTCTCTCATGTTTACTATTGTTTTAACAACACTAAAGGAAACCTAACAAAAATTGTGAACTGTATCATAAGAAATGAAATAAAACTACCCACGATAACCTTACGACGAAAGTCTGTTTTCATAAAACTGAGTATCTGTACACAAGCGTGCCTCTATCGACACGAATTAGTAAAATACTACTCACCTAGATTTTAATTGGGTCTGTGTTTAATTGATATGCTGTGTCACACTCAATAAGTATGCAAATGTATTCCTAGAAACCCAAAATTTGCTTGTAAGCAGCGGAAAGAGGCGTTACCTGCTGTGCAGCATTGTAAGTTTCTTACCATTGCACTATGAGCCGAAAGTATTTTCTTGCGATTTCCTTATCGATGTTTGATCTGACTGCTTGTAGCTATTTCACAGAAGGGATAAAAAACCTACACTCAGTGGAACTGGAAGTGCGAACCATAACAGACGCTTTTTATAGGTCAGCACGTTACCACATAGCTGGCGAAGACTGATGTGTCTCATCCTCCTCTTACGAGACCAATAGTAGCTAGATTTTATTTTGGTGATTACAAAATATAGTCGAATGTATGCACTGGGTAGCCGAGGCAGCTAGTTCATGGTGATTCGGTCAACCAAGTAAATGAATTTACTGAACATGCTGCAAATTACTACAAGGAGCCTGTGTGACAGAATTCTCATCCAGAGTGGATGATACGTTCATTTACCTATGGTTTGCGTTCAATACCAACTTCTGTCAGTGATTTTAGATAGGGAGAGACAGATTCCATTCTCTTCTGGCTACACCGAGTGAAGAAGATACAAGAGCATTGTGGTCTGAAATTCACATTAAAAATGATAGTCCTTCTCTACCAAGAAGACGTTAGGTTCGACCACAATAAAGTCTGGAGTGGCGACATGTAGAAACTCTATCAGCTATGTAGGCTCACAGGACACTAATTCCATCTTTTATCTGAGCTTCTCTATGTCGATAAAATTGGTTCTGAACAGGGAATGCAATTCAGACCGCCCTTAACGCGGAATTTGATCCCTTCGTGACAATACAGCTCGGCTACAATTTGTCGTTTGTTCAAAACTGCAGATTCCTCAACATCTCCACATATTGCGCGTGAATTGGTCCGAATCCTGGCCCGGCACTAAAGATATTTCATTACGTATTATCAAGCTCTAGCATGAGAACACCTATCTGCTGGTGGATGACAAATTTGATTTTTCATGTATTTTCATTCCTTGTCAACACTAACGATATCTGACGTTTCTGACTCCCAGTGAGACATAGAAAATTTGCGAGATCACTGTAAGTTCAAGATGTTATTCCGAGCTGGTGGTGGAGAAAAATTCGGTAGCTGACGTCTCTTTGTGTGTAGTCAACAACGATGCGTGTTTTCCAGTCAGGACTGAACGCTTCGTCATATTATTTCTAGTTCAAACATGCTCACATGTCGCTGCTAGTGCAACAAACCCATATTTAACGTTCGTTTTTCTCTAGAATATAGCAGCGACAGGTGCCGGGTTGGAGTCCTGGGAAGGAAAAAATTAATGTTTCGTCTCGTAATTTCAGCTAAAACATCTAGCTACTGCCGAGAAAATCCGAAATGTCACAGTTGATTGTGATTCGACATCAATCCGATTACGTTCTGGGTTCGAATCCCTGTCCAATACAAAGCTTTACCTCATGGCATTTCAAACAAGTTGCTTGTTAAGAAGCAATATTTAACATATCTCGGTGTTCGTTAACAAGTACAATAGATGTTGGGTGGAATTCGCGTCCGTTAAAAATGTTTGCGTCATGTAATTTAAAGTTGATATTTGCTAACTGTTACTGTCTAAAATCGAGGTATATCACTCTCTGTATGCCTAATCAGGGATGACTGTTAGTTTCCGTCAGTCACGAAATCTTTGCTTAGTCTGCATGACCTGGGTTTGTATTCATATGCAGAACGAGACGGTTTGTCGCGTCATTTGAAATTCATATATATTCTCAACAAGCTGCTCATGAATAACTTAAATTTTTAATGTCATTTTGTGTTAAATAATAAGTACGGTATGTTGCTTTGAAGAGGAAATCATGAATACGACGAACTTACTACGTGCATTACCTATCTGACGTAATAATGAGAGTGGTAACATTTCAGGTATGTCATTTATTGTGATACGTGTGAGCTTACGAGCCTTAGGGACAGTCTTATCTGCGATAAGGTGTTCCCTGATATTTGTAGTATCGTGGTATTACCTAACATCTTCAGTTATTGCGATACAGGGCAGTGTTTTCTAGTGGTGACTTGTTGGGATCATTTTCAATAGCCAAACGAATGTACCAAGGAGCGATTAGAGGACCTGCTAGACAGCTGCGTTATGTGGGTTGCATGAGAATCAGGCGAAATGCAATTCAGGTCGTCCGGATACTTTTGAGTACGACTGTACTTACCCATAACGAAATGACTGAAAGCTGGGATGAATGCCAACGGTTTCCCTTCACCGTATTAGGCATGATAATACGTGTGTTTTTTAATCTTTCCATATTTCTGTACACCCGTGCACGTGCGGCAAATATGCAGCTTTCGTTGGACAACTAAATGGCTCTGAGCACTATGGGACTTAACATCTTAGGTCATCAGTCCCCCAGAACTTAGAACTACTGAAACCTAACTAACCTAAGGACATCACACACATCCATGCCCGAGGCAGGATTCGAACCTGCGACCGTAGCAGTCTCGGGGTTCCGGACTGAAGCGCCTAGAACCGCACGGCCACCGCGGCCGGCGTTGGACAACTAAACTCATTACGTGAAGCCAATGGAGTTACCAAACCCTTGATAAGACGAAGCGTAGCTCATCAGGAATGATTCTGTACAAAGTCAGTGGATATGTTATGTGTGATGAAGCCTGTAATTTCAGCTATCCATTTCATTGGATGTAATGGAATCGAGTGCCATCAGTGCATGTCTTTCCTAGATATTGTAGAATCTTTGTCTAGTGATGTAAGATGGTTTTTCTGTGGTAAAATTTTGTCATGTTTCTTTCTCTGCGAACAGAGATTGAAGTATTCATGCATGACAAAGACAGTGCTTTGGAAGTCCTGTCGGACAAAGAATAGAATGGAAGATAGCTAGCTTCTTGGCTGATGCTGCTCTCCATTTAAATGAAATAGAGAAAAAACTTCAAGGGGAGGACAATATTATTTGCAAGCTTTACACACATTTTATAACTTGGGGACCGAAGCTGATACATTTTGAACACGACAGACAAAAAGTTATCTCACTTTTCGCCAATAGCCAGTCGTTGAACTTTTTGCAGTAGAATTTCTTGATTATGTAACGAAAGAGTTCTCTTCCATGTTCTCAGATTTAGATGCTCATTATAAGTGATTGAAATTTCCAGATCCCTTTTTTTGTGAAGGGGCAAATGTTGGGCAGCAGCGCAAAGGGAAATTATTGATCTGCAAGTTGATGACACCGTGAAGAACACGTTTAAAGAAGGAAGCGTTCTTCAGTTTTACCAGATTAGTCCGGCAGAAAAGAACTCCAAGGCTTGGCACGAGATTCATTATCTGTATTTGGCACTGCCTACAAGAGTGGACAAACATTTTCTTTGCTGAAATTTTAAAAATCTAAATACAAAAGTAACCTGCGTGACGAACATTTACCCGATAATTTACTCATAAAACTCACTAAGTTAGAGCCATAGTTTGAGAAAATTCTAGGTTCGCAAGACAAATTTCAGCCTTCTTACTGAGTGTAATGAAAAGTGACACAGTGAGGTGACAAGAGTGTGGGACACTTCCTGATATCCCGTCGGACCTCCTTTTGTCCGGTGTAGAGCTGCGACTCCACGTGGCGTTGGCTCCACGAGTCTTTGGAAGTCTCCTGCAGAAATATAGATCCATGCTTCCTCTACAGCCGTCAATAATAATCGTGAAAGTTTTCCCGGTGCAGGATTTTCTGTACGAACTGACCTCTTGCTTATGTCTCGTAAATATTCGATGGGATTCATGTCGGGCAATCTGGGCGGCTAAATCATTAGCTAGAATTATGCAGAATGTTCTCCAAACCAGTCACGAAGAGCTGTGGCCCAATGACACGGCGCATCGTTTTTTGGGAATATGAAATCCGTGAATAGCTGTAAATGATCTCCAAGTAGTCGAAGATAACCATTTCCAGTCAATGATCGGTTTTCTTGGAGCAGAGGACCCAGACCATTCCATTTAAGTACAGCCCACACCATTATCAAGCCACCACAAGCTTGCACAGTGCCTTGTTGAGAACCTGGGACCTTGGCGTCATGGGGTCTCCGACTCACTCGAACACTACAATCAGCTCTTATCAACTGATATCGGGACTTATCTGACGAGGTCACTGCTTTCCAGTCGTCTAGGGTCCAACCGATATGGTTACGAGCCCAGGAGAGGCGATGTCGTGCTGTCAGCAAAGGCACTCGCGTCGGTCGTCTGTTGCCGTAGCCCACTGACGCCAAATTTTGCCCCACTGTCCTAAGGGAGACGTACGTCGTACGTCCCACGTTGCAGTGTTGCTTACCTGTTAGCAGTGTCAACTCAACGCGAACGCCGCTGCTCTCGGTCGTTAACTGATGTCCATCGACCACTGCGTTGTTCTTGGTGTGAGGTAACACCTGAAATTTGTTATTCTCGCCACACTCTTGGATCTCGGAGTATTGAATTCCTAATGATTTCCGAATGGGACGTATCATGCGTCTAGCTCCAACTACTATTCCGCGTTTAAAGTCTCCTAATTCCCGTCGTGCGGCCGTAATCAGGTCGGACACATTTTAACATGAATCACCTGAGTACAAATGACATCGCCAATCCACTGTTCTTTTATACCTTGCCTATGCGATACTACCGCCATCTGTATATGATCGTATCACTGTCCCATGACTTTTGTCATCTCACTGTAAACTGTACGTGAGGTTTTCACTGAATACTTTGTCTGTGCTTAAAAAAAAAAAAAAAAAAAAAAAAAAAAAAAAAAAAAAAAAAACAATAAATTTCGTGGTAATTTTCGTCTTGAATGCCTCCATTGAGAGTCAAAACTTGATGAGTGGCTCTAGTTGTCTGGCTATCTGGAGAGCCCTTCTCTAATCGTCTGTCGCAACTTTCTGGTTCTGAACTCATACTTTCTCAGACAGGTTGGGTGGGCGAACATTATTAAGTAGTTTTGGTACCAAGAGTGATATTTTAGCAGTGTCGAGTAGTTCCGCTGCTGTCTTAACCAGTAGCTTTGCCTCTGCCCATGGGGATATCGTGGGCACCATCTCCTTCAGTCAATCTACCAGAGCACATGTATCCAGATAGACCGTCCTGTATTTGGGGTCTTCACTTGCGTCCTTCCTAACTTCTTAGAAGAGGGCCACCTGGACTAGTTGCTCCTGCTGCCAGGTGATGTTAATAGGAGGATGGCCTTGTTCGTAACTTCTGTCCTAAAACTGAGACTGCAGTTCTGTTGGTCTTACTCCCCACTTACTGTCTCGTCCTTTTCTGGACACTTTTCTCTGGAAGAAATAGATGTCTTCATCTTTCTCTTGCTAGCTGTCTTAAAAACAGAAGTGGTCCTTTTACATCTTTTCAATTTGACAGAATATTTCCATGGGCGGTCTTAAATTCAAGACCTTTCAGTTCTCTCTATGTGTTCTTAGGCAGTCAGTCCTTTCCTCCCTTTTGTCTTTCTTCTCTGAGAAGCTCCCTCCTCTGCCCCCCAGACAAAGCTTTAATCTCGATGTGGTCCGGCTTTCCAATAATTTTTCCCACTCCTATAACTGGTCCCTAACTTGAAGCAGTTGCAGGAACAGCTTCCAGCGGCTCAGCGCCCGATGTCTGTGTGTCTTATGTACCTTCAACATCATGTTCTGTATGTTTGTGTTTTTCTGGTGTATTTTGCTGCTTAGTCCCACGAGTACAGGGGATATATATCGGTCCACTCCAGCGACGCCCCACACTGATGTAAGGCTAATTCTTACATCTACATCTACATCTACATCTACATGGATACACTGCAAATCACATTTAAGTGCCTTCTTGCAAGAGGGCCACTTGGACTAGTTCATCGAACCACCTTCACAATTCTCTGTTATTCCAAACTCGTATAGCGCGCGGAAAGAACGAACAGCTATATTTTTCCGTATGCGCTCCGATTTTAGTTATTTTATCGTGGTCATCGTTCCTCCCTATGTAGTTCGGTGTCGACAAAATATTTTCGCATTCGGAGGAAAAAGTTGGAAATTGGAATTTCGTGAGAAGATTCCGTTGCAAAGAAAAACGCCTTTCTTTTAATGATGCCCAGCCCAAATCCTGTATCATTTCTGTGACACTCTCTCCCATATTTCGCGATAATACAAAGCGTGTTGCCCTTCTTTGAACTTTTTCGATGTACCCCGTCAGTGCTATCTGGTAAGGATCCCACACCGCCCAGCAGTATTCTAAAAGAGGGCGGACAAGCGTAGTGTAGGCAGTTTCCTTAGTAGATCTTGCCAATAAAACGCAGTCTTTGGTTAGCCTTCTCCACAACATTTTCTATGTGTTCCTTCCAATTTAAGTTGCTCGTAATTGTAATGCCTAGGTACACTACTAGCCATCAAAATTGCTGCACCAAGAAGAAAAGCAGATGATAAACGGGTATTCATTGGACAAATATATTATACTACAACTGACATGTGATTACATTTTCACGCAATTTGGGTGCACAGATCCTGAGAAATTAGTACCCAGATCAACCGCCTCTGGCCGTAATAAAGGCCTTGATACACCAGGGCATTGAGTCAAACAGAGCTTGGGTGGCGTGTACAGGTACAGCTGCCCATGCAGCTTCAGCACGATACCACAATTCATCAAGAGTAGTAACTGGCGTATTGTGAGGAGCCAGTTGCTCGGCCACCATTCACCAGACGTTTTCAATTGGTGAGAGATCTGGAGAATGTGCTGGCCAGGGCAGCAGTCGAACATATTCTGTGTCCACAAAGGCCGGTACAGGACCTGCAACATGCGGTCGTGCATTATCCTGCTGAAATGTAGGGCTTCGCAGGTATCGAATGAAGGGTAGAGCCACGGGTCGTAACACATCTGAAATGTAACGTCCACTGTTCAAAGTGCCGTCAATGCGAACAAGAGGTGACCGAGACATGTAATCAGTGGCACCCCATACCATCATGCCGGGTTCGCAGGAGAGATTCTGTAAAGTTTGGAAGGTAGGAGACGAGATACTGGCAGAAGTAAAGCTGTGAGTACCGGGCGTGAGTCGTGATTCGGTAGCTCAGATGGTAGAGCACTTGCCCGCGAAAGGCATGGGTCCCGAGTTCGAGTCCCGGTCGGACACACAGTTTTAATCTGCCAGGAAGTTTCATATCATGCCGGGTGATACGCAAGTACGGCGATGACGAATATACGCTTCCAGTGTGCGTTCACCGCGATGTCGCCAAACGCGGTTGCGACCATCATGATGCAGTAAACAGAACCTGGATTGATCCGAAAAAATGACGTTTTGCCATTCGTGCACCCAGGTTCGTCGTTGAGTCGCAGGTGCTCCTGTCTGTGATGCAGCGTCAAGGATAACCGCAGCCATGGTCTCCGAACTGGTAGTCCATGCTGCTGCAAACGTCGTCGAACTATTCGTGCAGATGGTTGTTGTCTTGCAAACGTCCCTATCTGTTGACTCAGAGATCGAGACGTGGCTGCACGATCCGTTACAGCCATGCGGATAAGATGCCTGCCATCACGACTGCTAGTGATACGAGGCCGTTGGGATCCAGCACGGCGTTCCGTATTACCCTCCTGAACCCACCGATTCCATATTCTGCTAACAGTCATTGGATCTTTACCAACGCGAGCAGTAATGTCGCGATACGATAAACCGCAATCGTGATAGGCTACAATCCGACCTTTATCAAAGTCGGAAACGTGATGGTATGCATTTCTCCTCCTTACACGAGGCATCATTATAACGTTTCATCAGGCAACGCCGGTCAACTGCTGTTTGTGTATGAGAAATTGGTTGGGAACTTTCCTCATGCCAGCACGTTGTAGGTGTCGCCACCGGCGCCAACCTTCTGTGAATGCTCTGAAAAGCTAATGATTTGCATATCACAGCATATTCTTCACGTCGGTTAAATTTCGCGTCTGTAGCACGTCATCTTCGTGGTGTAGCAATTTTAATGGCCAGTAGTGTGTTTAGTTGAATTTACGGCTTTTAGATTAGACTGATTTATCGTGTAACCGAAGTTTAACGAATTCCTTTTAACATTCATGTGGATGCTCTCACACTTTTCGTTATTTAGGATCAACTACCAATTTTTGCACCATTCAGATAACTTTTCTAAATCATTTTGCAAATTGTTTTGATCTTCTGATGACTTTATTAGTTGATAAACGACAGCGTCATCTGCAAACAGCCTAGGACGGCTGTTCAGATTGTCTCCCAAATCGTTTATATATATAAGGAACAGCAAAGGACCTATAACACTACGTTGGGGAACGTCAGAAACCACTTCCATTTTACTCGATGACTTTCCGTCAATTTCTACAACTTGGACCTCTCTGACAGGAAATCACAATTCCAATCACAAACTAGACGATATTGCATAAGCACGCAATTTCACTAAAAGCCGTTTGTGTGGTACAGAAATACGGAATCGATCTGAATTCCTCAGAGAGATCACCCGGTATCCTGACGTCCGTTTATGAAACATCATACCAACTGCCACACACTCCTCGACATCGATCATGTCACACCCTGGACTAGTGGAGTGTTTCTACTTGTCTCAGTTGTTCCATCCAGTATACATTTTCATTTGAATCAGATGGCCCAAGAGGGAATAATTACCCCCCGCCCCCACCACCCTATGAAAAGATCTACTTCTCATTGGAGTTAATCTCCATATTCAAAATCAGAAGTATTCATGAAGATGTTCACAGAAGACCTTCGTAACATATGAGTAAGTCTTTTTGCGAGAGGTTCGAAAACTTCGTATCTATTCCTGAGCAGCTGCCCTTAACGTACATAAATCACATCGGCAAATGCCGAGGTCGTCTTATGTTATGTATAAAGAGACACAGAACGCTGTAACCATAGTGGCGAGATACAGCACAGAAAGTGCTGCTCGGGTGCAGGCTCACAGGATTGCGTAACACCAGGCGAAGAGAAGATACCAGAAAGTGCTGTGCTTACGGTGAAATTAGCGGGTGATTCGAGTTTCTGTGTGTCCCAGTTCCTCGAGAAGAAGGCTTCTGGCTGTCTTTGCCATTGGCTCTGAGGAGTCTTACGAAGATATTTTATCCGTACTTGTCTGTCTCCAAAGAAAAATGCCTTGATGATTATTGACGTCTCGCCATACAAATACAGTTTTATTCGTAAGTACCTCAAGGGCTTCAGAAGACGATTGTTCGTAAACTACAACGCATAAAGGAAGCAGGCACACGTCTGTGGGTAGAGCGGCTCTGCAAGTTTCTAACTGAAATTATATATCGATGGAAAAAAGTCACAACACCATGAAAGAGTTGTGCGACATAAACGAAAGTTTGTGGATGTGTTTCTACGTCTGAAAGATGATGTCTACTCAAATTCCGCATCAGTCGCATGAGAGTGGCGCCATTAGCGCCACGATGAGCATGCAAATCAGCTTTGCTTTAAACATGCACTGTAACGGGTGAACGGGTGTGGGCGTTAGTCACCTTTGAAACTGGACTTGATGAGTTGATGTTAGTCAAGAATGCCTTTAAGGTGACAAAGACACCATTATCAACATTGACTATGAATGGGGTCATGTAATAGGGCTACGAGAAGCTGGATATTCCTTCTTTGATATTGCAGAAGGACTTGGTAGATTAGATTAGATTAGATTAATACTTGTTCCATAGATCATGAATACGACACTTCGTAATGATGTGGAAAGTGTCAGGTTAATAAAAGATGTCTGTACAAAATATTACATTACACAAAATATTGCATGACACTAATGTTTAAGTTGTTGCTTTTTTTCCCTTATTTTATATCTAAAAATTCAGCCAATGAGTAGGAGTTGTCATCTAGAAATTCTTTTAATTTATTTTTAAATGTTAGTTTGCTATCTGTCAGGCTTTTGATGCTGTTTGGTAGGTGACCAAAAACTTTTGTGGCAGCATAATTTACCCCTTTCTGTGCCAAAGTCAGATTTAACCCTGCATAGTGAAGATCATCCTTTCTCTTGGTGTTATAGCTGTTCACACTACTATTACTTTTGAACTGGGTTAGATTATTAACAACAAATTTCATAAGTGAATATATATACTGTGAGGATCCCTAGATCCTTAAATAGATGTCTGCGGGATGACCGTGGGTGGGCTCCAGCAATTATTCTGATTACATGTTTTTGAGCATTGAATACTTTTCTACTCAACGATGAATTACCCCAGAATATGATGCCATACGAAAGCAGTGAATGAAAGTAGGCATAGTAAGCTAATTTACTGAGATTCTTATCACCAAAATTTGCAGTAACCCTAATAGCATACGTAGCTCAACTCAGACGTTCCAGCAGACCATCAATGTGTTGCTTCCAGTTTAACCTCTCATCAATTGGCACACCTAAAAATTTTGAAAATTCTACCTTAGCTACAGACTTCTGTTCAAAGTCTATATTATTACTGGAGTTGTGCCATTTACTGTATGGAACTGTATACTCTGTTTTATCAAAATTTAAAGAGAGTCTGTTTGCTGAGAACCACTTAATAATTTTGTGAAAAACATCATTTACAATTACATCTCTTAGTTCTTGGTTTTTGGATGTTATTACTATACTTGCATAATCAGCAAAAAGAACTAACTTTGAATCTTCATCAATGTGGAATGGTAAGTCATTAATGTATATCAAGAACAGTAAAGGACCTAAGACCGAACCCTGTGGGACCCCGTACTTGATAGCCCCCCAGTTTGAGGAATCAGCTGTCGTTTTAACGTTACATGAACCACTTATTTCAACTTTCTGCATTCTTCCAGTTAAGTATGAATTAAACCATTTGTTCTCTGCCCCCCCTCAAACCATAATGATTTAGCTTATCTAAAAGAATTCCATGATTTACACAACCAAAGGCCTTTGAGAGATCACAAAAAATACCAATGGGTGATGTCCGGTTATTCAGAGCATTTAATATTTGATCAGTGAAAGCGTATATAGCATTTTCTGTTGAAAAGCCTTTCTGAAAACCAAATTGACATTTTGTTAGTACTTTATTTTTACAAATATGGGAGCCTACTCTTGAATACATTACTTTCTCAAAAATTTTTGATAGAGCTGTCAGAAGAGAGTTTGGGCGGTAGTTGTTGACACCCGACGTATCCCCCTATTTATGCAATGGTTTTACAATGGCATATTTCAGTCTATCGGGGAAAACACCCTGCTCCAAAGCGCTATTACATATGTGGCTGAGAATCCTACTTATTTGTGGGGAACAAGCTTTAAGTACCTTGCTGGAAATGCCATCAATTCCGTAAGAGCTTTTACTTTTCAGTGAGTTTATTATTTTACGGATTTCAGAGGAAGAGGATGGTGGAATTACAATTGTTTCAAACTGCACAGGAATGGCCTCTTCTATTAGTAGCCTTGCCTCTTCTAGTGAAGATCTAGATCCTATTTTCTCCACAACATTTAAAAATGATTATTGAAAATATTTTCAATTTCCGATTGTTTGTTAGTACACTTGTCATTCAGTTTTATGGCATTAAAGTCTTCCTGTGCTCTTGGTTGCCCTGTTTCCCTTTCAATAATATTCCAAATTGCTTTAATTTTATTATCAGAGTTACTGATCTCAGACATGATACACATGCTTCTGGACTTTTTAATAACTTTTCTTAGTACCGCACAATAGTTTTTATAATATTGAACAATTTTGAGGTCAGTACTCCCTCTTGCTGTTAGATACAGTTCTCTTTTACGGTTGCAAGATATTCTTATTCCTTTAGTTAGCCAAGGTTTTTTGTATGTTTTCTTGGAATTATGTTTAACAATTTTCTTGGGAAAACAATTTTGAAATACCCTTAAAAATGTATCGTGAAATAAGTTATATTTCAAGTTTGCTTCGGGTTCCTTATACACTTCATCCCAGTCTAGCTACTGTAGGCTTTCCCTGAAGTTTGCAATATTTATATTGTTAATTGAACGCACTGCTTTGAAAGTCTGATTTTATATACTGCATGGAGCTATGTCATGTACTGTAACTAGCTGTGCACAATGATCTGAAAGACAATTCTCAACAGGACAAGCATTTATGTCTTTAAACTTATCTTGGTCTATAAAAAAGTTATCTATCAATGTACTGCTGTTCTTTGTTACCCAAGTAGGAAAATCAATGACGGAGCTCAAATTGAAAGAACTGAGTAATACCACAAGGTCATTCTTCCTATTACACTCTTTCAGGAAATCAACATTGAAATCCCCACAAATGATAATTTGATTCCTCCTGTCTGACAGATAGCACAACAAAGCATCTAGAAATAGCTGGAAATTCCCTGAGGGGGACCTATACACTGTTACGATTATGAAAGTGCCATCATTTAGTTTAAGTTCAGTGGCACATGCTTCCATATGTTGCTCTACACAAAATTTTTTAGTTTCTAAATTTTTTACACTGTGGAAGCTTTTGACATATATGGCAACTCCTCCTCTCATCACGTTATCTCTACTTACATGTGCAGCTAATTTGTACCCATTGATGCTAACCTTTTGCATATCAGTGACAATGTGATGTTCAGGCAGGCATAGTACATCTATTACATTCTCAGTTTCTATATCTTCTAAACAAAGCAGAAGCTCATCAATTTTATTCTTCAATCCCCCAATATTTTGATGAAATATGCTAACATTATTTTTCACTTTACTTTTGTGAGTATCTTGAAATTTTTAACATCTTTAGTACTTGGCTGGCTGAATTTCCCACTGGACACTGATCTTACACTAAAAAAGATTTTCCACCATGAGATGTAGTTCCTCCCCCCTTTAAATTTACTGCATGTGCCCAGCCAGTTTACCCTTCCCTTTCTTGTTGAGGTGTAGGCCATGTCTAGTATAGTCCCACCTACAGAGTGAATCAACAGGAACCACACCAATGTGTGACCCTGCACCAGATCCAAGTAGCCGTTCCAACTCCAAATTAATTCTCCTGACAGAAGAGCTCAAATGAGGTCGGTCGTGGCGCTCCAGAACCGACACAAACTCAAGACTGGTATGACTCGATGTTGATGCAATCTTTGCCAGGTCACACTCTATGCTGTATCCCGGATCTCTGTCAATACTGTTGCCCGGCCCACCCACAATAACCACGGTATCTTCCTTAGTAAAGCCTCTACATAGTGAACCTAAATCCTCTGAAACCTGCCCCAGTCCAGCACTAGGTTTGAAAAAACTTGTGACCTGGTATTCTGACCCTAATTCATCCTGCAGAAGTTGGCCCACACCCCTACATTCTTATTCAATTTGCTGCTGAAAGCTTGTTGAGCCCTGTCTACATCTACTTCTGTGAGAGGCTCATCAGTTTCTGACTGAGGCAACAGGTCGAACCTATTTCGTACATTAATAACAAAGCTGTCAGAAGACTTTCTGGGCCTGTTCCTTACGCCTGTTGCCACTTCCCACCCCTGTTTACCCTTCTCCACCCTTAACCTGCCCAGTTCTCGCCTAGCCTCATCTAACTCAGCCTGAAGGGCAGCAATTTTCCCCTCCTGTTCCACAATCTTTCTATCTCTACTGCATAGCCTACAGAACCACTGATGAGTCTCGCTCATTTTCCCAATTCCCATCCCAATACAATCGCCCCAGTGAAAAAAGTTACTACATCCATCACACCAGACCCCGGAGATAACGATTCTACGGCATGTCAGGCACTTTACACTCATGGTACAAATCGATTTTAGTGACAGAAGACAATTAAGTTACCGGTAAACAATGAAAATACGTGTACGAAAAATTAGGCCTACTCGCGACTATGTAAACAGTGGTTCAGAAGTTTTTTACTGGAAATTAGTTAAGAGATGACGATACTCTACAGATATAAAGGTGCAGCAAACGTATTTAGCACACTAAACTATCAGTAAATGCACTTAAAATTGCGGTATGAAGTTTAATCTGAAAGCTCAAAAGTTCGGCCTGACCGCGATATGTAAACAAAATGAACTTTACGTGATTACTGTGAAAATACGCGAGTAAGACAAAAACCTTTAATGGTACGCTTGAAGAGCATTATAATTAACGTAATAGATTAGTTTAAAGTGTTGAAAACAGTTTATTACTACTTAAATTACTTATCTTGTACGAGAGCTGTGACTCAGACGTCCGTATAGCAGGCGCAGGGCTACCAACATGTATCCACTTTATGTGATGCCTAACTGCCACATGAAGACCGGGCTCCGGACGGTCACGTGACACTACCGAGAGGTAAGAACCTCGTGCTCGGCGTATGGCTCTGGTGCATCGTACTGCATCTGAAGCAACAAATCGAGCAGCAGTGGCACAATGAACTGTTACAAATCGTTTACTTTAAGGACAGCTCTGAGCTCCGTAGTGTGCATTCTACCGACCCCAAACAACTGCCATTTTCGACTTCAGTAGTGTCAAGGGAGAGCTCACTGGAAGGCAGAGTGGAGGTCTGTTGCGTTTTGTGATGAGAGCTGGTCATGCCGCAGTGCCTGTGATGGCCGTGTGTTGGTTAGGAGGAGACCTACAACAAACCTGCCTGCGTGCTAGACACACTGGACTTACGTGTGACGTTATGGTCTGGAGCGTGATTTCGTATGACGTTAGGAGCCCTTTCATGATTATCCCACACACCCTCGTGGAAAATTTGTACTTTGACCTGGTCATTCGACCTGTTGGGCTGCCATTCATGAACAGCAGTACAGCGGGAGCTTCCCAATAGGATAACGCTCTCCCACATCCCTCAGTTGTACACCAACATGCTCTACAAAGCGTCACATGTTGCATTGGACTGCTCAATCACCAGATCTGTCTTCAATCAAACACGTATGGGACATCAGTAGACGACAACTCAAGTGTCATGCAGAAACAAGCATCCTGTATCGACCGACAACGTGCAACAGGCATGGAACCCCAGCCCACAAACTGATATCCAGAACTTGTGGAACACAATTCATGCACGTCTGCATGGCTGCACGCAACGTTCTGTGGCTACACCGGTTATTAATGTAGCAGCGGCCGACCGCTGTGGCCAAGCGGTTCTAGGCGCTTCAGTCCGGAACCGCGCTGCTGCTACGGTCGCAGGTTCGAATCATGCCTCAGGCATGGATGTGTGTGATGTCCTTAGGTTGGTTAGGTTTAAGCAGTTCTAAGTTCTAGGGGACTGATGACCTCCGATATTAAGTCCCATAGTGCTCAGAGCCATTTGAAACATTTTGATTTTTGTTCCACCAGCGTAGGTGCTCGTTATGGGCATAGTTTGCGAAGTGGCAAACGTGGGTACGCGTCCCATCATAGATGTTAGATATCTGTGACTACATTTATTTATCGTTCCTTGCACCTCTTCCATATTAGCTGCCAGTGGAAGCAGGAACGCACGATCTTCAACACAGTTCTACAAGAAGAACTCACATTGAGAAGCTCGTATAGTCTAACGCTGAGGCAGTGCCGCAATGAGGTAACCAAGAATGTCTAAAGAAAGTATGGTGGAGCACCGTCTTGTTGCAACTTGAAGTCTCCGCTGACTTGATGTGATTATAACATGAATCACTGCTGCAGAATGTCGTGAAGAACATTTCGAAACTAATTACTAGTATGAAGGTTATCGGTCAATGCTCAGAGAAATGTTGTTTATTGGCTACTAGCCAATAGTATATTTAATGAGCTCTTGGTGGCTTTCCACCGACAATATGGCGAATACTAACAAATCCGAAAAAATTTTAAAAGATTAAAGCACCAAAACATTTGTAGACCTAAGTAGGAATCATCTCGGTACCATCTTCATTCAACCAACACGTATGTCTGAAAATCAGCCTGTGAGAATCATAAAGGTAAAGCGCTACAGCGGATGCAGTAAATCTTCACAACTGTGAGTGTAAGAAAAGATTTCTGCGTTACTTTTCATTTGCCCGTGGTCCTGATGCCGTTATTGCCAATGTTATTTCCATATTAAGCTTTTTTGAGAATGGTAGATTGTTTTAGGATATACTCTGTCTAGACTTCTGAGATACATGAATACCTTGGACGTCATCGTCCACTGAAAGTAAAAATTCCTTCTCTGTTGTCAACATCCTATACATTATCTCGCACTAACACTAGAAAAATTGAGGATAAGACGAAAGGTACTCAGTAATCCCCCAGGTTTATGTTCACACTGTGTATTAAAGCCTTAACAAACACTACCGAACGCCTCTTGCTATTAACATATTATTTTTGAAAGAATTTAAATTGCAGTAATCCGTATTTACTTGTTTAAAGGAGAATATTAGCCTGAATTTCATGAAACGTTTACATCTCTGTCCTTATGCCACTGTTACGTGTGGAGCACAAAACGCGGGTTTGGTTTCAGTCGTTGGCAATACAACCTGAATAACGCGTGCTTGTCACCTTGCCACCGGTGAGTCCCTCCTCCCCTTCCCCTAAAACCCCTCCTTTGGTGCTCCCTGTAAAGACCAGCGTAAATAGCGAAGAAAACAGGATTCCATTTCTGTTGGCATCGATTATGGAAATAAGCACAAATAAGTTAGTGAAATTCGTCGCCACCACTTACCCTCAAAATCCTTAATAGTACGTTGGAGGCCACCAAGTCTAACAATCATATATGGTGGAATATGAAGAACGTAATTACGAAGAAACCGTGAGTATCAGACGAAATACTTCAACCGATCAACATGAGTAGAATGTACAAAAATGTGCACGAATAGACAGGATTAGAAATGAAATAAATACGATGTGCAAGAAGGTAAAGCGAAATGGCTGCAGGAAAAATATGGGGGAATCGAAAAAGAAACAGTATTTGGAAGAACAGATTCAGTATACAGAAAAGTCAAAACGAGCTTCGATGAGATTAAAAGCAAATGCGACAGTATTAATACTGCAACAGCAGTTCCACTGCTACACGCTAGGGAAGGCGTGGATAGATGGAAAGAGTAAAGTGAAGGCCTCTATTAAAGGGAGGACTTGTCTGAACACGTAGTAGAAGAAGAATTTGGAGTCGATTTGGAAGACAAAGGGGACTCAAAGTTAGAGTCAGAATTTGTATAATATTTCTCTGGTATATTTATAATCATGTGGCTGGCGGCAACCAAACGAGTGTAATTTATGAGACTGGTGACATAGCATCAGACTACCGTAAAAATTCCATCCACGGAGATCAGGTTGGCTGTTAAGAACAAGAGAGACATTTCAGACGTTGCGCTTGATGATGGAAGTAGGAGCTAGGAAAAAAAAAAAAAGACAGGCTTTGTCGACCTAGAAAGTGTTAGACAATATAAAATGGTACAAATTGTTGAAAACTCAAAATAGAAGTAAGTTGTAGTGAAAGATGGGTAAGGTACGATGTGTTCAAGAGCCAAGAGGAAACAATAAGAATGGAAGATCAAGAACGATGTATTCGAGTCTGAAAACGGTATCTGTTTTTCTCCATTATACACTCCTGGAAATGGAGTGTGTCAGACCCACCATACTTGCTCCGGACACTGCGAGAGGGCTGTACAAGCAATGATCACACGCACGGCACAGCGGACACACCAGGAACCGCGGTGTTGGCCGTCGAATGGCGCTAGCTGCGCAGCATTTGTGCACCGCCGCCGTCAGTGTCAGCCAGTTTGCCGTGGCATACGGAGCTCCATCGCAGTCTTTAACACTGGTAGCATGCCGCGACAGCGTGGACGTGAACCGTATGTGCAGTTGACGGACTCTGAGCGAGGGCGTATAGTGGGCATGCGGGAGGCCGGGTGGACGTACCGCCGAATTGCTCAACACGTGGGGCGTGAGGTCTCCACAGTACATCGATGTTGTCGCCAGTGGTCGGCGGAAGGTGCACGTGCCCGTCGACCTGGGACCGGACCGCAGCGACGCACGGATGCACGCCAAGACCGTAGGATCCTACGCAGTGCCGTAGGGGACCGCACCGCCACTTCCCAGCAAATTAGGGACACTGTTGCTCCTGGAGTATCGGCGAGGACCATTCGCAACCGTCTCCATGAAGCTGGGCTACGGTCCCGCACACCGTTAGGCCGTCTTCCGCTCACGCCCCAACATCGTGCAGCCCGCCTCCAGTGGTGTCGCGACAGGCGTGAATGGAGGGACGAATGGAGACGTGTCGTCTTCAGCGATGAGAGTCGCTTCTGCCTTGGTGCCAATGATGGTCGTATGCGTGTTTGGCGCCGTGCAGGTGAGCGCCACAATCAGGACTGCATACGACCGAGGCACACAGGGCCAACACCCGGCATCATGGTGTGGGGAGCGATCTCCTACACTGGCCGTACACCACTGGTGATCGTCGAGGGGACTGAATAGTGCACGGTACATCCAAACCGTCATCGAACCCATCGTTCTACCATTCCTAGACCGGCAAGGGAACTTGCTGTTCCAACAGGACAATGCACGTCCGCATGTATCCCGTGCCACCCAACGCGCTCTAGAAGGTGTAAGTCAACTACCCTGGCCAGCAAGATCTCCGGATCTGTCCCCCATTGAGCATGTTTGGGACTGGATGAAGCGTCGTCTCACGCGGTCTGCACGTCCAGCACGAACGCTGGTCCAACTGAGGCGCCAGGTGGAAATGGCATGGCAAGCCGTTCCACAGGACTACATCCAGCATCTCTACGATCGTCTCCATGGGAGAATAGCAGGCTGCATTGCTGCGAAAGGTGGATATACACTGTACTAGTGCCGACATTGTGCATGCTCTGTTGCCTGTGTCTATGTGCCTGTGGTTCTGTCAGTGTGATCATGTGATGTATCTGACCCCAGGAATGTGTCAATAAAGTTTCCCCTTCCTGGGACAATGAATTCACGGTGTTCTTATTTCAATTTCCAGGAGTGTATTAAACGTGATCACAGTACCCTCTGAAGTCTTGTTTCAGTTGTTAGGGAAATCATGGAAAAGCTAAATCTGGATGGCAAGACCGAGATTGATTCTTCTAAATACGGGTCCATAGTCATTAAGGCTCCATCTCCTTACCACTATGTCACCGTATGACGGTTGAACAGTGACAGTAACACTTGACACGATCTCGCTGATTAAGAGCTCGTGTAACACTGGCGAACGGCTCTGCCACTGAGTGCAAGAGACACGGTCTCACTTTCGGGATGCTTCTTTTTACCGACTGCATCGTCAGGCGTTGGGAATTGCACGGTATCTCCGAGAAGGCTGCCGACAGCGCCACGCGCCGCGGACGGCCGCATTGTGAAGACGCGTTTCAGGCAGCCACAATGGCGGCCGCCGCCAGCGCCCTCCCCCTAGCCCTCCCGCGACATAATAAACAGCCGCAGGATGCCGCGGAACAACGCTCGTAAAGCTCCTTATCTGGCTCGTAACTCGAGTATTTTCTGCCATTTCCTTGGAGCGCTGCGCGGCGCGGAGGGCGCTGGCGTCGTGCGCTTCCTTCGGCGAGCCAATCACAACAAGAGAGCGGCGCGCGCGCCATTCTGCGCGAAACAAAACAGCGGCGTTATCCGGCGCGGCGGCTATCGCCGGCTGCCTTTACGCGACCCATATTCCCCGCGCGGCTCCGCGCCGCGCCGTTTATGGGGCACTCGCGAGGGCCGTAAGCGGCCGTCGCCGAGACCCGGGCCCCCTCTTTATCTGGCAGGAAATTAACGAAACCCGAAGCAGCGCCGCCGTAATCTGAATGCGACACATGCCGAAGCCGGCCATTAATTCGGCCTCCGCTTCCCTCGCGCCCCCCTTTTAGAGCGCCGCTGCTGCTCCTATCGTCAAAAGGCGCCGCAGTCGCGGTTTATTGTCTGAGCTACCGGCCCGCTCTTGCTCACAGTTCCTTCTCTGCGCGCTCTCCCGCTGGCTCCCCACCCGCACCGCTTACGCCACGTCAGAACACTGTTGCAGAAGCAACGAAAAAAGCATGCCAAATTCAGAAGAATGCAAAATCCCCAAGACTGGCCAAGTTTCATGGAACCTCAAAATTTAGTGCGGACGTCAATGTTAGATGCTTTTAATAGGTTCCACAATGAAACAGTGTCTCAAAATACAGAGGGGTAAAAAAAAATGTATAGAAGTACATAACTTGCAAACTAATTGACGGAGTTGTCTCTTTTTGGTGAAAGTGTAGCTTAAAGTCCAGCTTAAAGATATCACAGTAGGTGTTCGAAATCTTCACCATTAACATCCACACACAAACGATGCCGCCGAACTGCAGCACGAACTACTGACTGCAACGTGTTCAGTTGGATATTTGCACATGAATATACGATGGATTCTCGAAGTTAATCCAATGTGTGTGGCTTTTGTCGATAAACGACGTTCTTTAGTGTCCCCACAGGTAAAAGTCCAGAGGAGTTAGGTCTGGGGAACGTGGTGGATACTCCACAGCACCTCTACGGCCTATCCATCTTCGTGGATGATTTTCGTCGAGATACGCCCTAACACGATTTTCGTAGTGGGTCTTGTTGAAAGTAAACTCCTCCGTCTTCATACAAGTCTCGGATGGCAGGTAAAATGGATGTCTGAAGCTTCTGAAGATACACCTCACCGGTAACTGTGCCGTAAAAAAAGAATGGCCCAATCAAGCCCCGGTAAGACAACCCACGCCACACATTTACTCCTGTCAAATTCACGGCTTTGTCTACATGGATGTTTGGATTTTGGGCGGCCCAGTAGATGCAATTGTGGCGATTTACTGTACCATTGAGTTTGAGCTGTGCCTCATCAGACCACACAATCATCTCTGCAAACTCTTCATCGTTGCACACCATGTTAGTAAACCACTCGCAGTACTCCATTCTACGATCTGGGTCGTTCTCGTCCACTGCTTGTAGCAATCGTGGGATGTAGCACTTCCACTTTGCTGTCTTCAAAATTCGCCGAACACTTGAGCGACTCCTTCCAGTTTCACGGGCACCCTGTCTCAAAGACTTCTGTGGTGAGCGAGTGAATTGTTGTAACACACGACGGGAGTTAGCTGGACTTGTTACTGTTACAGGTCGTCCAGATCGTTGTTTGTGTACATCTTCATCACAGCCTTCGGCTTCTAATTTGTCTCGAATGCGACGAATCGTTAAACGTGTCGATGGCTCTGTTTGATACTCATTTTTCTATTGCCGTAGAACCTTATTAATGTTTACGTACTTAAAATACCACTTCAAAACTTACTTCCTTTCATCGAATATAAGCCTTGCGCCAGCCATGTTTACTCGAGTAACTAGGTGCAACTAAGAACAAAACACTGACTATCTGGCGACCGTCATCTGACAAAACAAAACAAAGCAATACAACGCTTGTTTGGCGATTGCCGGAACTACAAACTATTACACTACCAAAGATGAGACAACTCTGTCAGTTAGTTTGCCAGTTATAGACTTTTCAACAGTGGAAATATTTTTTTTGACCCCTTTGTATAGAAGAAAACCCAAAGAGTTTCTGGTCGTATGTAAGGTACACGAGTAGCAAAAAACAGTGAATACCGTCAGTGCGCGATAGCGATGGAAATGTTATCGATGATGGTGCCACTAAAGCGGTTACGAAATACAGTTTTCCGTAATTCCTTCACGAAAGAAGACGAAGTAAATATTCCAGAATTCGAAACCAGAACAGCTGTTAGCATCAGTGACATAAAAGTAGATAGCTTAGGTGTTGCGAGACAACTGAAATCACTTAAGAAAGGCAAGTCTTCCGGTCCAGATGGTATACCAGTCAGGTTCCTTTCAGAGAATGCAGACATAATAGCACCTTTCTTAGCAATCATATGCAACCGCTCACTTGACGAAAGGTCTGTTCCTAAATACTGGAAAGTAGCACAGGTCTCACCGATACTCAAGGAAGGAAATAGGAGTAGCCCACTGAATTACAGACCCATATCACTGACCTCAATTTGCAGTAGGATTTTGGAGCATATACTGTACTCGAACATTATGAATCACCTTGAAGAAAATGACTTATTGATACATAACCAACGCGGATCCAGAAAATATCGTTCTTGTGCAACACAGCTAGCTCTTTATTCCCATAAAGTAATGAGTGCTGTCGACAAGGGATCTCAGATCGATTCCATATTCCTATATTTCCAGAGGGCTTTTGATACCGTTCCTCTCAAGCGAATATTAATCAAATTTCGTGCATATGGAGTATCGTCGCAGTTACGTGACTGGATTCGTGATTTCCTCTCAGAGAGGTCACAGTTGATAGTGATAGACGGTAAATCATCGAGTAGAACACAAGTAATATGTGGGCTCCGCAAGGTAGTGTCATAGGCCTTCTGCTGTTCCTGATTTACGTAAATGATCTAGGTGATAATCTGAGCAGCCCCCATAGATTGTTTGCAGAAGATGCTGTAATTTAACGTCTAGTAAAATCATCAGACGATCAATTACAATTACAAAATGATCTAGAGAGAATTTCTGTATAGTGCGAAAAGTGGCAATTGGCACTAAACAAAGAAAAGTGCGAGGTCATCCACATGGGTACTAAAAGAATTCCGATAAGGGTATACGATAAATCGCACAAATCTAAGACCTGTCAATTCGACTAAATACCTAAGAATTACAATTACGAGCAACTTAAATTGGAAAGACCACATAGATAATATTGTGGGGAAGGCGAAACAAAGACTGCGCTTTCTTGGCAGAACACTTAGAAGATGCGACAAACTCTCTAAAGAGACAGCCTACATTACACTTGTCCGTCCTCTGCTGGAATATTGCTGCGCTGTGGGATCCTTACCAGGAAGGATTGACGGAGGACATCGAAAAAGTGCAAAGAAGGGCAGCTCGTTTTGTGTTATCGCGCAATAGGGGTGAGAGTGTCACTGATATGATACGCGAGTTGGGACAGCAATCACTGAAACAAAGGCAGTTTTCTTTGCGGCGAGATCTATTGAAGAAATTTCAATCACCAACATTCTCTTCCGAACGCTAAAATATTTTGTTGACACCAACCTACGTAGGGAGAAATGATCGTCATATTAAAATACGCGACGAACGGGTAGATTTAGGTGTTTCTTTTACCCAAGCGCTATGTGTTTCTTTTTCCCACGCGCTATTCGAGAGTGGAAAGGTAGAAAAGTAGTATGAAAATGGTTCGATGAACTCTCTAAAAAGAATGATCTACCCTAAAAATATGGTACAAATGCCAACGATGGCAGCAAATTACAAAATTTATTACGCTTGCAATCTCAGGTCATATTTACAGACTTGAGAAGACAGTACCCCGAAAATAAATCTACGCTCCACGACCTCCAAGAAGCAAGAAGCCCAGCAAGAGGCAAGTGTCGTCATCGACAGATAACATTAACTCTGGTTGCCAAAGAGATTTGATCCACCATGTGTACAGAACCGTCTGAACGTTTATCTGGTTTCTTATACGCTGAAGCACCAAAGAAACTGGTTTAGGCATGCATGTTCAAATACAGAGATATGTAAACAGCAGAATACGGCGCTACAGTCGGCAATGCCTATACAAGGCAACGATCGTCTGGCGTTGTTGTTAGATCGGTTGGTACTGCTACAATGGCAGGTTATCAGGATTTAAGTGAGTTTGAACATGGTGTTAATAGTCGGCGCACGGGCAATGGGGCACCATGTCCTCGGTAGCGACGAAGCGGGTGTACCGAGAATATCAGGAATCTGGTAAAACATCAAATCTCCGACATCGCTACTGCCGGAAAAAGATCCTGCAAGAACTGGACCAACGGCGACTGAAGAGAATCGTTCAACCTGACAGAAGAGAAATTCTTCCGTAAATTGCTGCAGATTTCAATGGTGGGCCGTCAATAAGTATCATCGTGCGAACCACCGAACATCATCGATATAGGATTTCGGAGGCCCACTCCTGACAGTACGATTCAAAACCTTGCGCCTCGCCTGGGCCCGTCAGCACTGACATTGGACTGTTGATGATTGGAAGCATGTTGCCTGGTCGGACGAGTCTCGTTTCAAATTGTGTCTGGCAGAGGGACATGTGTGGGTATGGAGACAACCTCATGAATCCGTGGACCCTTCATGTCACCAGGAGACTGTTCATGCTGAAGGAGGCTCTGTTAATCGTGGGTGTGTGTGCAGTTGGAGTGATATGGGACCCTTGATACTTGTCATCTAGATACGACTATGACAGGTAAAACATACGTAAGCATAGTGACTGATCACCTACATCCATTCTTGCTCATTGTGCAGTCCGACAAACTTGTGCAATTTCAGCAAGACAATGTGACACCCCCACGTCCAGAATTGCTACAGAGTGGCTCCAGGAACACTCTTCTGAGATGAAGCACTTCCTCTGCCCACCAAACGCCCCAGACATGGACATTGTTGAGCATATATGGGATGACTTGCAACGTGCTGTTCAGAAGAGATCTCCACCCCGGATTTCTGGACAGCCTTGCAGGATTCATGGTGTCAGTTCCCTCCGGCACTACTTTAGACATTAGTCGAGTCCATGCCACGTCGTGTTGCGGCACTTCTGCGTGATCGTGAGGGCCATACGCGATATCAGGCAAGTGTGCCAGTTTCTTTGGCTCTTCATTGTAAATCTAGCCTTGAAACTTCTTGAACTGACGGGGCTATATGCCAATTATTTCTCTAGGTGTCGATGCAGCCCGGCACTGAAGATGCACCTCAATAACGCTAGTGGTATGGAAAACAGCTGTAGTCGCAGTTCGCGTGATGCGTTTGACATGATATCGGTGATGGGTCCTTGAAACACTTCGCACTGTTAGACGCCTTCCATAGGTGAGGTCACCCACATAGAACAGCCGTCGGCCTTCAAAACCACAGACGCAGCCTACGGTGACGCCATTGGTTAAGTGCAGAGACATAATTGCAATTCAACACGGATTAAAACAACAAAAGTAACTGGAATCTTTTCGAAAATAGACATCTTTGTGAATCAAAATCTGCTGCTGAATGCTATTTTATATCGCTTTGTGAAATACATGGATCCTCCGGTAGAGACGCTGCTGCCCAGTCATGCACCACTATTCGACAGTGACTTACCGTAAGTCATCCATAGCGAGGATTGGGTTCCTAAGGGTTAACACTGTGAGTTACAGCTGGTTCCATGCACTTTCAGTACGGTACATATCAGCAGATAACGCATATCATTCCATTCTGTTGATTCGTGACTCCAGAAGAAGGTGATCCCGTGGTGGGAGCAGTGTGCTCGTGTAGTGTAGTCATGAAAGATGAAGCTACCGTGGCAAGTATTGGTTCTTTTAATAGTAAAAATGTCGTTGATTAAAATATTGGAACTCAGTTGAAACAGGACTTTGGTTTACTTGATCCTGAACTTTCGTATTTCCTCTTAATGACTGAAAGCATACTTAGCACGACGTATCTGACACACATTGCATAGGAGCGTGATTAGTTTCACCAACCTTGACGCAAGCACTGCACTTTGGCGTGAGCTGTTTTAATCAGTATTGCATAGCAGTGCGTTGCACAAGCAAGGTGATTTATTTTCAGGTCCTCATGCAGCTATGTGATTTATTACAGTGATGATTTATCTATTTCTATGTAATTTCACTGCAGGGCCAGTAGCAGTACACGGTTGTTCCTGACGATGTGTGCATTACAAATCTTGTTTGTTGAAGTGCAACTTGTTGAGTAATGTGTTTCAGAGACAATTGGCTCAAATGGTTCAAATGGCTCTGAGCACTATGCGACTCAACTTCTGAGGTCATCAGTCGCCTAGAACTTAGAACTAATTAAACCTAACTAACCTAAGGACATCACACACATCCATGCCCGAGGCAGGATTCGAACCTGCGACCGTAGCGCTCACGCGGTTCCAGACTGAAGCGCCTTTAACTGCACGGCCACACCGGCCGGCCAGAGATAATTGCTTCTCAGTTCAAATCACTAGTTGTTAAAGTCAGAGAACAGATTATTAATTACAGTCTTCATTTTAAAATAATAAAGTTTCACAAAATAGTCAAATACATACTAAATTATGCTTACTAGCTTCAGTATATGAAGTTCGCTTATCAAAGCGAGAGAATAGCAGTCATTAACAAGTTATCGTAAGAGCAAACTACATCTAATAAGTTTCTATTCACAGTTGCTAGATCACATTTCGCATTTCATTTAGAGCATTGCATTTAGGAAATTCAGTAGCATTACATTTATAGTGCTGCAGTACCACACTGCATTTAGAAACTTACAGCACGGTATATTTCGCACAAGTTACAGTCTAAAAATTACATCGTGAGATGACCCGTCCCATTACTTACTTCCAGTGGTAGCGTATTCTCTCCTTTGCACAATTTTAATAATTAAAAGACCTCTCTATCGACATTAATTCACAGAGCCAAACCGACGTATTCAGGACATGATAACACGTTGTACTCTTGTTCAAAAGCGTCAACAATTAATTAAATGTCTTCAAAGACTCTTTCCAATGACATAAATGAACGAGTTTATCGAAGGGACCACATATCATACGAAAATTTCTTTGTAGATGATTTCATATCTTCTTTTTAAACCGTGCACAAACTCTAGGGATTGAAAGATGAAAGGATATGGAACAAAAAAGTCTAATGAACTTATGTCCGGAAATGCATGGTTTCCTTGCTAGAGACCATTTATTCAGTCATACATTGTTACAGAGACTGCGGTCTAATAGGCGCTGTACCATGCAGCCACAGTTACATTATGTGTTGAAAATTGTTTCCACACGTAAAAAATGGTTCAAACGGCTCTGAGCACTATTGGACTTAACATCTGAGGTCATCAGTCCCCTACACGTAGGACTGCTTAAACCTAACTAATCTAAGGACATCACACACATCCATGCTCGAGGCAGGATTCGAACCTACAACCGTAGTAGCAGCGCGGTTCCAGACTGAAGCGCGTAGAACCGCTCGGCCACAACGGCCGGGGTTTCCATGTGCCTCAACACACGCGTGTGGCATGTTCTGTCTTACACTTTCACATCGGCCAGACTGCATTCGAAGAGTGTCAAATGCGGCGTGAATACGCTCCTCCAGTGTGTCCATATCTGGAATGGTCTCTGCACACACGATACTTTCGAGATGGCCCCATAAGCAGAAATCGCGCGTATTGAGATCCGGTGAACGAGCAGGCCTGGCAACTGGACCCCCTCGTCCTGTCTATCGACAATGGAAGACAGGACTGAGATGCGTCCGGACGTTAACGGCGAAATGGCCTGGAGCACCATCATGTAGCAGCCACATACCCTTCGGATCATCAATGGGATTTCTTACTGCAGAAGAGGCAAAATCACCCTCAACGAACGCCGATAGATCCGGCCTGTTAGGCTATTTGAAGGCTGATCCCAAAATACGGTCGCCAATTATCCCGACCCACGCATTTCGGCTGCACTGATACTGATGATTCGCTGTCATCATACCAAGCAGCTTCTGCATACTATCCCACAGACGACTGTTATAAAAGCTGAAGATACCACTCCACGTAAAAGTGGCCTCATCTATGAGTAGGATGGATGACACAAATCCCGGAATCGCGGTTGCCTGGTGAAGAAACCAGTGAAAAAACTGCTCCCGATGCTAAAAGTCTGTCACTAGTAAGCCCTACACACGCTGTAAATGATAAGGGTACTAACAATTGTCATGCGGAATGTTCTGCACTGTCGTCTGGCTTACCCTGTCCTGGGGGCAACTGTCTGGTATTGACACGGCGGTCGCCTTCCACAGTGTTAATCACATTTTCCTCCAAGTCTGGTGTACTTCATGATTTTGTGCTTCCTAAAACGACCTTGTCTCAGACAAACAGAGAAACACAGTTGCAGAGATTGAATGCTGTGGTTGTTGCCGGCGGGGATACGTCTCCTGATATAACCTTCCTGTCCGCCGCCCATTGCCATTTGCTTTTCCGTAAGTAATCATCTTGTCGCAAGCTCTCGATTCGAATACGGAACCATTGTGTACAACGCTGTATCACACTCATCACAAGGTGAGTCAGCAGAGAAGTGAATCGGACACAACACTACCAATTTCTATGGCAGGAGGAGGCGCTACGGCATGACGTATGAGGAACAGTATCACCCTATAGGAGAAAACTATGTATACTGTACCTGTGGCTGCATGGTACAGCGGCTATTAGACCGCAGTCTCTTTAACAAAGTATGACTGAATAAATGGGTTCTAGCATGGAAACCATGCATTCCCCGACATAAGTTGATTAGACCTTTTTCGTTCCGTATCCTCTCATCGATCAATCCCTAGAGTTTGTACACGGTGGGAAAAATCACCCAGTATATCAGATTCGTTTAGTCTACCTAGTTGAGAAGGGTCTGTTTTCTAAATGAACAATGAATCATCTTCGTCGGGTAAGAACTGTTTTTTCATTTCGGTAAAACGATGGCACATCAACTTAATAAAATTCGATCGACCGCACATTATTTAACAGTTCTGATGAATAACGTTAAAATATATCTCTTTCAATTACTTTCTTCTTAAATTTCAGTCGATAACTGATAAGAAAGTGTAAGAACTGTTAATCTTCTAGATTCCTATCTTCATTTTCCCGTTGAACACATCTTTAATCTAAAACGATGATATATAAGCTTCAAAGATTTTAATGTAGGGTGCAAGTTGGCGAGGAGATACCGAATACTTGAGTGACTACCAAGATAAATTTGAAGTCAAGCAGTCAAACGAAGCTATTTCGGTCAGTGTTCAGAGTTCGGGCACTTCTCACAAATCGGAACCCTTTTGCTATATGCTGGGTCGTGCATTAATTTACAAAATTATCTTGTCTGTTAATAACTTCGAAATTAATTTCAATAGTCACCATACTATTACTACGCTAGTCAGTTGACGTAATTGAGTCACATTTAGTTGCCATTCAGTTTATTTTACAAACGTTGAGAATGTAAAATGGTGATACAAGCTCAAGACCTTATCTAGAACTGATACATTTTCGTTTATTCATTTCAAACATCAATGTTTAACAATGTACAAAGGTGATGCTGACAACGGTTACCCGACGTTCTCGCCGCCGCGAACAACCAGTGCTCTCGCGATTGGCGACTCGCACAGCTTGTTTGTTGTGTCGGTGAACCACCAATGAATCGCCTACCAATAGCTCCTGCGTGCGACATGAAACAGACAGAAAACACCAATATTTCAGTAGGCAGATCACATAAATAAATTTACGAAATTAAAGCATGTACTATTATGGCTTACCAGAAGTCACTCAACCGCAAAATAAGAACGATGGTGCTCACAAAATTTGGAGCACCACAGCTGAAAACACATTTAGAACATAACAGTCATAATCTGAAGCACAAATGTAAACGTTGCAGTTTTCATGCTTCAGGTGTTATAGATAATCTCCACCTACATGAGTACAACGCTCAAAATATTCATGCAAACGAGTGAAACTGTTTTTTTTTTTTTTTTTTTTTTTTTTTGGGATGTTGTTCAATACGGGTGTCACGTTGGTTTGACTGTCGTTTATGTCGAGTTTTGACCCTACATGTGAACTTCTGCACTTCGTCGTATTGTAATAGTTTCGTATTTATGACACCAAGTCTCGTCTTCCTGATGAATTTTTCCAGATAATAATTGTCTGCGTTTTGTGTTTCTGTCAAGTCGCGTTAGGCGTCCACGCGTCGTTGCTTTTGTTCTGAAGACAAGGTGTACGGGACAAACTTTGCACACACTCTTCTCTTTTTCTGCAGAATACCTTGAACAGGATGACGGAGTCTTGGCAGGAGACTGCAGAGGTCCTCCTCCGGTCCCTGCTGCCTGACGACAGTGCGTATGGAGAAACTGAAGGGCAACAGCAACTGTGAAATGCGGATTCAGATGAATATAACAACGATACGGCAGTCTACCCCTTTTCGGAAGAGGAGGTGGCTGCACATATAAAATCTTTAAAAAGAAGGAAAGCTCCGGGACCAGACGGCATTGTGGCTGAGGTGGTGCAATTCCTGCCCCCCCCCCCCCCCATTTAATTGCGCCACTAACTCATCTCTTCAATGAGTGCCTGAGACAAAGGAAGTTTCCTAAGAGGTGGAAAACTGCAAACGTGGTTACAATAAAAAAAGGACCTGAAAAAGACCCGGCCGAGGTTAAATCACACGGGCCGATTTGCCTATTGGACCTGTTTGGGAAGCTACTAGAAAAACTGCTGGCTGACAGATTGACAGTTCACCAGGTGCTGTGCGGGATGAGCAGCAGGCAGTTCGGCTTCAGGCCGGGGCGGTCGGCATCTGATGCTATCGCTCTGTCGGCTGAGGTCTGTAGCTCAACCCCGCATAAGTACGTAGTTGGCATCATGGTGGATATCAGTGGCGCCTTCGACAACCTGTGGTGGCCTTCGCTCTTCTCCTGCCTGCGGGAGAAAGAGTGTCCAGGGCCGCTATATGGGTGTCTGAGGAGGTATTGTAAGGATCGGGAGGTCTGGCTATCATCTCCTAGCGGGGGAGTTGGGAAAGCAATCACCAAAGGATGTCCCCAAAGCTCCGTTTTGAGACCCCTTCCTTGGGCCATCCATATGGAACCGTTATTAGACAGTTTACAGCAAAGTGAAGAAGTGTTAGAGGTGATAGCCTACGCGGATGACCTCCTCCTGTTGGTCGGCGGTCGAAGCCGAGAAGATATACAACCAAAGATTGAAAGGGCCATAGAGAAACTGCACCAATGGTGCCACAGTACCAAAATGACAATATGTTCTAGTAAATCTACATACCTGCTATTAAAAGGATAGTTAATCAGGCTCACCAGTTCTTCGGCGACGGGAGACACGATACTTGGGAGTCATCATTGACGAGAGATGGAACTTCGGGAAACACATTGACACCGTAACCCAGAGAGCTGTCCAGTTACTAAACAATCTCATCTCCATAGGACATAAAAGATTTAATCTCCCTCCTCATCTCATAAAACTCTAGCATAACAGTATTCTAACTTCAGTAGTGGGTTACGGCTCGGGAGTCTGGGCGCACAGGCTCACGAGGGTCGTGCCCGCCATGACAGTGAGAAGGGTCCAGAGAAGCATGATTCTGAGATCTGTGGGGGCCTACAGAACATCTGCGGGGGGAGCCCTGTTAGTCATAATGGGGCTTTGCCCGTTAGACATCTAGATACGAGAACAAGCGGCGTGGTACTGGGCCAAAAAGGGGAATATGGAAAAAATAATAGAAATCATGGGTGTGAGGGTGGAGGATAAGAGGGAAATAAGAAACAGAGGGGAGGAACTTTGGCAGAGGTCTTGGAAGTAAGAAGAAACTTGGAGGACCTTCCAGTTTTTACCAGATGTAAAAGAGCGTGGGGGTATGAAATACTTTGAACTTACACGAGGACTCATTCACTTTCTCACTGGCCATGGACCCTATCCGATATACTTATGTCGGTTTGGGAAGAGGGCAACCCCGCGTGTGACTGTGGCGCAGCAGAGGGTACTCCCGACCATGTGGTTTACGAGTGCCCTCTCTTCAATGATGTCGCGACAACACTCCGGGACAGACTTCCAAATAGCGACACATGCCACCTACTCAGACAAGAAGACACTTTTCACACTTTGAATGCATTGGCAGATGGGGTATCACGAAAAATGTTAGTAGAATACCTGAGGGACCTAGATTCGGTATCAACTTGTAGACCAAACCAATTGAGACCATATCCCATTCCCATACCGCCTGTGCGTGGGCTGGCCGACTTCCATCATAGTTGGAATCCGCCACACCACCGATCAAGACAAGCACCGGATACGACGTAGGTTAAGTTAGTTTTGTAGGACTTAGACTAGGACATTAATTTTTGGGAACTGCAGCGATTACTTACCTTGGTCAGCCCAGTGCCAGGGGCATGCTCCTTGGGTTTAGCTCGTTGAGCCTGGCTATCCTAAGTAGGTTTATATACAACTGGTACACCTGTGACGCTGCAGGTAATAGTCATAGTAGATTAGTTAAGTAATAAATAGTTAGATCAAATTGCCCATTGTCGTAGAAAACTGAAACTAACACATTGTAGTAGTTACACTGTAGTCACTAATATAATTGTAAAAGCTGCATTGTAATCTAATCTATGTATCATTTTATGACCCACTAATCATCTTAGGAGGAGGGTTAATATTGTATAATTATTACTGTTTATGAAATAAAGAATTATTTTAAAAACATACCTTGAACACTTGATTTATAGATGTTGGTCCATTGCGATTTGTGACATACAACGCTTATACACACTATAGTCGCACTCCACTACTTGACACTTCCCTCTCACAATTGACTCGTTGAATGCACATCCGATGGTTACAGTTGCTGGTTCAAGCTGCCACCGTACTTACGTCGCTGACGTCACTTATACGCTAGGAAGTAAAATCAGTTTCGGAAAATTTTTGGCGGACAGTGTAGGTGTTTCGAAGTCCCATCAGGCATCTGCGATCTGCCTAAGTTCTAGAGCTAATATGCTAATGTTATTAGGCCACTAGTAGTTACTTCACGGGTGAAATACAGTGGATACTTAAAACTAATATGACCGGAATACCTTGTACACCAGAATCACAAGTTCGACACCGTTGGTGCTCGAAGTTGTCTTGGAGTTAATTCCGTTTACTGGGTGTGACGTGACACAGCTTGAGACTTCCTTTACGTTTGGTAAGACGGCCTTTATCTGATACAGGCCTGTCTTAACTCCAAACCTCAACCCTCACAGGTGTAGGTGTATCTTATTGACAGTTCCACCAAATGACCTGCTTAGACTGTCTAACCCTTGACACACCTCTCTGATTCTGCATGCCTACTAGCAAGTGCAAGAGCAGCAGCATGGCCTGCCTGCACGTACACGAGACTCTCGTCATGGGTTGACTCTGTAGAGATAAATTTTTAAAGCACTCAACAAACGTGAGCGGCCGATACTGAGAGTGTTGCCAAACTGAGTGGTCTTAGGAACTTGTCACAGGAAGGCAGGAGGATTCTTTCGTGCTTGCTGCTTTGGATAGCGTTAAAACTCCTTGGAAAGGTTATCGGCCCCTAGTGGTTCCACCATACGCCAAAGCGAAAACTGCACTCGTGCTCCAAAGGGATGTGATCACGTTCATCGTGGTTACTCGCCCAAGATCTCCTTAGGGAAGGGTTGAATCGCCTTGGGGGTGTCAGCAGTGTGAAAGGTTCTCGTATTACTGCTCATTTCACTGCGAACTATCGCTTACGACGCGAAATATATGGGTATCAGCGCTCCACTGGAAGGAGTTGTTTGGTTGACGTACCTTATGTCACCGTCTGAGGCCTTTTCGAGTCGATTCGGAGCGACGGTGTATCTGAAATGTTTTCTCGTCGACCCACAAGAAAACCGTGTCATCTGAACGCTGCACTTAGGGGTCTGACCTCCACAACAGAGACGTCAAAAGAAGAGGTGAAACATTGATAAGAAGGGTATGACGATGTTCCCGTTGCGTGACACGTTCGCGAGTGCGATTAGCTGAATTTTGGTTTAATTTGGTGCCAAGGTGACAACATTAACCCACCTTTCATTTCAAAGGAACTTATGTACTCTGGCATTTTTTCCGCAAGTCTGAACACCCTGCTCTTCGAAGCGTTGCAGAGCCCAAGGGCGACGTCGCAGGTCACCATACTTTACACCATTACAAATGAGGGTCGTAGACACCTTTGAATTAAATTTCAAGCTTATGATTATGCTTATGGGAGACAATTACGGCATTTAGAAAGAGTGATCCTATAATTGTGTTGCGCAATGTTTATTGGGCAACCTCTTAAAAGCCGTTTGGTAACACCAATTTAGTTAGATGACGTGTTACAAAATGTGCTGCTGTATGTAGTATATGATGTGACAGGCTATATATGCAGATTTTCGACGTCTGTGTGTGTGTGGGTAGGGGGGAGAACAAATCAGTATTCCCACGTAGCACTTAATTTTTTTTTAAAGCGAGGCGTACGTATTATCGACACACATACATTTGAAAATCCCCACATGGCGAAATTGGCCAATAATGTAAAGTATTACGTGATACAATAAGCGTCATCTACTACAAAGAATTCAACAACCTACGGAGATTATTTAAAATGGTTTTATCATTCAGAAATTTCGCGGAATAGTTTTCGTCTGTCTGTCTTCAAGCATCTGTTAGGTCGGGTTTTTCAGCAATTCAATTTCGATTTCCCAATGTCATACGTGGTGCCCTTCTTTTCCTACGTGTAGGCCTGATATCCCCGGTTAGTTCAATTTCGTATCGGTCCCAGAGCGTCACGAGTATTCTACGATGGATGACGCTAGTATTTTGTAAACAATCTCTTTTTAGGTTGATCGAACAAGAATAGGGAGAAAAGTTGGCAGTGTCTTCATTAGCGTTAATGATTTAGGAAAACCACGGAACACCCAAACAGTTTGGCAGGACACTGTTTTGAACCCTGTGCCTCTGACATGCTCTAGTAGTAGTGGTTCCCCCTAATCGAATGTTCGAAGCCTAGTTAACAAAAGCTTTACGTTCAACATTAGCTAAGGCTCGGATTAATATTCCTCCTCTCTCTTTCACTTAGTGTCTATATCTGAGTGAACGGGAGGTATATTCATAAGGCATGTCTTGTAACTTGTGGAGACCATTCAGGGTTGTATTGTACTGGAAGACGAGGTGGTGTTGGAGCCACGTCTAGTGCAGACGGAGGCTGTCCAGAATGACGCAGCACCTGCGCTGGGTCCAGCGTTTGTTTTCCGCAATCACGGCGGCCATTGTCCTCTCGTCAGACACGCCATGGCGCTCACACAGCCGTCAGGGCTCCACTGGCACTCCTGTTTCGGCAGCGCCCGCTTGCCTGCGCGCAGGGCAGCTACTATAGCGGTCCGAGTCTAGCACGAGGGGAACTCATAAGGATATACTGCTTCTCTTTATCTGCCCGTCGACTGATGGATGTTGGCGCCCACACGACGCATCTTTATTCTGTGACCAGCAGTATGTACTGGTTGACCAGCAGTTGGTAGTCCTGTCCACTGCTTTATGTTGTCTAAACAAGATATTCTTCTTCGCCCACTTCTTCCTTTACCTTCGATCTTCCTTTCTGTTATGAACTACACAAGTATGCAGGTGTAAGTGCACATACTGTTATTGGTGACAGAGGACAGTGTATCAAGCAATTTTACATCATTAGTAACTTCGTTTGCAGACTAATATTTATAGCTATTTCAAGATTTCAAGTCGTATGTTTTTAGGTGTTGTAGTACTTCCAGTTACATTAAGCCTCGCATGGTACCAGCTCTGGAAAAACTTATTCAATGTATTGGGTTTGGTGATATTTTCACCAAATTAATAATGTCTTAGTGTGAGACCCAGGCACATTGTTGAAATTGCAAGCTTGTAAAAAAATTGTCAGTGGATATTTCCTACCACATCCCCACAGGTGGTCAGCTAAATCATGTACCAATCGTTTCCTTTGATTTATTTCACTTCATTCAGCATATTTCCTTGTGTACAGCTGTACATTTATGGGGTAACTGGTCTCACAATCTATACTAGCGCACATTTTTATTCTGTACTGTCCAAGTTTTGAAGGAATGTACACCTGAATGGACAACGTTCCCTGAAAGTATACAGCTGCTCATCAAGAGTAGTAGAAGGCCCAGGGATATAAGACGAAATGCATCATTAATGAACATTTCAAACACAGCCGTATAGGTTCAGATTTTTACCGAGAAATAGCTTTTCTTTCTTCTCTTGTAAGTTTATCATCGAATCAGAGACGTATCAGAATATCAAGAAATCTTTAGTACCTCTTTGTGGCTCGGAAAATGGGTAAGCCATACCCATCCGATCAAAATTCGCTTTTGTAAACCAGCTATTATTAATAGACCAAAGAATGAGTAATTCTGTAGAGTCAAATTCAATCCAGCGTTCATGATGTGGGTGTTGGATTTTACTGTCTTCTGCATGATTATTGGTATGTATTTCTATTACACTCTGCTTTTGATTGGCGATAAACAGTCTGAGAAAATCTGCCTTTGTCTGTATTTGTGATCTAAGGTGACGCAGAATATGAGCAATTTCGCGTATTATACTTGTGGGAGCGTGCTTGCACATATCAAATGATACTATGTCACATGTTATCTGTCTGCTTCCAGATACAAGAGTAGACGACTGGTTTCCTGAATATCATTATTATTATTATTATTATTATTATCATCATCATCTTCTTCACATTCATTAACATCCACCTCACATCCGATATGTATATTATTCTGTCATATCTACATCAGCTCACTCTCATCCTCATTTTCAAAAACTGATTCATTATCACTACCGCTCTAATGTATATCTGCTAAAACCTGCATGACCCTGTGTTCCCTTTGAAACCATGATCAGCCGCGTGGGATTAGCCGAGCGGTCTTAGGCGCTGCAGTCATGGACTGTGCGGCTGGTCCCGGCGGAGGTTCGAGTCCTCCCTCGGCCATGGGTGTGCGTGTTTGTCCTTAGGATAATTTAGGTTAAGTGGTGTGTAAGCTTAGGGACTGATGACAGCAGTTAAGTCCCATAAGATTTCACACACATTTGAACATTTTGAAACCATGACCCATTATGAATAAAATATAATACGACGCCTTACTTCAACAAAACGTAATTGCTAAGTGTGAATTTGTTCCAGCCATGCACGTGTATGTATTTTCTGCGGATTAGTTACAACAATGTGCATTTAATGTTGAATGAGAAGGTGCACTGTCGCCAAGTTTTGAGTGTCGTAATAATGTTGAAATATAACTTTGAAAATCACAAACACCTGGGGTATTTTCTGACCCACTGGAAAAATTCCTAATTATTGTACTACAAACTGTGATACAACAATAAATATTCTGCCGAGTTATAATAAAAAGTCCATAAAAAGCATTTCTAGAGCATTAATGTCCACATTACAACTGTTTCTTTGCAGTTAAAATAGCCTCGAGGTCTCAAAAGGCCCCAGACACCAAGCAAGGGTGAATGCTTATTTCCCCCTGAGCAGCAGGTCACGTGCTGAACAGTGGAGGCGTGGCTACAAAAACCGTTAGTCAGAACAGACAGGCGCAGTGCACTTAGTGTGCAGTTATGACTGTGCAGTAAACATCAGATCGTAAAGTTTGCGACGCGTTTGCGTGAAGACTGGTCGATGTAGAGCAAAAACAAAAAACACACTGATGTGTTTCCATATCACGGTACCATTAATAAAAATACACTCATTTTCAGAAAAAAAACAGAAGACCTTGAACGACTAGAGATAGGACGTTCGTATTCACAGGACATGTACATTAGTATGTTCTGCAGAAATAATTAGCGTTTGAACCATGTCGACCGGCCGGTTCAATGTCAACACCGATATTGCGGGCAGCACCAAACACCCGTGAAATGTGTCTGCGGCTCTCGTTGTCGCTATAAACATGGGGTAATGGATCAGTGTGACTTGAGCAGACGTACTGAATGCCTCGCAGACGTATGCGCGAACCGCACCGTCAACAGTGAGTCTGAAAGAGGGTGCATTATTGGCATGAGAGAATATGATGCAACCATCCCGAAAATTGATGCTTGTGTGCAAGTATTTCGGCTGTACATGGGGTGTGTGTGCAGAATGGTTCATGGAAGGTGTAACACCGCAAATGCAGGATGCATGGCACAAGCTACCGATATAAAACTTTTTTTTAAATTGTATCTAAATATTCGTAATTTAAATACTTTCTTTTAATTAGTAAGGTATGTGTACATTTAGGTAGAAGTCTGTTGACATTTCATTGTATTTATCTGTGTTTTACTGTGAAACTTATAAACTCTGGGAAATATCCAACGGAACTGTTATTTGCATCGACTAGCAACAATAATAGCAGTGTTTGTGCGTTGTAAAATCTTTGGGTAGGGGTTGTTGCGCAGAGCGCGCCGAGAGAGAGAGAGAGAGAGAGAGGGGGGGGGGGGGGGGGGGGACGGCTTCCAGCGCTTGTAGTGGGCGGAAGTGTGGTGTTAACGCTCTCGCAGCAGCGAGTACCATTTTCGGCGGCATTATGTACGCGAACTGGCCAGATGTCTAGAGCAGGACTAAGGACAGTGGACAGGCGAAAGAAGCTGTATTAATTACGATTGCCCGTTCCTATAATTAGCCGTGGCTCCACAAGATGCTACCGTCTTCAACAACAGCAGCAGTTCCAGCAACGCAGTTACGTCGTCTTCTCCGAGTTTCGTCGTATGCACAGCACTGAAGTAAGACTGTTCATTGGTAGAAAGTATTAACGGCTAACCCACCAGCAAACTGAATGTGATTTCATTGATAAGATTTATTTAAATAATAGTCAGTTAAACTCAGGGCGATTGCGGCCTCATTGCCCCAGACATTGTTACCAAGCAGGATCCTTGTTCCATTTTTTCCTAATATACTGAGTGTCATAAGAAACAAATTGAATAGTTACAGCCAGTTTATTAATGAATAATTTCTCTTATAAGAATGTTAGCCTCAGTCTACTTTCAGTTAGCTGTTGTATAACAAGAGGCTTCAGTATATGACTAAAGTAAAGCAATTTGATTTTTCAAATTTGAGAATTAATTACTGAAAAAAATCCAAATCTAAAGAAATGCACAAATTAAGAGTGCGGAAGTTTTATTTATTTTACATATAGCTTGGAGCAAATGGCTGTTTGTTTTGGTACGTATTCTAGTATTTAATTCTGTTCAAGTCAGTAAAAAAGGCTCAGTTGTTCAGACAAAAATATGAAATCCAATTTGCAAAATAAGTAAAGGCAAAGTAAAAGGTGCTTGCTTTTTTTCCTAAATTTCTTTGATTAAAGTCATTGTTCACGTAACGAAGTTCAGTACTAACATACAGTTTAATTGCGTATTTTCAAATCATTACTCGATTGCCTTTTTCAAAATTTAATGCCAAACATAACGTAAGAGTGACTTCTCAGTTTTCTTTATCATTACGTGCTCACTTAAAATTAGTGAAATCATCTTCTACAGGATTTTGGATGTAAATTGCCCTAGTGGGCTGGCGACCGTTAATTACTTCCTTTTCGTTCATTAGTGTAACTTTTGGATTCATGACCAGTGGTACCCCTTTATGTCCAGTGTTGTTCGAGAGTGAATGCACAAAATAACTTTCATTTTCCAATTTATAGCCCTGTTCGATTTGTAAGTAGGCTGTTTATGTTTTCTTATTGACAACGTTACGTAGCGCTCTGTATGAAAATCACGGGCTGTGCTGTGTGCAGTCTGTGGCTAGTTTGCATTGTTGTCTGCCATTGTAGTGTTGGGCAGCTGGATGTGAACAGCGCGTAGCGTTGCGCAGTTGGAGGTGAGCCGTCAGCAGTGGTGGATGTGGGGAGAGAGATGGCGGAGTTTTGAAATTTGTAAGACTGGATGTCATGAACTGCTATATATATTATGACTATTAAGCTATATACATCATTTGTTCTCTATCAAAATCTTTCATTTGCTAACTATGCCTATCAGTAGTTAGTGCCTTCAGTAGTTTGAATCTTTTATTTAGCTGGCAGTAGTGGCGCTCGCTGTAATGCAGTAGTGCGAGTAACGAAGATTTTTGGTGAGGTAAGTGGTTTGTGAAAGGTATAGGTTAATTTTACTCAGGGCCATTCTTTTGCAGGGATTATTGGAAGTCAGATTGCGTTGCGCTAAAAATATTGTGTGTCAGTTTAAACACAGTCATGTATAATTTTTCTAAGTGGACGTTGCAGATTTAATTACTTTTATTTTTAGTAGACTTTCCATCAGAAGCGTCGGTTGCACACTTTCCTCCTACTTATCGGTATCACTTCTTGAGAAAAGATAGCCTTATACAATTCGAAAAAATCCATCAGGCATACACGCGATCCACGGTTATATTTTATATCGCAAGCAGGATAGGCCGATTAGTAAGAGGGAGGTTACAAAGACCATAGAAGGCTACGAGATGGGTCAATCGCACAACCCCGACAACGCCCCGAAAAGATCGACACCTCATTCTAATGGCATTGCAGGACAAATCTGCGTCCTCCTCGGCTCTGGCGCAACAGTGCAACTGTGTAACACATTGTACACTATCAGGGGTGAGAGTGCGTCGCCGTTTGTTACGGCACGGGATACGTGCGCGTCCTCCACTTCTCAGCATTGCTTTGACGAACGTGCAAAAACATAGAGGACGATAGTGGTGTATGGAACGTCGTCACTGTGGACAGGAATGGCATCAGACAGTATTTTCGGACGAATCCAACTTCTTTTTTTTTTTGAAAATGAGGGCAGCATTTTGGTTCGCCGCACACATGGGGAGCGGCATCACAGTGAATGCATTCGCACACGACATACAGCGCCAGCTCGAGCCGTTATGGTGTCGACTGCTACTGGATACAACCACAAACCACAGCTGGCTCGCGTCCAGGGCACTGTGACCAGTGTGACTTACGTGAATGGCATCCTGCGACCCGTATCCATACCCTTCCTGCAGAACACTCCAGACGCCATTTTTCACCAAGACAATGCATGACCACATGCTGCACGAACACGTACGTTCTTGGCGTCACAGGATGTCAGGATTCTGCCCTGGCCCGCTAGATCACCAGCCTTGTCACCAATCGAAAATGTGTGGGATATGGCGAAAGGACGGCTGCATCGCCGTGACCCAATGCTGACCACCGCAGATGAACTTTGGATCTAGGTGAATGCAGCGTGGATGGCTATACCACAGGACGCCATTCGCGCTTTATACGCGTTGATGCCATCACGCATGGAACAAGTTATCAAGGCGAATGGCGGACCCTGTCCCTACTAGGCAAAAGGACACATGCCGAACCGAGATGACTGAAATGCTAATCATTTCTGCAGTACATACTGATGTAAATGTCCTGTGAATATGAATGTCCTGTCTCTATTCGTTCAAAGTGCTCTGTTTTTTTCTGAAAATGGGTGTACCTGCACTTACGCTCGTTATACCCTGTGTTCCACAAAATATGTCCTAAGTATGCAGTTTTTCTTCGTTGAGACTTTGTTAAGATTTCTCGCTGGTTTTTTATTTGTCACAATACATCGTTGCTAGATATTCTTGCTGTCTACAATATTTTAATAATTTTGCAGCAAGTTCATATTCAAAAACTTCCATCTTCGATTTTGATATATTTAGCGCCCTTCCTTCAGAACCGTACAGAAATATAGACCAGATGTACAGTAGTGGACAAAACGAGCGAGACCACTCCCCTTTTCGTTATGCTGATCCGCACAGCTTTAAAGTCTGCTACACAGCCTAACAGACAAGGCGTGAAATTGACAAACTATATCCGAACTTTGTCAGACTGTTTTCAATCATGTGTATGACTATATTAATGCTGATTAGCGTGTTAAACACAATAAGTAAATATAAGATGTAAATGAAAGAAGAAACGCTAATTAGTATGGACTGTACTAATAAAAATGAATTTCAGCTTATCGAGATAACATAACTGTTATAGTTAGACAAAGTAACCCAGATCGTTACGAAATAGCAAAACATTATGCGCATTCGGCTGCGAAACGGTCTATGTCAACGTTCAGACCAGTCATACTGGATTACCGTTGCTGACCTACCACGAACGTGTGCAAATTTAGCAATGCGTGAAGATTCATAACGAAATTCAGTTAAAAAATCATTCAGTGCCACACGTAAGTCAAATCAGTTATTGACAGAAGTGGAAAAAGTAATCAGAAACTAGTATGAAATTCTACAATATCTTCATATTGACACCCACAGGGCACCGGTACAGAATAAAGGTAGCAATAAAACGTATTGGTGGCGTGAAAATTCCTTAAAATTGCTTTACTGATAGTCTATCTGCCTCCATCGAGATTAGAACCGAAAACAAACCAGACCTCCCTTGCACTAGCAAACACCTTTCACTACGCTAGCAGACAACCCAAGCAAACAGCCCTCTGTTATTACCCCAGACTTGAATAAGCCGGCAATTTCGCAATGAAAATGGCAAAATGATCTGCAGTTTCTGTTGCATAGAGCTTTCTGGGCTCAAAAACAAGAAATTTCTACCTTTATGTCACCGCTTATGTGACAATCATTCGGGGGGTTTATCGAAATAACAAAATACTGTTATTAAGAGAGTAAATTTAGTAGGATAATTCTGCACCACCCCAGGAAATAAACGGCTACATAGCTGCGAAACGTATTCTACAATGTTTCTAATTCTCCATTAGACTCGCCACAGCCCGAAAACATTCATTAGCCGAAGTGCTTCTTAAGCTACCTAGCAATGGGAATACTCGCACTTCTAAAACGTGGTAGCATTAATACTGGGATCTGGATTAGCACGTGTATAGGCAAATGGATTTTATTTGCATTCCTGTAAACGTGATTTGGATCGAAAGCATATCTACGAGTAATATGCTGATGTATCGACTGCAACTAGAACATTTCCAATAAAGAGTAGGGGGGATTATTTATGCGACCCTCATCTTCAATAACTGTCGTAGCTGTTTTCGTTTTTAGGATTTCGTCACCTAAATCGGTAAACATAGAACCCTACTGGTCTCATTTTCTTCACCGTCTATCTGTCTACCCAGCCCTTAAAACACGTTTTGCTATTTCGTGACGATCTGGGGTACTTTGTCTTACTAAAACAGTTTTGTTATCTCGATAAGCTGAAATTCATTTTTATTAGTACATTTCATACTAATTAACGTTTCTTCTTTCATTCATATCTTATATTTACGTGTTGTGTTTAACACACTAATCAGCATTAATATAGTCACACACATGATTGAAAACAGCCTGAGAAAATTCGGATAGTTTGTCAATTTCACGCCTGTGCATAGTATGTTGGTAGCACTTCGTCGCCTTGCCTGTTATGCTGTGTAGCAGACTTTAAAGCCGTGCGGATCAGCATAACGAACAGGCGAGGGGTCTCGCTCGCTTTGTCCACGACTGTACCATTTCCTAATACAAATCTAAGATTTAGATCTAGGTCTGTACTTGTGAGAATTTTCTTGAACTTTATGAAAGCGTTACAGGCGTTCAGCATGCGACATTTTATCTCCATGTCTGAACTCCAGTCTTCACAGAGCCACGTACCAGGTACTTAAACTTGTCTACTCTTTGTCTCAAGGAGCCACTGAAACACGGATTTGCATTTGTAAAGAAGTCGGGCTATAATGTGACCATCTTAAAATGTGTCTTTTGTTGTTGATATTCAGACATAGATTACTGTTGTAACGCCATACGATGTTGACGAGTTGTTGAACATTATCTAAGTTGTCAGCAATCATTACTGTATCATCATCACAGCGAATATTGTCGATGAAGACTTCATTAACCATTGTACATTTTTCTACTTCACCAACTGCTTCCTGAGAGATACTCTTGACTACAAGTAGAACAATATGGCTGACAGGACATATTCAGGTCAGACTCCTCTGGAGACATTTTCCAAGTCAATGAGCTCATCATCATACATAACGTGTTCTGTCTGATTCCAAGATAAATTTTCTATGCAACGGATGTCTTTCTGATATATATCTACTCCTTTAAGAGGCTTTTCATATACACTTAAACAAAGAGCTTCATTTTTATCCTGATCATAAGAGTTTTGCACTAGAACTAATAGAGCAGCTATTTCTTGTCTTGTACCTAACTTTTCCCTGAAACTTAACCGTGTCTGGTCAGTGAACTACTCATAATTTTCATGTAACCTTTGATAGTCTATTTTCAGAAATATTTCCAAGAAATGGCTCATAAGACGAATGAGCCTACGATCTTCACATTTCTGCACATTATTCTTTATTGGTAGGGGAATGAAAGTTGATAACAGCAATTAAGTATGGTAATCTACAACTGCATGACTATTCTGCGAATCACAGTTAACTGCCTGCAAGGGTTTTATCAGATTACCTTTACTCTATAACTCTACCGTTGAACTCTCGAACAGCGCGCGGGAAAATACACATTTAAATCTCTCCGTGCAAGCTCTGATATCCCTTATTTTATTACAATGGTCGTTTCTTCCTACGTAGGTGGGCGTCAACAAAATATTTTCGCGTTGGGAGGTGAAAGTTGGTGATTTTGTGAAAACATCTCGCCACAATGAGAAACGCCTTTCGCATCTCGCGTACCATATCCGTCACACTCTCACCTCCTTCTCGCGATAATACGAAGCGAGATGCTTGTTTAAGTTTTAACTTTTTCGATGTAAGGATCCCATACTCGAGCAGAGGACGAACAAGCCTAACGCAGGCAGTGTTTTTAATGGAGTTTTGCACGTTGTAAGAGTGTTCTGTGAATAAAATTCTGTCTTTAGTTCGCCTTCCCCACAACGTTACATACGAGACCGTCGCAATTTAATTTGTTCAAAATTATTATCCCTAGGTATTTAGGTGAATTGACAGCCTTTAAATCTTCATGATTTTACTGAAATTTAATGGATTGCTTTTGGCATTCATGTGGATGACCTCACACTTTTCATTAATTTGGAGTCAATTGCCACTTTTCGCACCATACAGATACCTTGCCTAAATCATGTTTCAATTGGTTTTGATCTTCTCACGACTTTACTAGACGGTAAATGAAAGCATCATCTGCAAGCAATCCAAGCGGTCTGCTCAGATTGACTCATAAATCCTATATATACATTATGTGATCAAAAATATCCGGACACCCCCAAAAACATACGTTTTTTTGTGTTAGGTGAGTTGTGCTGCCACCTCCTGCCAGGTACTCCATACCAGCGACCTCAGTAGTCATTAGACATCGTGAGAGAGCGGACTGGGGTGCTCTGCGGAATTCACGGACTTGGAACGTGGTCAGGTGATTCGGTGGCAGTTGTGTCATACGTCTGTACGCGAGATTTACACACTCCTAAACATCCCTTGGTCCACTGTTTCCGGTGTGATTGTGAAGTGGAAAATTGAAGGGACACGTACAGCACAAAAGCGTACAGGTCAACCTCGTTTGTTGACTGACAGAGACCGCCAGCAGTTGAAGAGGGTCGTAATGTGTAATAGGCAGACATCTAACCAGACTGACACACAGGAATTCCAAACTGCATCAGGATCCACTGCAAGTACTGTGACAGTTCGGCGAGAGGTGAGAAAACTTGGATTTCATGGTCGAGCGGCTGCTCTTAAGCCACGCATAACGACGGTAAATGCCAAAGGACCCCACGATTGGTGTAAAGAGTGTAAACATGGGACGATTGAACAGTGGAAAAACGTTGTGTGGAGTGACGAATCACGGTACACAATGTAGCCATCCGATGGCACAGGGTGGGTATGGCGAATGCCCGGTGAACGTCATCTGCCAGCGTGTGTAGTACCAACAGTAAAATTCGGAGGCGGTGGTGTTATTGTGTGGTCGTGTTTCTCATGGAGGGGGCTTGCACCCCGTGTTGTTTTGCATGGCACTATCACAGCACAGGCCTACATTGATGTTTTAAGCACCTCCTTGCTTCCCACTGTTGAAGAGTGATTCGGGGATGGCGATTGCATCTTTGAACACGATAGAGCACCTGTTCATAATGCACGGCCTGTAGTGGAGTGGTCACACGACAATAACATCCCTGAAATGGACTGGCCTCCACAAAGTCCTGAACTGAGCCCTATAGAACACCTTTGGGATGTTTTGGAACGTCGACTTCGTGCCAGGCCTCACCGACCGAAATCGATAACACTCCGTGAAGAATGGGTTGCCATTCCCCAAGAACCCTTCAAGAACCTGGTAGAACGAATGCTTGTGAGAGTGGAAGCTGTCAACAAAACTAAGGGTGGGCCAACACCATATTGAATTGCAGCATTACCGATGGAGGGCGCCACGAACTTGTAAGTCATTTTCAGCCAGGTGTCCCGATACTTTTGATCACATTGTGTAGATCAGGGTTAGCAGAGGCCTATAACATTTTCTTGGGGGACGCCAGATTTCACTTCTGTTTTGCTCGATGACTTTTCGTCAGTTACTGCGAACTGTGATATTTCTGACGATCGCACAACCGAGACGACACTCCATAGCAACGCAATTTGATTACACGTCGCTCTTGAGGAACAGCATGAAATCATAGTAATGACCTGTACCGTATACTTCTGCCTGATACAATCTTCTCATATCGCCTTCTTCTCCGCTACATCAGGAACTATTTTAAAATCTTGGTTGACGGTCTGTGAGACTCTTTTTTGTCCTATATATTCCAGCGGTTTCTCTTAGTTTTTACGTTAGGTAAAGTCATCTTAAAAAATCAAATTGCCACTATGAGACCTGGTACTAGTGCAAGTCTTCCTCTAGATATCCGCCCTTCAATGCGACGCATTTTTCTGACCGACGGATGACTATCCTTGGTTACATAAGTTTGTGTTTTGGCTGTCCAAGAAACGTTACACCCCGAAAATTACCTCATCGTCATTTTGGAAATGCCAGCCAGGCAACTGTTTTTTGATTCGATAGCCTGGTGATATGGCGCTGAAGTGCGTGCCTGGAAACCGGGAGGTCGCGTGATCGAAACGCGGCCAGATCATGGATTTTTCACTCTGCTCTTTAACCTAGCCATCACCTGTCAGCAATGTGAAGAGTCACCAGAAACGTCACAGGGTTTGGATTCCACGTGAAATTGTAGATCTCCTTTCTCCGGTTGGATAAATGTGGTAGGTTACGGTCACGCAAGTCGCCGAAGTGGTGTCCGATGGAATATATATCTCCGGCGTGATAATTAAAACTTTATCACTACTTCTCGTAAATCGACGCTATTCCCTGTAGAATACTTTTATCTTTTGCTTCGATAATACTGCAGGCTGGGAGTAAATCCTCGCTAGTTTCTTAGTGACCCACCGAAACAAAATTAAGAATATTATATAAATAACTTTTTGGTGTTGCTTGTCTATGTGCAACTGAATAAATGAAATATTTGTTTTGCAACCATCTGCCGCAGACGAGGCCGCTGACGCAGGCCTGAGTGTCGGCGTTCGACTTGGAGGTTGTCGCTACGAGGCCTGGTGTTGGATTACCACCGCTATTTGAACAGCAGTGGGAGGAAAGGTATGGACTAAATTCCGAACCTCCCTGCTGTGTGTGAATGGAGTCAGGGTGTGGGACACTGTTCACAGCCCAGTTTGGCGAATTGGTCAAACACTTCTCCAATCATTCGTATATTTACTTCTTAGCGGCGAATGCGATATTTACATACCGAGAAAGGAAATCCACGTGCAATTTCAAGGGAAACATCTTGGAATTTAGCTTGAACGGTTTAGGGACATCATGTAAAATCTAAATCCAGATGGCCGGCAAGGATGAGAGTCCAGTGGCTTACGACAGCGCTCTGCGGTCGGTCACTATGACGGACGCTACAACAAAGAGGGCGAAATGCCATAACTACACTTTACACTCTCTCCCTGGACAAAATCATATAACTTCACAGAACGATCCGGTCCTTGTTTTTCAGTCTTGAACTTCAGTCTGAAGACTAGCTTGCTGTAGCTAATCCTCGTAGACGTTCTCCAGGTCTTCTTGCATGACAGAGACCCAACAAACATCAGTATTACGATTCTTGGTCAATTTCTTTCTAGGGCTTTACTTGAGTGATCGAGGTTTAACGTAGAAGCGTCGCTGACCCCCTGGTCATAATGGTTGTGAGGACACACAAAAAAATGTGGTGTACACTACTATGATTTATGGCACCAAAAACCTGCTACTGAATAACCATAATGTCTATACAACTGCTTGACAGGAGTCTGGACTTACCATCTGCGATAACTTTTTTTTCATATTCTAATATTTGCCTACATTTTTTCATTTCTGCTCCTCTTTCCACTAATGAAGTAATCATACGTGAAGGCCGCAGCAGGTGTCCCACAAATTAGTTTTAAAATTTGGTAAGAGTTTTCCGCAAGTTTCTTTTCTTGTCTTTTTTTTCTAATAATTCTTCATTTTGTACTTTGTCTATTCCTTGTAGCTAATTTTAAAAGAAATAAAATACTAAGTTGTTTACTGCAACAAATCATCCTTCAGCACTTTATTGCTTGTATAATGTCTCATATTTATCTTCTCGCACCATAATACCCCCAGCATCTTGCTTTCTTTTACGTGGTCGACACCAGGTTGAGATTCAATGTAAGGAAATGTAAATGCTTCACGAAACTAGTGACTTACAAATAAACGTTCGATTCTGGACTGCAGCTCGTGGGTCTGGGACGAGACAGGGAAGATGCAAAAAAGGTGCTCATCAAATTTTTGTGGCAGAAGTTACACGAGAGGCATCGTGTATCATGGAAAATGTAATTTAAAATTCCGAGAGCGTACGTTGCGGGGAGAACGAGGCATTACATTAAACCCTCTCATTTACATTTCGCAAAATGACCAGGAACAGGAAAATAAAAAAAAAAATTGGCACATTCTGGGGCTTATTGACAGTCGTTTTCCCGCGTATCATTCCCGAGTGATAGATGAAGGACAGAACGACAGCGGTGCACCGCAAAATGGCTTGCGGAGAGTATCAAACAAAGGGCGCTCAATAAGTAATGCAACACATTCTTTTTTGAAAGCTGGTACTTTTTATTCACGATTCCAACACACCATATTGTTCCCTTACTCCTTTGGCTATAAAACCCTATTTTCAAATAACCTCCGTTTAACGCGACAACCTTATGCCACCCTACTGGGACAGCCTGAGAGCCCGCATGGTACCATTCTTTTGTGGATGTCGGAGGCAGCGTCAATAATCTTCCCATCAACTACGTACTGCTTCCGGTGGAGTGGATCGTTCACCGGGTCACACAGACGGAAGTCGGAAGGTGCAAAATTCGGGCTATTGGGTGGATGAGAAAGAACAATCCAATGAAGTTTTGTGAGCTTCTCTCGGGTGTGCAGACTTGTGTGAGGCCTTGCGTTGTCTTGGAGAAGTAAAAGTTAGTTTACACTTTTGTGGCGACGAACACGCTGAAGTCGTATCTTCAATTTCCTGTGGATAGCACAATACACTTCCGAGTTGATCGTTTCACCATGAGGGAGGCATCAACATCCCTTCAGAATCCCAGAAGATTGTCGCCATGACTTTACCGGATATGGTTCTGAAATTTTTCTTCGGAGGAGAAGTGATGTTTCGCCACTCGATGGATTGCCGTTTTGTTTCCAGTTCGAAGTGATGAACCCATGATTCACCGCCTGTGACAATGTTCGACAAAAAATTGTCACTATCAGCCTTGACACGCGCACAGATGGTAAGGTCTTCTGTTAGGCGACGAGTAATCCGGCCCGGCGGCCACGCACCATTGAGTATCCCAATAGGTGGGCGAGTATGTCAGCACTACCAACAGAGACGTCCAGGTGAACAGCGAAGAATTTGATTGTGATCCGTCGGCCACCTCTAATGAGAGCGTCTGCACGTTCTAACACTGCAGGAGATCGTGACCTTGTTGCGACGATGACATACGCCTTGCCGAGAAAGACCCACCGTGCTTTTGATCACTGTCAGGTTGGAAGCGCTTATGGATGAGTGTTTGCGATGCTCTGATTTTCCACCAAAAGAAACTCAGTGACAGCTCTCTGCTTGGAACCCACCTTCGTTACAGGAGCCAATTTGGAGGCTATAGCGCTGCCACCTATCGGAACTTTATGAAACTACAGCGGCTGAAGCGGGAATATTCCACGATGTGTCACAGCAAATTCCGCTTTTGTTCAACTGAAATTGGCCTAGTAAAAATGCGTTGCATTACTTACTGAACGCTACTCGCATGTGTAGGGCGGGATCGGTGTTATTTTCATCTTGTTTGTTGTGGTCTTCAGTCCTGAGACTGGTTTGATGCAGCTCTCCATGCTACTCTATCCTGTGCAAGCTTCTTCGTTTACCAATACGTACTGCAGCCTACATCCTTCTGAATCTGTTTAGTGTATTCATCTCTTGGTCTCCCTCTACGATTTTTACCCTCCACGCTGCCCTCCAGTACTAAATTGGTGATCGCTTGATGCCTCAGAACATGTCCTACCAACCGATCCCTTCTTCTTGTCAAGTTGTGCCACAAAATCCTCTTCTCCCCAATCCTATTCAATACTTCCTCATTAGTTACGTGATCTACCCATCTAATCTTCAGCATTCTTCTGTAGCACCACATATCAAAGGCTTCTATTCTCTTCTTGTCCAAGCTATTTATCGTCCAAGTTTCACTTCCATACATGGCTACACTCCATACAAATACTTTCAGAAACGACTTCCTGACGCTTAAATCTATACTCGATGTTAACAAATTTCTCTTCTTCAGAAACGCTTTCCTTTCCATTGCCAGTCTACATTTTATACTCTCTCTACTTCGACCATCATCAGTTACTTTGCTCCCCAAATAGCAACACTCCTTTACTACTTTAACTATCTCATTTCCTAATCTAATTCCCTCAGCATCACCTGACTTAATTCGACTACATTCCATTTTCCTCGTTTTACTTTTGTTGATGTTCATCTTATATCCTCCCTTCAAGACACTGTCCATTCCGTTCAGCTCTTCCAAGTCCTTTGCTGTCTCTGACAGAATTACAATACCATCGGCGAACCTTAAAGTTTTTATTTCTTCTCCATGGATTTTAATACCTACTCCGAATTTTTCTTTTGTTTCCTTTACTGCTTGCTCAATATACAGATTGAATAACATCGGGGAGAGGCTGCAACACTGTCTCACTCCCTTCGCAACCACTGCTTCCCTTTCATGTCCCTCGATTCTTATAACTGCCATCTGGTTTCTGTACAAATTGTAAGTAGCCTTTCGCTCCCTGTATTTTACCCTTGACACCTTCAGAATTTGAAAGAGATTATTCCAGTCAACATTGTCAAAAGCTTTCTCTAAGTCTACAAATGCTAGAAACGTAGGTTTGCCTTTTCTTAATCTAGCTTCTAAGATAAGTCGTAGAGTCAGTATTGCCTCACGTGATCCCATATTTCTACGGAATCCAAACTGATCTTCCCCGAGGTCGGCTTCTACCAGTTTTTCCATTCGTCTGTAAAGAATTCGCGTTAGTATTTTGCAGTCGTGACTTTTTAAACTGACAGTTCGGTAATTTTCACATGTGTCAACGCCTGCTTTCTTTGGGATTGGAACTATTATATTCTTCTTGAAGTCTGAGGGTATTTCGCCTGTCTCATACATTTTGCTCACCAGATGGTAGAGTTTTGTCAGGGCTGGCTCTCCCAAGGGTGTCAGTAGTTCTAATGGAATGTTGTCTACTCCCGGGGCCTTGTTTCGACTTAGGTCTTTCAGTGCTCTATCAAATTCTTCACGCAGTATCATATCTCCCATTTCATCTTCATCTACATCCTCTTCCATTTCCATAATATTGTCCTCAAGAACATCGTCCTTGTATAGTCCCTCTATATACTCCTTCCACCTTTCTGCTTTCCCTTCTTTGCTTGGAACTGGCTTTCCATCTGAGCCCTTGATATTCATACAAGTGATTCTCTTTTCTCCAAAGGTCTCTTTAATTTTCCTGTAGGCAGTATCTATTTTACCCCTAGTGAGGTAAGCCTCTGCATCCTTACATTTGCTCTCTAGCGAAGCCTGGTTAGCCATTTTGCACTTCCTGTCGATCTCATTTTTGAGACGTTTGTATTCCTTTTTGCCTGCTTCATTTACTGCATTTTTATATTTTCTCCTTTCATCAATTCAGTATTTCTTCTGTCACCCAAGGATTTCTACTATCCCTCGTCTTTTTACCTACTTGATCCTCTGCTGCCTTCACCACTTCATCCCTCAAAACTATCCGTACTTCTTCTACTGTATTTCTTTCCCCCATTCTTGTCAATTGTTCCTTTATGCTCTTCCTGAAACTCTCTACAACCTCTGGTTCTTTCAGTTTATCCAGGCCTCATCTCCTCAAATTCCCACCTTTTTTTTTTTTTTTTTTTTTTTTTTTTTTTTTTTTTTTGCAGTTTCATCTTACTCACTTGATAAAGTTACGAGACTTCATACGATAGTCAGGACGCGAAACGTCCTTCAGTTCTTCTCACATCACTACATGGTTTGTGGCAACGTCCATCGTCACACTGTCATTCATACTGCAACGAGCCAACACCGGGCAGGATTATTTTGCAACTGGTTTTGGCGCGTTGAAGGCATACAGGAAACTTCTACCGCGAGTGCCTTTCGAGGAAGGCGGCCCGTGGAAAGGTTAACCTGGATATTACGCTGCAGGATCCCACCGTGCAGCCCGCCTAATGAATAAATAAGCGGCTAATCAGCGCTGATCAAAGGTGGCTGATGATGTTTCTGATATCAATCAACATCCAATCAGGGCCCGCATGCCATTGTCGGCGGCTCTAAGCTGTCCTGAATGGGACTACTCCTCGCACAGAGCGCCGAGCCTAGCTGCTCCTCTCGGTTCTTTTGTCGCTCCGTACAGCCGCCGTCAATATTTCCAGGCGGGCAATTTTTCTCCACGTGACAGCTTAAATACACCAATCAAGCCGGCAAGAAAGCAGCAGCAGAGGACAGTACTGCTGCTTGAATCTCCATTCACTCACCATTGACGTCACGAGTGTCTCACTGACGGACGAAAATCTGCAGCATATCAATTTGTAACGGCTTCGGTTACTGCAGGTAACGATTCGTCTGTGCCACAGAGAGCTACCTTCCCTTCCCTGGCCCGCACACAGCGCCGTTTAATGCTATGAATAAGATGAAAGGGCCAGCCGGCTGTGGGAAGTGCTCAGCATTTCAGCGCCTGTCGCACTCTTTCTAACGGCCTAGTGGTTTACTGCTTAAATCTGTATTTATAACCCGTGCAAAGCCAGTCACAACAGCTACAAAATCTTTGCTGCCAGAGGTTATGTCGACTTCTTCTGTGGCTCACTTCAACAATTCTCCCCCAGTTATCACGCTCCAACGCTCGAGTTTTCCTAAGTCCTCTATGAGCCCATCCGGTTTCTGATCAACCCTGCCATTTTTGACCCTTTGGATTTCCTTTTAATATCGTTTTCAATACTTGAATGTCACTTATCCGCGCCACGTTCTCCACCTAACTTTATCTTACTGATTTCACTTCACTTCTAACAGATGGCTCTTTATATACAGCATGCAGCTCATGATTATGTCTCCGCCTACATCTTCCCCTTACACAAGTGGCGCCAGTAATTCTTCGAATTACTTTTCTCTCGAAGGAATTTAGCATTCCTATACTTTTTTATGTCCAGTTATTACTTGTTTCTCAGTCTCAAGTTTAGTTCAATTGATTAAAGAGAATTTTACACCAGACAGATTTCGCTTTTATATTACGTTACATTAATACTTGTTCCATAGATCATAAATATGACACTTCGTAATGATGTGGAACGTGTCACTTTTAACATAAGTTTTCTCTACACAAGATAATTAATTTTTTTTCAGTTACTGCTTCATATTTAAGAATTCATCTATTGAGTAGAAGAATTTGTCATTCAGAAATTTTTTAAATTTGATTTTAAATGTTGGTTGGCTATCTGTCAGACTTTTAATACTATTTGGTAAATGGCTAAAGATTTTTGTGGCAGCATAGTTCCTTTCTGTGCCAAAGTGAGATTTAATCCAGAATAGTGAAGATCGTCCTTTCTCATAGTGTTGTAGCTATGCACTTCTCTGTTATTTTTGAATTGGAATGGGTTTTTAATGACAAATTTCGTAAGTGAATATATGTATTGCGGAGGTACTGTGAATATCCCGAGTTCCTTAAATAAATGTCTGCAAGGTGATCTTAGGTGGGCTACAGCTGTTATTCTGATTACATGCTCTTAATGACGAATTGTCGCAAAATATGATTCCGTATGAAAGCAGTGAATGAAAATAGGCATAGTAGGCTAATTTACTGATATATTTATCACCAAAATTTGCAATAACCCTGATAGCATAAGCTGCTGAACCTGTTTCAGCAGATCATCGATATGTTTTTTTCCAATTCAATTTCCATCAATGCACACACCCAGACATTTTGAGTATTCTGCCTTAGCAACAGTCTTCTGTTCAAAGTCTATATTTATCAATTGTGTTATGCTATTTACTGTACAGAATTGTATAAGCTGTGCTTTCTCAAAATTTACTGAAAGTACATTTGCAGAGGACCACCTAATTTTCTGAAAGACATTATTTACAATTTCCTCAGCTGATTATTGCTTGTTGTGTGTGATTATTATACTTGTATCATCAGCAAAAAGAACCAGCATTTCATCTTCATGAATATAGAGTGGCGACCCAAGAGTGAACCCTGTGTGACACCATTCTTGATACCTCCTCAGTTAAGAGGACCCCACTGATTTTTTAATTACAACGTTCTGCATTCTTCCAGTTAAGCATAAATTACATCATTTGTGCACTGTCCCACTCATACCGCAATACTTAAGTTTATCTAGAAGAATTTCATGATTCACACAATCAAAAGCCTTTGAGAGATCACAAAATATAGCAATGGGTGATGTTCGGTTATTCGCTGCATTTAATATTTGAGAAGTGAAAACGTATATAGCATTTTCTGTTGAAAAGCCTTTCTGGAGACCAAACTGACATTTTGTTAGTACTTCATTTTTACAAATACGTGATACTACTCTTGAATACATTACTTTTTCAATAACTCTCGATAAAGCTGTCAGAAGTTGGATAGGGTGGTAGATGTTAGCATCAGACCTATCCCCTTTTTTTTGCAATGGTCTTACAATAGCGTGTTTCAGTCTATCTGGAAAAATGCCCTGTTTCAGTGAGCTACTACATATGTAGCTGAGAACCCTACTTATTTGTGCGGAACAAGCTTTTAGTAGTTTGTTGGAAATGCCATCGATTCCATGTGAGCTTTTACTTTTGATTGAATTTCTTATTTCCTAATTTCAGCAGGAGAGATGGGTTGACCTTCAATTTTAGCAAATTTCGTAGGTATTGCCTCTTCCATATATCGCCTTGCGTTTTCTAACGAATAGCTGGATCCTATTTTCTCTACAACACTTAAAAATGATTGTTAAAAATGTTTTCTAATCCTGACTTCTTGTTAACAAGATTTTCATTGAGTTAGATAGAAATACAGTCTTCCTATGCTCTCAGTTGCCCTGTTTCCCTTTTAACAATATTCCAAATTGTTTTAATTTTATTATCAGATGTGCTAATCTCAGACATAATGCACATACTTCCGGACTTTTTAATAACTTTTCTTAATACAGTGCAGTATTTTTTATAATGTTTAACTGTTCTGGGATCATTACTCCTCCTGTCTATTAGATACACTTGCCTTTTCTATTTACAAGATACTTCTATCCCTTTAGTAAGCCATGGCTTTTTACATGGTTTCTTACAATTATATTTCACTGTTTTCTTAGGGAATCTGCTTTCAAGTATACTCACAAAGGTATCATGAAATAGGTTAAATTTTAAATTAGCGCCATGTTCCCTGTACAGCTCATCCAGGTCTAACTGTTGCAAGCTTTTCCTAAAATTCTGAATTGTTAAATCGTTAATCGAACGCACTGTTTTGGTGGACTATTCTGCATTACTGTATGGAGCTATATCATATACTGTTACCAGTTGTGCATCATGATCAGACAGACCATTCTTAACAGGAAAAGTTTTTATTTGATTAAATTTATCTTAGTCTATGAAAACATTATCTATTAGTGTGATGCTTTTCTGTATCATCAGAGTAGTAAAACCTGTAACTAATGTCAAATTGAAAGAAGCAAGTAATATTTCAAGGTCAAGCTTTCGATCGGACGCTTTCAGAAAATTTACATTCAAATCCCCACAAACAATATTTTACTTTCCTCTGTCTGACAGATAGCACAACAAAGAATCCAAGATAAGAACCTTCAACATTGCAGCGCGTCAGCAATCGTTGGTTAATATATTAAAAAACTAAAACCCCTCCTCGATTGCGGAAAAAGCACCTAGTGTTGAGTGTTAACCCAGGTTTCGGCGTAGATAACTACACCTTCTTCAGAACAACAATAAAACCCACAAGTGCCTAAGAAAACCTTTGTCAATGATTAAAAGAACACCATAGCTATACATTTAAAAACGAGAAAGAAAAGGAAAACACAAGCAGTACGTATGTGCAAAGTCAAAACTACTGCTTAAAGTTAAGTAGTTTTGACTTTGCACATAAGTTTAAAATTTTTTAAATGTAAAATAGGCTTGTAGGCTTTGTTGGTTGTTATTAATCTCTGTTTAATTTCATAAGAGGTGTCTTTTGAGTGGCTGAAAGTCGATACCTGATGTTTTAACTGCTCGCCTTTCTTACATACAAAGCAGCCGGAGGTTATTTAGCGTGTCATTTTCTGCTTACGTACTTTTACAAAAGCCGTTTATTTTGTTTTCTGCTGATTTCTATTCAGTCCTACATTCCCACTTGCCCAATCAAGTGAGTTGAATGTTTCATCCATTGCCTTCTGAATTCTTACAACTACATCTCCGTCACTGACACTACAGAGCATCTGAACTGATTCTTAAAAGATCGTTTCCTTGCTTCGCAGACTCGTATCCCTCATAACCCTCTCTAAGGATAAAAGGAGACACGCCACCGTATCTTCTTGGTGTACAGCATCTTCTACTGGATGAGCCAGAAATCCACCAACAAGATTTCAGAGGTTGTTCACAGATACCTTCTGAGTGTTCTGGCGGGAGCCATGGTCTCCGGCGGCTCGTTACAGATTTATTGCATTACGTGTGGTTTCTTTCCCTAATTAACTTCGTATCTGTACTGCACTGAAAATAGTGCACAGCAACACAAATATCAACGGTAGAAGCTGTGTGTGACTTGTTTCCATTCACTCACGGCACCTGTTGTTGACAGTGTGTATTGTGTGTACTGAAATGGGGAGCAGTCCACCCAACCCGCCGCCGCCCCATACCGATCCCAGGGGTTATTGTGCGGATCTGCCCCGCCAGTGGACCCCCCCCCCCCCCCTGGGAACGTCTCATACCAGTCGAGTGCAACCCAAATGTTTGCGTGTTAAATGGTTCAAATGGCTCTGAGCACTATGGGACTTAACATCTGTGGTCATCAGTCCGCTAGAACTTAGAACTACTTAAACCTAACTAACCTAAGGACATCACACACATCCATGCCCGAGGCAGGTTTCCAACCTGCGACCGTAGCGGTCACTCGGTTCCAGACTGAAGCGCCTAGAACCGCACGGCCACACCGGCCGGCTTTGGGTGTTAGAGTAATGATCTGTACACGTGCGTGGTGACAGTGTTAGCGCAGCAATCGCAGACATAGTGTAAGTGAGGCGGAATAAGGGGAACTAGTCCGCATTCGCCGATGCATATGGAAAACCACCTTAAAAACCATCCACAGGCTGGCTGGCACACCGGACCTCGACACCAATGCGCCGGGTGGATTCGTGCTGGGGACCGGCACGCCTTTCCGCTCGGGAAGCAGCCCGCTATACCGCGCGGGTATCCGGGCAGGCTAGTTGTTGACAGTAGTAATGCCCTCTTTACCTCGTTGCCCTCAAGTTTGCATTGAGTACTGCTCGGTGCTGTCTATGGTTTTGTTTTTGTTAGAGCTACTGATACAGCTGTGCTATGGATAGTTTTACTGATGAAGAATTGTCCGATATGCGCCTCGTGTGTGGCTTCACTGAATACAGTGAAAGAGCCACGCAGCGACGCAATGTTGAGCTCTCCCCTCAGTGACGGCAATCACGTTAGCTGTACAAAGTCCCTCTCGATAAAACGAATCCTGTGTTTTGTGTTGTACCCTCTGGCGTTTACATATTAGAGGCTTTTTAACTGTTCGGCGGTGTTTTCTCAGAAACAATGGTAACTTGGCTAAAATACCAGAATAAATCATTAATTACATTATTGTACTGTAACGAGCCGCCAGAGACCGTGAGTCACTGTACTCAGAAGTTATCACTGAGCAACCTTGGGAAGTATTTTTTCTGCCTCGTGATGACTGCGTGTTGTGTGATGTCCTTAGGTTAGTTAGTTTTAAGTAGTTCTAAGTTCTAGGGGACTCATGACCATAGATGTTAAGTCCCATAGTGCTCAGAGCCATTTCAACCATTTTGAACTACTCTGTGCCTTCTTCATTCTCATCTTCACAAATCTTAACACTACTCAATGAGTTCCAATCAAAGCACGTTAGAGTTGCTCTCCCTCTACGTCATCATACGCTGCTTTGTAGCCAATGAAGAGGTGATGTGTACCAATACAAGATTCGGTTGCCTTTTCTAAAATTTGCCTGAGTGTGAAGATATGACCTTTAATTGATTTTCCTGAGAGAAATCCATATGGATTTGAGCTAATTGTTCTCTGAACATTTGGAAGATGAAGAACAAATAGTATGTTAGAGAATACTTTATATTCCAAGTTCAGTTGCGTAAATATAATTTTCGAGAGGCATGGTGTTAGCCGTCGAGACCTGAAAACTCACATTAATAGAACACATCGTCGTTCGATGCGTAATAGAGAGGTAAAAGCTCACAGATATTGATTTCACAAATGAGCAGAACAGAAAACGTACTAAATGTGATGCGCTACAAGCTCTACTACGAAAGCTTTCTGAGAGCATCACTTTCATAAAGAATCTTTGTACACTGACATTTCACGACCTCGTCAGTATCATTCTACAGTTCGTAATATCTACGTAAAGAATCGACACGAGAGTGAAACGCAAGAAATCATTGAGACAAGCACTTTAATATCTGAAACAACGATGACCTTAAAGAAAGGGCCACTACGAATAGAGCAAATAGAGACAAGTTAAATATGATCGCAATTGTCCGAGTGGAGGCACAAAACAGTACAAGTACGTTATCCTACTTGGTCTCTTATAATGGGGTTCGCGCATACACAACGGCGTCTTTTTCGGTTTATATTATCGGACACCAGCAGTTTAAGCTGCAATTCGAACTTGAAAATGGCCGAAGAGGGCGAGGGTTTTACATTAAGAGGTATCAGAGGTATTAACCGAACATAGCTGGCAGCATTTCGTGAGTTATTCGGACATTACACACGCCGGGAAGAGCTTGCAGTTAATATGCTACCTGGGCTTCTCTGACAATAACCCGCGATCTGGTCATCTCCCTGACGCTGTTGCCCAGCCTCCGCCTCTCCGTACATGTTTCTCACAGTGAATATTTCAAAGCCGTTCACTAGCAGGACGAATGTTTGTAAATTCACTGGAAATTCCTTGCCAGTCACGATGAACTGAATCTTTCCTAATGCTGCGCGACTCTGCTCTATTGTAAACTACTGTCCATTAAAATTGTAACAGCCGGAAGAATAACAAAAAATATTGGTTTATACGGTGTTGTAGGAAGAATGCATGATTAATTCTGAAGACGATGTGAGAGTACACAGAGTAGAAAAATCAGTACATAAAGCTGCCGCGTCTTGAAGTAACAATGGATTATCACATATGGGCATCGAAAGACCTAAGCCAGAATTACAGATGCAGGTATGTCATTCCACGCCGCTTCAACTCTATGGCAGAGCTTACACTGAGCACTCGTTAGAAATATGTGGTCTTGTGCTATCTTGTTGAAAGGTGATGTCACGAATATCGGAAAAATGAGAGACAGCCACAAGCTTCAACAAGAAAGAAATGTAGTGAATGCTGTCGAGATTACCAGTAATCATAACCACATTTGAGCTTGTTGTGTACCCAATGACACCTGCATAACATTACACCAGGTACTGGGCCTATATGATGTTGAGGCATGCAGTCTGACAACGTTCGTTCTCCTTGTAGCCTTCACACACGTATAAGCTAGTGGTGATGCTGCACACGGAACCGGGACTCGAGTGAAAAGACGACGTCGTGCCTCTCCTCTGTCCAGTGTTATCGTTGATCGCGGCACTGTTGGCACGCCTCTCTCTGCTGTCGCTTCAAGGTAAGCCGCAACAATAGTAGTTGTGCTGACAGTTCCTAGTGCTCCCAGACGACGTGTGAGTTGTTTCATCGCTTCAAACAAGTTGATATTCTGACTCAAGGTACGTGATGTGGATGTACAGTACTGCACTGCTGAGCGAGTAATATGTCTGTCGTCTCGGGCGCTAGTTGTGAGGGCCGTTGACATCTTTCATATCATTGAGTACTGCCCAGCTGGAGACATTATTTATTTATTTATTAGCTACCGTAGGAGCATTTGAGCCAAAACTACTTTTTTGTTGAACAGGTCAGTACACAGCTTACAGAACGCTGTTTAGAAAATTTATAAAGAAAGAATCAAAGAATTAACTCTCAGGATACCAAGGGTGCGGCGGGGTGGGGGTGGGGGAATAATTTAAATAACTTATGATCACCTTTTGAAGAATTGTAATCTGGTTAGTTACTTCTTATATTAAAAATTTTTGTAGAAATATTTATTTGTTAATGACTTCTTTCACCAGATTCCGTAAATGTTTTGGATTTTTCTCTTAAATTCAACCAAAAAAATTTCTAAGTCGTAGATGCCGCTTTCCACAATGAATGTTATTCAATAGTTCCTGGTTCAGGATCTTACTTTCACACCAAAATCCGTTTAAAAAGTACGTTGTAAATGAAAACTAAGGAAAGTGAACGAAATTTGCCTTTTAAAATTTTTTGTGGTGGTCATAAAGTATCCCGAGCTTGGTAGTACATGTAATAGAAAATACATAGATATTGCTAAGAATGTAGTAAGATATTTTCAGCTTCTAGACTTTACCTACACATCAGTACTTCTTTGAAAAGTAAGTTGTTAATAAAACTCAACAACCATTAACGAATTTTGTTTTTTAATCTACTTTTCGGTGGGGACCAATTGGTACTGTGAAATAACAAATTGCAGAGATACGTCTTGAACTACTGCGAAGAACACAATTTCAGAATAAAAGGAATGTATCACAAAGAAAGTTTGCAACTTGGATTTGAAAACTTGTGGTTTACCACTCATTATTTTCACTTCTACTGGAAGGCTGTTGAAAATAAAACCTGCTGAGTACTGTACACCTTACCATACAACGATTAAGAAAGTATTATCCAGGTGTATATCGCTTTAGCGTGTAGTGTTCACTGAATGAATACTGTAGTTTCTTCTGAGTGAGTCAGTACTGTCAACAACTAATCTCATGATGTACACGGGCTGTAGAACTACAATCCCAAGACATCTGAAGAATGGCCTACATGAAGTTCACGAAGTAACACCACAGCCAATTTCTGGCCTACGATCATTGTCATTGAGTGATCAGAGTTGCCTCAAAATACAGTACCACACGATACAATATAATAAGTAAAGGAAACAAGCCTTCTTGTTTGTGTCAGAACCAGTGGAGATCATTCTTTCAGCGAAGATCAGCATTCAGTTTCTGTAGGAGATCACGAACGTGTTAGTCCCAAGATAGACTCTTATGCACCTTCAGTCTTAAGAATTTAAAATGATCGAGTTCACCGGCTGTTTCACCACCTTCATACAATAAAGTTACTCTTTTATAAAAGTTATGTGTCAGAATCTGTATGCGTTGTGTTATTCTGTTCTCAAAAATCCATGTACTAATGTATCTGACTATCCCATTAGCTACATCGTTGATACTACGTTCCACGACTTTCACAATAAGACTGTGTCATCAGCAACGAGAACAGTGGCGATTCCATATTTGCGAGACAGTCGTTATATCCCGACCAAAAGAGCAGCAATATCGCAGAACGATGTCCACTGTCTCTGTAGGCTTCGATCCCGCGTTTCTTCTTCTTACATTAGGCATACCACGATCTTCTCACAAACAACTAAAGCGTAAATGCCGTTTCTGTATCAGAAACGCGCTGTATAATATTTTATTATTTATTAAATGTAGATGGCACTGCGTGTATGTACTTGGTTCGGTCGTGCTCCAGTGCTAATTATTTGGATATACGTACAAGCATGCGCTACACTTCATGTCAGTTAGGCCGATTTCACACCGGGTCACTGTGCAGCGCTGCTCAGTGGCTCGCAAACAGCGCTCCCACTGACGTTAGTGGTGCTGCTACTGCGAGTAAGTGGAGCTCTAAACGCGCATCTGCTCACCTTTTGTATAATACTGAGAAATAAGTGGAGGACATTCATTAAATTTTCAGGAAGATATAATATAGTGTAGTATATAGAAAATATAGTAAAAGCTTGCTGCCTTCAGCATAGCTTCGTCGGGGAAGGAAATGGGTATATAGGGTGACTCAATGCCCCTAACAGCGTCGCGTTACGCAACCCGCAAAGCCTTGCCATGCCGCACTGATGGAAACATGCTTGTACACTGGAGAGGCAAAGAAACTAGTACACATGTCTAATTTTGTGTAGGCCCCCCACGAGCACGCAGGAGTGCCGCAGCACGACGTGGCACGGACTCAACTAATGTCTGAAATAGTGTTGGAGGGAACTGACACCATGAATCCTGCAGGGACATAAATCCGTAAGAGTATGAGGGGGTGGAGATATCTTCTGAACAGCATGTTACAAGGCATCCCAGATATGCACAATAACGTTCATGTCTGTTGGGTTTGGTAGCCAGCGGAAGTGTTTAAACTCAGAAGATTGTTCCTGGAGCCACTCGTAGCAATTCTGGACGTGTGGGGTGTTGTATTGTCCTACTGATTGCTCAAGTCCGTTGGAATGCACAAGGGACATGAATGGATGCGAAGAATCAGACAGGATGCTTACGTACGTGTCACCTGTTAGAGCCGTATCTAGACGTATCAGGGGTCCCATATCACTCCAACTGCACACGCCCCACAGCATTACAGAGCCTCCACGCCGGCCAGTGTGGCCGAACGGTTCTAGGCGCTTCAGTCTGGAGCCGCGCGACCGCTACGGTCGCAGGTTCGAATCCTGCCTCGGGCATGGATGTGTGTGGTGTCGTTAGGTTAGTTAGGTTTAAGTAGTTCTAAGTTCTAGGGGACTGATGACCTTAGATGTTAAGTCCCATAGTGCTCAGAGCCATTTGAACCATTTTTGAAGAGCCTCCACCAGCTTGAACAATCGCCTGCTGACATGCAGGGTCCGTGGATTTATGAGATTGTCTTGACACAATTTGAAACGGGACTCGTCCGACCAGACAACATGTTTAACATGTTTCCAGTCGTCAACAGTCCTATGTCGGTGTTGACAGTCAAACGCAAGGCGTAAAGCTTTGTGTCGTGCAGTCATCAAGAGTACGCGAGGGGGCCTTCGGCTCCGAAAGCCCATATCGAAGATGTTTTGTTGAATGGTTCGCACGCTGACGCTTGTTAATGGCCCAGAATTGAAATCTGCAGCAATTTGCGGAAGGGATACACTTCCGTCACGTTGAACGATTCTCTTCTGTTGTCGTTAGACCCAGTCTTGAAGGATTTTTTTTCCGGGCGCAACGATGTCCTATGAAGTGGTCCTACGGGAAAATCCGCACTTCATCGCTACCTCGGAGATGCTGTGTCCCATCGCTCGTCCGCCGACTGTAACACCATGTTGAAACTCACTTAAATCTTGATAACCTGCCATTGTAGCGGCAGTAACCGTTCTAACAACTGAGTCAGACTCTTCATGACTTATATAGGCTTTGCCGACCGTGACGCTGTATTCTGCCTGTTTACATACCTCTGTATTTGAATACGGATGCATACACCAGTTTCTTCGGCGTTTCAGTGTGTTACGAACAGATTAGAGTATGTACACTGATAGTTTGGTGTTGAATACATTATTTACTTCACTGTTACCTAATTTTACACATTAAATTCACTCTTTGTTACACCACGCCACTAGGAACGACATATTAACATAGTTTAATGGTAGACCAATGTACGTAAATGATTTAAGGCTCGTTCAAATGGCTCTGAGCACTATGGGACTTAACTTCTGAGGTCATCAGTCCCCTAGAACTTAGAACTACTTAAACCTAACTAAGGACATCACACACATCCATGCCCGAGGCAGGATTCTAACCTGCGACAGTAGCGATCGCGCGGCTCCAGACTTTAGCGCATAGAACCGCTCGGCCACCCCGGCCGGCCAAATGATTTAAGGGATTAATGTTTTTCGAATGGACTATACCACCTGTCAAATGTGTTCAGAATCTGCAAGGTGATCTTATTGGACGTTAGTACCATACAGCAAGCTAGCTGGAGAATATCAACCTTATGACGACTTTAAATGTTTGTTGGACTGCATTAGACAATTTCGGTAGTTGTAACTGAACAACACTGTAACTATCTTAATATGTTGTGCCCAGTAACTGTGTGTAAACAAAGAGAGAAAACAATGTAGAAAACGAAGTAAGAGTGAAGTAAATAATTTATTAGACACCGAACTTACGGAGTATGTACTCTAACCTGTTCGTAATACAAGCACGTTGCCAGCAATGTAGCATGGCACACGTGGTTAGGCGTTGCAGGTTGCATAAACAACATGGGTAGGGTCAGATGAATCATGCTGTATGTTTGAGGGAACACTTTTCGTTACAGGTCTAGAGGACGGGATGCCAGTAGATATCTCTCTACTTAGAAACGCTACTAAATGCATCCGAACAACATTTGCTGATTATTTTATGAATGAAGGTGTTGTGGACTGGCAAGACAGCCAATCCACTAGGAGGAAGCCGAAAGGCACGCGTTTAAGCTCACGCAGGCTGGCGCGAGGTCTGGAACAGGACAAGGACTTTATAGTAGCAAAGAACGTACGTAGCTGCTGGAATACTTACCTTTAATCCACAATTGGTGATCATCGCTCTTGACAGTACATGTTTTACAGCATCAATAGTAACTGCTAATGGCGCCTTGCTAGGTCGTAGCAAATGACGTAGCTGAAGGCTATGTTAACTATCGTCTCGGCAAATGAGAGCGTAATTTGTCAGTGAACCATCGCTAGCAAAGTCGGCTGTACAACTGGGGCGAGTGCTAGGAAGTGTCTCTAGACCTACCGTGTGGCGGCGCTCGGTCTGCAATCACTGATAGTGGCGACACGCGGGTCCGACGTATACTAACGGACCGCGGCCGATTTAAAGGCTACCACCTAGCAAGTGTGGTGTCTGGCGGTGACACCACAGAAGTGGCATCGGAATGTTTTAAATGTACATCAAATTTGAAAGGAGGATTACCACGCAGCTGAGATGTTTGCTTGAAATACAGCTTCGCGAGTACTAAATTCGTGAAGCATTTTAGGTACTACGGCGTTTACTGTTTTACTGATATTTGGTGGAAATAAACATCAATTTTCTTACCGAAATTTTTCTTCGTTATGGACACGTCAGTTCTCTAAGCTGGACTACCACTCACTCCTGTTTGCGATCTCGTAGCCGCAATCGTCGTGTTTCAGATCCCATATGCCAGGACACGTTTGAATCTCTATGACAAAATATTGTGTGTTGATGTGTGGTTGGTGTGTTCCTGTATGTCCATTGTCTACGACAGTGCACAGCGATCCACTTCCACTTCACAGCAGCTGCTGTGCCAGGAACAAAGCGGCCCACAACTCCTGTGTTAACAGCGTTACGCTCGCGCGTTTGAAATAGTGGTGCGGCTGAGACGCAGTCTGAACGCTTCCATTACGTTCCTCGCATAGTCACAGGTGAATCCACTATTTGTTGTCGCCACTCGTGGCGAAGCAGACTACCAACACGGCCAGCAGCGCCACCGTTCAATGGCTGTGGGTGCGAGCGAAACCTCTCATACACCTGTAGCATTCGACATCGGTAGAGCTGCTAAGAAGCGCTGCTATCTGGCTACGGCGGCCGAAGTGGCCGAGTGGTTCTAGGCACTTCAGTCTGGTACCGCGCGATCGCTACGGTCGCAGGTTCGAATCCTGCCTCGGGCATGGATGTGTATGACGTCCTTAGGTTAGTTAGGTTTAAGTAGTTCTAAGTTCTAGGGGACTGATGACCTCAGAAGTTAAGTCCCACAGTGCTCAGAGCCATTTGAACTATTTTTAAACTGGCTACGTCTGAAAGAGCCCTTAGACGTTTGCTACGTGCCACTTTCATGGTGTTCCGATTTTAATGAGTTACAGTCCACATGGAATTTCCTTCATATGTTACGACTTACCTACCTCAAAACAGAGAAGATAAATTTATTATAGGATTTCTTGTCAGTGACAGGTGGTTGGAAGTCCGAACGTAATACGTGTGATCTTTCTGACATTCTTTTCCAAACCAGTTGCTGTAGAAGCAACTACAAGAAAGGAAAGAGGACCTTAGGGGTTTAATGTCCCATGTGTGACGTCTCCTGGCAAGACATTTACAAAATCGTCAGAATATGTGAAAAAAATAATAAAAATAAACATTTATCTGTATTATTATTATTATTTCATTACCGTATGAATGGTTGTAGATTATGTATAAAAGGAAATAACAATTTCTCATTTTTATGTTAGTGCAATATTTATGTATTTATATTTCACAAATAGCGTCTGTGGTCGGCGAATGTATGTATCGAAGCAGACAATGATACTGAAAAATAATTACAAAGATCCATATTAAATTGCCTATAAATAGTGGAGGTTAAAACATTACTGTCTCTGTCTTCTCGTAGCCGTTAAAGTTGTAAGAGCCTGTGACGATCACTTGAAAGCTTAGGTAGCCTTCGTTTGTCCTTTGGTCGAGAAAGACGCCATTGGAGGATGATATTTGTAAAAGGTGTTTACTTTCAATTTATGTTGATTTTTTGAATTTAGAAACTGTTAAAATTATTACCTGTAATAATTTATTGCTAGCTTGCCCAAGATTTCATTCCACATTCTTAACCGTTATCAGCATATTAGGAATCTTTTGTGTCGCAGAGCCGTGCAGCGATCGCGGAAACCGCTGCCGCGGCAAATTAAAATGAAACTGAATGAAAGCAGTTTTCCCGCAAGGGCAGGTAACGGTACACTAAAATTATCTCTTTCAGCTTCTTAGAGACTTCAGAGGAAAATTGTGGATTTTATTACGTCATTTTCAGGTGGACATGGGTAGCTGCAGTTGTGTTATTAGTTACGTAAATAATTCATGAGTGATAAAATTTTTGCTTGTGTGTGATCGAAGACTGCTGTGCAAAACCTGTTTTGGCTAAGAACATAAAAATCAGATTTCACTTTTTTTTAGTTTCATGCTCTCATGTTCGTCGTGGCAGTTCATAGTGTTCATATATTTTTTAAAATCCACTGCAACTTTTACGTTTAGTGAACATAACATACTGTAACTTCCGTACAGGTAATAAGAGTAATTTTCAGTGGATTCAAGAGATGAAAGTAGCGAAAGGAATTTTTTTATTCCATAAATAGTTACAGTAATGATACCATGTTCCATATCTAATAAGCCAGATCAGTGTTATATAAAAATAGTTTGCAAATTAAAGATCGTACGTCCACATCAGGAAATCTTTCAGTATTGTGCGTATCCCCACATAATAGGTCAAAGTGCATAAAGTGAAAATATTTTCAACTGCAGAAACTAAAACTGAGAATCGTAGTTTATCTGTCGTGCTCGCAACAATAAGCAATATAAAATTAATTAAGATATTGTGCCATAGAAACTGCATATAAAGTAAGAAGGGTGTGCGGTGGGGATTACGCGAAACATGGGCGACGTCATTACAGATGGAACACAAGCTTAGTTTTGCAAGGGATGAGGAACAAAATCGAACACATCTCTCTCAAAGGGATCACGAAAACAATTGCCATAACGATTTAGGAGATCCGCATATAATCTATTGGCTATATACACATTGAATGTTGTTTATTACATTGCAGTACTCAATATTTAATTTGATATTTTTACAGTTGAATCATTTTAGCAGGCTTTCTGCAAAGATGCTGTTGCGTACCTATAGTAGAGTCGATGCAAGATCTCTGACAGTTGCAGCGAACTGGATGTGACAGCTTCAAGCGCCTACCTCAACCAATCACGTAACACGATTTTGCAAACGTCTCTGTCGCAAAGCCGCATTGCTGCCGCAGCTGCATAATGCAGTATTGTTTTCCCCTGTAGCCGTTTACACTTCCTAGTTGAAAACTGGCAACAGTGCTGCTAGTCGTCAGGCATCCTGTCATGCAGACTCGACTGTAGCGCCGATTACGAAAAACTAAGTAATCTTTGGTGTAGTTCGTGAGGTATCCAGGAAGTCTTGGCTGAGTTCCGGGGAGGTGCGCATCACGTTACTGCCCGTCCCGCTGTGGATCTAGAGGCTTACGTTTAGAGTAAACATTGTGGTGTCCTGCTGTGTTGAGAAAGTTCGTATTATTTGTAGAATGGCGCGAGCAGCTGGTTGCTAGACGGTGAGGTAGTGAGGTGTAGTTTGGCTGCGTGCAGGGACTCCACGCTTGCAATACTCTTTTGCGCATCATTCACAGGGAACTTGAGGTTCATGCACAACTATCTTCTTGATTTGACTTATGAACTTGTAATTTTTCTGTATTGGATAAGTGTCTTACATGTGGATATCTGGTCTTTGTATCTTTGAGAAGCGGTTACGTTTCGAATTTTGGTACGGATTCTGCTTGCTATTAGCTCATCCAACAGTATTTACAGCAAATTTAGTCACAATCGCTACTATGAAGATTTGTGAACGTTTTTCAAGTGGTATGGATTATAATTTGTTCCATTTGCTTATGTTTAGAACTCTGTCAGTCACATACTTTCTGGGCACCAGTAACGGATGTGAAATTGTGATCTTGATATAGACGTCCGGAATGGTCATCTGCGTCAGCATTTTGTACATCATACTGTCCTGCCAAATCCTGTACTCGTTTTGCAGGTCCAGGAAAACCGCAGATGTCAACATGGTGGAGTTAAAGACCTTGCCGACATGTTCTGTGATCCTAAGAACTTGGAGTTCGGCCGACAGGTGGGAAGCGAATTCGAACTTTTCCCGACGGATTGTCCCAACCACCGTTAAGATTGGTAAATATGGTGGAGCATCAAAGACTCTTCCACTGGAGGATCCGCTGGACTTCTGCTGGAGACGTAAGGCTAGGGGCAGTAAAGGTTTGTCTTTGTCTGAAAGTGGTAATACCGCCAGAATACTGTGTTCATCCTGGAGTTCACGAGGCACAATGTCCTGGATGAGCTATTGGTTCTGGGCCTCAAACCCATCGGGCGGAATTTCTACCAGATGGAGAGCATCGTAAGTCTTCCACTGTGCAGATGGGACGGTTGGTCCTTACTGCAGAGCGCCGTACGGCGCAGACAACAGCCTATTCTGATGTCTGTTGGAGGGGAAAGGCGGACATCTTGTCCTCCAATCGTTACGATTTTCAATTGGCAAGGCGGTAGCAGAATTCGCGTTGGAGACGCCTCCTGCGTTGCTTATCCCTCGGGTCACGAAATTGCTTCCACCACCTGCGGTAGTGGTTCTTCTGGATTTTTAGTTTGCACAATAGGAGAGGCAAGTCGTCCAGTGGGGTTAAGGCCCTTGCGACAATGAAAGTAGAGGCCTTCATTGCCTTCTGGATTTTCGTAGTTAGGTAATCAACAGCGCTAATCAGATTGACAGGCGTTGTTAGGTCGAGGTTTTACCGGGTGGTGTTTTTGAGTATCCTGGAAAATTTGTCCCAGTCCGTGATGGTCAACGCAGATGACGTCTAAAGACAGAACAACATTGGTAAGCTGCAGGAGCACCTTCACATTTCACAAATGGCAGCCCTGATGTGGGGCTGCGTGAACAGGGGGATGTCCTAGAGGATCTCTCTCATGTCATCCTGGAAAGAAGCATCAGTCTCCACCACTGGGGGAGTATCCCAGGTAGGCTGCTTGACCCTTTGACAGAAAGGGGTGGGTGTGGTGACTGGTGGAGAAGGTGCCACAGTGGAGTGCTGGGTACTTCAACAGGTGGACGTGAGGATACTGCAGACAGTCTTTCAGTTTGGTGGGCGTTGCTATGTCTTACAGAAGACGCATGAGCAGGAGAAGAGTGAGCTGCAATGGTGAAGGTGATTTTCGGGGACATTCTGGAGAGGACTCCTGTGTCACCGATGTGTCAGGTGCCTGAGCATCTCCGGTTTGATGATTGTTGGTTTTATTCCTTAAGAAATGGGTGCAATCCCGCGATGGCGAGGGTGGCCGATCCGTTCCCGGTTTCCTTCTTGGAGGGCGGGAAGGCTTCATTGCCTTCTGGTATATAGAGCAACCCTTTCAGGGAGCCAGGTGATGTAGGTCGTGAGTGGTGCACAGACGGTGGTCGCATGTGGCTTTTTCTGAGACAGGGGGTTTGCATTCCTCGGACACATGCGAGCCGGCACACCGAAAAGGCAATGAGCAGTAACTGCTGGTATGTCACAAGCGTAGACACCTACTTCAGGAGGGGCCATTGTGGCTTTCATATGATTCAATACGCACCTTGGCGCACAGGAGATACCTGGTTTGGTAAATGCGTTTGACGTCCTCTCTCCTAATAGGGGAGACAACATGGGTGGGTATAGGGATTAACTTCGTGTCTCAGGGTCCCTGTTGTTGTATTGATGGACCAAGAGTCCAGGAACTTGCGACAGAGTAATTCATCACTGCGTCTGTGAGTCGTGGCGGGGTTGCTGGGGTCGCCTTTTGGATTCCTGGCCTCGAGGTTATTGATGCGGGACGAGGTATCTTATGGCGTGGCGAGTAGGGGAGTGGTAAAGGAGCAAGGAGGACAGTATGAGAGGTCCGCCCGACGTCTAAGGCGGGCACTTGCGCAAGCGTCTTTTCAAATGGCTCTGAGCACTATGGGACTTAACTTCTGAGGTCATCAGTCCCCTAGAACTTAGAACTACTTAAACTTAAGTAACCTAAGGACATCGCACACATCCATGCCCGAGGCAGGATTCGAACCTGTGACAGTAGCGGTCGCTCGGTTCCAGACCGTAGTGCCGAGAACCGTTCGGCCACTCCGGCAGGCGCAAGCGTCTTAGGCACCCAGCGCAGAGAGTTGTTGCTGGGCGTATTTGTGGGCTGATTAGAATCCGTGGCTGGCTTCGAGTGCTGAGTTTGTGTGTAGCCTGGCCAGCCAGCTCTGGGAAGTGGCACACCGATGAGAGCTGAAGCCAGATCACTGTGCTGAATTCTGGACACCCCTTTGGAACCGGCAAGCTTCAGCTTCGATTTGTGAATTTCAATTAAGTTTTGGATTTTGAGGTCTTAACTGTTATTTTCTTATTGCTATCTATAGGTCTGCTGCGATCATTGCAGTTTCTTAGCTGATCTACTTCACCACCAGTTGTTTCCTTGAATACTGGCTGTTGTTTGATTTTCCTGAGTCGATACTGGCCCTGGTTTTTTGTTAACAGGGTATCTTAAACTGGGTGAGCCGGTGGTGTTTCCTGAGCTGGAGAGACAACGTGTTTCTTCTATGCTGTGGCCAGACTCCCCTGTCGTCAGCATATATATATATATATATATATATATATATATATATATATATATATATATATATCAATCGACAGCAGCCGCACGAGACACAAGCAGCCACAGGGAAGTAACTGATTTTGTGACATTTTACGAGTTCCTAACCAGGAACGAATTGTATGGCTTCATTTGTGTGCTTTGGTAGTTTAGTTTCTTGAGTTTCTGTGTGTTGATTTAATATTTAATAGACGCAGTTCTCGTGTTTTCGTTTGCGACGGAAAGTAAATCGATTTTGTGACATATTTCAAGTTCCTAATCAGGAACGAAATGCATAGTCTCGCGTGAGTGCTATGGTAGTTAAGTTTTTGTATCTCTCTGGGTAATCTAATTTATTGGACACATTTCTTACATTTCCCTCTGTGTCCACAGTAGAGTTTGGTAGCACGTGGCTATTACCTTATTTCTCTGTGTAGTGTAGTTTTTCACGATCCTTAGGCTGGATAGGGACTGTGATGGCTGTGTGCGGATGCGAGCGGAGGTAGTGACACTTCGCTCTCAGCTCCAGGCTTCGATGGCTCCGGTTACACAGCTTGAGGCTGCAGTGGATCGGCATCAGTTGTGGGCAGGACGTGCGGAACCAACAGACGTCCAGCACGTCTGAGTCTGCCGATTGGCCTGCCCCGCTGACCAGCCCAGTTGACACACACCTTTCACCCGCGTTAGAGTCTGAGGTCGCCTCAGGGCGCGGCAGGCAGCGAAAGACTTCCCAGGGGATCACACGTAAGGCCGCCCCGGTTTGTCTGACAAACAGGTTCCAGGTGCTGTCCCTGGCTGACACTGTCCGCCAGCCAGATGCAGTCGCCTGTCCTGTTTCAGAATTTCCAACGTTAGGCGCGTTATGGGACCCCTAAGGGACATGGCTGCCAAGAAGGGGAAGGAAGTCAATGTGCACTTCGTTTGTACACTGGGTGGAGTCAATCCAGACGTGGAACGGGTCATTCTGGAGGCCATGAAGAGCACAGGGCGCGGCCCACTGCAGGTGATGTGTCAGTTGTAAATTGAAGAGATTCTCTCTGTTTTCGGTGGCCAACAGAAGTGGTTAAGGCTACAGTCTTGCTTCCGAGATAAAAGCCGAACTCGCCATTTGCAACACAGTCGACAGGACCGATTGCGGACTTTGGTACAGAGCCGAGTGGAGGGTCTAAATCAAAGACTCAGACGGTTCTGCGATCGTGTAGGCTACAGATTCTTCGACTTGCGCCATAGAGTGGTTGGGTTTCACGTTCTGTTGAATAGTTCAGGAGTCCACTACACACAGGAGGCGGCTACCCGGGTACCAGGGGCTGTGTGGCGTGGACTGGGCCGTTTTTTCCTTTAGAAAAATAAATGTCGTGAGACTAGGGCCTCCCGTCGGGTAGACCGTTCGCCGGGTGCAAGTCTTTCGATTTGACATCACTTCGGCGACTTTCGGGTCGATGGGGATGAAATGATGATGATTAGGACAACAAACAGCCAGTCCCTGAGAGGAGACAATCTCGAACCCAGCCGGGAATCGAACCCGCCCCCTCAGGATTACCGTTCTGTCGCGCTGACCACTCAGCTACCGGGGGCGGACTTTCGTTTAGAGAGTCTCGGGGAAATACAAAAAGTCTCAAGGTGTGCGTGTTAAACATAGGAATAACGTAGATACAGGAACCATCGGTATAACAGTTGTAAATTGTCGTAGCTGTGTTTGAAAAGTACCAGAGCTCCAAGCGTTAATACAAAGCACCGATGCTCAAATCGTCATGGGCACTGAAAGCTGGCTAAAGCCGGAGAAAAGTTCAGCCGAAATTTTTGCGAAGAACCTAACGGTGTTGCGAAAGAATAGGCTAAACACAGTGGGGGCTGGCGTATTTGTTGCTGTTAGACGTAGTTTATCTTGTAGTGAAATTGAAGTAGACAGTTCCTGTGAGTATGAGCAGAGGTCATTCTTCGTAACCGGAATAAAATAATAATTGGGTTCTTTTTACCGATCTCAAAACTCAGAAGGTACAATTGCTGAAACGATCAAAGAAAACACGTACACGACTCATAAATGATAGTTAGAGTGACTTTAATTTACCCCCGATATGTTGGTGAAAGTATATGTTTAGTTCCGGAGGCACGTATAAAACATGATCTGAAATTGTGTTAAATGCATTCTCTGAAAATTATTTTGAACAGTTAGTTCCCGAGCCCACGCGAATAGTGAACGGTTTTGAAAACACGCTTGACCTCTTAGAATAAATGAACCCTGACTTAGTAACAAACACCAAAAAGGATAGACGGATTACTGAAGATAGGGTTGTCGTAGCGAGACCGAATATTGTAACCCCCGAATCCTTCAAAAATAAACGAAAAATGTACCTATTCAAGAAAGGAGAAAAAAATTCACTTGACGCCATCCTGAGAGAGAATCTCTATTACTTCCAAATTGATAATGAAAGTGTAGACGAGATGTGGCTTGAATTCAAAGAAATAATAACGACAGCAATTGAGAGATTTTATAGCGTCCTCAGTCAAATATTAGGAAAAGACTTAAAAACAGTATTTATAAAGAATGTACGTTTAAAAATTGAATAATATACATTTTTCTCATGTATCCGTATTATAATAATTGCTCTGTGTAAGTTTCGAGGGCAAAGAAATATAACAAAACGATCTAAAGAGACGACAAGGTACGCTCTTTTGTTAATTTTTAAGTTGTCTTCACTTCTTCTCTTGTCTTGATTGCGTGTAGACGGACATCTTGCGAGTTCTGGCAAATGTAAGCATATTTGTACTAATTAAGCAGATAATATATTGATTTAATATTATTGTTCACTTTTAATTTGTAAGAGGTGATCCCGATTTCATGTCCACCTTCCTTGAATTAACCTGCATTCGAGTAATTTACAGTGCAACAATCACAGCGGCCGATGCAGCCAACGACGCCATTAGGTGGCGGTATTAACTTATAAAAATTTGCGGAAGCGAAAAACTCATCCGCTATTAACATAATGTATACATTTTTCTCCACAGCCGCCCGACGTTGCAGAATATGCGTAGCTTTAAGATTCTTATTTTCAGTACAACGGCCGAGAGCCAGAGCCAGGACTCCGACTACAATGCAATGGTTAACAGAGGTAAGAAAAAATACTCTCGCGCGTGTGTGGGCCGCAATTGTAATTAATAACTAAAGATTTTTTGCTTTAAAGTGAACTGACTAGCCGAGGAAATTAATATGAAAAGTTTATTCCATTCTTCAACTTATATGCTCATGTTTTAAGATTCAGCGAGTCTAACATTCATTAACGTAACAAATAATTTATACTGAAGGTTAATACTGTTAAAAAAGAGAACTTCACAAAAGCATTTAATTGTAAATCAAAATTGAACGAAATATCATTTTGATTAAGGCCCATCACGTAAGTAGGCAACAATCACCATTACCAATAAATTTTTATGGTAAAATATATATTAAATCACGATTGCCGACGGACGCGAGAATTTGTACCAAATAAATTAACAAACGACGGAGCTGATCCCCCTTGGTACACAAAACAGGTCGAACTCTGTTGCAGAAACAACGAAAAAAGGTTGCCAAATTCGAACGAACACAAAATCTTCAAGATAAGCGATCCTTTACAGAAACTCGAATCTTAGCACGGACATCAGTGCGAGATGCTTACGCAAAGAAACTTTATCTCGAAACCTGGCAGAAAATGCAAAGAGATTCTGGTCGTATGTAAAAAAAAAAATGGCGTGTGAGGAGGGCCTCCCGTCGGGTAGACCGCTCGCCTGGTGCAAGTCTTTCGTTTTGACGCCACTACGGCGACTTGCGCGTCGATGGGGATGAAATGACGATGATTAGGACAATACAACACCCAGTCCCTGAGCGGAGAAAATCTCCGACCCAGCCAGGAATCGAACCCGAGCCCTTAGGATTGACATTCCGTCGCGCTGACCACTCAACTACCGGGGGCGGACGGTCGTATGTAAAGTATGCTAGCGGCAAGACACAGGCAACGCCATCTCTGCGCGATAGCAACTCAAATACTATCGGCGACGGTGATGCGAAAGTGGAGTTACTGAATACAACCTTTAGAAATTCCTTCACCAAAGAAGACTAATTAAGTATTCCAGAACTCGAACGAAGAACAGC